>NW_026535812.1:22340000-22979508 GCF_028551555.1 Melozone crissalis | reverse complement strand
GGGAGAAGCTGTTCCTGAGGTACTCCAGCCTTCCACAAGGGGTGGACATTGAGTGGGGCTGGACCCAGCATTGGAAAAAAAAATTAATAAGGAAAGAAATACCCAGAAGTATTAAATATTCCCTACATTCAAATATTCTTGGGGGGAAAATGGTATTATATAAGAAAAAGGTTCAGGCTGTTGTCAGTGAGATCAATACAGCTCATCTGTTTATATGATTCTAAGGAGGATACGTTGGGTAAAATAAGAACTTCCAAAAAGTTTGGAAGCTTCCCAAGGCCCATCAATTGCTGTTTGTAATCCTGGGCCTGGAGGATTGATAAGGCAAACTCTCCTCCTCCTCTTCATCTTCTTTATCAAATGGTTTTTGTTGAGCTGCCTGCTGGGCACTGGTTGGGTTGAAATGGATCCCTGGACTTCCCTCAACAGCTCAGACCTGGAGTTTGAAGCTTTGCTCCATTTTTCCCTTTGCTAAAACCAAACCAAACAAAACAATATCAAAAATTAAAGCCACAAGTGAAACGTGATTGATTTGCCCTTGGCCTATAGGGAACAAAAATCAGTGAGCTGGTTTCCTTGCACTCTGGCTGTATTTTCCAAAATTTCCCTTGCCTGATCTATCGGGAGGTCCTGAGTGCCTTGATCAGTGGCCATCCTGAACCCAGCTCCAGCCTGAGCATCCCACCCTGCCCTGAGCCCCTCCCAGGATTGCACAGATTCCATGGAGCACAGTTTGCTGCTCCAGATTTCTCCTCCAACACCAAAGGGGCTGAGCTGATGCCTCAGGTTTGAGCTTTTATATTTTTCACATTCTGTGCTGCTTTAGTGTGCGGACGCTGAGCTCTGTGCACAGAGCAGGGAGACAAAACAATTCCTGCTCCAGCTGGGCACCAAGGACAAATGACCCAAATCTCAGCCCCAGAGCACAAACACCGTGGGCTGGAGAGAGAAAAACAAGCAGGGTGGGACTGCCTGGGCTAAAGCTGGGATGGGACAATGAACTGCAAGGTGCAAATGGAGCAGAACTGATCCCAGGGAGAGACCCCGGGAGCGCTCGTGCATTTTGGGGCCATTTTGGTTCATCTTGGGTGCAGCCCTGGCTGGGCTCTGGTGCTGCCCAAGGTGGATCCATGGAGGAGATGCTTTGGATAAATCCCTGCTTTATTCTGCCCAGCCTGTGCTCCAGGGCAGATTCTCAAGGCATCAGAGCAATTCTGCACTGAAGCAGCCTCTGCTGTGCACAGCCTCATTGTTCCAGTCATCCCTTAAACACCGGCTGGGACAAACCTGCAAATCAATTCTCTCCACAGGAAATACATCCTGCAGGTGGCTGCTGAAAGGATTCATTTCCCTGCACAGTGCAAAATGAGAAAGAGTTACAGCAGAAAACAAGCTTCCTTCAGAACTGTGCCTTTATTTCCTATTCATGAATACAGTGCTCCAAAGTAAATCTCACTTTGTAAACAGTTTTCTTTATAGGACTGAAAGTACCTGGTGGAACTGAATGTCGATGGGGAGGGGGAAAAACTATAAATCAACAGCCCAATGGACAGATTTCTTTGAGCATAGTAAATAAATCTGCATGTTTTCAAATTGCTTTACAATTGGGAAAGACACATGGTGCAGGTTCAAAGAATGGCCAGGAGAAACAACAGAGAATTTATTTCACTTTCTCCAGACAGAAACCAGCTGAAGATCCCACACAAACCCAGAATGTGCTTTCACAAATATCCTGTGAAACCTCAGTGACTTTAGAACTATTCCATGGGCTGGAGGCTGCACACATTAGGATTCTATGTTTGTTGCCAGGCTGGGTTTAGACTATTTAAATTCCCTGTCAGGATCAGTTATGGTCAAATCATTTCCCATAAAAAGAGAAATGGATCCGTAACGAGACTTAATGCTTTGTTGTTTGAAAAGCCATTTCAACACACTATTAAAAACTCCAAGGACTCTAATTGAACTGTTTTTTTAAGGAGGAGACAATTAAAGTTTGCTGCATAATTAATACATCACAGCCATTAATAACCCCTAAATGATCCCTAAATTTCACTTTATTCATTATGGACAAATTGAGCCGACTCATTGTACAGGAAATACTTTAAAACACTTGTCAGTGAAACATTCCTTCCACCATGCAGAGAGAAAAGCCTCCTAACAGCTCCCTGAAATTGTTGTCACTCATTAAAATCATCTTCAGACATTGTGTGCCTTCCCCAAGCCCTCTGAGCAGCATCACGGGGCTGCTTTAGTCACCGCTCATCTCCGAGAGATATTCCCAGCTTTTATCAAGGAGCTTGTGCTTGTAAATAGGCAGCACAAAAAGCCACAGCTCATTTCCCCACTTTTGTGCTGAGCTGCTTCACGAATCCCGGTCTCTTTTGAGGAGAATTTGCACATTCACGGGGTTTTATTTTAACGAGCTAAATCCTGCCATCCCTGGGCTGCTGGAGGGATTCAGATCCCAGGCATTAATCAGGGAGCTTCAGAGGAGCCATTCACTGGGGGATGATCAAACTGCACAAACACGGCAGCAGATGGGGGCCAGGGAGGCCTCCAGGCCCTTCCCCAAGGAGCACAACACCAGCTCTGCCTCCTTTGCACATCCCACACCCAGGAGCTGTGTCCACACCAGTGGGAAGTGGTGCCTGACCCTTGCAGGATCTCTGTCAGGAGCCAGCACATCCCTCTGGCTGTCCAGGATGGCCCAGACCCTCCAGGAGGCTCAGAGACCCTGCAAGGAGCCCAAAACACCTGTGGGTTTGGTTATGACCCATGGAGCAAATTACCAACCTTGTATGAAGATCAGCAGGCCACAACAGTTTAGGTAGAATAATAGTGAAGTTATCACGGGGTGGGAAAGTAGATTTTGGGGTTTTTGGTATGGGGGTTCAGGAGGCAAGATGGAGGGAACTGGGTGTGTCCAGCCTTTCTCCTTCTTCTTGGCCTCCATCTTCTGCTGTGATGGTGGCACTTTGGGATTGGTTTAGAGTAGTGGAAGCTCACTGTCTAACACAGGTGATAGGTATTGGAAAGTAACTGTAAACATTGTACACATAAAGACATAACACCACCCTGAGGGCAGGCAGAGTGCCTGGAACTGTCCTGCTGAGCTGACCTCGGCAGGAGAGGAGAAAGAATTTTATAGATGAGATACAATAAACAACATTGAGACCGAGAAATGAAGAGCCCTGACTCCTTCTTTGACCGCCAGGCTGGGAAAAGAGACTTTCCAACTTTTCTCGGGGTCACTGTGACAAGCTAGAGATCCCAACCGACCTCAACTCCTGGCCTGGCTTCTTCTGGAGCCCCACAGGTGGAGAATTCAAGGAGAGTTTGGAAAACACTCCCAGGCACATGAAGGGATGCTTGGAAACCCTGTAGGTCCAATCCAGGATGTTCATAGAGACATGGAAGGGTTTGGAAGGGAATTTAAAGATCATTCAGTTCCATCCCCAGCCATGGGCAGGGACACCTTCCACTGTCCCAGGCTGCTCCAAGCCCTGTCCAGCCTGGCCTTGGGCACTGCCAGGGATCCAGAGGCAGCCACAGCTTCTCTGTGCCAGGGCCTCATCACCCTCACACCTTCCCAATATCCAACCTACACCTGTTTTGTCAGTGTGAAGCCATTCCCCATTGTCCTGTCACTCCAAGCCCTTGTAAAAAGTCCTTTTCCATCTTTGTTGTTGGCTCCTTCAGGCACTGGAAGGCCACAATTAGGTCACCCTGGAGCCTTCTGCTGTCCAGGTGAACAATCCCAGCCTTTCCTCCCTTCCATCCCTCTGCTCATCCCGGGGCCTCCTCTGGGCTCTCTCCAGCAGGCCCAGGTCCCTCCTGTGCTGGGATCTACAGGTGGGATCTCACCTGGGCACAGGGGCAGGATTCCCTCCCTCACCTGCTGCCCATGCTGGTTTGAATGTTGATATTTTAGAATCTGACAAATTTCTGTCACCTCAATGTTGCACTCATGACTTCTGGGGATGTTCTGTGGGCCTGCAGAACCCACGGCACTGGCAGCCCAAGTGCTCCCAGCAGCAGGGTGAAGAATAAACCCCTAAAAGCTCCACAAGCTTATTGTTCCTCTGACATATCAGTGACATTCACAGCACCGTAAACCTCCCTCATGTGAAATATTCAGCTCCTTAGCAGCAGTCAAACAGACATGCATCCTGCCTGGCACATCCGCACCGCCGAGCACTAATTTATTTCTTACAGCCCTCCTGGGTGCTGTATGTGCTGAGACAACTGCATTCCCAGAAATGGGCATAAATATCTGTATTTATTTTCTCATCATACTGGCTGGGGAGTTGGGGAGAGAGAGAGAAAGAGAGCCAGAATAAGAATCATACAGAGAAAATGGCCTGAGTGCACTTCCTCCAGCAGAGCGCTCGACATTATTCCTCATCTGCTGTGCCACAGCTCAGAGTGGGCCCTAATTATGGATTTCCAACTGGCATTATGGTTATTATAGATTAGATGTTCGTCTGTAAAGACTGTCAAACCAATGAAATTTTCAGGTTTTGAGTAGCCTCCGGGGCAGGGCTCTGCAAGGCTTGCTTTCCTGAGCCGTTAGTTTTATTTATAGTCCAGGACTAAACAAGGCAGGAATTAAGGGAGTGCTCCTCGCTGAAGGTAATGGCATGGAAATGCTGATGTAGGTCTGTGACAGCAGACAGCAGCAATAGCCTTGAGGAAATATTGAAAGTGTGGAGCTGAGCAGAGCAAGCAGCACCTCAAGGCTGCTTTTTGTCACTCTGACAGGACAGAGTTGTAAATAACCCCTCCCCACTCTGCACTCAATTATCAGTAATTTAGGGGCTCCCAGGATATGGTATGCACGGGAAAACACAGCTCTCACCTCGAGTTCTCACCAAAATCTCTGGCATGGGTTGCTTTCTCACCTGGTTTGGGCTGCAGAGGCTTGGGAGCATTGAAGCACAGCTTAAGGCTGGCACTTTCCAGGTTCCAAACAGCTTTCCCACCATAGCTCCTAGGAACCACATGAAATTTCAGTGAATCAGCCAGTCTTGAGCTGAAATTAAAGAAATAAATAGAGAAAGATATAAATTTTTATCATATACATGTGTTCTATGAAAGTTCCCCTTTTTAAGGCAAACAGAACAAACATCTTTTTTTCAGGTCCACATGGGTTTGATGCTGGCCACTGAGAAAGAAAAGAAAAAAGAGAAGCTGTGGATGCCCCATCCCTGGAAGGGTTCAAGGCCCGTTTGGATGGAAATTGGAGAAACCTGGGATGGTGGAAGTGTACCTGCCCACAGCAGGGTATGGAATGGGATGGGCTTTAAGGATTTGGGATTTGGTCACACCTGACCAGTCACACCTGGGCATCAGCCAGGACCTCAGGATGGATGTGTAAAAACAGGGACAGATTCTCACTGATCCATGGGACAATGGATCCATCCTGCTCTTTGTGACTGGAGCAAAAATGCAGCACAAATTTTGAGGCAGGACGCTGATCCCGACCCCCTTTCCCTCCTCCAGCCTGAACAGACAATTGCTTCCTATTGCTCAGGTGCAAGGCTGTAATTACCCTCATAAAAGATGCACAAATAAACCAGTTTCAAAGAAATTAATCCAGTCACACCTTACTACTTCACGGGAGTGTTTTATCTGCACTGGCTTAAGCACAATTATTATTTCTAATAGGCCGAGCTGGGTTTTGAGCAGAGCTGCCATGAAAGTGCTGCCTGCTGACAAATCAAAGGTAAAGCAGGAACTGCTGCAAAGGCAGCTCTGAACAGGCTCCCAGCATGTTCTTATCAGATCATGGCTGCAGGGACTCCAACAGGTACAGAAATCATATAAATATCTCATAATAGCTGCTACCAGCCAAACACAATGACACCCTGATCTCGAGGAGAGTCAGATCTTCATCTCTGGGACAGAAATCTCTCCCAAAGAGGTGTGGATGCTTTCCATGCCCAGCAGGATGTCAACACTCACACAGAGCTCTGTGAAAGCCAAGGAATGTCCAGTGGAGCCTTTCAGGGGTGAAATTCTTCCCACTGCTGTTTATCCATTGATTGGAAAGAGACAAACTGAACCAGGCAGCAAAATTTGTGTCTCCCCAAGGAGTCCCAGTGGCAGGATTTGTCAGATACAGGTGGGCATGGCCCAGCTCCAATCAGGGAAAACAGATGGCTGCCTTTGTCACCAATGGGAATTTAAAATGAGGCTTTGCCTGACAGAAATAGGAAGCAGAAATAATCACTAACAAAACTCTTATCTCTAATTTCCCCGTTTGCTTTTAGGGAGGAAAAAGGGTGAGTCAGTGAAGTGATGCCAGCTGAAAAGTAGCAGTGTTCAATGGCTTGGTAGGAAGGAAAATACATTGATCTTCACCAAAATAGAGACCTTTAGTCCTGCTTCATGTGCAGAATACAAACATAATTTAGTCTGTCTACAACAATATTTTACAGAGTGCAAGAGTGTTTTGGTGTCTGTAGATTATCACTGACTTTCTACTCTCCATGCCAAATAAAGCTTTGCTGTAAGTGTCCAAAAATAAAGAAAAAATATATCAGAACAAGCATTTGGAGGATACAGTTTGAATAAGGTGAAGTTTAGACCCAGCTCTCTGCTGAAAACAACATAATGGTGAGCATTATTCTTGGTTCTCTGCAAACATCCCTGATCCAGGGGTTCAGAGGGAGTTTTGGCTGCTCAGGAGCCATAATTCCTGTGCAGGCTCGTGTGGACAGCAGCAGTTTGTTCCCATCCCTGGGAGTTATTCCATAAACCCAGTAAACACTCTAAACACACACTGCAAAGCACAGAGAGAGGCAGCACACACCTCTGGCACCAAAGGCTTTTCCCTCCCAAGGGTGTTTCCCTTCCTGAATTTCAGTCCTAAAAGGCAAAGATATTTGTTTGGAGAGCTTGAAAATAGACAAGAGCACAAAAGCAATTTTTTCTTTTTTACTCCTCTTCTCACAACTGCAGTGCAAGTCTTCTCCTTAGCCAGAGCAGCATCTGCATTCCTGAAAATTCAAAGTTTACAAATACAATATTTGGAAGTTATGCCTCAATGTTTTTCATAATAATGGCATAAAAACCTAGCAGAGAAGTTCCCTTTATCATTTCAGTGCTGTGAGGATCCTGAGGCATTTTAAAATGCCTTTTCTTGTCTACTGCAAAGCAGAGAGAACAAAGCCTCTGCAAGTCAATATTGGTCAATTCAGTGCAGTAAACACCTGAACGTGGACAGAGCCATGGATTGAAACGGGATTTATCGAGGACAGCTGCTGCCTTAATTTGCAAGAGATGTGGGAAGGCATTTCCTCAGTCTGCTGCAGCTTTTAGAGCAATTTGGTGATGTACAGCCAGACCCCAATCTCCTTCCTGCACCAGGTTCCCAACCAGCCACGGGAGTCATCTTGGAGGAAATCAGGCTTTGATAGATTTTTATACCTTAAAAAAAAAAACAACAACTAAATCAAACAATACATTTCAGCAATTTTTCCTTGCCTGCTTTTTCTTATAACATGCACCTGTACCAGCACATCACACTTTTCATCCTCTTTACTCTCAGTGGATCTGCACTTTCCAAAAAAACTTTATGAAATCAAACTGCTAATTAAGAAACAAAAAAAAAAAACAAAAAGAAGAAAGTAGCATAGGCAGAGCAGAAAAATGCTCTGTTGTATTCAGAGTCAATATAGCAAAAAGTAAAGCAAATATATATATATATAAGCAAAGAAAAATCAGGTGATAAATCAGTAGCTCCTATGGCCACATCAAACCCCTCTCACTATGGATTTTTTATCTGTATAACAGTTTTCCCAGCACTAGTCCAACATCAAGCTGAAACCCAATAAAAATAAAGCCTGTACCTTGCCCTGCACCAATATTTGCTTTTCCTAGGCTGTTTTTTGGTTAATTTACAGTCTGGCTCCTGCAGATTAAAACAGCTTTTGAGAAGATGCAGTTTAGGGGAAACACTGGTAGCACATCTCATTTAAATGCAGTCTAATTCATGCAGTGATAATTTAAATTGACAGCACTTGGAGATAGGAGGTGTTTGCCATTATAAGCTGGAATGCATTTCACCTGCTGGAATTCCAGCATATGCATATTTCATGGCATGAATCGATTTCAAAGGTGTTGCATGTGTTTGTTTTATGTCTGAGAGGTTCAGGGAGGCTCCATCTTCAAGTTTTATTTACAGGACAGGAAAACTGAGATAAGGAATTCCCTTGCTGCTCCTTCCCTTCTGGATTCACTCAACCTCAGCTTCTGGCCAGAAATGTAAAATTCTGACTGTTCTTAAGATTTGAACTTCCAGATTATTCTTTGAAGAGCCTCACCATTGCACCTGCTTTCTCATTATTATTTAAAGCAGGGCTATGGTTTTGTAATGAGCTTTTTCAAAGTGGAAATGGAAAGCAGGTACAATACTCAGAAGACCTGATGAGACCTAATGTTCTAAGGCAGAACTTTTGTATTTAGACAAGCCCTAATGGAGCACTAAGAGAAGCCTCTTTTCCAGGAAATGCATATTATTATTACCATTTATTAGGGCTTCTCTGAAATAACCTTCCTGTGAGAGCACTTCTAATTAGACAAAGCCAAGAGCTTAATTCACATTAACCTCAGCTGCAGCCTCCTGGATAATGGGGGAAGGCAGAAGGGCTCAGGCTGGATCTTTGTACAGCAAAGCAGCGAGAACAGAACATTTAAAAGGAATTTTCATTAGGGAGAGAAGTTCCTGCCTGTGAGGCACATCCAGAAGCAGAAATGCATTACAAACCTGTTAATTGTTATTTGTTTTTTAACATGCAGGCAGGGGAGGCGCCACCACAGATCCCACTGCAAAACCTTCCTCAGGCAGGGATAAATATCTGATTCCAGGTCTCCAACTGAGGATTCTCCTCCTAAATCTCCTGCTGGGGCTTCCAAGAGTCCCAAACAATGCAGGGTTTTGTGGGCACTGCCAAAAAGGGCAGAAAAGCTTTTGTCAGGTTTCTGACACAGCCTCTCTCATTTAGCTGGAAATAATTGAGTTAAAACCAGCAGGATTTCTACCATATGTTGCCCAGTCCTTGAATCAAGGATTACAGATCGTGGCTTTTGTGAGTGACTTGGGGTTTAGGTGGGTGATAAAACCAAACTCCATTTCCCCATCAGCATCACAACCTCAGCATTTTCCTGAGCAAGGCAGGGTGAAACAATTCCCTGTGGTCTGGCCATTTTGTACCAGTGTGGGTGAAACTGTGAGACAGGAAAACGCCTTGCAGGGCTCAAGGAGAAGGATGGGCTTCCCCACAGCTTCCCCACAGAGGCTCTGCCGTGATACATCTTCATTAAAATCATCTCATACAATACATTGGTGCTCTGAACTTGGAAAGGCTGAAAGCTGAAATGCACATCACAGAGCACTCAGCATTGATTTTTTATTTTTCTCCCCCCACCTTTTCAATGCATTGGGAAGATTTCTGATCCCACAGTGGTGGAGTTCCAAGGGGGCAGCTGGGTCACTGCTTTGTAGCACAAGTGCAGCCCCTGGAAAATGGAATTTAAGGAGGGTGAGGAGACAGCAGCTGAATTGAGAATTCATTGATAAGATCACAGTTAAAAATCAGGAGAAGTTTCATTTAAAATCCATCATCATTGGGATGGATTTTAAATTTTTTCCCCATGTTTTGGCCCCAGGATAACAAATTCCTGGTTTTTGCTGCAAGCTCCCCTCAGAGGGCTGGGTTTGCTGCTGGCCTTCAGTCCAAAGCCAAGGAACCACCAGCAGAACGTGGCATTTCTGACTGCACCACCACAGCCGTGATCCTGGGTTTATAAATGAGAACTGACAGGCTCTTGGTGCTCAAGAGCATCCCTGGAAATGCCCAGATCCAGCAGGATGGGGCTTGGAGCAGCCTGGGACAGCAGAAATGTCCCTGTCCAAGGATGGATGAGCTCCAAGGTCCCTCCCAACCCAAACCTCCCGTGGTTCTGTCATTACCTCCCAAATTCTCTTCCCAAAACCTTCTCACTGGTTTTTTTGGGGCTTTAAAAACCAAAATTAAATGTTGTATTTCCTCCCAGTGCCAGTGAAACCTGAGAATTTATCCCGAGGTTTGCAGCCAGCACATAAAACAAATCTGCTGAAGCCTCACAGCACAAACCAACATTGCTCTTACCATTTAAAGCTGTAAATATGATACTGATCTGTTCTAGCAAAATCTGGTCAAAGCCATCAGAAATCTCTTCTTGTATCCCTGGAAAAATTCATTGAAGTGAGGCAGCATGATGCTGCCCTTTAGAAATTCTTATTTAATTACTGAAGCCCATTTGAGAAGCAATACACTTCATACTTCCCCAATTACAAAGTCTGCTTCTGCCCTTAAAAAGAAATCTCAAGCAGAGCCAAAACTAAGCTCTGATTATAATTAAATTTCATTTTTACATGAATGTTGGTATTTTCTTATGCATTCTGAGCTCTCTGCTGATTATTGAAGGATATTGAGAGGGTACAGGCTGCTCAAAAGCAAAAGGAAGATGAAAAAGAAGAGAAAATATTATTTGATCTACTAAGGAATTGTGCACTTTTGCAAAAATATGCTGGGAAAGTTATGGGGAAAAAAGTTATTTAAAAAATAATGGGAGCTATGATATTATCACTAATTTCAGAAGGTTTAATACATATATCTATATAGATATAAATTTTCATGAGCAACTAGCAGAATCAAGAGCATTGAAAAGGAGAATTGCACAAACATGAATAATAAATAATATATAATATAAACAATATAAACAATAATATATAATATATAATATATATTTATATATTATAGATTCTATATATAATCTATATAAAAGTATAATATATAATATATATAAAATATATAATATATTATATATTTTTTATATAATATGTTTATATATAATATATTTATATATTTATATATAATATAAATATATACTATAAAATAAATTATCTCATAATAAAAATATAAAATATATCAATATATAATACAAATATATAAGATATAGTATAATATATAATATATATTTATATCATATAAATGTAATTTTATATATATATATAAAAACATACACACATATTTTTAATATATATACAAAAATAATTTAAAAAATATTCCAAGGCAAAGTAAAGCAAAATCAAAGACAAGAGGGAAACCAGGGGGAAATGTTGGTTCTTTGGAGAAAGATTTCAGCAACGCCAAGGCCAGAATGTTCAATCCATTATTTAATTAGTCCTATTAAAGATGTCAAGCAGGGAGTTACCAGCAAGGACAGGAGGGTGAGGGCTGTGCCTGGACCATAATGGGAGCAGACAGATGTTTGCAGAGCCTGAGCACTGAACCTCAAACCCCAACAGCTCTTTGAGGCACCATGGAAAACAGCCCAGGAGCAGGAAATTGAAAAAGGCAATTGTTCTCCCTGCCTGCCAGCAAAGGGAGGACAGAACAACATGACAGCATTATTTCCATCCAGGAAAAAAAAAAAAAGCAATCAGGAATAACATAATGATGTTAGTGGGCTGCCAGCAGAGGAGGTGAGCAGGACACCCTGAGCAAGGACAGAGCTCCTGCACAGCCACAGCCAGAGCAGCACAGGGAAATCTGGGCTCTAGGCAGAAATGAGCTCGGATAAAATCCAGCTCTGAGCCCACCAATGGGCGCTGTTGAACATGCCCAACTCAACAGGCACTGCTCAGTTCAGGAAAACCAGCATCTCAAATTGGAACATTAAACAGCAGAGGGGAAAATAAAGCACAGGACAGGGAATATCAAACCCCAATAGAGCAGTGAGGGGGAAAAAGGCACATTTGCAGCCCAGAAAACACAAGTTTCACAGGTACCTGCCCTAGATGTATTTATCATCTTCACAACCATGGTTCCAGATACTAAAAAGCAAAAATAGCTTTAGTAATAAAAAACACAGGCCACAGGGCAAGAAAATAGGTTTAAATCTAGATACTAAGAACTATAAACCTCTGAGGGAAATAAATCTGTAATCTAAATCACATCCATTTATAGATGGGAGACAGATTTGCTCTATAGAAGGAGCTGATTCATCTAAATAAACTACCAGGCTTGTATTTACAGCTCTGCTGAGATGACTCTGTTCTCCTTCACGTGGGTATTCCTTTATTACCAGCTTTCTTGGAGCAATATTTCATTTCAGAAAAATGAACTGAAAGTCCAACATTTCATGTCAAAGCCGGGATGCTCATTCCAGCCAGGATTAGCTGTGGTGTTTGATGGTGATATTTAATGGTGGTATTCCCAAACCACCACGAAGCAACATCTTACCTGGTTCCTCTGTGAGTTGTGGGGTCATGGGATGGTTTGGGTTGGAAAGGACCTTGAGGAACATCTCATTCCACCCCTGCCATGGGAGGGACATCTCCCACTGTCCCAGGTGCTCCAACCCCAATGTCCAGCCTGGCCTTGGGCACTGCCAGGGATCCAGGGGCAGCCACAGCTGCTCGGGGGACTCCATTCCAGCCCCTGCCCACCCTCACAGGGAACAATTCTGTGATGGTGTTCACAGGGGTCTCAGGATGAGGGAAGAGATGAGGATCTGACTCCATGTTTCAGAAGGCTTGATTTATTATTTTATGATATATATTACATTAAAACTATACTACAAGAATAGGAGAAAGGATTTCATCAGAAGGCTGGCTAAGAATAGAAAAAGAAGGAATGAATAACAAAGGTTTGTGGTTCGGACAGAGAGCCTGAGCCAGCTGACTGTGATTGGCCATTAATTAGAAACAACCACATGAGCCCAATCCCAGATGCACCTGTTGCATTCCACAGCACAGATAACCATTGTTTACATTTTGTTCCTGAGGCCTCCCAGCTTCTCAGGAGGAAAAATCCCAAGGAAAGGATTTTTCATAAAACACGTCTGTGACACCAGGGATGTTCTCAGCCATGTGGACAGGGCTTGGAGCACCTGGGACAGTGGGAGGTGTCCCTGCCATGGCAGGGCTGGCACTGGGTGAGCTTTAAGGTCCCTTTGAACCCAATCCCTTCTATGATTTATGATCATGAGGTAATTTCCTGTTAAAGTTAGGGCTTGCTTCTTTTCATCCCTCTGACATCTCTGAAATCCTTTCCACACACTTCACACTCATTCAAACTCTATTATATTTTTTTTTGTTTTCCAGGGGAATGCAGAAGCAGATCAGTTTGCCTTTTTCCCTTGGCTGCTTCAGGATGGAGTTACCCAGGATCCAAGCAGGGCTTTGCCTCTGACCCTGCTGCAAGTTCCCTGCTCCATTTGCAGGAGCATCAGCTCATTATTAGGGGAGATGAAGGGGCACCTCTGAGCTTCATTAGCACAGAGAGAAGAATGGGATTTCAGATCTCTGGGAAGACACCAGCAATCTTCTGGGTGCACAGCTGATGCTGAGTGCCCCCAGTCCTCAACACCTGTGAACATAACAAAGAAATCACCAATTATCTCCAGGTCTTGCCTCAGAATGGGATTCAGGAACAAATAGCTCACACAGCAGAAGGTCTGCCTTGCTTATTATTTTCCTCATTTGCAACTAAACACATTTTGGTTGGCTCTATAAAGAGCTGTTATTTGTTTTGTGTCAACAGTCAGGGTCCTGCTGTACCATTATTCATTGCATAAACACACATTTATTCCAGCAGTATCCTGCTCCTACTCCAGCACATTTTATTCTCTGGCTTTCAGATTCTTTTACAAAAGAAGAAAGGAGCTGCAGGGATGTTTGTGCCTTGCAACACTTGTGCATCTCAGCTCATCAATCACACTCGTTTCCTTGCCCACAGTCTGTGCCTTTCTCACATGATGTGTCTGCATTAAAACCTATTTTTTTTTTTTTTTATAATCAGGTGAATCAGAGGCAGCAGAGCCTCTATTGTGTCTGTGGCTCATAGACTCAGAAGGAAATCAGAATTATCAGAGAGGAGCTGGAACATCAGCACTGGCACAGACCTGAATTTTGGAAGGGTCTCCAAAGAGCTGGAGCTGTGCAGCCCCTGAGGAGGAGATCCGGGAAAAATCCCCTGTGGGATCACCCAGGGGTGGTGCAGGAGGCTCAGGTGGGAATTTCATGGTCTGTGTGCACAGACAGGGACAGGCAGGCTCAAACTGGTGTTTACTGGGTGTGCTGTGAGGAGCTCTCAGGGAGATTATGGAGCAGAGGGAATCCTGCAGGGGCTGGGCTGGGATCTGTGCAGCTCTCCTGGAACATTCCTGCAGCATTCCCTGGTCTGGCAGGGATCAATAACTGGGATTAGACAAGGAATAAACCTGCAATCACAGAAATCAAACAGGGTTTGCCATTCACCTTTCCTGGATCACATTCTGCTGTCCAGAGAGACAGAGATTTTACCTTACCCCATTTCTCATTAAATGAGTGGATGACATCTTTCATCTATTATATAAACGCAACCACTTTTTACAGTGGTAATAATATATAATTCGTTTTCTTTTAATTCCACCTTCATTTATGTGTAATTTCACCCAGCTTGTTTTCCAGGCTCCATCTTCTCTTTTCTTTCAAGCTGATTTATCAGATGAAATCACAGCCACCCTCTAACTGAGGCAATAATTCACTCTGATGGCTGACACACACACAGGTGAAAAAATATTGGCACAACACCACAAAGTCATCTCAATAAATCACGGGAAATTAGTAGGGAGAACTCATTTTCAAGCTTTTAGCATAACAATTAAGATGAGATAGAGGAGAGTGGAAAGGAAGAGCTCAGGGCCAGGTTGGATGAAGCTCTGGCTGGTCTGGATGGTTGGATGGTCTGGTGGAAGGTGTCCCTGTCCATGGCAGGGTGAAAGGAGGTGATATTTAAGTCTTTTCCAACCCAAACCATTCTGTGATTCTGTGTAATTCCCTGGGCAATCCTGAAAACCAATTTTTGTAAAGAAGGCTCTCTGCACACCAGCAGGAGTGCATTTTAATATCCCTGGCTGCACTTGAAATGGAGGCATTTAAGGAAGAACTACATGCAACCATAAAGCAGCTCAAGAAATTGATCCTTACAGAAGCAGGCACATACCTTTAACAGATATTAAACCTCACTGCAGGCTGGCAGCAGGGCCATGGAGGGATTTGCCCATGGAGAAGTGCATTTAGTGGGAATTACACCTGGAGATGTTGGATCCTGGGAGCTCCACAGTGCTCATGCTCCAATGCCAAACAGCTCAGGTGGTGAAATCTGTTCCTGGAGAGCTGCCAGGGATTTTTGCAGGATTTGGGTGCAATGAATTTGACAATGCCCTGGGTAGTGAGTGCTCAGTCCTGGGGAGAGCCCAGTGGCACCAGCACTCCAAGGTGTGGGAGCTCCTCTGTTCCCTAATTTTGGCTCTTACAACAAACATTTCTGATTCTCCCACAAAGGCACAGCTGTTCTATGGATGATCACAGGTTCAAAATGCACAACTTTCCATTCAAAACCCAAGTGCTTTTGTAATTTTTGCTCTGCAGTCTGTACAGAAAGACAAATAAGGAAGGGTTGGAGCCTGATTGTTGCTCCAGGACTCAAATCTGCAAGGCTGTAAGAGGCATTTATGAGAAGTGGTTCATGAGCTTGGTAATTTGCAGTTTGTTACAAAGACAAATTCGTTTCTGACTAAATTGTATTGTAAGTCAGGCTCCTCAGGGAACATCTGACTAAAAGGTGATGTTAAAGTAATTTCCATAACATCAAACTATGAGACAAATTATAAACTTCATAGAGGAGAAAAGTGGGGGAAAGGAGCAGGAGCTGAGATGGAACAAATTCCTTCATGGTAGCGCTGAGAATGCTCAGAAAATGCTGTGAAACCTGCAGTGCTGAAGCTGCTTGGAAACAAGCACAGCCTTGGCTTTTCAGCTGTTTGACAGTGACTGCCTTCATCCCTGAACCATTTCTCACAGCATCCAGACACCCTGCAAAGCTCTCCAGGCTCCTGGATGGGACAGCAGCTCAGCCCCTGATTGGGAATTGCCCTGGGGGAATCAGCCCCCAGAGACTTCTCATCTTAAACAAGGCAAAAAGCAAATCTCACTGGTCAGGAGAGGATTGAACCTGCCAGGGCTCCAGCAACCAGAACTGCCCCTGAGTAATGGGGTATTCTGAGGGGAAGGAGCCTTTCATCCAAAAAGGAACATTTCTCTGAAAAGAGAACCCCAGCAGGGAGCACAGCTCAGACCTGGCACAGCAAAGCTGATTTGGGATGGTTGGGGTTGGGAGGGACCTTAAAGATCACCCAGTGCCACCCCTGCCATGGCAGGGACACCTTCACTGTCCCAAGTGCTCCAAGCCCTGTCCAGCCTGGCCTTGGGCACTGCCAGGGATCCAGGGGCAGCCACAGCTGCTCTGGGAGTCCCATCCCAGCCAGGAATTCCCAATTCCCAATCTCCCACCCAATCTCCCTCCCCTGCTCATGCTGATTTGGGCTTGAAGAGGAAAACCGGACCTTGTCAGCCTTGGAGTTTCCAGCCGGGGCATTTATCAAACTGCAGTTACAACTGCAGCACAGAGACCCCATGTTACAGCAGTCCTCACCCTGCAGATTGAAATCTGCGTTTTAATGTTTTAATGTCACTGCTGTGGTTGTTTTCCCTAAGGAGGCAGGGGGGGCTGCAGGAGCTCAGGGTGCCCAGCTTGGCTGGGACAAAGCCTGGGAGTCACTGCAGGCAGCCAACACAAACAGAAAAACCCTGTTTAATGCAATGGTTCTGAATGTGAGGAATGCATGCAGCAAGATGAGAGCAATTCACAATTCACCCTGAATATTAGAAACAGCTCAAACAGTGTCACTGAATTCATGCTCATGTGCCAAGGGAAAAGCTAAATGACAGCAGAGAGTTCCTTTTCCTCCTGTAATTCCCATCACCTCATGATTCAGTGATAAATTCCCTTCTACCTCTGCATTTCATGTAGGTCATGCACAGACACAGCCCCTGAACAAACCTCCACAGCCTCTGATGCTGGGAGCAGCAAAATACAGAGTCTTCCCCAAAAGTTAATCATCTCTCACTTGGCTCCAACATCAACTGGATATTTTCTTGCTGTTTGGTAATTTCTATTTTCTTCTTACAGTTCCCACTGGACAGCTGGAGCACTGACAAGCTGCTCTAATAAGAATTGCCCACCTAAATTATTCAGAGACAATTTTTATTTATATATATATAACTGTACTAGTGCTGGACTTCTACCTGGCTACATTTTCCCCACACCCTTTATTACCCAAAAATATAAATGAATGCCATCACAACCTCCCTCAGCCTGGGAAAGACTTACCAAAAAGTCCTATATGTTTACAAATGATACAAGAAAAAAGGGCAAGAAAATAAATTATATTTATATTTTTACATATTTGTATCTTAAAAATAGATATTATATAATATGTAATATATATATAATGCTATATATTATATTATAGTATATGATAGATTATGTATTACATTATATTACATTATATTATATTATATTATATTATTTAAAAATCTCCAAGCTGAATCAGGAGTTTTCCTCTGCTAGAGATGTTTTAATTCAGATTTAAAGAAATAAAAACCAATGTCTAAAATTTAATTGTTTTTTTAAAAGGATAAAACCTTCTTCAAATGTTGAGCTAAATAATCTTGATGTTTTAATAATCTTCTCCCCATACACACACTTCTGTTTCTCTAGTTAACTACAAGCTTTGATCCATTTTTAGAGCTAGATGCAATCTGTCCAAAGTGACATTTTTTATTCCAAAAGAATTTTGTGCTGAAGAAGCTCACCAAGAGTGAAGCTTCAATTGATCCCTACATTATACCAGCACTCCCACAGGTCCCAGCCCCTTCCAAGCAATCCACAATTTCCAGGACCTTTGTAGGGGGAGGAAGGGAATTGCTGCTGTAATGCACACACACAAAATGAGTTTATTTTACCCAGGTGCTTCAGTATTTGCTGCACTTTGTCCCCCAGCCCTGACTCCCACAGCCAAACCTGTCACTCAGAAAAAGTGAGAAAAGCCCAGACATCCCCCCTGCCACACACACAGAGCCCTAAAATGAATAAAAAATAAATAAAAAATAAATAAAAAATAAATTGCAGCAGTCGAGGAGGGCAGGATCAGATGGGTGGCCCCAGCAGTGCCCAGCTGAGGCGTGTGATGGGCACAGAATAAATATTTCCAGTGGCTCAGCAGCCTTTAAACCTCCTGCCTTGGGTGGGGATTAGCCCCAGGTATTTATAGACCTGATCTCGTCTCCTGTCCTGAGTCACACAAGGGTTCCCAAGGACTCCCATCCCAGCTTTGAGCTATTTGGGCTCCTTTTCCCAGCAAAACACAGAATTCTTCCAGGAAAAGGAGAATTACAGGAGGATTTCCCTGTGCCAGGAGCTGTGGGCATGGCAGCTCGACCCCACAATCCCATCAGCTCCTGGCCCAGCGGCTCCTCTTTTATCCTCTCTTATGAACTTAAATAAATTTTGAACGAGCCAAGGGCTTAATCTCTCATCACAAAAAGATTAATCAAGGTCCTTGATCTCGTTAGCAGCACTTCCCTGGCTCCCACTGCAGTCACGACAATCCTGTGGAGCAGGGGGAGAGCCACAGATCCACTGCTCCTCAGATCCCCTGTTCCAAACATCCCCTGTCCCACACATCCACCTTTCCACACATCCATTTTTCCACACCTCCACTATTGTATTTGCAGGGTGTCCCATGGCAGGAAGGAATGATGAATCTGGCTCCATGTTCTCAGAAGGCTAATTTATTATTTTATGATGCTATATTATGTTAAAGAATACTAAACTGAGCTATGCTAAAGAACAGAGAATGGATACTTAAAGAAGGCTTAACAAGATAATAATGAAAAACTTGTGACTTTCCAGAGCCCCAACACAACTTGGCACTGATTGGCCAATAAATCAAAACAATTCACGTGAAATCAATCAAACAACCACCTGTGGGTAAACAATCTCCAAACACATTCCAGAGCAGCAAAACACAGGAGAAGCAAATGAGATAGTATTGTTTTCCTTTTTCTCTGAGGCTTCTCAGCCTCCCAGGAGAGAAATCCTGGGTGAAGGGATTTTTCCAGAAAATGTGATAGTGACAATTCACTTCTCCACACATCCCCTGTCCCAGCTCATCCCTTTTTGCCATAAAACACTTCTCTGATTCTGCTGAGGGCGCTTCATCTGCCCTTTTTCAGAAGAAAACCATGGGAGGCTTTCTCACAGCTCTCACAGCAGTGATCACAGTGGTTCTTTGTCACCATCACATTTTCTGAAAAATCCCTTTGCCAGGATTTCTTCTCCTGGGAAGATGAGAAGCCTCAGAGAAAAAGGAAAGCAATATTATCTCATTTGCTTCTCCTGCGTTTTGCTGCTTTGAAATGTGGTTTGGACATTGTTTACCAACAGGTGATTGTTTAATTGGTTTCATGTGAATTGTTTTTACTTAATGACCAATCACAGTCAGGCTGTGTCAGGGCTCTGGAGAGAGTCATGAGTTTTTCATTATTATCTCGTTAAGCCTTTTGTAAGTATCCATTCTCTATTTTTTAGTATATAACATAACATAACATAACATAACATAACATAACATTGTATATTATAATACATTAGAATATCACATAATATCATATAATATCATAAAATAATAAATTAGCCTTCTCTGAACATGAAGCCCGATTCATAATTTCCTTCCTGCCACGGAGGACCCCAAAAATACCACACTTCTTTGATCAATGCATCCCTGAGATGCTCTGTGTGTACCAGGTGTGGGAAAAAAATCAGCCATTTTTCCAGCATGGGACCCTCAAAGTCTCATCTTGAGGTGCACCATGGTCAGGCTGCTTAGAATTTTACTGTAGTAAAGAGAAAAACAGAATAATTGTTGATTATTACATATTAGGCAATGATTTGCCAAGATAGGCACCACAGTTTCATTTTTTATGCTCAATAGCTCAGAAGTTCTATCTATGAGGTAAATAAAACTAATTTAACCATATAGAGAGGATGGGTGAAACCCCTTTTTGGGTTTCCATTCCTCTCTGGCTGCACTCAACAGGGCCCTGAGTTCAGCTGCATTGCTGTAAAAGTAATAATAATGATTATGATGATGATGATGATGATAATAATAATAATAATAGTAATATCACACTGCTAATAATAGTAATATGACACTGCTCTGGCCCAGGAGAGGAAGGAGCAGTTTAAGGTACCTGAGCATCCTCCTGTTCCAGGAAGAAAACATTCAGCAGATGAGTGAAACAGTTAATATTTTCATCTTCCACACAATCATTTTCTACAAATTATGACTATTTTCCCCCAGTATTTACTTCTCCCATTTTCTCCTGGCAATATAATCCATGCAGAAAATTATCCCAGCTCTTTAGCTAAAAAGATACTGACTTATTTATTTCATCTCAATTCTGAAATATTTAGTGGATACCATCTAATTTTGGAGTGTTCCCACACTGTAAGCGATTTGCCTTTGCTTACATTAAATGGTTTTCATTCCAAACATTCCCTGCCTGCAAAGCTTTCCTTTGTACTTGGGAAATATTACTATTATTATTATTATTATTATTATTATTATTATTATTATTATTTTTATTTTTATTTTTATTATTTTTATTATTATGTGTAGAGTTGCCTTTTGAGGGATGCTCTACACATTGGGATGGGTGAAGGCAGTGCTGGCAAAGCTTTTTGAGCTCCTTGCTAGGAAGGAATTGTTGTGGACAAGCAAGAGCAGCAGTCCCAGCCCCAGCAAACCAGGGCAGATTTCCCCACACTCCAACACTCTCCTCCTAACCCTGAAAACCCCTAAATCTTTCCATCCCAACAGCAGCAGCTCTCATGAATGATGTTCCACTGCCATACCTGGTCTAAGGAAAATGTCAAACCTCATGTTAGTACTTAATTACACAATTTCCAGCACTGCCTTTCTGGTTTCCATGCTCCACTGCCCATAGGGTGAGTTTCTGTGTCCAGTTTGAAGTTATTTCACTGAGATAAATCAGCCTAAAAGCAGATTTTTACCATGGAGACTGACAGAGAATTGTAGGTGTGTTATGTGTGAGAGATGCAGATTGAGGGTTGGCTTTTCCAGCTCTAATAGCTCAGGGATAAAATTCATAGAAAATGATCTCTGCTTTCTGCTGCTAATTCAGCTGAATACAATATATATATATATAAAATATATATTTATATATATATATATATATATATAATATATATATATGTATATATATATATATATATATATAAAATACAAAAATCTGAGGGATGCAACAGCTTTTACAACTCCTTTGCTCCATGGAGGGGGAGAATTCAGCAAAGCAGGGACAGCAATCTCACCCCAACAACAGGAACCATATGTAATATAAATAAACCCAAAATTCTCACCCATCTCCCACTGTGGCAAGTGACCCCACATTTATTAATTAATATGGAAACATCTTGAGACATTATTTAAATGTTTAACTAATTTGTAATCATCATCCCCTGCTCCCCCAGCGAAAAAAAAAAAAAAAAAAAAACGCAAAACAAACCCACAAAACTAATGTTCACCACTTGGGATAGTTTTCAGAGGTCAAGAAAATAAATGTTAAGTCCATGTTTTTAATTAATTTCCACCACATAATTCTCCTCCAAATGGATTTTGGAAAGGGAGAAGTAACAAGTCTTGCCTGCAAGGCAGACAAGCAGCAGGAGGTGCAGGTTTTGAATTGGCTTTTAAGGAGTCAGACAACCCACAAAGCTGCCAGCTGGTAAAATTTAGTTCTGGGTCCTCAATTTGGAGAGACAGACAATCCAGAGACGAGCAGAAGCAACAGCAGTTTGCAGCTGAACCGTTCCCAGCAAAATCCATTTACTTGAGGCATTTTTGATGATGAACTTTTCCACTTGCTGCTGAAGTTGGGCTGGCAGGACAGTGACTGATGGCTTGGGGAGGAGCTGGAATGGGAGCTGAGCACAGAACACAGCCCAGTGGAAATAAATGTGTGTGGAGGTGTTCCTGAGCAAAGCAGCGCCATCCATCCTCTGCAGCCTCAAAGGCTTTGGAAATAAACACAAATTCTGGGCTGGAAGTTGTGCCCTGAGCTGAGGCTGAGGGCAGGGCAGGGACACAGGGCACCCTCCAGGTGTTTCCCTGCTGTTTGCACAGCCCTGTGGTGTTAATAATTTTGTGTGGTTCTCTACAGCTGCTTCATGAGTGACAAACAGAATTTTCTGAAGTGGTTTGGAATGGGAGAGCAGGAATTCCTTTCAAGGCTGTAATGCAGTCAGGATAATAAGGATAATAAATATTGCCTGAGAAGGTGAAGAAGAAAACCTCTCAGAATCACAGAGGTGATGAGGTTGGAAAAGAGCTCCAAGCTTGGACTCAGTCTTTGAGTGATCCCCACCAGCCCAGGGCTCTGAGTGCCACCTCCAGGGATGGGGAATCCCCTCAATCCTCTGGATTGCACAATCTCTGCAATAGCCACATCTAAATAAAATCCCCCTGGGATCCTTTAGCCCAGCCCCAGTATTTAGGGAGCCTGGGTAGAGTCTTGTCAGACACAAATTTAATGCACTCTGAAGCCCCACAAAGAGCTGTGGTTGCTGCAAGTAATGGGAGAGAAAAAAAATCCCACCTTATTTCTATTCAGTAAGAATTACAAAGCATAAGGGGCAAAGAAAATGGAATTCAGCTGAGTCAGGAGGGAGTTTTGCATCTGATCCTTCTCTACCACTTAAAATTGTAGGAGGAAGATGTGGATGCTCCTTGTTTGGGGTAAACAAAGCAGCACCAGCTCACACTGGGAGTTTTTGCTTTCCTCCCTCACTGGGACACCAGGAATGTCCCCCTGGGCTCCTCATCCTTGTGGAGCACACCCTGGGACAGGGTTACACATCACACCCGACACCTCAGGAAATGAGAATTGGCCAGGGAGCAGCTTTGAGCCTTAATTGCTGCGGGTGCCAGCCTTGCTGTTAACTCCTGTCTGCCAGAGTACAACAGGAGCTTTCACACCTCAGCTCTGCTCTCCTCATGCATTACTCTGCTAATGCAACTTGCTGCCTTCTATTGGCAGGGAATTACAGAACCATTATTGCATGTTCATGAGAAAAAGCTCCAGATAGCAAGAGGTCAACAGGTTGAGCTTCACTTACTTTGGCACTGTCAGCAGTTGGCACTGTTCGTGTTTCATGACAAAAAAGTCTCTCCTTATGCTGGAAGGAAAAAAAAAAACATACTTTGCTTTTATGTCTTGGTAATGCAGACATTTGGTTTTGAAAAGAGCAGCTCAGTTCTCATTCAAATAAAAAATACTGACTCGCACAAGGCCTTACTGTTAAACGTTTGCTTTGGGTTTACATTTAAAGTCATGTAAAAAAGGCAGGAAAACTCAGCTGAATTCCATTTTCTTTGCCCCTTATGCTTTGTAATTCTTACTGAATAGAAATAAGGTGGGATTTTTTTTTCCTCCCATTACCTGCAGCAATCACAGCTCTTTGTGGGGCTTCAGAGTGCATTAAATTTGTGTCTGACAAGACTCTACCCAGGCTCCCTAAATACTGGGGCTGGGCTAAAGGATCCCAGGGGGATTTTATTTAGATGTGGCTATTGCAGAGATTGTGCAATCCAGAGGATTGAGGGGATTCCCCATCCCTGGAGGTGGCACTCAGAGCCCTGGGCTGGTGGGGATCACTCAAAGACTGAGTCCAAGCTTGGAGCTCTTTTCCAACCTCATCACCTCTGTGATTCTGAGAGGTTTTCTTCTTCACCTTCTCAGGCAATATTTATTATCCTTATTATCCTGACTGCATTACAGCCTTGAAAGGAATTCCTGCTCTCCCATTCCAAACCACTTCAGAAAATTCTGTTTGTCACTCATGAAGCAGCTGTAGAGAACCACACAAAATTATTAACACCACAGGGCTGTGCAAACAGCAGGGAAAAATTGGTTACCACATTTTCCTCAACAAGCAAGGTAAAATCTTTCCAATTAACATTTTAGTTAAGAAATTCACTCACCATGCCTTTTCTTAAAGGTTGTAGCTCAGTCTTTTAATTTTTTTCACTGTGGCTCTATTGGAGATTAGATACCCAGCAGCAAGAAGGGAAACTAAGTGAATTATACTTTTAGCTCATACTTTATTCTCTTTACTTTAAAACTTCAGGAACTCAGGCATCCATTTCACCCATCATTTATCCTTGGAGACCAAGGCAGCTTCAGGGAAAAAAGCAATTACCTGCTATGGTAAGTCTAGCAGTTACAATTATGAAATAATAAAATGTCAAAGACACATCTAATTTAGATATAGGGTTTTATACTCAGCTTAGTGAAACAGTACAAAATATTCTCTGCAATTTCTCCATCCATCAGCTGGAATCACTCCTTTGACTGTGAAACCAAATGCAAATTCACAAGTGTTTATACAGCAGATCTGAGCGTGCGTTAGAAATCAGCAATTGAAAATCTATTTTGCTTACCTTGTCACCAATAATGGGATTACAGCACTAAAAAAAAAAACCACTTTTCCTTCTGGATACACTAAGTAGAACAGTTCTGTCTCCAGAGAGAGCAGAACTCAATTTCCTTTCCTCTTGGCTCTTGGAGGAATTTAATGTCTTTTCCTCTCAGTGCTTGATGTGTCACTGACAGTCCCCCCAAAAACAACCCCACCTGCTCCCATGGCCACCTCTGGAATCAGCAAAGGAATCCTCATGATTTATAAACCTTTAACAGCAAGGAACAAATTCCAAAGGAACAGCGGTAGCAGAGTGTAACCAAACTTTTCACTGAAGTTCTCTGAGCACAGTGATCTTTACCCAACAAGGTTCCCTGGGATGCTCAACTCCTGAACTGCAAACTGTGGCTCTGTGCTGCCAGGAAAAGCCTTTGTGATAAGCAGCACTGCAAGGTGGCAGAGAGAGGGAAGACATAAAACCCTTTACCAAATAATCACAGACTCACCTTTTATCAATTAATCACAGACTCCGATAGCGCCCAGGTGTGGCAGTGCTGCCCAAATTCACAGCCTTGCACCTCAGGTGCTGCTGAGCTCCACTCCTGACCATTAAATGAACATTAAAGGGATGAACTTGCCCAAATCTGGCAAAAATCATTGTGAGGATGCCAAGCTAGAGTGGGGCAGAGATGCCAGTGACCAGCAAGGAGTCAGTGCTGTGCTGTCCCCTCACTGCAGGAATGCTTGCTGGGACATTGTGCTGCCCCAGCCCCTGCTGCTCCCCCAGCTGGATGGAACAAGGGGAACAAGGTGCAAAATCAGGAGTCAGGGAGAAAATGCTCAGGAAATCCAGCAAGCAAACCTAGGGGGAAGCATCCTGCATTGTCTGTGTCACAGCCATGTGGGGCACAGAGAAGCCCAGGGACAGCCCCTCCAGACATCTCCAGGTGAGCCAAACCTCCTCCTCTGCCTTGGAGACAGCAGCACTGAGGGGTTTTGTAGCAAAATTCAAGCTTGTGTTACAGCATGAGGAAAATTTGTTTTGTCTCAGCCTCAAAGGAACAAATTTAGCATTGCCCAAGACCTTGTTCTGTTTAGAGGGCCAAACCCTTGGGATTGTGCATCTGTAAGAAGTGAAGCCCATGGTGGTACAAAATTCACTCCAGGACTAAGTGAAAAGAAGGGAAAAAGAGCAGTTGGTTGTGGCCAAGGTTAGTGAATTCTTCATCATAAATTAAATTTATGCAGCATATTAAACTTCAATCTTTGAAGGGTGTTTTTATCCTTTCACACTGTTCTGAAATGACGTCTAACAAAAGGAACGAGGACAAAGAAGACGGATTTAAAAGAGAACTGGGCAGATTTAGGACCAACATTCTCCAGTACCTTTTAACTTGTGTAAGAGAAGCCAAACGACCCAGGAGCATCTTTTCAGTCCTGTTTTCATGCACCAAGGCTGCTGCTAGGGAACCGTCTTCCCTACAGCTCTCTTTCTGAAGCAACATCAGGCCAGATGTGCATGAGGAAAAGCAGAAGAGTGAACAGTGCCCACGCCCAGGATGATCAGGCACAGCTCAGGGAGCTCCCAGCACTCTGTGCCTGCAGTGCTTCCCCAGGAGGGCAGTCCTGGGGGAGGATGAGCCAGGCTGAGCAGGGCAAAGCAAGAAACTCAGGCACAACTGCCAGGGCCTCTCCAAAGGCAAGGGATAATCACTGCTCTGCCCAATCCACTTATTACCATTGCATTATTCCAGTCTGAAGGGGGAATCAAATAAATGTAGCGATCTAAAACTTAGATCTGTGGCAAGTTTGTCTGGAGAACCTTCCTTTCCTTCCCCACCCAAGTGAGAGAGGCAGAGGCTCTGTAAAATGAGGAGGCAACACCTGCAGAACAAACAAACTGCCCTGGACACACAGTGTGAGATCTGAACAGCACATTATTAAAAGGAGCACTTTGGTGGTGATCTAGATAAAATAATGTTTAATCCAGACTGACACTATCTGCCCAGGATGAGGGAAGAGATGAGGATCTGACTCCATTTTTCAGAAGGCTGATTTATTATTTCAGGATATATATTAAAATTATACTAAAAGAAGAAAGGATCTCATCAGAAGGCTAAGAATAGAAAAAGAATGGAATGAAAAACAAAAGCTTGTGTCTCAGACAGAGTCTGAACTAGCTGACTGTGATTGGCCATTAATTAGAAACAACCACACGAGATTAATTTCAGATGCATCTGTTGCATTCCACAGCAGATAATCATTTATATTTTGGTTTTGAGGCTTCTCAGCTTCTTAGGAGAAAAGATCTTAAGGAAAGGATTTTTCAGAAAATGTGTCTGTGACAGGTGCTGGCTGGAGCCAGGGAAGGTCTGACACCAGGACACTGAGATGTTTCATACTCACCACTTCCCCTCAGCTCAGGATAAACCTTGCTCTGAGCTGGGCACCTCTCACACACCTGGACACAAATCTGGGGATCAGGATTAAAGCTTCCAGCCAAAACCAAGCCAGCCTAAGCTTTCCTTCACTTCCTTACAGGCTGAGGAAAATCAAAACAAGTGATTAAGACGGTTCTTTGCTTCATTAACAAATATACAAAGTTTTATTTTGTTTATTAGATTGGTTTTCTGTATGTTAACATTATCATAGCAGTTATAACCCACATTCACAGCAGAAATTTCCTAAGAGCATTTTGCAACACTAACTGCTGTATCAGAAATCCTTAAGAGAAACTTATCTTTTAGCTACTCAGGTAATTTGAATAATAAAGTGCAAAACCACAATAAAATTTGACAGACATATGTCCCAGCTCATATTCAGTGGAAATGAAAGGTTTATAAGACCACTAGATATGGATTCACTGCACACAACAGAAGAGTGTGACCTGAAGACACCAGTTTTCAAGTTTTCCCATTACCAGACATGGATTACAATGAATCATTTTCCATTACTTTTAAGGGTAACATAGAGAAATCACAATGAGGTCATAAATAAAACAGAACACATTGGCCAGACAACCTGAAGCTTAGCCCTGTATTTGGTACTTTTTACCCAATAAAGGTTTTGGGAAGAACTGATGAACAGGAACAGTTCATTTCTTGATGAAATGGCCTCTGATTTCACAAGGAACCGACTGGCAGGACACAACACAGCAGCTTGTGTGGGACACAAGTCATAGGTGGATTTTTTAGATGTATTTTTTACCACCCATAGACATAGACATGGTCTCATTCAACTTATGATTGCCAGCACTAATTACCGTCCTGCTCAATTCAAGAAAACAGAGAAAACTCAGAATATTGTGGGAATCAGGTCCAATTCATAAACCACAACCCAATCTTTTGTGTTTCTCTCTCTCTACAGCCACTGCTGCAGCCTCTCCAGTAGCAAACACTCTTTCCAGGACAGATGAAGTATCACAAACTCCAGAGGCCTTTCCCTTCCTTCTCCCTGACTCACGGATCTTCATGAAGCCCTCTGGAGCTATGACTTAAACTGAGAATCACCCACAAGGAGACTACTCTACCCTTTTAGTTACAGAATGCAAAGATGCAGATTAAATATCACTCTAATTTCGTCAGCTCCAACATTGCTGTTCTTCTACCACTTGCCAAAAAATGACAGTTCAGCAGGCCAAGCTTTAAGAAATACCAGAAAGTTTGAACTATAAATTGATTCTGCATCCCTTGACTAAGCTCACTTTGCTAAGGACACAAGACACCACTGTCAGAACAGAGAACAGGCTGACCAGCCAGCTTTAAGGACCACGTCCTGCTTATAGCTCTATGTGTAACCAAAAATTGCACAACATACATTCCCAAAGAACTCATTTTTACACAATACTCTCCTTCACATTGTTCTACTTGACTACAGTCAGTGCTCTCATCAGGAAACAATTCCATGCACAAACAGACAGCAGAACATCCAGTGCTATTTGGGAGGCTGCACTTTGCATTTCCCCCCTTTTTGATCCTTTCAGATCAGCAGATGCAAGGACCCAGCTGTTGTACCTGGGATAAGGCACTTGCCCCAGATGAGCAGTACAGCACCAGGCCAGTGTGCCAGACAATCTGCAGGGACCTTTTCTTCACCACTTACAGCCAAACAAGGAATAGTTCTGGAGCAATTGTGCTGTTTCAGCCTGGAGTGCTCCTCCTGCAACAGCTTTCAGAAGCTGCTTCACATTCTTCCCCTAAGCTTCCTAGTAATGGCCACAGATTTTGCAAACTTCCAGAGGTTTATTCTATTTCCAAATCAGCTCGAGGTGCACTTCCAAGGGATTCGTCAGAACTTGTGAAACATCACCAGGAAATCACAAAGGGAAAATTTCCACCTGTCCAGCAGCAGCTCTAAACCATCTACACAGCCAAGGTTTGTCAGTCGAGGTCTCACATGATTTCAATTCCCTGAAAAAACAAAGTTGCCTTATGGCATGCATAGTATAGATATCACTAGTGCTACCTGGAAGAGTTCTGGCTCCAATCCTCCTCCCTCCCAAAGGGGACAAATTCAAACCCACTTATCTGAAGAGTTTTAAATTCAATCTTTGCTGCATATATTTCAAATAAACCTGTGCTCCAAACCTTGGAATAGCCTAGGAGTAAAAAAGCCTGTTAACTCGCCACTAACAGAAGACTAAGATAGAAGTGAGATCTAGTTTCTATCAAAAACAAAAAGCACATCTCACTTCTGGGTTTATTTATTACTTTCTCAAAGACATTTTAATATAATTATTCTGATATTCTGGTCTAGATAACAGCCAAAATCTCAGTTTTAAGGAAAACCCCTCATTTTACACTGATTTGAACTCCCAGTAGCTTTAAGCACCCAAATAATTTTAATTTCTTTTTCTACTGAATGAATGTTCTGCAGTTCTAGAAAGATGAGTTATGCACTTTTGTTCACATACAAAAAGACAGTCTAACAGATGTAAACTATTTATTGAATATTTGCCACCAATATTGTTAAATACATAATCTTGCAGTTTTCCGCTTTCAAGTTAAAATGTCAGAAACAGAACACCAAATATTTACAATTCTTGTAAGGAATGTTACATAATGACACATTAAGGCGTAAATTCTTTTGGCTTATAATTCTGAAAAGAATGATAATAGCAAAAAGTGATGCAAAATCTTTCTTGTGAGATTATGATTAAGCTACAATGTTTTACAAAAATATGGTGTAAGATGGCAATAATCCCATTCAAAATCCTGCATTAGGCCCCTCGAGAGGGGCTGATAATTTATACAGTCAAAACTTTTAAAATTTACATATAAAGGTACCCTATCCACCATTGAAAAGTACAACTCTCAACATATACAATTTTCAGGCCACAGTTTTGAAGGTCTGGAGTATCAAGTTGGTTTGATGAATTAGTCGGTTGGCACTTATGAACACATTTATTGCCCTGTGGAAAGAGAAGAATATTGCTTCAGACACTCCAGAAACATGGCAGGGGAGAAAGCCAGCATCACTGGCATCTAGAACTGGAGAATTGGAAGCACAGGGAAGTTCCACCCTGTGCTGACCTACCTGAAGCTCCCTGCTGGCAGCCAGCCTGCCTCATTTGCATGGCTAATCCCAGGAAGGCCGTGTTGATTTGGCAGGAATTGAAAAAGAATTTGGCTCTCTATCATCACTGACATCTCAATCCTTTCCTTCTGGGACTCAGATAACCAAGGGAAAACCATGGAGCAGATGACTGGGATTTGGAGCCAGATGATCTTTAAGGTCACAGCCATTTTCTGACTCTGTGACTGTTAAACACCTTCCCAAAGCTGAGCTCTTCACCCCTTAGGAATTCCAGAATTGGCAACTCTTCCCTCAGGGAATACTAAAGGTGCCCACATGTGACAGCAATGCTATTTTAGTTACCTTTCTGCACAGGAAAGTGTGGGGTCACAGAAGTTTTCAGCTCAGCAATGACGTCTGAGCAGTGCTGGGGGCAGCAGGGATCTCACCCCATGTGCAGCTCAGACAGAAATTCCTCCTGACTTCCCAAGGATGGCAAATACAGGATGGAATTTCTTACACTAGTGCAAATTATTAACACACTTTAAATTAAGCCTACACAGTACTTCTGTCCAGGAATCAAAGCTACCAAAGCCTAAACTTCTCATTTTGGTATCAAATTTAGCCCCAGTTTCAGGGAAAGGAGAGAAAAACAAGAATGCTTTGATGGGAGCAGGACTGTACTCCCAGCTGGTCTCAAGACTCTTCTCTCCTTTATAATGCAGCATCTCCTGGGTGCTCTCAGCCTTTGCCAAGCTCAACAAGAGCTGACATCAAAGTTGGTTCCATCTTTAAAACAGAACATTTTGGCACTGTCAGAATCTGAGGGGGATCCATTCATCCTCCAAAAGAATCACTGCAGTGAATTATACAGGAACAGTGACTGCAAAACCCAAGGTGAAGGCCTGGAAAAAGCCTCAGTTTGAGGGCTAAAATGCTCAGCTAGAAAAAGATTCAGCTGAATCATTCCAGATACTGTGAGGGTCTATAAAGAAAGGTCAATAAAAATGTAAATCAAAGAGAACCCTGCACAGATGTTTTGTATTTGCAAATGATACTTCAAATAGGTAAATTACTTTTCTCAACAAAAAAACCCCTATAATTTCTTTGTCCTTTTATCTGCACTGAGAAAACCCACACAGGGCCAGGAAATTGAACTTCTCATTCAAATTCAAAACTAACACCACACATGGGTGTTTCATGGTGGTGAACTGAACAACTTTCCCTTTCCTCAAAGGCAAAAAAGCAGCATTTTAAGGCAGCCATGGTAATGAGAGGACATAGGTAAGGAAATAATTAGGCAACTCCTAAGAAAGGCAGCTTCTGCCTGTCCTATTTTCCTGTTAGTCATTATGTAAATTGTTGAAACAACAGGACAAAAGCATACTTACTTTCCATCTTTAAAATAGGTTTTCAGAGTATCACTGAAACTTTTGGAGTATTTTACAAACTCTTTCTTTTGGTGCTCAAGTGCCTACAAAAACAAAAACACCAGGAACAGAGTCTTAGTTCACATATTTCTGTGTACAGCGAGAACCTTAAGGTTAAACTGATCAGAAAATTAATTAATGTTACATCAGGAATAAAAATTTTGGTTTTTTTTTCTTTAGAAGAAACAAAGAAGAATAATTATTTGCTCTAGAATTCCTGAGAGCTATCATACAACCATTCTGCTGTTAAAGCATGGTTTCATTGACCAGCTGGGCTCTGCTGTTCATCCTTGGATCAAAGGATGCCTCTTGTGCTGCTATCAGAATTATTGGATGGAGAGCTGGTGCACGTACCCGCCGGTTCTGGTACTGGTATTTCTTGAAGACATTATTTACTGTGTCAAGGAGCTCCTTTATTGCACTTGCAATGTCCCTGTTGGGCAAGAAAAAGAGAATTTCAATATCCTCAGGAGATGCCATGAAATGCTGGAATTGAATCCCTTTCCAGCAGTCAAGTATTTCTCAGGGCAGCCCCTACAGAGGAAGTGTCAGACATGATGGAGGAGGCCAAGCTCAGCAAGTTTGGTCAAGTAACATCCTCATCATTTCGAAGTGGGATCAGGCTCTCTGGCAATGGGAACAATGCTGCTACAGCTACAGAATTTCAACACTCAGACCTAAATACAGCAAGTTTGATCTCTCCACCTGCAGCAAAATCCATCATATTGTACTTACTTGATTGTCTGAAGAAACCTCACTCTGTCATTGATCTCATCTGGAATCTTACTAAGAATCTGTTTAAGTGCTCGTGCCTTTTCATTAAGATCTTGGAATTCAGGTTCAGGTCTTTCAATCATATACTCTGGCAAAAAGAACATATTCAAAACCACCATTAGTTTGTCCTGAAGTCAGTAGTGACAGCTGAAAACACGACACAAAATGCAGCAGGGTGAATGTGAAGGTGAACAGCACAGAACTGCAGTGAATAACCCCTGAGTGAATCAGGACAGTGCAACAATCACCTTCATTACTGCATGCTGGAAAAAGAGCCCATCTTACTTTATTTGAGACATTAAAGTCATCAAATTCAGTATTAAAATAACTTAAAGCCTGCAGTATATTCTCCTTCTGTGACAGTGTAACTGCTGCTTTTAATTTGAAGAAGGAAAAAAAAAAGAGGGTGTTATACTCCATATTTGCCTTTTCCTGGTTATTAGCATTGCAAAAGGTGAACTATGCACCCATAAAAACATAGTTCTGAACATTCATTTTATTTCTTTCCTTCTCTTATTAGTCAAGTGTGGTCTTAAGGGAAATTTAATTTCTCCAACAGCAGTATTCAAAAATATAAATTTTCTTCTACCATGCTGAGAAAATTCTACTAAGAAACAAATAATCTCTTCTGAAAAAAAACCCCAGAAATAGAGATTTGCATGTTCCTAGTTAGCAGTGTAATTAAAAATACAGTTCTCCAACACAGGCTTTGTTACCTTCTACATCATCAGCTGCCATACGCAGCAGAGACTCTGTGAAATTCACATCCACACTTTTCTTCTCCAGAATTTTCATGATGATGTCCTGTGTAAGACCTGGATTTTCTTTTTCAGCCTGTAAAGCAGAGAAATTTTCTATTTTTAAATAAGCCAGACCTGGACATTTCAAACACTAAGATTTTCATGTAAGTTGTTTCAGGTCCTGTAGGAGTTTGCTAGGAACTCTGAATGTCTAATGGCTTTAGACCAGTAGATTACATTAAAAACATTTGTCCACTACAAAATTCATTTTTCTTGGACTACATCACTGATTTTGTATAAGCAACTTTTCCAATAAGCCCTTGCACTCATTTTAATTTGAGTGAGAAAGGTTTTAATAAATGCCTCAACCCTGTTATATTTTCATAAACACCAGGCTTTAAGACAAAGATGGTATCCCCTGGAATTTAATTCACTCCAACACAGGCGCTACTCCCCCACCTTCCCCCTGACATTTATAAATGTGCCCCTCATGAATCACATCATATGCTCACACGTCATCTGGGAATTGCTGTTTCAGAAGAAACCCAGCTTTTGATTGATGACATATCTAAGTACAGAGCTGGATTAACACCGGAGCTGTTCACATCACCTGTGCTGCCACCAGAAACTGCTCTGTGTGCAAGAAAAATGAGCCCTCTGTGGGTTTTTTAGCTGGCACTACCATTTTTACCATCATCTCAGTTTTACATTATTTGCATCCAGCTTAGCTCCTTCCCACCAATTGTGAAAACACACAAAACCAACCCACACTTGCAGGAGCTCACTTTGAGTCTTCAGCCCATCAAGGTACATTCAGATTTCAGTGCAGGAACAGGGAACTACCCCAGATTTGCACAGCTCAGATATCTCATGCCTGCCATTATTTTGTTTCAATATTTGAAAAGATCACCACTTCAATAAAGCAATGTAAAGGAATATCTGTATTTTTACTCCTTAGGAATACAATGGAAAAGTCAGAAGAATCTTTTTTTTCCATTTACTGCTGGATTTCTACACAAACACTGAACTTCATCCACAAAAAAATCCCATTACAACTCACTTTGTAAACCAATTTCAAAGTCTGCTACGTGCCTATTGCTCATGAGAGCCTATTCTACAAATCTTGTGGGTTTTAGACTAAGTTGATTATTTATTCACTGACTGCTCCCTCATTTAAGCTTTTGTTCTGTATGGACAAGAGAAGAGTCTGTTTAAAATTGCTCATTCAGATTTCTACTCATGACATCTGCAGACATCTCAAACTTCCAGTTCATGCAATTGTCCATTTTATTTTTAGACGACTGGATCAAGGATGAAGTCTCAGATAAAAAGACAAGGAAACAAGAGAGCTGACCTTTTAGCTTTGTCTTACACAGCTTACTTTTGAAACAACCATTTTTCAATACAAGTTACTTCTCACCTTAATAAAAGCTGCTCTCAGTGTCTGAGCTGCAGACAGATTTACTCTTTCTAGCTGCAATAAAAGTTTAGAATTAATGATTAGCATTCTGTTGTTATCAGAACAAAACAAATTCAGTAATCACACCATAAAGCAGAATGGGAAGGGGGACTGACAGAAGCTTTCAAATTGCTGGTCTCACTTCAGAGATACTATAAAGTTAATCCCAAAGATAACAGTTCCCCCCAAAAATGAAAACAAAAATCACTGGATGCATTTTGCAGCAAAAGTCCAACAGAAGATTGTGAGAACATCTTGGCAATGTCTGATATTCAGAGAAAAGCAAACATTAAATTACGACCATTAGCAGTAAAATTAAAATGCATCAAGCTGTTCACAGGTTTGACTGTGTGCCATTTCCTGCCAGAGAATACCAGAGCTGGCATTTTTGTCAAAATCCTGTGTTGAAGGTAAGAGAAAAGCTCAGGACCAAGACAACCAGCAAGCTTTGATGGCAAGAAGGGTGAACCAATGCAGAGAGAGAAGATGTGTTAGACAAAGCCTTCCCAAGATGAACAGCATGTTCCTGTGGCCTCATTTCCCAAAATAAAGGGGATTACTGCATTCCAAGGTAAACTGGAGCTCACCTCATTAAAGACAGGGTACATAACAGCATAGAGAGGCATGGAAACCATAGAAGTGGTCTCTGCTTCATTCTTCATCTCTTCCATTGTCATCCTCATTCAAAGAGCCACTTCTCAAGGAAAATACTATAGAAGCAAAAAACTCCTCATTCACTGAAATGTCTCCTCTTTTTCCTCGTTGTGCAAGAATACTTGAGGAACTTGGGAAATCTATTGTCCTTAGGGTGTGTGAGAAAAGAGAAAACAAACACACAGTTACAAATCTTGAGAGGGACAGGATCTAAAAATGACAAGGCACAGATTAATGTGAGTTCTATTGTCTAGAAACCAGGGATTTCCCATCACATGAGTCAAGTAAACATGGAATGATCACTTGGTGTAACTTCAAAACTAACAGAAATCTATTAAATGAATATTTTAAAGAAAAGGTGCCGCTCCAAGTGTTTTCCCCTTCAAGTTCTTATGGAATCAATTCTCCTTAAAGCAGGGATTTTATGTGCTATTTACCAAAATCTTGCCACCGCTCACAGGCAGCAGCATAAGGTTCCTGACAACTCCCATCCAGGAAAAATTTGGACAGCACTCCATGCTGCAGCCCAAGCCCCATGCAGATGCATTGTGACTATTAAAGCTACCCATAAACAGGTATATTTATAAATACTCCATCTTGCACATGCATCAAGCTGTGATTCTGCTGGAGATCGGTGCCTCCTTTCCACCCTCTGAACGTGAACACTGCATCTTTGCTTTAATATAAGCTGAAGTCATGTTTCCACTCAGGGTGTGCCACCAGCTATGTTAACTCAATGGAAAATTATTGTTCCAGTAACTGAACCTCTGGTTTAAAAGTTCTCCACCCAGCCCAGCTCATCATATCCATCACTGCTCAGACCCAGAAATTATGTGGAAAAGAAAAAAGGTCACCTTACAGTTGATAAAAAGCCCTTGTTCCAGCCTGCTGTATTTTCTCTTAATCAGATTCTTTAAAAAATATTTTATATGACATAATTGAGTTTAAAGACCTGAAGTCCAAGTCAGAAATAAAGATTAAAAAGAAAGATATAAAGGGTTTTAATTTTTAGATTTGCTTGGAGGATTTAATGCACTAGAAGAGGGATTTTTTTTCTCCTAGCGAGCTCCAGACACCTGGCATTTGCATGTCTGTGTAACTCACTGACATTTTAGTAAGAAGTGAAAAGAGTGAAATGGTAAGAAACAGCAGAAACTGCTCCAGCCATCAATATCACTTCCTGAGAGTATGAACAGGTTAAGAACATGCCAGGACATTTCTCCAAGCCATATCCCTCATTATGCTCTGCACTGGCTGAAGATTTTCAGGCTGTTAGAACAGGTATTTTCTGTCCAGAGCAGATCTATAATTGTTTAGCCATAATTACACAAGTGAAATTTGTTACTGATTACAGTCAGCACAGAGAAGAAACTGGATGACTACAAATCCTGTGCATTTCTCTTTTGGGAACAGTAAAAGCTGAAGAAAAAATTCAACATGACTACAGTAAAAACTTTATACAATCTTCTACCATGGACTGCTCACTGCAAAACCTCACTTTGCTCCTCTTGCTGTCCCAGCTCAAAGTGCCACAGATGAGCTGATTCCTCCAGCCCCAGAAAAGGATTGCTGAGGCTTTAGAAAGTGTCTGGATGGATGAAATGCATATTCTGCAATAATCAGGGGTCTCACTCTTTATCACCCACCCCTGGTATTTTACAGCTGCCAAGAACACGGAGGAACACAAGTGAATATTCATCATTCCTCAAGAAGTGGAGTGTTTTCCCAAGAACTTGTTTCAGTTACATAAATTCATGCCAGGTCTGCTCACATGGGGGGAGGCAACTTGTCTGAACAAGTTTGCACTCCCTACTGCAGGTACAAGCTGTCCCATTTGTTATCCATGTGTATTCCCTGCTGGATGGAGATTTGTTTTTTGCTGTTGAATTCCTCCTTTCTGGAGGTTCAGTGAGTGTCCCCTCACACACCTGCATTCACAGATGAATTTATAGCACATTTCCATCTGTAGTCTCAGAGTAAGTTTTTTAAATAGTTAAATCAGGTCACTGAACATTGTTCTACCCAAAAGATTTTTATCACAGGAAGAAGGGCAAAAAAGGACAAAACTGCCATTAGATATAATTACTTTGTTTTTATGGGTTAGCAGTATCCACACACACACAAAAGGAAATACTAAGTGAAATGATGGATTTTTATGATGATGAAAACCTATTACACTGTGAGCTACCACGAAGAACTCATTTTCTCCTGAAGAACCATAAGCTATTGTTACTAATCCATGGTACACTTACAACCCTCATATAAAAACAATTATACATTATCTATTACCCCTTTTCCAGACACTGACACTCCTAAAAAAAAAAAAAATTACAACACTTGGATTTATATTAACACAAAGGATACCAATTTTGCAACTGAAGAGGTGGGTTTATATATATATATGTGCACACAAGAAATATTTAAGAACACCAAATGCTTTGTGGTGCCAAGATATGAAAAGAAATATATTCCGTTTATCACACTGCTTGTTCATTATTTCAGAAATCTTCCTGTTTTCCAGAAGATACACTAGGAAGCATCATAGGACCTGACTGCTAAAATTCTCAAACTGTTTATATTTACAGTCAGGAATCAACTTCACATCTTTTGGATGCAATTTATTCACTTCAGTCTTTGCTAGTGTTAAATAGAAAGAATAATTATCTTCACAAAACTCTGTGTTCATTGTGTTACTGAAAGTCAGTTTGTCACAGCTGCACTAAACTACATCCAAATACCCTTGAAGGTGGTCTCAATCCTGATTAAGGACCAAATCCTCATGAAAACTGAAGTTTCTGTTCTAATTAGATCAATTATCAGCAAGCCCACTAACCTTCCAAATGGCCTGACTCAACTCAAGCCAGTTTAATGCACATTATCAGCAGCAAGGAGGAGCTTTCAGCATTTCTTTTAGGAGGTGATCAAAAGCAGCTCTGCACAGCTGCCAGACTTCCTGACAGTGTCTTGTAACAGCTTAACTTCAGTGCCTCCAATCCCAAAAGAGCCTTTTCTTTGAGAGGAGTTTACCCCAGTTTCACCTGTCATCTGCTTCATTTGACATTCTCACAAAAGGCGAAATAAGATTCCATGAGAAGGTGATTTATTAGGGCAGCACAGTGGAGTGGTAGAGGTGAGAAAATCCTGGAAAACTGTAGGATGCAGAAAAGGTGTTACTGTGCTGGCAAAGTTGTTAATTGGTGTGAGGGGGCAGGTGAGGAGAAGGCAGCAGGACAGAGCCAAACACTGAGCTCAGTGTCAGCCTGATCCCCCTCTGTGTTCCAGGGACCCCAAATCTCTGGGTGTGCAATGAGGGAATGCACAGAATGATACAGGAATTGAAACAGAATCTGGATTTGCCAACTAAATACATAAAAACCAGTTAATAGAGCCCTGACTGCTCAGTCCTGGCCCATCCAACACAGCAGGCTGCATTCCAAGAGATGCACCAACATGGAATACGTGCTTGCACTGTCAGGATAAATCTTACATTCTAACCTTTAAGTCCCAGCACTAAAATATGATCCCAGCCAGTCAGCAAACATGGACAGAGCTGGTATATTTTAGATGAGGAATAGATTTGGAAAGGTTCTTTGACAGGCCTATTCCCCCACAGCCACCCAATGACATTTTAAATCATTCAACTGAACTTTAACAGAAAAAAAACCCCAAAAACCCAACTCCTGCCAAGAAGGGTGAGGAGCACAGACCACCACAAGTCCCAGATGGACAACCACCATTGTCAGTGTCTGAGGTGACAATCTGCTTTCTCTATGTGTGTCATTGTCATGCAGTCAAATCAAGCAGAGCTGCTTAACAAGAACACAACATGCCCAGGACCCTCCCCAAATCCACACCTGCTCCTAGGCCAGGCTGAAGAGGTTTGATCAAAGAAAGGTGTTTGTGTAGCACAACCTTCTGAAGCAGTGCTTACAGCAAAGAGAGCAGACTCTCATGATTTCAACTTTTCAAGTTTTAAACCAACAGAAATATTTGGTATCAATTGGCAGGGTTTCAGCTCTGTCATCAGCAGATCTGATGTTGTCTCTGTTCCCTTCTCCAGGCTCCATCTACCCCAGATCAGGGAAGTGCTTAGACATTAATATTCTTTTTTAGAAAAGTACTACAGAAGAACAAGGCCCAAGGCAGTGATTGCAAATATTATTATTTCAGTGGTTGGCTTCTAGCAAAAATCAGAGCTCCATTCCTGCTAGAAAAGACCTTACTGCCAAGAGGTTCTGCTGCACTTTTTGCAGGGAGGATTCAAGAAGAGGTTTCACCTTTAACCTGATCTGAGATCCCCGAGTTACCAGAAAAATTCATTCAAGTCCTGGAAGAAAGAGTGGGGGAAGGGAAATAACAGCATAAATTCCATCTGAATCCAGAGGCAGAGCTTGAATCAAAATGTAAGAGCAATGTGCAGGGGAGGAGGGAGTGTAGATAATTTACTACTGCTGTTGTAAAGTTTATGGAAGTAAAAATAAAAAATTGTAGAATTTGCTCTTTTAACTATATACACACCCACACAACCTGTCTTGGTAACTCTGTTTCTATCATTAATGGTCGCTTGAATTTAAAAAAAGCCCTAACCCACACATCTTTCTTTTTCAGTCAAATGCTACCTTACCTGCCACTGAATTTTAATTATCTATTGCAATTATTTCCCATTGTATAACTTAGATTATTTGATACAAAGCTTCAAAGCTTTGTGTTTCAGATACAGAATTACTTTCCTTCTTTTTAAAGCTGAGTATGGGTGGATTCACTGGGATTAACATACAGATCAAGTATTAGGATAACAATCTGTATTTTAAAATCAGCAATGATAAAAAGAGACTTGAAAGGCATCCTACTGAACTGATTCCACATCCTGCTGATTCTTACACCAAATAGTTTCACTGCAGAGTCAATAAAAGGAATGTCACCAGTATTGAAGTTTAAAAGTGTCTTCTAATTCCTCTCACCAGAACAGAAATGCAGTTTTCAAACATCTCCACACACGTGTAACAGTCACCTGCAGTGAAATCCACTCTGGCAAAGCAGAACTGCTTGTGCATTTGATTACTGTAAGAGCAGTTCTATGACTAACTCAGAAGTGACACAGACCTGTGATAAATCCAAGATGCCTATTTTTAGAACCATATCAACTCAAAAAACAAAAACCAAGCCTAGCCTGAAGTCAGGCTTATAATTAGTCCGTGTTCTTTTGCTGGACTTCGAAATGGAAGTGATTGAATCTGTCCTAATACACCCAGAGTGTGTCTCACAAGAGACCCCACAGCCTGTGCTCCAGTTCCAGCAGTCAGCACCACCAGAACTGTTATCCAGCACAACTGAAACAGGTCATGAATGTTGGAATACATAACCACAACAACATATCCCCGTTTCTCTTTCTTTTTCACCTCTTTGGGAATGTGAAAGTGAAGCCATTACTTTACCAAAACACAAATAGGTATGACACAGCTCCAAAGGTACAAAAACACATTCCAGCGTGTGAACACATACCAGAGGTGAATTAGTTCCTCTGATAACAGGAACAGCACAAGGTTTCAGCCACGCAGTATGTGCGAGCTACAGGAAAAACACCAACCCAACTCACCCGTTCAGTGAGCGACTTAATGGGACAGCCCAGCCCTGAGTGCTCAGTCCCCAAGGGGGGCACAGCCGGGGGGAGCCTGCGGAGGAGGAACCCCAGAATCAATCGGGCTGGAAAAGACATCCAAGACCACCGAGCCCGACCTTTGAACAAGCACCACCTTGTCAAGCAGACCATGGCACCCACTGCCACGTCCAGCCTCTCCTTAAAACACCTCCAGGAACGGTGACTCCACCGCCTCCCAGGGCAGCCCATTCCGCTGGCTAATCACCCCTTTCTGTGAATAATTTCTCCCTAATGTTCACCCTACACCTCCCCTGGCGCAGGAAGGGGGAAGGAGCCGAGGCGCCCTTTCTCCCTGCCCGCCGCAGCCACCTGACAGCGCTCCGCTCCGAGAGGACGAGCTAAAAATAAATACACACAAAAATAAAACACATCCGGGCCTGCGCCCGCCGGGCCCGGCCCGAGCGAACCAGCACCAGGCCGGGAAGCCCGGAGCGGGGCCAGGCCCCAGCCCCGCGGCCGCGGGAAGGGCGGGCAGAAGGACAAGCCCCGGGCGCTGCCTCAGGGCCGGAGGAAGGAGGTCACGGCCCGGCCGGGAGGGGAAGGGACACCCCGCGCACCTTCCCCGCACGCCGAGGCCGCCCTCAGCCGCTTCCTCAGCCCGGCCGCCCCTCTCGCAGCCTCGGAGGGCGCGGCGGGCCCCGCGTCCAGCCCGCGAGAGCCGGGCAGGGCAGGGCTCGGCACCTCACCTGCCCCGGCCCGCCGAGCCCCCACTGCTCCCGAGGGGCTTCGCCGCCGCCGCCGCGCCGGAAGCGCCCGCGAGGAGCAGGAGGAGCAGGAGGAGGAGGAGGAGGAGGAGGAGGAGGAAGAGCCGCGGTGTTACCACACACCAGGCGTTGTCCGGAACCGCGCGCGGGGCCCTGGGGCTCGTAGTCCGCCCTCCGCGACCACAAGCCCCACAATGCCGAGCGGAGCGGGGGCGGGAGCGCTCGGCGGGGCGGGCCGGGGCGGGGACAGCGCCCGGGCGGAGCGGGGCTCAGAGGAGCCGAGCACAGCCCTCCCTGCACGGCAGAGCCGCGGCGGAGCGCGGAGCGGCGGCAGCACCGCCGGGCAGCGGGCGGGGCGGCGGCGGCGGGAGTGCCGGTGAGTGCGCCCGTCCCTTCGCGGGGCTGTGGGACCCAATAAACCGGGCGGCTCCGGCTCGTTTCTTACACCGTGCCGGAGTGGCGGTGGTGCGGAGGAGCTGCTGCCTGTGCGGGGGTCGCCGGCGTTCCCTCGGCGCCGGAGGGAGGCAGGCAGGCACGGGCTGCGCCCGCTGCGGCGGGAGAGGAGGCGTTCGGGATCAGAGCTGCTTCTCTGGCGTGGGATGAGCGGCAGGCGAGCCCAGGAACCCTCCGGTGCTCTCTCGGCTGCTGCGGGCGGCCGGGGCGGGACGCCCTCTCCGTCCGGCCCCGCAGAGCTCAGCCCGTACCCCGGCGGAGTTGGGCTCGGGTGAGGGAAGGGTCGCGGTGCCGTGCCCCGGAACCCGCCCGCGCTGTCCCGCGGCTCCCTGCGGCCGCCCAGACCCTTCCCAGTCCTTTTCAGCCCTACCCAGCCCGCCCTGGGCTTCGGAGCCCGCCCGTGAGGGGTTCGCCCGCCTCAGGCAGCCCCGTCCGGGCGGTTCGCTCGGCGCGCCGCAGAGCGTCTGTGCGCCCCGGTGCTGGACATTAAAAGAACTAAACTTGGGCATTATTTGTCAGGGTGGTTCTGCTCCTAGTAAGCTTTGGGGTCTGGAGTTTTTAGTTAGGAAGAGCTCAGCGATTAGAATTTAATGTTAATATTAAAGCATCAATTCAATTCTAGGTCCGAATTTGCATTTCTGATGTGTCGCTGTTATCGCTCACTTTTAAAAAATGCTGTTCGCTTCTACCTAACATTAAGGCACTGAATTCCCCAGTGTGAACGTGGGAATGAAGCATTAAACTTGTCAGGCTTTGGCTGTAACTTCTTGCAGTGCTGCTGGCAGGGTAGGAAGAGTTGGGTGCCTTTGGGGACAGAGGGACCATGTGCAGGTGTCCGTGTGTGTCACCCATCCACATCTCCTCCTTCGGGGTGGGGTAACAAATAGGAAAAAAGGCACCTGGGTTGTCACACGTGTGGATTTTCTCCTTCCCACACCGCCTTGTTTTGTTTTAATCAGATCTCTCACATGTCGATGGGTGATCTCTCACATATCAAGTACTCTATGCATCCTGGTGTTAAAGGGCTGCTTAAAACCTGCAGCATGTGTATGAGTTTGGTGCTGTTAATCACCTAAAATCTTCAATTTTCTCCTCATTTTTGTTGTGATCTGGTGATTTAGTCTAACGGAAAATTACGCCCTTCTGTGTAGAGGGGAGGTGTTTATTAAAATGATGTAGCATAGATTGAGCTAAATGTCTGCTTAATGGTTATTTATCCGTTCAGTGAAATTAGTATTTCATTAGCTCTAAATAAAGCTACAAAGCTGCAGTCATGGAGCTGCTAAAACTTAAGATCTTCCATCAGTTTTGTGATACTTTTGCAGATTCTGTCAGGTCTTGGTTGGAGTTCTTGGGGTTGAACCAGATTCACACTTTGTTATTTTACATCCATTGTATTTTTTAGAATTACTCTGGCTTGGTTGAGTGTGATGAGGAATAATTGCCAAGGGAAGGGAGGGAGCAGAGAAGGGTGATGGGTTTTTTTTAAGGTGTGGGTTGTCTACAGAATTACACAGAGCAGCCTAAGATGTAATGCAATGTGAAGGCTTGTGGCAGTGTAAAGTTTCCTGTTAAAGGCAGTCATGAGCTCCAAAATTTGACCTCATGAGACTGCCTGTCCTGCCTGTATTTTCACATCCCCTAGTCCTATTTGAGTTGGGATTTTTAAATTTGCTCTGAGTTTGTCTCTTCACCTGCCATTGTCAGGGATTTGCTCACACGCAGATGAAAGTTATTCGTGAACGTGTCAGTCATCTCCTTTCATATTCAGGGTGAACAGTTCTGGGAGCACTATTGTTGTAACAACTCTCCTGAAATTTATTCTGTTGATGTCAATGTTGTATTTATGTGTAGCTTGGCTCAGTTTATAACCTTGTGTATCACAGCACGTAGCCATGAAAATGGGTTAGTGCTGGTAGAATTCTTCACAGCAAGATCTGACTACTCCCTGCTCTTTAAAGGCTTTTGCAACTAATGTTTTACTTCTCAAAATTTCAAATTTGTTTTTTGAGTGCTCGTCATCACTGAAGACACATTGTTGGCATGCCTGAATACCTTTTAAAATAATTTCTAGCAATTTGTGTTCTGTGTGGGCAATACATTATTCTGTCTGTGTAAAGCACAGGCTGAATTAATACAGGGTACATCTGTCCTATAGTGAGTCTTCAGGCTGTCCTTATCTGAATTAAGCTGTGTGTTCAAAATAATGTTAAAAATTGGTGTGTAAGCATGGTTTCCAAAGTTAATGTTTGGTTTTCTCTATTTTATGTGGTTTGCATGTCTCTGATACAATATAATGGGCAGATGGTAGGGAAAGATGTCTGTATAGTCAGCTGTAATTAGTGATAAATGTGTCTTTATGAATATATACATACTTTGTATCTATGAAAAATGAATATGTACATACTTTGTATCCATGAAAAAAACAGAGTGGGTTTAATTTGGGAATCCCTTAAAAATTGTTGGGTTTAATTTGTGCCTTCCCAGCGTGGTCTTGTGCACTGGATGATTAAACATTAGCAGAATGTAGAGGTGGGGGAAATAACATACCATGTATTCCTGCAGGAGGCAGGGAAATACTTTCTGAGTCTTGAATTGTTGAATTGACAGGAGGACACATTTTCTGTCAACTTCTTTGTGAAACAGTCCTGGACATAAAGCTGTAGCCATTGCAAGAATTACAAACAAAAAAATTAATCCCACAGTTCATTAATAACGGTGAAGTTTTTGGTGCTTATTTTCCCTCTGTACTTGGCATTTGAAGCAGTGATGTACAGATATATTGATCCCATTCAGAATGTGTTTATTTCAGGTGTAAATACCTCAGTGCAATCACTAAAAAGGTTGTGTTGGAGAGGGTTTGTAGCTATAAAGTAATGTGAGAATATTTCCTTGCCTGCTTGTGGCTTGGGTAGCTCTCAATAGCATCTCGTTTGGTGGCCTTAATGAAGTATCTGTGATAAAGAATTGTTCTTATGTGGTGTGATTAAAATATCAGCTCTAAGGTCGTGTTCTGGTTTGTTTAATACACTTCAAAGCTAATGATTATGAGAACTGCAGACCGTGGCTAATGGGATAAAAGCTGTGTGAGTTATCCATGTCCTTTTTGGGCTTTTGGAGTCATTGCAGAGCAGCTGTAGCTGGGAGATGGGAAAAGAGGAAATTTCTTATTCATACAAGCTAATGAGTTAAATGTGTGTATGGCTTTTGGGTTAATGAGATTTGACCTCGTGTGTTGTAAAGAATTTTTGGTTTAGTTCAGTGTTTAAATGTTATGATAATTCTTGAGAAATATTTTTGCAGACCTTGAGACTCTTCTTTCAGGAAGAATCAATGATGACAAGAAGAAGAAGAAAGTTAAAACAATGTATTGTATTTAGTTTTAACCAACTAGCTTCCAATTTATAGGCTGGCTGTCTTTGCACTAATTTATGAGCTTTGTGTACTTCAGCCCTGAAGTCTTTCATCATTACAACTGAAGAAATAATTGCTTAATAATGCTCTCTGTTCCTGCTCTGCCATGTGAGTCTGACAGTTCCAACCCTCTGATGGCCTAATGGACAATCTGCTGCTTCTAGAAAGATCTATTGTGTCCCAACCAAAGCTGAAGCTGTGCCATATGTGCAGGGGGTGTCAGGTGTACAAACCAGGCTCTTTTTGGCCAGCAGTGATCTCCCCAGACTGTGGAAGAGCTGCAGTCCCTGTGCTTTTCCTTTCCTCTAATTCTGTCATGCGTGTTTCTGTGTGTGCAGTGGGTTTGGGGGGGATTTCCTCATCTCAGAAAGGAGAACTCTCATTTCCTTTTTAACCTTTCTGCACAACACAGTGTAGGCTTTGTTTTGCTTTTGCAGTTCTGAGAATTCTGCTCAGATAATTCCCTTTGCAGCAAGACAAAACGCCCAGGCACTGCTCACCAGTTGCATTCTGCATCTGGCGCTGTTTGAGCAGCAGCTCCATTCCAGCCTTGATTCTCCTGTGGAACTTTGGGGCGAGCTGGAGGACTTGGGCATCTCCTTTTCACTGTGATTTTTGTGAGTGCCCTTGGCATGTCAAGGTAGTGTTAAGAGCGTGGGTACTTTGCCAAAGACAGCCTGTCAGAGCTGCTCAGCATCACTCAGCCACTGGAGATTGCCTCCTTCCCTGGCACAGCAGCCAAGTGCCAGGCTTTGGGGACAATCTCCATGGCTGAGGTGATGTTTGCTGCCCTACTTTTCCCCATACGTCCCCGTTATGTAAGTTGGAAAGAAAGGTCTAAAGATTTAAGGCATTATTTTTTAATTGCTACACCAAAACTGCCCTTTTCCAATGTTTTTTTTTCCCCACGTTTAAATTAAAGCAGCTCCTGGAGCATTTAATGACTGTGTACTTCACACAGCAATTGGAGTTCACTGAAGCAACTCATGTTTTCTCTCTCAGATATCTTTTTCTCAAAAGAAGCATTTGCTCCAGTTTCTAAACTATTTAAAGTAATTAATCAAAACCTAAGATGACAGGAACAGCTTCTGTAACATCAGGTCCTCAACTTGAGATGAGGTTGATGCAAAGGGAAAGTGCCCAAGTCCCCAGCAGTGTGTGTAAAGCCTGTAGGTGAATGATGACCTTTTCATCTGCTAAGAGATATGAGAAGTGGGAGGAAGAAGACAGGGGAGCCGAGTTATTTTTACTGTAAATATGTCAGTTTATTGACTTGTTAATTTCAGATTTATTCAAAAAAGCAGGAGGAGGAAACACTAATGTCTGCCAAAAACAAAGTAATTAGTGGGAGTTGAAAGATGTCTAATGACTCTTGCAAGTACTAAAGAGGAATAAACTAGTCTCCTATTAAACTGGATATGGACTTTTAAAAAACTGTAGTAATTCTATTTTATCTTTAAAACATGTGCAATTGCATATGGTAAATAAAAACCTAAAGTAACATTGTCTATTCACAGTAACATTACAGGCAGAGAGTGGGATTTTGATTAAAAAAAAATTAAAAAACCAAAGCTGACTCCACACTTCTAAAATAAGGGCTCAGATAACACTTGACAAAGCTTGAGTTTGAGTTGAAGATGACAGAAGAATTTCAGATTAATGCTTAATGTGCCTGCTACACCTCCTTGGTCTAGAGTGACAAACAAGATCTTGTTTCATGGCTGCATGTGCTATGGAGCAGCTTCTTTTTTCTGTGCCAGGGGAGCCTGGTTGTGATTAGTCCAGTCACAGGATCCATCAGCACATCTGCTCTGCTGCTTGTGTCTGTCCAAGGGAGCTGCTGGTGGATCTGCAGGCTGGGAGCTGGGAAGGAGAGGAGAGACAGAAGAGTCTGAGAATGTGGAGAGAAGAGAGCCAAGGGTTGGGAAGAGCAGCCATGCAGCAACTGGAGATGAAACCTGGGAGCTTCAGAGCTGAACCCTTTAATTCAGCCCTGCTCTGCTCTGTGGTTGCTGTGATCTCATTTCCATCCTGCAGTAATGCTGATTCAAGTGTGACAGATTGGGATTATGTGTTGTCCCCAACTGGTGATAGTGAAAGCTGGGAGGGCTCCTCTGCCTTTGCCTCGGGTCATTCTCTGCACCTGAGCTGTTGGCCTGCTTTATCCTCCTCCATCCATGGCCATGGATGCTCCCTCCATCCCCAGGGATCTGCTCCTGGGTCACTCTCTGCATCTGAGCTGCTGGCCTGCTTTATCCTCTTCCCTCCATCCCCAGGGCTCTGCCCTTCCATGCCCTGCTGTGCCCACAGTGCTCTGTGCTCCTGCAGGCTGTGCTCACAAATCCCTGCTGCTGTTTTCCCCCAGGGCTCTGACTTCTGCCACCACCACAAGGGCTCAGAGCTGCGTCTGTGGTGCTTTGTGGCTGTGTTTGTTCATGGCTGCTGTTCCTGCAGTCCTGTGTGTGCACACCTGGCTGCACCTCCCCAGTTCGTGTCACCTGCGTGGTCACTGCAGGCACCAGCTCTGCTTGCTCTGAGCTGGCTGCAGGACTTTGCCTTGGATTTGTCCTCCACACATCTCTGAGGCACAGGGAATGTCCTGGTGTCACCAAACCCCACGGGGATTTTGGAGCTGTTGGAGTCTCCGCTTGCTCAGAAGCTTGGCATCATCTCTAGCTGACAGTTCCCATCTGTTTTTCCTACCATGCCTCTGTTAAAATACTAAAGAAAGCAGGAAATTAGATATAGGGGAAGATACCAAGGAAAACAAATACCAGAAAAAAAGCAAGCAGAAATATTTAATTACAGGGGATATGGAGCAGCAGGGCAGATAAGATACCCATGACAGTGAGCAAGAATCAAATTGACTGTAAGTAGATCTATTTTGAGGGGATGATATGCATGAAGTAAAAAATGCCATTAGTAGTTTATCATATAGAAGAAATGTGAGGGAGGAAAATGTGCATGCAATATTAAAACACGGTGCACTTGTGGATTTGACATAACAGATAGCAGGTCCCCATATATGAAGTGACAGCAAAATACCCTTTAGCTGCAAGGGGACCAGCTTTCACTCAGTCACAATGCAGACAACTTCTTGAAGTGATGGAAGCGTATTTCCCAAGAAGAACATGAGGACATCTCATGTTTGGAAGGGGAGAAATGCAGCAGAAATTCAAATCTGCATCTAGGAACTGTTCCAAGGAGCTGGGTCTCATAAGGATCTTTGTTACCTTTAGTGAAAATCCTATGGGATAGAGGTGTGGAAATGTGTTCCCACTGTTTGTCATCCAGCATTGGCAGACACCAATTAAATTGATTTACACCATCCTTTCCTAATCCTTATCCATGTAACTGTCCTATCCTGGAGTTATTACTTAATTCCTTAGGAAGTACAGGGCTTTGGAAGAATCCCTGGGAATATTGCTGAAGCACTGAGAAAGCAAGGACAAAATTAATTTTTTCCTTTCAAAGGCTCTAGGATTATCCCAGGAGCTCAGAGAAGGTAACACCAATGGATAGGGTAGTTTCAAGGGAAGAAGGGAAAAAAATTCCTTGTTTTTACATCTTTTGGTAGTGGACAAGTCACTTCGTCTTCACTTAACCTGTATAAAATGAAAACAGACTCTTCCTACTCATAATGGCTGTGGGGTTAATTTGTTAAAGATAAAGGGATATTTGACTGATTTAACAACCTCAGTCTATAGGAGCCATGTAAGCAACTAACTGGGCATCTCATTCATCAGGCTGGGTGATCTTTGCTGGCTCAGAACAGCCTGGTATAGATTTTTAGAGACACTGGATCGTTCCTATTACTTACTTGAAGGATAAATTGCACCATTTATCATGGCATTCCCATTTTTATTTTGTAAATCTTTCAATACCGTGATTGAAGAACACTTTGAAAGGCAATAAGTGCAAATCTCAGATATTGTTGGAATTGTAAGGGTATTTTGCACCATCCTGATCAAACAAATGGCATCAATGGACTTGCACAACACATAAATGTTATGTATTTTCAAGGATGCCATTAGAACACAGCATTCATTTGGAAAATATTTGGAATAATAACCTATCATTCACTCATGGAAAATTTCAGTGTTGGGTGGCGTTTCAGTCAAGAAAATACTTGATATCCTTTAGAAACAAGAAATTGTGCCATCACTGAAGCCTTGCAAGGTTGTGCTGAGACAGGAAGCAGCATATTAATGTGAAATTTCCATCTTTTTCACGCTTAAATGGAGCAGATCTAAAGTCAGTTCATTCAACAAAATGGCAATTTGGATCTATTTTACAGAGCTCACTCGAGGCAATGTGCTCTTCCTAGTTCACTTTAAATGTGGGTTCTGAGACTGTGGAAGATTTTTGCATATTTTGATTACCATCAGTTCTGTTTGCTCCCATTTTACCTGCTTGACTAGAGAAATAAAGTTTTCCTGGGTATCTTTTGGCATATACAAAATCCAGTTAATTAAGACATGCTATACTTTCTCCCCAGAGTCAAAGTATAATGTTCAGCTGGCCGACTTGCATGAATAATCCATCACTGTGAATCATTAATTTAGAAGACAAGCTATGGTAATTGATGTCTTTATGCAAGCTATGGAAATGCTTAGGGAAATTGCTTATTTTTTCTTGTTAGTTCCTTTTTTTTTTTTTTTTTTTTTTTTTGCTTTGGAGTATTTCTAGGCTTGAGAAGTGTGGATTCTGAAATGGATTCACCTGAGATTAAAGTTCCTGTGGGAATGGGATCTCCTTCTTGAGTTTGATAAAAATCTGAATATTTTTGATCTGAAAAACTTTTAAAATAATAAGACTTAACCTTGAGCCAGTCTTGTGTGCATACATTGGATGAACCACACCAAGTTTTGGAAGTTTCTACAAAAAGGAGCTGGCATGGTGATCTTAGCAGTGGTTTTATTGTGGTAAAAATGCTTTAAAAATTCCTGTCATAATTTGGTAATGCAGACAGGGATTGCAAGGTAAGTTGATATTTAGACCTTCCTGTATTACCCAGCATGTTTTTGTATCAAAATAAGCGTACAAAACGCTGATGATGTGTATATAAATATTTAATATATGTATATTTTTGTTGGAATATGTACATTTGAAGATAATTTAGCACATCATTCATAAAGCTCACCTATATGGTACATTATACTGTAACCATTATTTCTCTGTGGCATGAAAAGTTACTAATTTTGTTTTCTTTCTGGGAATCCCTTCCCTTTCACTCATAATTCAAATATGAGGGTTTGCTACCAATTTACAATTATTTTGTCTGCCTTGAGAACAAGGAAGAGGCAGTTGGTTGGTATTGAATGGGAGCCAACAGCTTGGTGACATTTCAAAAGTGGGATATCAATAACCCATATATGACTTAAAGCACGTATATATTATGTAATAATGTCATATATGCAAAATATTATAAAGTCCTTCCATTGATGTTAATGGATTTGGACTATAACTACATAGTACTAAGATGATTTTTATTCCATTAAGGAAATTTCCTAAATATTTCTTGTGTGTTCTGTAGCTGAAATGCAAAGTGGACCATTTCTACCGATAGATTTAAAATGTAACAATTCTGAAAATAAGCAGGCAGGCTTATTTTGTGTTCTCTCTTTTTTTTTTTTTTTTTTTTTTTTTACCCTTGAATATTTATTTCCCATTTACGCATCAAATAGAGGCTTATTTGATCTCATGTGCTTGGCTGCTCCTGTTTGTTCCCAGCTGAGCCCTGATGTGCTGCATTTTGAGAAATCCAGCCCTGAATTTTGACATTTTACACAGGAGCAAAAAGAGAACATGTTCCCAATAAATTCACATTTGAGCTGAATTCAAATAGGTTTTGCTGTTTGGGTTCAGTTTCATAAGGTAGGAGAGGTGAAATGCTGCTGATAGCTGCAGTTATTGAAAAATGGTAATCACAACTTTCATAAAGTGAGATAAGCCATGTTTATTAATGTTTTCTGTGGCCACAGAGTGACTTGGCCCTGGGACATTAAATGCCTAAATGGGTTGTGTAATTAGCTTTTTTCCACTTACAGATCAAGCAGCTAAACACGCAACATTTTCTGAGCAGCTCAAATTATTTTTGTCGTGTTAGTTTAAGCCAAGGGAAAATAATTCCGATTTTTCAGGTTTTTTGAATAAAATCAGAGCTGCACAGTGAACAGAACTGGGGTCCTGAGGAGATTTCTATGCCAGCCATAAAATTCCTAAACCTGGGATGATTTCTGTGGTCCCACCCCTGACACTGAACAGAGGTTTGAACCATGCTGGCCAAGAATTCCAAAATTATTGCCCCAAACCCATGGCATGTAGTGGCTATGGGTAGAGACCCCCCCAAACAAACTCTTCCAGAGCTTTCTTGTGTTTGCCAGCAAAATTCTATTGTTTGAGCCTGATGTGTTGTTTCTACAGTCTGAAACTCAGTTTGTCCCATCCACTGTGCATGCACAATCAGAACAATGTTTTAATGCCTTTCTTCTTCTCCCTCCATGATTGATATCAAAGAGAGAGACTGAAATAAAACATCCCCAAACTGGCCAAGTTTGAGCTTTTAAATCCATATTAATTTCATACTTGGCTACCTCAGCTGGCATCATTGTTAGTGCAATTAAAAAATAAACACCCGCCCTAAAGAATTTGCAGCCAGGCTGTGTCACACTCAATCCTAGGGGAAAATTCCTTAGGCACAGGGAATACTCCTGGTTTTTGAAAGGCTCTGCTTGAGTGCCTGCCAAATGTAAGCTTTTTTTCCCCACAGTAACCACTTTGACCTCTTTGACAGTATCATAAACCAAATAAATACACTGCAAAATCCCCAGTTTGATCAGGACATTACAGAGGAAAATTTCTAGTCTGGATTTCTGGATAAAGTAATCTCAGCAGTTCCTGGAGGGAGCAAGTGGGGAGTTGCCAGTGTCAAATAGGAGGTAAATATTTCTCTCCCTGAAACAATTCAGCGAAAAGACCTCTGGAAATCTGAACAACCTGAGGGCTTTGAGGCAGTTAAGCTCTAATTTTGTCATGTCATGGTTTGACTCTTTCTGCATGAGACAGGTTAAACGAGTAGGACCTTTGAAATGAGAACAAGGAAATGTTTGTTTAATAAGGCTCCAGTAAAGATTTTTTCCCTCATGCAAACTCGCTGAATGGGAGTGCAGAAGTGTTTGAGGTTAGGGATCAGCTGTGGCCATTCAGGCTTGTAATTACAGCTGTGATAAGTGTGTTTTTGAGTCTTGCTGTACTAAGAGTTTTCTTAATCCATTATTTTATTTGGCCTTTCATTGCTCCTCCTAGCACATTGTAACAATTCCTGAAATCTTCTGAATCATGGAAAAACAAGTGTTAGGCTATTAATTTCTGGCTCTATAGAGACATAAACTCGAGTCTTGCCTGGGCAAGTGCATGGCCGTGTCTGACATCACTAATGTTGTATTTGGGAGCCACAGCAAGCACACAAACATTACAGCTCTGTGTGGGGAACACTGGGCTGTTTAAAGTCAATCTTTTTAATGTAGCATTGGGGGAAAAATGTAGTGAATTTCTAGTCCATTATTAGCAGCCTTGGTTACTGTGGGATTTGGGAGCTGGATAAGAGATGGCTCCTGGTGAGGGCTGGATGTATTCTGCTGTTGGCTTCCCTGTGTTTTTATGGAAACAAGCGCTGATGTCTCAGCTGGTTGCTGTCTAAGTGCAGAAATTCTTGGCACTGAATGTCCCACAGCTTTGGACACCTGATCCAGTGGAGCTGCTGTCACCTCTGCACAGGCATGTCACTGCTTCAAACAGCAAAACTCAGCGTTGTTCTTCACTTCAGGGTAGTACAGTTCTGTGTATTCTGCCATGGATGAATTTGAGCAAAGAAGAAATCAAGCTAAAAGTTACTTCAGGTGGATGATTCCATGCTCTGAAGGGGGCCAGCTGTAATTTTAGTGTCTCGTGTGTCCCAGTGATGAACTTTGATGAGACAGAGGTGGCTGTGCTGCAGTCCACAAGGTGCCCAGCTGATCCCTGTGTGCTGCCTCAAGGGTTAGCAGAGTCCTGGTGCAGTGAGGGATGAGCTGCTGCCCATTGACACCTGGGGGTGTGTTTGGATGCAGTGGAATAACTGTCCTGTGGTGACTAACCAAAGAAATGTGTGTCATCCTGGCACTGCTGCTCAGCCAGCTGCACCAGCTCTGGGAGGTCTGTGTGAGGCAAGGAGTTCTGCCTGCTTGTTGCCTGATGGGTTTGGTGCTGAGGCAGATTGACTGAAAATTGAAATATTTTCTTCTGTGACCTTATTGATGGAACTGCTTGGCACAAACTGGGTCTGAATTCCTTGCTTTGAGGTGCAGCTGTCCACCTTGCCTATTTGACAACTTAATTTAGACATAAAAATCAGATAACCCATGCAAAGCTTGAAATTTGGGCTCTTTGTATAGGCACAAGAATTCAGGTTAACCTACTTAGTTTGGAAAGCCACGCCAATTAAAAAGATTAACCTCATTTTAAATAAGTGTGTGTGTTCCCCACCAATGGAAAATACTGGACGCCCATGAATCATAGCTCATCACACAAAAGCTGGAGTAGTGTCAGAGTCTTTCTAGCACAAGGTGGAATTAATATAAACTTGCCATAAGAAAACATCTGAGGCTCACTGGAAAACAGGCAGTTTGGTTTGGGGAGGGGAGATCTGAATTGTTCATGGGAGACAATGAGGTTTCAACTTTCAGTTTTCATTCTGGGTGTTGGAAATGATTCAATTCCTTTCTTTAAGGTATCAGAGCTTTCAAATTATAAAAATCTGAACAGAAAACAAAATCAAAACAAAACCACCCAACCAAAAAAAAACCCAGACATCCTCAGACTCAATTCCTTTCTTTAAGGTATTGGAGCTTTCAAATTATAAAAATCTGAACAGAAAACAAAACCAAAACAAAACCAGCCAACCAAAACCACCCCAGCCATCCTCAGAAGAGCCCAGCACGAGTGTGTTCTGGAGCCTCAGGGAGGGTGTGTGGATGTGAGGCAGCAGAGCACAGCACAAGAGCTCTGTTCCCCCAGTGCTTTGTGGTTGCTCTTGTTCATGGGAATTGCTGCAGCGCTTACAGTCGGGCCTAACGTGCTGCAAACTCCTCTGTGTGGGAGAATAAGCAGGATTAAGACAAATTCAGCTCCCTGCATGTGGTGTTTCAATGGCTCATCGTGGAGTGGGTACTTGGAACAGCGTCAGTTCCCATAAACACAAAGCAATGAGGCTTGAACAGTGAGCACACAAGCGAGCTCCAAGGCCAGATCCCACCTTCCAGGCACAGCTTGAGTGCTGGACTCTGAACTGAGCTGTTTTGTCCATGGTGGGCCAAGAGTGATGTTTCAATAGCCACAAGCCTCCAAGCCCAGGATAAATGAAGCTATCAGAACAAAAATGGGATTTTATTCCCCCTCAGTAAAATGAGGCTTGTTTTTTACTCTGATTGAAAAAACTATTTGGTGGCTGTGTATCTTCTGCTGTGGATACGATGCCTGAACAGCAGGAAGTTGTTTTTCCTCCCTGCCTTTCTGTTTCTGACTTTCCAGTTTATCCCTTAAAGCTGCTGCTGTTCCAGATATTCTCTCTGAACAATTCAGAAACACATGCAGGGCACCAAGCTTACATCTTGTTTTCATGCCCTGCCAGCTCTCCCACTTGGAACAGCATGAGGCTGCTCCTGTCCCATTTGCTGGCTTTGGGGTTTTTTCCTTGAGTTGGTAAGTTCATGGATGCTTGTGAAGAAACAAGAGGGAGAAAGAACATGAATGATGGTGTGGAGATAAAAGCATGAGGATTTTAGTGGCAGTTCTGGCCACTGTGCCATACTGGGTGGTTCATTCCTCCTGCCTAGATCTGACTTGTCTGTATTGCTGTCTGGAGTCTTGTCTGTCATGGGCAGATGTCCTGGTTCCTTTCTTTTTTTAGATATTTGCAGAGCTGCTCTCAAGTGCAAGCAATATAAAACCAGAGTTGTGGGGTTGTAGAAACCATGGAGATAAGGGAGACAATTGAGAATATATGAAAAATAGCAGCAAAGTAAATAGCAGTGATGCTGAGGCCTGAGAGGCAAGAATTGGAACTGGCCTTAGGGTGGGAGGAAAGAAGAGTTTAATTTTCTTCTCCACGTGGAATTCCCATGCTTCTCACTCCTTTGGGAAGATCAGCAATCAACATCCTTCAGATCAAAAAGAAATTCTTATGGAATGCCTTGTTGAGCTTTTCCTCTGTGAAAAATACAGAGTGAAAAAATCCTGCTACTGGCTGAATTTGGCATCGAGATTATTCTGTAGTTTTTAGAAAAAAAATCTGTACTTTGTAACAGATGTTATTCTGCTATGTTAGAGAAATATTTGGAAAGGCTTAATGCTGAATTTTTCCCTCAGTTCCTGATTTTGCTGAAATCTCCTTGCTCAGTGAGTCCATTTTGCTGGTTCAGAACTGGATCCCCTCTGAGTGACTCTTCTTTCTCACCCTTTTGTCTCTGGAGACTTTGTGCTAGACCAGCTTTAGAGCCTTTTTCCATTCTCATTTTGTGCCTCAGCCGTGGCTTTGCTGGTTGGGCTGGGCACAATTGCCAAGACAGCTCTTTCAGCTGGTTTTAAACCTGGGTTTTTCTAGGTCCTGCCTGGCTCCTGGCCGTGCCAGCGCAGCTCTTTCAGCTGGTTTTAAACCTGGGCTTTCCTAGGCCCTGCAGCATTGGAGGAATGGTGCCCATGCATTACAAACACCAGTCCTGGTGATGAGGAATTGCTGCTGGTAATTAATCAGGGTGTAACATCTACTCTGAATGCTGGGGTTAATTGTTTTGGGTTTGTTTTTTATTTTTTCTAAAGCAATCTCTGCCTTATTACTGTACTATAAGAAAGTAATTCTGATCTCAGAAGTGTTAACAGAAGTGAATAATAACTCTCCTGGCAAGAGGGACGTTACCCAAATGTAAATGGAGCCCGGTGTTGATTGCAAGGCTGCAGCCAATATTATTTTGTAGGAAAACAAGCTGGTTTGTATGTCACACTTGCTTTCAGTTCATGCACTGACAGACTCCTCTTCTGAAATCCTGATGCATTTTAATTAACTTTCTTCATCATCTTGACATAGCTATACCATAGCCTGATCTCTTTTCTTCTGAAGTCCTTGTGAAGGGAGCTGGACAAGGTAAGGAAGAATTAACTTCTGCTTTGATCTTTTGAAATGCTGTTTCACACTGTGTGCTTTTTCTATTTACTTATTCAGGGATGATATAAAGATTGTCATTGTTCATTTTGTTTTGTTAAGGATATTTGAAAACTTTCCTGGGTTGGCTGATGGGCTTTTAAAAGACATTCAGCAAAATCTCCTCCAGAGATGCACAATTTCTAGTTACTTCTCCTGCAGTGTTCCCTATTCCAGCAACCCTAAGTAGTGAAGGGTTCCTGTTCTGTTTTTGTTTCTCCTTAATTAGTTGTGTCTTTTAGTCCTCCTACTTTGGAAGGTTTAAAATTGGCTGTGAGAGCTTGTATAATGCCAGGCAAAGTACACAGACTAATGTAATGTATCTCAAGTGACTTTATGCATAAATAGGGAGTTGCAAGAAAAATGCTTGAAACGCTGCATTCCAAACTCACTTGCTGGGAATGCTTCCACAGGATGTATTATTAATATATTTTGGTGCTGCTGAAGCTGTGATATCACCATGCATTACAGCAATATCTGTGACATAAGTGACAGCTTTCATCACTTATCCAACTACGCTCCAGTACATGGAGGGATCTCGCCTTTACACTCCAACTGCAGTGATTGCATCTGGCAGTTGCATATGGTGAAACTTAGCTACTGCCCTTTTAATTAAATTATAGTGGGAGCTTGATGATCAGCTGAGTTTCACAGGAAAATAACAGAAATGGGACTTAGTGTAAGTAGGGAAATTCGTGGTACGTGCAAGAGCAGGCAAGAAGTTGTTCTTGTGTCTAAAATAACTGATTGCAGTGTTCTATCTCTGCTGCTCCTGATGGAAAGAGACTATTACAGAATTAGATCTCACCCTTCCTTTCCCAGATAGCCCTAAGGAAATCTGAGGGAGGAAAAGGAATGCTGCTGTCTCATTTGGGGGATCTTCCCTGGATGGTTGCACCCTGAGTGGAGTTCTGCATTGGCCTTTTCACTGAAAAGTCATCGCAGAGGTGGAATGTGTTAGAATTGATTCTGGAGAGCCTCTGAGAGCCACCTTCCCCTCCTGTGTCTGGGCATTGTCCCTCCTTCCAGCAGTCAGGTCAGCATCCTCACCAACAGACCCATGCACCTGACAGAGAGACCTCGTTCAGAGAGCTGTGCAGGAGTGACAGCCCTCCCTGGGACAGAAACGGGTGCTGAAACCACCAAAACCAAACAGGCTGTGCCTAACTGAGGTGATGCTGTGGAATCACCAGGTTAGAGCTGTGCAGGAGTGACAGCCCTCACTGGGACACAAATGGATCCTGAAACCACCAAAACCAAACGGGCTGTGCCTAACTGAGGTAATTCTGTGCAACTCACCAGGTAAACCCCCTTTGGGGGTTGTGCTCCAGGTAGGAGCTGTACAAGAGTCACAGCCCTCCCTGGGACACACATGGATGGTGAAGCCACAAAAAACAAACAGGCTGTGCCTAACTGAGGTGATGCTGTGGAATCACCAGGTTAGAGCTGTACAGGACTGACAGCCCTCACTGGGACACAAATGGATCCTGAAACCACCAAAACCAAACGGGCTGTGCCCAACTGAGATCATTCTGTGCAACTCACCAGCTAAGAGCTGTACAGGAGTGACAGTCCTCCCTGGGACAGAAATGGCTGCTGAAACCACCAAAACCAAACAGGTTGTGCCTAACTGAGATCATTCTGTGGAACTCACCAGGTAGGAGCTGTGAAGGACTGACAGCCCCCCTGGGATACCAATGGGTGCTGAAACCACCAAAACCAAACGGGCTGTGCCTAACTGAGGTAATTCTGTGCAACTCACCAGGTGAACCCCCTTTGGGTCTGCTGGAAGCAGATCTTGTGTAGTATTTCAAGCTTGAAGCTCTCCCCATCAAACTGTGTTGGCTTTGTCAAACGAGCCACAGGCACACCCCCCACTTCTGAACCTTTTAGAATCCCCAAGTTCCATAATGCTTCAGTTTTTCTCCTTCACAGAGCTTGTGGGTTTTGTGTTTTCTTATTTATAGCTCTTACTTTGTGGGGCACACTGGAGCTGTCAGAAATAAGGCATTCTGCCAAAGTATTTCTAAAAATTTGTTTCTCCTAGACAGAAGAAACAAACAGAGAAATTGCATATGAGGCCTCCCAATTGCAGGCCTTAGAGCAGTAGATTTGGAAACAAGACCACCTTTTTTAATTGTCTAGACATGTATTTAGATGTTCGCTTTAGGCTATTCAAATTTAAGTATTTTGGACATGGCTTCTCAGCATCTCTTTTTATTTTTTAATTAGAGCTGGGGGAATATGCTTGAGGAAGCGCAATTAAGACAACTTTGGCTTGCATAATTGCCTCAGCAGGTTAGTGAGTCAGTGCCAAGCTCCATGAAAGTTTAAAAACATTTGGGATTCAATGGAAAAAAATTGTCAATATGAAATTTTTCAGTGTAGCATTTGCCTTTCAGGTTTTCTCAATGTTCCTGGGGTCACTTTACAAACAGGAATAAAGAATCCTGAAGGGCATGACTTGGCTGTGTGTTGGAGAGCAAGGTTTTAGTGTGGTCCAAACACTTCCTATGGAATGACTGTTCCTTGTCTTAGTCACTCTACACTGGAGTTTTAAACACTCCTCTATTTCCTATATCATTGTTGTGCTGCTCTCTAATGAAATTAACCTCAAGGTTTCCTGCTCCAGAAGGCAATGACACCATAATTGACAGATGGTGACAAAATCCCTTAACTTATTAATAAATGTTTGTGCAGCTTGAGATAGAGATGTCATTGCACTGAGACAAGCTGATTCCAACAAGGTTCCACATGTGTCTGCAGAGTCTCTGCTTGACAAGGTCAGATGCTCACATAGGCTAAGGGCAAACATTTTTTGCAGCACAGAAAATACGAGTACATCCCCTAACATGAAGGAGCTGCCTTGCTGGCTAAATGGAACACGTGTCACAGCGAGCAGTGATGTGCCTGCCTGCTGCCCAAGGAATGCAGAATTCCCCAGGCTTGTCACCACTTCCACTGATACCCAAAGTGCTTTGTAGATCCCTTCCTGTGCTGTTTGCACTGGCCCTGATAGCCAGTTGGTTATCTGTTCAGTTGTAGCTTGAAGCTTTAATGGCTGTTTAGTTATTTTCCCATTTCCTTGGCTGAATTCTGCTGGTTCAGAGCAGTAGAACCTCCTGAACTGTGCATGTGAGGATTGGTGTTTGATTTGCTGCTCTCACCTGCAGGCAGGCTCTGTGTGCAGCCCCAGGTGTGAGCACATCCCAGGGAGCTGGGGGAGCACTGCTGGCTGTGGATCCCAGCAGGACGTGTGATCCCTTGCACTGCTATCCCCTGCACACCTGGCTTTGGAAAAGAAATTTATTTCTCAGGTGGAGCCAGCTCAGGTTTGAGCTTTATTTCACAGTTCTGCTCTGGAGTGAGAGAGGGGCTGAGTGCTGGGGAGGAAAATGAGGATGAACTCAGGGAGCAGCTGGTGGGAGCATCACATTAATTCTGTGGGGGTTTGCTGTGGTAAAACCACCAGGTTCTGGAGGTGAGAATGCTTTTGCTCCAGTAGTGCTGGCTGGAGGTGCAATTTTTGCCCAGTTTTTAAATAAAAATCTGAGGTTGTATTGCTGGACAAAGCAGAGGAAAGGCCATTCTTGTGTTGCTCTGCAGTGGATCAGGTGGGTTTGTGAGCAGCTTGAGGTTTGTGGTAGCAGCCACATCCCCCTGTTGTTGTAGGGCCTGAGGCAAGCCTGAACTAGCTGGGAGCAAATCGTGGACATGTCTGGAGCCTCCTCTGCACATCCTTCAGGGTAGCCATGACAACCATGCCTGGTCTGGAGAGCAGCTGAGGCTCTCACCAGCTGCTCCTGCCTCCCCTGGCCTGGGCTGGGGCTCAGGGGCTCTTTGGGAGGGGAACTTGGGTTCATTGTCACTGTTCTCTGCTCATTTTCTGAGCTGCTGTTGTTAGTTAGGTGGTGCCTCTCTCTGGTGTTTATTGCCAACAAGAAATCGTTCAGAGTAAAGGTGCCTGCAGCAATTGTCATATTTCAGTAGCGGCTGAAATTTCACCAAACTCACATCCTTCCATGATTCACAAGCATGGCACTGTTCTGGTGGGTTTGGGGACAAGGAGAATCCCCCAGTCCCTGCCTGCATCCCCGGTGGGTTTTTCCCCTGACCCAGCAGGTCTTGTTCCCTGAGCAAATCCGTCTGTTGCTTTATCAAATTGTCCTGCCAGACTTCTGTCTGCTCCTGCAGCTGCTCTTTACAGGAGACAATGTAATCAGTGCTGTTACCACACTTGTTTTCCTCCCAGGGTTTTTTTTTAACTCACTGATCAGGAATCAGCAGTTTTTCTCATTTGTGCTTCCCACACCTTTGGTGTTTAGCTTGCAGGTAGCCAAGAGTAATCTCAAAGGCAACTAATCTTAGTTTAGTCTCTGTGTGCTGAGGAACCAAGGCAGTGTATCACAGCTTTATTTTGTAGGTTTTTAAAGCCATAAATTAGTTTCTTTATAAAACCCTCTGTAAAGGTGTAAAAGAAAAGGAAATTATAACCCATTTTTTCAACCTGTCTGACAAGTACAAGGTACTAGAATTCAACCCTTAATTGAATTTTTGGCACCTTCCTACGCCGAGTCCAGGTCTCGCTGTTTCAAAATCCGTGCTACCTCATGTCTGTGAACTCAGTTGGAGTTTGTTGATAGGATATCTCAAAATATCTCAGCTTCCAGAGAGCGCCTGCCCCTTCTGCATTTTACTGGAACCGAATAGTTCAGAGTTTGTGGGTGTGAGGGGGCGAATTTGTTCTGCTTCCTCTTAGTCATCCCAGCCTTCTGCTGGGGAGAGAGGCAAGAGCTGGAGAAGCAGTCCTGCATTTACCAGATGAATGTTTTTCTTCAGCCATCACAAGGATGGGTGTCCCTTGTGCCCATGCACAGGAGCACGTCTGGGCTGGCCCCAGGGCAGGTGAGCAGCAGCCCTGAGCTGCTTGTGGTCACCTGGGGAAACGTGCTGGGCTGAGTTTTGGGGCTGCTGATAGCTTTGCAGGTGTTTTCTGAAATGCTGAATTAAAAAGTTTCCTGGGAATTGAACCACCTGTGACCTCAGTGCCAACACGTGCTGAAGGATGGATATCTGGAATCTTGTTGGTTTTAGTGTTCCATCACTGTTTTTTTCCCCTGAGAACAGTTGCCAGCCGGAACAGAACTGATACGCTCTGACAAACCTCTGTAGCAAGTGAGGATTTGTGATACACAACTGTTGTTCAAGAGGAGGCTGTGAGAAGGAGAATTTGTTTGCACTGATTCCTTGATTGCCTGGTAGGAGAGAGGTGTTCATGCATCAATTGATGAAATCAAACAAAACTCAGAATCTGCCTGACACGCCCTCAAATGAGCAGTTCATACCTTTGGCCTTAATAACTGTATGGCTGAGGAGTGAAAGCATTTTTAACAGCTTTTTTTTTTATTCTCATATTTAGCAGTGAAAGCAAAATGTACACAGTAACCTGTGAAACTGATGATTGTTGATTTTTAAACATTGTTCAGTGGGGACATTGACTCCTTTCCCACTGCTGCAGGATTATTTAACCAGATTGCATTGATGCAGATCAGCAGTGACAGACTGTACTGGGGATGTCTGAGGGAGACAGAAAAGACTGAGTAAAATTTTGATGATACTCCCAGGGACTGTTTAAGTTTCTGGATGTGCATTACATAATGTTCAGCTTCGTTTCCTTCAACTTGAAGTGTGTTTGTGAGTGGGGTCCAGGCAATCCAGAGATGCTCTCAGTGCTGCTGCAGTGACAATCCAGGCTTTGGCTGGACAGGGATGCTCAGAAGTTGCTGCTCCAGAATCAGTCAGCTCTTGGTGGGGCCCAGCCCTCCTGCCTGAGGCCAGACCCCAAATAATCCAGCCTGCAGTGAGGCAGGATCAGAGGAGCAGGAGCTGCTCTGGCTGGAATGATAATTAAGAGCTGGATTCCCAGTTGTCAGCAGAGCAGTGTGAGCATGAGCCAGAAGTGTGAGAGGAATTGAACTGAGGAATTTACCACAGCCATTTCCCATTAGATGGATGAGATGAGACCATTTTCACACTGGGAAAAGGATTGATCTGTGGTGTTTCACAGCCTCCTCCCCACTGACCAGCACCCACAGATCTTTAGTTTGCTTTAAAGCACCTCCCCTTCCATTGGACTCATTCATTTATATATTTTCACTTTGGAGAGCACTGCCAGCAAAGGAGCTGATGAATTCTCTGCCTTTATCCATGTGTTCATTCCTGCCTCCCTATCTTCCTTTCCCCTTGGTGTCTGTGTGGGGAACTTCACTGTAAACTTCATTAGAAAGCATCTCTAGACTAAAATGATGTGGAAGGGCTGGGGAGGAAATCAAAATTGTTTGGGTTTAATTCATTCCTACTGGGAACATCTATTTTGCACAGTGTTGCCATCAGTGGGATTTGGCTCCTAGTTAAAAACATAACTTTGGTACTTTGTCTTGTTAAGAGCATTTCAGTATAAATTTTATTTCTCTCCATCTATGTAGTTACTGTATTTTCTGTCCAACTAAATAATGAAAAGTAATAGAATTATTTCACATTAGGAGCTTTTGGTGAGCGGTCACAAAGAAAAATTATATTGATTTGTATATGATGTTGGGGTTCCAGCATTGTCTAATAACAAATATTTTATTAGCTTTCAGACAGTCTGACCTGCATGTTAAACACTTAATTAAGATGTATAAATTTCTCCCCTCCTTCCCCTGTGCAATTATTTAAGCCTGTCTGGCAGTAGCACATAGGACAGAGATCAGTGATGGAGTGCTGAGCAGCTGCCTCTGCCACTGCAAGACTGGGGAGCTTCCCTTTCTGAAAATTGCAGATTATTTCACATCTGTTTTAACCACGTCAGGTCTCCCAGTGAGCTCAAGCTGCTCTTGATGCAGGAGTGGAAAGCTTCACTCTCTGTGTAATTGCATCCACACTGAGCTGCACAACTTGTTTGTATAGATTAGTGTGGGAGAGCTCCCAAATTTGGGCTCATCCTCAACAAAAGCAAGATGAGCTCCTGCTTATCTGTTTCCTGAGCACCATTTTTGGTGCCACTACAGACCTGTGTGATGGAGCTTTGTTAAGCTTTTCTTGCCTTGTGCAGCTTTTAGGATAAGAGAATAATACCTGGGCTCAGTCTATCACGGGGATGTGCTGGCTCAAGTCTTATGTAACACTGGCAGAGGCATGCTCCAGGGCTTTTAAATAAAGAAATCTACAATGCCCATGATCACACAGAAATCCAGTTATTTTCTGTAGCAGAAACCTTAATATCCTTAAGTCAATAATTTATAAATGGGTAGGTTAAAAAAAAAAGTACTGCTATTGAGCAGTTTTGTTGGGGAAGTTTGGGGTGTGTCGATAATGTTTGGGGTTATAAATAGTGTCTCAGTGTTGCTGAAATAAATAATGATGGTCAGAGTGATGTTTTGCAGTGGAGTGCTGGGTAGTTCTGTCAGTGCACTGGAACATGCAGACAGGATTAAAGCTGGTGCTTTAGGCTTCTGTGACTTTTCTGTGCTGTTCCTAAATAGATTAAGAGCCCTCAGTGGACATTTTTGCTATCTTACTGAGAATCAGAGGAAGCTTGATCAAGTAATCCACAGAAGTGAAGTGATGCCACCATAGATAGTTTATTGCAAATTTAAGAAGGAGAATATTTCTTACATATGTGGAAAGATGAGAGGCAAGGCTCTCCTTTTCCCCTGAACCATGTGGGATTGCTGCACTGGTTCATCTCCAATTTTCTCAGTTCAGGACTGAACAAAAGGCTGATGGAGGCTGGGGGACAGGAGGAATCTTAACTAGTGCTGGCACCAGTGGCTGCCAAGGCACGTGTGTGTACCCTGTTGTTCTTTGTATTTTCTCAGCTATAAAGTGCCAGTAATAACACTTAAATTATGGATCATTCAGCGCCGTGTGAGTGAATTAGATAATGCTACACAGGCCTTTGAAGATGAAATGCAGAATATAAATGTTGTATCAAGCTCGCTTTGTGCCATGTCTATAAAACCTGGTGCTGCAGCCCCAGCATTGCTGGGAAGCATAAGGAGAAGCACTTGGGCTGCCTGCATTGCAAATTGATGGTGTGAAGCAGCAGCGTGCACACAAATCGGGCTGTGCTGCCGAGCCCTGCAGCCTGGCACAACAACCTGTAAACACTTGTGGGTGAAGCTCTGAGCCTTGTCCTGTCCAAGCCCTGCTGCAGGAGGGTTTGCTCTGCTGTGCCCTGCAGGCAGAGGGAAGGAGCTGAAACAGGAGCTCTGCTGGTTGCTGCTTCTCACCCCAGGCTTGCAGCAGTAGTGGGTCTCATGCCAAGGTAGCACAGAGTTTAAAGGAAAATAAAAAAGGAAGGATGAAGTTACACATTCCCTGCTCCAGGAGCTGGGATTCTACTATCAGTAGTTGTGTGAGCTAAACTGGGCTAGAGTGAGAACTGCTGCTTACCCCAGAGCATTTCAGCAGAGCCTGGGGGATGGATTACTCAGAGGCATCACCCTTTTTTAAATTTAGTTTCCTTCCTTGTTCCCACTGCTGTTATTTCTCACTGTACAGTGCCTTTATCCTCTGAGTGGGGATTGACTCCCAGCTAGCAGAGCTGCCCAACTTCTCACTGCTATTTACTAACAAAAGGGGGTTTATTTGGTAACTAAGGCATGATTGATTTTCTTTTTTTCTTTCAAAGAATTTTTGGCTGCTTGCCACATGTTTTGCAACGGAGCAACATCACGGAACAGTAACTTTGTCACGGGTGTCAGGGAGCTCTCTCACAGTGCTTGGAACTGTTTTACCTGTTGGGGGCTTCAAGTGACTTAGATAAATAAGTGCCATCTTACTGGAAGGTCAAATGAAAGAAACAGCAGATTTCTGGGTTTTTTTTGTGGAAAAGTGGAGAAATACAAGCCAGTTCCAGGTCAGCACTGCTAAACAATTCCACAGGGAAAGAGGGAAGGGGTTGCTGTCTTTGGGGTCTTTTCTGTAGAAGCTGTGAGTGTTTTGTTGGTCTGGGGCTGGAAGATTTCACAAACATACCATTCACAAGGGAGGAGGTTGTTTTTGTGTGAAAATACATCATCGCTTCTCTTGTAATAGTGTCTCCTCCAACTAACTGCACTGTGCATTGAACTCTAGGGATTTTCTTCCCCCACAGATTTAAGATTAAAAAGTTGATTACTCTTCTTTGTCTCAAGTTGAATTTTATATTATCCAACAACCTTATTTTGCCTCAAATTTACCTTTCAGACCTTAAAATCTCAAGTCATGTATTTCCTTGGACTACTGTCCCTGCTTGCTTTGCAAAGCGAAGCCTTCAAGACCAATTTTCCCGATGAAACCATCGCTGAGCTGTCTGTGAACGTTTACAACCAGCTGAGAGCCAGCAGGGAGGATGAGAACATCCTGTTCTCCCCTCTGAGCATTGCCATAGCCATGGGCATGGTGGAGCTGGGAGCCCATGGCACCACCCTGAAGGAAATCCGACATTCCATGGGCTTTGACAGCTTGAAAAATGGTGAGGCCTTCGCATCATTTATTACTTTTTGTCTTAGAGAAACGGGAGCAGGGGTGGGAGCAGCCTGCTGGTGTCCATGGGTTATAAATCACTGGGTTTGTTGGTGGATTTCTGGGCAGGCTCAGAAGTGTGGGTTCTGCATGAGCTGAGAGGTGCTGACATGTCAGAGCCCAGGACATTCCTCTGGCTGCCCTGGAGGACTGAGAGCCTGGCAGGGGGCTCAGAGACCTTGGCACGGAGTCACAAACACCTGTGCCTTTGGTTTTACCCCATGGAAACAATTACCAACGTTGTGTGAAAATTTACAAGCCACAAGAGTTTGAATAGAATGATAGTTAACTTGTCACAGGGTGAAAAAGTAGAATTTTGGGGATTTAGAATGAGGGTTCAAGAGGCAAGGTGGAGGAATCTGGGTCTGCCTTGTCTTTCTTCTTCTCCTTGTCCTCCATCTTGCCTCTTGTGCAGTTGGTTGTTTTCTGGGCTGCTCAATATTCTGGGATATGAATGTGATATTCAGGGAAAGTGCTCCCATGATTTCTGCTTGAAACACATCATTGCCATCAGTTTTAAGGTTTATTTTGTTGTGCTTTAAATTAAAAATTTCATCTTTAAGCATATGATGCAGCTTCCTATTTTGAAGCAGACTGCTTTAATCCTGTTCAGGTTTCCTCATTACCCACTAAGAATTCTGTGCTGTCCCACTAAGGATCCTGGGAAATTCTAGACCTACTTTTGGCATAGAAGAGGGCCTTAGTTTCAAGATTTGAAGTTCATTTTTCCTTAATCAACTGGCATTTAAGATGAAATAAAAATTCTGTTAAGAATTTGTGGTGACAAGATTTAGAAGTGGAACCTGCAAGAAGAATTTTTTTAATTGCTTTTTTGGTGTGGAAAGAATTTCCATTGATAGCTTTGCTTCTGGTGGGACTCAAATGTCTCATTAATTAGACTAATTATAGCTAGTAGAAGAAACAGACTCCAAGTAATATGATCATGGAGATTATTCCTTCAGATCTGAAGGTGTGTGTAGGTTTAGAAACAAGTTTGTTTAAGAAAAATGGCTTTACTTCTCATAAAACATTTTGGTGAATTTTCAGCAGAAAAGCCATGGAATAATTTTCCTTTCTGAAGCACTGAAGGTGTTTTTTCCTTCCCCAGGTGAAGAGTTTGCCTTCCTGAAGGAGCTCTCTGACATGGCAACTGCTGAGGAAAGTCACTACGTGCTGGACATCGCCAACTCCCTCTACGTGCAGAACGGGTTCCACGTCAGTGACAAATTCCTGCAGCTGGTGAAGAAATACTTCAAAGCTGAAGTAGAGAATGTAGATTTCAGCCAAAGTGCAGCTGTTGCTACTCAGATCAATAAATGGGTGGAGAATCACACAAATAGTAAGTGCATGTGATCCTTTTGTGCACTTCCTGCAGGAAGTGTTTCTGCTTCCAGACTTGTGCAGTGGTGTTGGGTTGGTGCTTTTTGGCTTTTATCTGTTCTGTCTGAGACTGAAGTGTCTCCTCCCAGGAGAAGAATTCTAGTATTTCTATTTCTTTCCTGTGTAGGAATGATCTGTCATAAGTAATATTAGTCATTGTTAATCATGTGGCATCTATTTGAATATTTGTTCTCTGGTCTTACCATCTGTAACATTTATTGAATGAGACTGTTTTAATGGCAGGCATTTTAATAGTATTTTAAATTTTTTTTTTACATATGTATTATTGCTAATGGCAGAAAAGTTGTTTGCAGAGGGGTTATTGGCTTGTGCTTTGCATGTGTGGAGTATCACTCCTCCTCTGAGGAGCTCATACTCACAAGGTACTGAGAAATAGAATAGTGGGGAATAAAAAGCTAATTTTGCACCACAAAATCAGAGTGTGTAATGTAATATTTTGCAGTGTGAGGAAACGAGATAGCATGTTGAGAGGGTAGTTGATTTTAGGAACGCTGTCAACAGTTTCACAACACAAATTTGCAGCAGGGGAGTTAAGCACAAAATTACTGCTGTAAATATGCACGTTGAGAGCTGCAGGATGCTGCTTGGCTTGGCAGCTCCCAGAGAGGTGGCATTTCCTGGAGCCATGCAGAGCCCCCATCTCTGGGAGTCTCCTGGTGGAGGGATCAAAGCATGTTCTCATTCTGGTTCCCCACTCTGAAGGTTGAGATTTTGGGAGTAATTCAGGGAAGTCTGGCTCTGACACAATTGCACCACTGGGAATTTGGAGGGATTGGAATCACCTGGAAGGAATTAACACATCCCCATGAAGTCTGAGCACTTAAGAATCCATAATTCCTTTTGGAAAAGCACCTTCTATAATGCTTTTATTCCCTTTTGAAAACTGTCTGGTTTGTTCCAAGCAGCCATTCTGTTCCTAACAAACTGCCCTTTCTCCCAGGCTGCAGAAATAGCTGGGTGGAAGTGATGCAGCAGATTGCAGAGGGTTTCCATGGATGTGGTGTCTGGCTGAGGGAAAAGGAAAAGCAGGGCCCACCAGGGCAGCTGGGGGCTCTTGGTGTCAGGTTGGGGTGGTTCCAGTCCCTCAACTGGTCCCTTTCTCTCTGATTTACCCCTTGGGAAAGGAGCACAGCACAGGCAGGTTTCAGTCCCAGCCTGTTCAGAGCAGAAAACAGAACCATTTCCTCTGGGCAGGAAAACTCTTAACATTTCATTAATGTATTAACAAGATGTGGCTGAAAAAAAATAAAGAAATATGAGTACCAAATAGAAACCTGGAAATGTTTCCCCTTTGTTTTTTCCCAACTCCAAGTGAGTGTTGGTCACACCTCCCTCCTTAGAACATTCGAGATAAAATGAAGTGCAAACAGCAACCCGGAAGAAATCCAGCCCTGTGATACACAAATTTCACACCAGTTAGTCAGGATCACATGCTCCAGAAAGCAGAATTAATTTGTTTTTTAAACCATGGAATAAGGAGTAATAATCAGATGGAGGAATGTGTTTATTTTAACACTTTGCATTGCAATGTCAGCTAAAAATAGAAGCGAGCAAGAAAGCAATCTGAAGGAGGCTGTAATTCCTGAAGAACAGTGACAGAGCTGGTCAGTGCACCCAGTTTACCAAACTGAGAACGATTTTGGTGAAATGGAGAGCTTTGAGATGAGCTGCAGCAGGTACCAGACTGCATTCTGATGTAAATGACTTATTCAGGAGTAGGAGCAAAGCAGCTGCCATGCTCAGCTGCTGTACCTCCCATGAATAGAGCAGATGCTGGATGCTTTTCCTCTTTTGCTTTTCAAGAGCTAATGCCACTGGAACAAATGCTGGGAATTTATATGGATTTCTGGTGTTTGAATTCAACAGAGGATCGCTGAAGCTCCCTCAGAACTGCTGGAGGAGCAATGGGTGCAGCTTTGAATCAAGCACCCATTTAAGTGCTGCTCTGGGTTGGAACCAAAGTTTGTACAAGTTCTGACCTTAATGTGGAAGTGCTGAACAGTTCCATAGCAGCTGGGTAAACATTACAAATGTGACCCTTCCTCCACGTGGCTTCCTTGTAGGGTGTATTTAGCAGTGATCAAGAAACAGTTGCCTAACACGTCCTTGATGGAAGGGTTTCCACACCTACACTGTGATTTAGGTTTACAAAACACTGGCACTTTAATTGGAGATTTAATGAAACATCTGAATTGGAAATTACATGTTAACACTGCTTTTTATTTTCTTGCATTTTTCAAGCTGCCTTAAGTTTGGATTTAATGCTCACTTTGACATGCAGACTGACAGCTGGGTTTCTTTTTAGGCATGATCAAAGATTTTGTGTCTTCAAGAGACTTTGGTGCTCTAACTCATTTGGCTCTCATCAATGCAATCTACTTTAAAGGCAACTGGAAGTCACAGTTCAGGCCTGAAAATACCAGAACTTTTTCTTTCACTAAAGATGATGAAAGTGAAGTGCAAATTCCAATGATGTACCAACAGGGAGAGTTCTACTACGGTGAGTTAGACCTTCAGCAATTTAGAGCTACTAAATCTTCACTTAATGGGTTTGTTGCAGTAATATCCACTTGTATTGTTGTCTCTTTTTCCACCTAGAATTTTTAATGTGCTGTTTGCCCAAAGAAGGGACTCAGAGTTTGGTTTTTTTCCTTAATGTGTGTATTATAGCTGGTAGCAACATTTATAATGACTTGCTTGGTGCCTTAGGATGGATTTCAGAATATTTATCCATTGGATTGAAGTTCTTTGCAATTCTTGAGCTAGTCCTGCTTATCACAAAAATATTTTTCTTGTGCTGTGCTAAACATTCAAATGAATAATGTTTGTTCTTTGCTGTTGGACTGGTATAATAGAGGTTTTTTGAACAGCAGAACTAATGATCATTTTTAGTTGGAGCTTGAGCTCCAAGAGGGTTCTAAAATGTCTGGCAGCATTTTGCTCAATCTCATCACTGAAAAATCCTCTCTCCTGAATAAGATCTCTGCCCATTTCCCTGAAAGTCTCAGCAGCATTAAATTTCAGGCTCTTCTCTGCCTAACCACTGAAAGTTATGTCCCAGAGCTGTGATTATCTACAAACTGTGTGATAGCTTGAGCTTGTATTCTTTAAGAAATCAAATGTAAGCCTCAAGTTCTGTGATGAAGACACCAATTTTATACAAAATTTTATATAGAATAAAGAGAATTTTTAATTCCAGTATCTAGTAAATACACTACAAACAAAAAACATTCGTTCTAACAGGGTTTTTGTTGTTTTCCCCCTCTAGGAGAGTTCAGTGATGGCTCCAACGAAGCAGGAGGGATCTACCAGGTCCTGGAGATCCCCTATGAGGGGGATGAGATCAGCATGATGATTGTCCTCTCCAGGCAGGAGGTGCCCCTGGCCACCCTGGAGCCCCTGGTCAAGGCCTCCTTGATCAATGAGTGGGCTAACTCTGTGAAGAAGCAGAAAGTGGAAGTGTATCTGCCCAGGTGAGAGCGTGCTCCCAGGTCCTGGAAGGGGGAATTGCATCCCCATGGATGGAGGAGCAGGGCAGGGAACACCTGAGCTGTCCTGCTCAAGCCTGGAGTGGTGCAGCAGCCACAGGAGGGGCTTTGGCAGCAGGGCCTGGGGATGCAGTGCAGGGTGAGGTTATTTCAGCTTTCCTCTCTGGAGAGCTCTGCAGAAAGGAAAGTTCCCTCATCTACCCAGAATGGTGCTCAGGGTAGTGCAGAACTCATTATGGATAAGTTCCATTTAGACAGGAGCCACAGAAATATTGGAAGTCTGAGCTACCAAATGTTTCATTTAGGTGCTAATTAGGTTTCTGTGTGCTGCTATTTTCAGAAGTTCTAGTGGTGTCTGTGCAGATACAAATGGTTGAGTGTTGAGGGGTAATTCCAGTCAATTTTGGGTTGGTTTTTTCCCAGCTGTAAGAAGTTCTGCTTTTCCTCCTTAGAGCAGCAAAGAACAACAAGCCATCAGTGCCAGAAGGGCTGAAATGTGTGTCAGTCCATTTGCAGGCACAGGCTGTGTGCTCAGGGCACATTTGCCCACATACAGCATTTGGATCTTTCCTGGAATCCTGCTTCTTCCACCTTCAGATATTTCTCATGGCTGTGCTCTGCCTGGCTTGGTAGCAGAGTTGTTTACTACTAAATGTCACTAATAATGTACAGCTGGCTCACACTGTCCTCCAAGTGATTCATGATGATTTCATGGAAGTGTTTCTGTCACAATAGAGCCCATCTCTGAAAGGAATCACTTCCACCACTTCTATTTCTGTGGTACTCTGCAGTGGGTACGTGGCTGCAGAAAAAATAAACTCAGGTGAATCCTTAAATCATTAAAGCAGTTCTTTGATTTCAGGTGCCTTGGAGATGTGAGCTTGTTCCATTTCACAGGTTCAGGCTCCCTGCAGTCCATCAGCTCCCTTTCCAAGGCAGAGAACACTGTCCAGGAGCTGAGCACAATAAACAAGGCCAGCCAGGATAAATTAGGGTGAGGTGGGCTGGGACTGGTGCTTTCAGCATGCCCTGATCCCAAATTGAGATGGAATCCACTCCTCTGTAGAGCTCAAAGGCAGAGTGCTGAGGGTCCAGCAGCATTCTGGGGCTGGTTTTCAGTCCCCTCAGTAAGAGTTTCTCTCAGGTTTTAAGCCCCAGTTCCTTTGAGGAAGCAGGAGAAGCAGCAAGGAGCTGCATTGCAGGTTTTATACACGCTGAACCTGCTGCTCTCTGTTCCTGGGATTTGTTTCTTGTTTGTTTTCTCTGGTAACTTCAGGTCCCAGAGCCTCAGAAAAATCCTCTCCCATGTGTCTTAGTGGACTTTCTCTTAGGCTGCTTTTCCTGCAGGCCTGGGCAAACCTAGGGGTGTGAATAAGAGAAATCTGAGGGTTCCTCCATCCTTAAGCTTTCCTTCTGTACCTGGGACAGCAGCCTGTGCACCAAGTGCTGAAGTTGGGCATCTCCTCTCCTAGAATTTCTGGAGTGGGAGATCCACAGCAGATTATGGAGATCCTCCATTGATTATGGAGAAAATCTGTAAAAACCAGTTTCCATATTGAAGCATTTTGGGTATCTAAACACATGAATGATATTAAAGACAGAATTATATTATGTTTATGGCTTGGATTCAGTCTATATGGATGATTTAGAGTTTTGTTCGCAGACACTCCAGGGTTCTCTGGAGCCAGGTTCTCACATGGGAATTTGAGGCCTGGGGTTTGTGTGATCATAAAATGTCCTTATTTATTCTGCCTCCAGGCTGCTTGGTTCTTATCCAAGAACCCCAAAGAATGGGATAAACACCTGCAAATTCAGGCTGTACAGAGGCCAACACATGCTGATCACCTTCAGATTACAAAAGATAACTATCCTGAACCTGGAATTGTGTAGGAATTCTGCAGTCTCCTTACAAAATTCCAGGAATTAATTGCATGCTCCCAAGGTGTTGGATTCCATTAGGGATTCGGAGGTGATCTACAGGATTTTGTCAATGCTCTAAATAAACACTTCATAAATATTTGATGCTGTGACTCAGAAAGGCATGTTATGAAATGTGGCCTCCAGGCTCTGTCCACTGAGAAATTGAAAGCAGCACTGGAATAAAATTAAATTTTTATATCTTGAGAGATGCTATCCAATTATAAAGTGAACATTTTTTAAACTTATACATTTGTAATGGGACTGAATGACTTGCCAAAGCAGAGTTAATCACAACTTTGCAATTTCTGTCTGCATTATCTGTGTGCAAATGAAATTGTGTATTATTCCTCCTAATGGCAAAGGAGAGATTTGTACAGAATGGTTAAATTATACTTCCTCATTTTCATTTCCAAATCATTGTTTCCAGCTTAACCCAGACTAAAATGATCAACATTTTAATCCACTTCTTGCATAGGAGTGAAACAGACCATGAATCTAATTTACAAAGCTGTCTCTCCAACATAAATTACTTGAAGAGCATGGGAGGAACTGGTACCTAATAGTGGTGCTACAGTTTGCAGATCCCTTCTTCAGGATTGTTCCAGCGTGCCCAGATCTCTGTAACAACCTTCTTGCTTCTTTTTTGTGCATTTAAAATAGCTTTAAAATCTTTAGATGGTGCCAAAATGATAAGTAGTGTTAACTGAAGGTTGTTTTCTTTAAAAGAAAAAAAAAAAGCAAGCGCTAAAATCACTCCTCAAAACCCAGTGTAAATCCAAACCAAAAAGAATCCTTGAGCTTTCTGGTTTTACTTTTTAACCTGCTGTCTCAAGTGCCCTTTTGATGAGGAATGGGCCTGTGCTGGTTGTCCTTGAGACACAACCACAGAAGAGGCACAAAACTCCCCTGGAACACATTCCCAGCCAACTCCTGCGCATTCTGCCCTGGAAGGAAGGAACTTCCCAGAGAAAAACCCACAGCCTGCTTTGCTTCCCCTACAGCTGAATGGGCTTTTTTTGCCTGGTTTTGCTGTTAGTGGGATTTCTTTGCTCTCTCACTTGTTTGTTTTCAGAGTATTAAATCCTGGAAGCTGCTCTTAGCACCTGGGGACAAGCTGGCTGAAATTCCAGCCAGGATGCTGGAACTGATAGCAGCTGGCACTGGGGCCTGGGTGCCAACAGAGCCTCAGTGCCCAGGGCCTCTTCTCTGGGTGATGCCTCAGGTTTTATCTTTTATATTTTTCACATTCTGTGCTGCTTTAGTGTGTGGGTCTGGGCTTCATGTCAGGGGATGGTGAGCTCTGTGCACAGAGCAGGGAGACAAAACAATTCCTGCTCCAGCTGGGCACCAAGGACAAATGATCCAAATCTCAGCCCCAGAGCACAAACCCCGTGGGCTGGAGAGAGAAAAACAAGCAGGGTGGGACTGCCTGGGCTAAAGCTGGAATGGGACAATGAACTGCAAGGTGCAAATGGAGCAGAACTGATCCCAGGGAGAGACCCCGGGAGCGCTCGTGCATTTTGGGGCCATTTTGGTTCATCTTGGGTGCAGCCCTGGCTGGGCTCTGGTGCTGCCCAAGGTGGATCCATGCAGGAGATGCTTTGGATAAATCCCTGCTTTATTCTGGGACTCTGCCCAGCCTGGGCAGCCTGCACAAGGCAGCACCAGCAGGAACGTTGATGTCAGGCTCTGCAGCCATTGCTCTGCCTGTCCTTGTGCAGGATTCCATCCCTTAGAACCAGTCTGAAAACCTGGAATTGTCTTGCTTTGGCTCACTTGGAGCCCTCAGGAATTTTTGAAAAGATGGCATTTGGGATGAATCACTGCAGGCTGCAATTCCCTTCTCCTGATGAGTAGACCCTGTACCTTCATCCTCCTTGGCTCTTGAGCACCTAAAAATCACAGAAAATTCAGTGTTTTAATGGTTGCATGACACCATAGAAGATGAACACATCTTTTTTTCTTTCTTAAAAGGCTGTAAAATAGAAGAAAGATGGCCTGATGTGGAATGTTAATGCTCCACTACAGAATGTCAGTGACATAAATGCATCATTTTATTCTAATCCTTGTGCAAGTTTTAAATTTCATTAAAATGTCCTGATTCTCTGCTAAAATCTCCAGAGACTTGCTGGTTTCTCTACCTAATCTTCTCTTCAGTGTCTGTTTCTCAGATTTCCCTTTGTGGTTTTTAAAGCTCTCAGTTGCTAGTGTTCCATGATTTTTGATACTGAAGTATTTAAATCAGTTTTTCAGAGTATTTTTAGCATCAGGAGCACCTAAAAGATGGTGAGGGAAATCAAAAATGACCATCTGGTTCATGATATGCAGCAAACAGTGCAAATAACCAAGTGCCAGGGGTAGTGTGGTGGAGCTCAGCATTCCCAGAGTGTGGGAAATGAGCTGGAGTGTCAGTTCTGTGCTCTGGGTTGTCAGCTTTGATTTTGAATATCATCCTCACTGTCTGTGAGGAGTGCACAGAAATCCACATCTGACTGAGGGGTAACTCCTGCTGAATGTTTATGTCCAACTGCAGAGCCTGAAATTAAATTTCAGACTGTGTGTAGAAGCTGCCCTGTTACTTTTGAGAAGAGGCTGGTCCTGATGTCAGCTGAAATATTGGCAATCTCATTAATAATTGATCTGTAACTCTGCCTGCTTTTCAGAGCATGTGAGGAAAGAGGGGAGATCTCTTTGCAGTGGGGTTTTACCACAAGACAGAACTCCAAGAAGGGCAGTAATGAGGTTTGCTTTCATAAAGGGATCATTTGATGTTTGTACAGCTGATGTGGTGTTTTGGATTGTTTTGCTGGTCACAAAAAGCAGGAACTCACCTCTGCAGGTGCTGGGCAGCCCCTCACTCGTGCAGCTGCTCAGGATTTGCCTTTGCAGAGCTCCCAGGCAGGGCTGGAGCCTCCATCTCCCGTGGCTGTGCTGTCCTTCCCCCAGGCACTCCTCGCCTTCACAGCCCATCTGTTTGCTTTCCCTTTCCTCACATCCATGCTCAGTCAGCCTTTCCAGGTTTGTCTTTCCCTGAACCTCTCCCAGGGCTCTCCCTGGCTCAGTGTGCAGGAGCATCCCGTGCCACAGCTGCTTTCTGGGTCACTTGCATCTCTGAGCAGATGGGTGTTTGCTGTCTAATGGTCCAGAGACTTTAACCCACCTGATTCCCATTTCTGTCTTACTCTGATACTCTGCATTTGGAAAAAGATGCTTTTTTGCAGTTATTTTTCTTATTTTTTACTTCAAAGTTTGCTTTCCAGACTTTACTTGCTGCTTTCTTATCCTAATATTCCTTACAAATTCGACGCTGCTCCTACCTAAATCGTGTTGAAAGCTTGGTGCATTTAATATTGGGGTGAAATAAAAACCACAAAGGGAAACAGACAGCTCTGAAACTTTTGTGAAATGCATTTTGACATTGATTTGCATTCTTTGTAAAGTAGGTTCAGTTGGAAGTGGTTTTCAAAATGTTTCAATGTAAATATAATATAGTTTATTTTCTGTGGAATTCTTTAATGTGCCTGGACAGAACCTCTGGACTGGACTGTACTAACTCTAGCATTGGGAATCAAGTCTCAATTCAGCTTTTTTTAGGGTTTTTACCAAAGTCTCTAAAGTAGTTGTGGACATGTTTTACAAGTGTGTTATGAGAGTAAAAGTGGTTTTAGTTTTGGATCCTACAGATCAGGGAAATTTGATTGAATGAGCAACTTGTAGAGTTGTTACCACAGTAACTGATGCAGGATCTGCCAGAACACCAGGGGAAGCTTCTTCAGTACTGGAAGTTTTGTTGGTCTCTTCTGATTCTTTGGAGAATTTTCAAGGCAATAAAACCACAAGAATCAGTTCCTGTGTTTTTATTCCATGCATGCCCTGGGATTGGTCTGGACAGAGTGCATGAACACTGCTGATGCCACCAGTGATTTATCAGAGCTGAGCTATCTCCAGATCCTATTTTAAGTCCTAAAATTATTCTCTGGATCATGATAATTCTGGATGATATCCATTCCACCCCAGATTTTTGGCTTCTAGTGGCATTTCTAAGTTCATTAGGGAAGTAGATTATGTACTGGGTTTTTTTCAGGTTTGTGTAAGTGAGGAAGATCACTTGACTCCCATCCAGTTCTGTTGGATGTCCAGATGATTCCTTGGCCAGCTGCCAAGGCTGGTGCTCGCCAAGGTTGGACATCTCAGCTCTCCATCAGCTGTGCCCTGCCCACAGCTCTGGGCCAGACTTTCGCTAGAAGAGAACGTGTTGTTCTTCATGGAGCTGGGGAGCTCAATCCCAAAGAAGCACATTTATTTGTTTCCAGCCTTTCTGTGCCCCATCCCCAAGGGCTGAGCTGTGGCTGGGGCTGACTCAGTGGCTGCAGGAGCCAGAACGAAGCAGAGCAGCCTCCTGCAGAGCATGCTGTGTGTTGGACAGCTCCAGCCAGCCCGTTGTAAATCACAAATAATTCACTGCTCACTCTCCAGAGCTCACCCCTCGCAAGGATTGCAGCCACTCTCCTGTGGCAGCTGTACACATCTGGTATTTCTGCTTGGGGCTGCCGTCACTAATATTGTTCTGCCATGTTTCTGTGTTTCTCCAGCTGTCCAGTCTCAGCCTGGCCATGTATAAAGGGTTTTTTTTGTTCTCCTGACACCAGGCATAGCTTTTACAATGTTTGAAAATCAGGTTGTAAATGGAACAAGCTTCTGCTTGTTTCCCACTCTCCCAGGCTGCCCAGTGTGTTGCCCTCAGGACAGATGTCAGTTTGTCCTTCCAGCACACTAACCCAGCCTAGAACAGGCTTTTGCCAGGTTACACTCAGTGCATGTACACTAACAACTATTTGTTTTCCCTGCTCTTTACTCACAATCAAAACCCAATTACAATTGTGCCACCACACTAATTAGAAGCTGAATCAGCAATGCTTCATATTCATATTCATAGCTGGTCTTTCTTGTATTATCAAAGTGAAAATGGAGTATGTATCTTACTCCTGCTTTGCCAGCAGCTCTTTGGGATGTTCTGCTGTCCTTTGCCTCATTTGATATTCTGTTCTGGTATCTGCACAATTAAATTCAGGTTTTAGAGAAAACCTCTTGTGTAAAAAGTAAGCATTTCCATTAGCTGCTGCATAATTTTGCTCTGCAGTTTTATGGGCAGGGGGCTGCACATACCATTAGCATATTTTTGATTGCTTCTGTATTAGGAAAAATCCAGCTGTGAGTAAACTCATTTGTTTGTAAGCATTTTTTGGAAGCTGTCACTAGCACTGGATCTCCCACTTTGCATTATTTATCTTGGTGTTTTCTCCTAGAAAATTTAATCTTCTAATAACAGTAAGCAGTGCTTACATCTGGCTTTTTGTAATGTTCTCTTCCATTCTGCAGGTTCACAGTAGAGCAGGAAATTGATCTGAAGGATGTGTGGAGAGGTCTGGGAATTACAGAGCTGTTCAGCAGCAGTGCTGACCTCACTGCCATGTCTGGTAAGAACTTCTCGTCCTGTCTCTCAAGGTAGATGAGGGAATACATTTTTCACCTGGGGAAGTTCACTCTGAGTGTTTCAGAACCGGCTCTCATTAGACATGGGGACAAAGTGAGATGCTCTGCAAGAGGCAGGTGCAGACTGGAGCAGGGCATGGCTGCAGTGCCTGGGTGGGATTCACTCCCCAGGGGGGTCACTCTGGGTCTCCAGGGCTCTTTGTCCCCAGCATGGGGAGCACTGAGCTCTTGCACCATTAATTCCTCTCCCCAGTGCGGTGGGATCTCAGGATGAGGGAAGGGATGAGGATGTGACTCCATGTTTCAGAAGGCTGATTTATTATTTTATTATATATATTATATTAAAACTATACTAAAAGAATAGGAGAAAAGGTTTCATCAGAAGGCTGGCTAAGAATAGAAAAAGAAGGAATGATAACAAAGGTTTGTGTGTCAGACAGAGAGTCTGAGCCAGCTGACTGTGATTGGCCATTAATTAGAAACAACCACATGAGACCAATCCCAGATGCACCTGTTGCATTCCACAGCAGCAGATAACCATTGTTTACATTTTGTTCCTGAGGTCTCCCAGCTTCTCAGGAGGAAAAATCCTAAGGAAAGGATTTTTCTCTGACACCCCAGATACCTGGAAGCAGCACAGGAAGGAAGAGTTTGGGGATAAAAGCAGTTTAGTCACAAATGCTACCTGCATTCAGCAGAAGTTGGAATATCCAATACCTTCAAAAATCCATGTGGAAGTGAGATATTTATGGTTTTAATACCTCCTAAAGCTGTTCATGGAGTCACAGCGTGGTTTGGGTTGGAAGAGACATTAAAGATCATCTCGTTCCACCCCTTGCCATGGGCAGGGACACCTCCCACTGTCCCAGGGTGCTCCCAGCCCTGTCCAGCCTGGCTTGGACACTGCCAGGGATCCAGGGGCAGCCACAGCTGCTCTGTATGGAAGTGGCACCTGTGTGATTTTTGGGGTTTTTTTAGCTCCATGTGTTACTCCCCAGCCATCCAGCAGCTCCCTGGCTGGTGGGAAATGCTGTTCCCACTGCCTGACCCTGGGACAGCCACTCCTGTGTGCCTTGGTCCAAGCACTGCTCGTAAAGCAAACCTCCCTCCCTCATTCACAATGTTTGTGATGCTCACAGCCTTTCATTCTTGCTAAGTTTGAAATATTCTTTATAGTCTATCATGTAGCTTATTCCACTGGTTTGCCACCTTCACTTTTCCAGTGAAATTGAGGAAAAACTGGCTTTAGCTAATACGAAAAGAGTTGAAATAAATGAAAAAACCTCTTTTCAAAGAAATGGCATTTTTCTGGAGAAAAACACCTTCATTTTCTCTGCCAGCTCAAAGAAAAGTCAGCTTCCCTTTAAATTCTGGTCTATTTATAGGAAATTATTTACTTGAGAAAAAGCTCCAAGGATAATGGAAAATGCATAGGGAACCACAGAGGCAGCACCTGGCTTTTATTTAGCTCCATGTAAAATTCATTTATATATCAGGGACATCTACTTATCAAGGGGTTGGCAGAAAGAACCACATGCTTGTGTCTTAATCCATGTGACTAATGATTTATTTAAAGTTTTGTATTTCTGACAATTGTACTGTACAAAATAAACACCATGTTCTGCCTGGCTGAATTAACTGCTCTGCCATTTAAAGATTTACTTCTTATTTAAGTATAGAGCAGTGTATAGAGAAAATTCATGAGTTTTACTGTAGCTTTCCTGATTTTCACTGAAAATAGGCTGTTCTACCTGGGCATGAAAAGGTTATTTGTAAATTAAGAATGAAAAAATGGTTTTGAAGTAATGTCTTTAGTGAAAACCTCACAGTTTTCACTAAAGATATTAAACATTAAACCACACCATTTCACTGATGCTGTCTAAATGAAGTTTTAAGTAGTTAAAATACAGAATACTTTCCTTTTTTCTAATTTTCATCATTTAAAATATGGATGGAGGAAGGGAAAGTAAGTGATGAAGACGAATTGTTTAAAGCTGACTTTTACAGACACCTGAATGGGACATCAGGAAATGGAAGTTTATGTGGATATCAGGATCACCCTTCTGGAAAATCTGCCACTTCATGAGGTCTTAAATACAGATATTTCAACAAAATCTGTAATTGGACACTTAATTTAGGAAGATATAAATCGAATTTAATCTAAAGAGATTTTTGAGCAATTTGGTTGCATTTACAAATCCTGTCCCCCTGCTGTCCTGTTGCTCTGGCATTGCTGCCAGGAAAAGTCTCCTGCAATTTCAGCAGCAGCCCAAATCCTGTCACCAGCTGCAGGCACAGTGGTGAGCTCAGCAAAACTCTGTGGCTTTAGTGGATACAAACCACACTGCAGGATTATTTTTCAATATTCAGAATTTTTTTTGCTGTTTCCCCTCAATCTGCAAAATGGACCCTTAAGGACCAGGTGTAACCTCTGGAATGTCTGAGCAGCCAAAGGGAAGGTGTTAATGAGGTGCATTTTGCACAAATGTTACTCCCTGGCAGGAATTGGGTTCTTTGACTCAGGTGAGTAGGAGGACATTCCTGTTAGGCTGTCAGCTCTCCTCTATTCTGACTTTCAGCAAAGACTTTGACAGTATTTACTTGCATCTGATTCCATCAAGTGTCCAAAATCATCTTGAAACAACCTCTGCTGTTTGAGATGTTACCACTGTGACTTTATCACATCACATAAATTTGCTGCTTGAGTGTTTTAACAGCACTGAAGACTTAGCACTGAACTAATTTCAGTGCTAAAACTCCCCTTCTCCTTCAAATGGTTATAATATTTCTGGCTGTTTTATAGAGCCTTAAAAGCAGCTGCTTTTAATGCAAGGTGACCTGGGTGAGCAATGAAGGGATCTCAGTGACTTCCTTCACAATCTGAAGGAGTTAGAAGAGCATCAGCCCAGTAAATAACTCTTGGAAGTCTTGACTGACATCCATATAATTTTTCTGGGACAGCCTAAGCGAGAAGAGCCAATAAACCCACATGGTATTTTTTTTTTTTAAAATGAGATTTTTGCAGAGCAGCCAGTTGGCAGCTGAGTGGGAGTGTGCAGACATATGGAGATAGTGACAAATGAAGTGTGGTGCCAGCAGAGTCGTGCTCATTAGGGGGCAGCTCCAGCTCCCTCCCACTCCCAGGGGTCAGCATCCCTGCACAAAGCTCAAAATTTGCCACCAAATCCACAGGGGGCTTCCCTGAGGTGTTCACAACCAAGCCAGGAAATCCACATTTTCTTATGGAAATCCACATTTTCTTATGGAAATCCACATTCAGAGAAGCTCCTGCAGAGGAATGAAGTGATGGGAGATGCTCAGGAGAACCCCACCTTGTCCCTTGTGAAAGCCACAAGGGAATGTGGATAATCCTGAGGAGATGGAGCATTGCAGCCAGGGATGGGACAGTCCCAACCTGCAGCAAAGGAAAAGCTGCCTGAGCTCTCAGGGACAACATTATGCTTTCACAGGAAAATAGATTCATTCACTGCAGGGAGAGATGAATGAGAAGGATGTGATAGCAGCAATATAAAGAGAAGAATCTAGAGAAGGTAATTTGGGATGTGGAATTGCTCTTTTCATCATCCAAGGACAAAGATATCCAATGAAGTGAAAGGCAACAAATGGAAAACAAATAGAAAGTGCTTCTCTCATGGAAAACTTAACCACAGGGATCTTTGCTGGGTGTTCCTTGAGATTGGCAGGACTGAAAAAATGAAATTGCTCCAGAGCAATCAGAACTCTCTATAGTGCACTGAATAAAGGCACTCTGTGGATAGAAACTTGGGTTAGGGAACAAGGCACAGGCTGGTGAGAGGATATTTTTCTCTTGTAAGTTGTGCTGCAGTTTCCATTTTCAGGGCTTTTTGTACCTTCTTGTGAAGCAGCAATTCCATAGCTGGAATTGTGCTGGGTGTACTGGTCTCATCTGCAGTGCCACTTTTTGTGTTCCTGTCAACCTAAAATGTTGGTTTTAATACTCAGATCCTGAAAACTCTCACAGATAGCAGTCTTTTATACCTGATGGCAAATGGTAGCAGTGTTTGTGCTCTCAGAATTAGGGGCTCTGAGCCCACCAGGTGGAGAGCAATCTTCTGAGGTGTTGTTTCCCATCAGGAATACACCTTGGAGTTCCATCAGCACCACCAAACTATGCAAAATAAAGCATTGTTGGCAAAAAATGTGGAATATTTCTGTGAGTATTACAGGGCACAGCATCAGGCTTCAGTGCTGCAGTGATAAAGAAGTGATTAAAATACTTGGTTAGGCTAAGTGGGTATTTCCCCACTTATTATGTTTTATTGAACATAAAAGTGTGTTTGGATTTAAGATTTTTGGTTAATATTTATGACAACTGGGTGCTGCATGTGCCACGTTTTAAAGGAACAGGGTGGAAACTCAGTCCTTGCTGAAGGCTTGGGACTGAAGTCTAGACCTGGTATCAGTTTTAGCAGCCTCTGTTTTCCTGCACACAGTCCCCGAGGGGATGATTTGGGGCTTTTGTTGGTGTGATTGAAGCGCAGCAGCTGAACTGGGAGCTCTAATTCAGTGCTGGGCGTACAGAGCAGCAAATGAGCTCTGCTGGGGAAAGGCTTCTCCAGCTGCTGCTCCTCCTGCCTTTGGCTTGCTTTGGCATTGCAGCTGCTGAGCATTCCAACAGAGCTGATCCTCCAGCATCCCACAAAAACCTGTGAGACATTCAGCAGGAGCAGGCTGGGGCTGAAATTAAAATACTGACAGAGAAGGATGGAACAGAAACAAGATTGAAAAAATGCAGCTCTGTGGTGGTTCTTGCAGTAAATATTTCTCTTCAGCTTCTTGTAAATGTATAATAGAAGAAGAAAGAAAAGACCTCATTTTCCTGGAGGAAGCCTGTGTTGTATCTAGTGCAGAAATGAATTTTTTTATGCCTGTAATGTCATAATTTTTTCTCCACTAATTATGTTTAAAATCTTGTGTCCAAGGGCTGTTTTTTCCCTCTCTCTATATACTATGCTGGGGAGTCCTGAGCTATTTTAATACCTTTTTTCCCCACTAATTGAGTTTAAAATCTTGTGTCCAAGGGCTGTTTTTACCCTCTTTCTATATACTATACTGGGCTCTGGGCAGTCCTGAGCTATTTTAATATCCATGGTGTAGGAGAGCACTACAAATCTGAGTGAGGTAAATGCTGCTGTTAAAAGGCATTGGCAGAAGGTGTTTTAATGCAAGAAATCTTTTCTCCTTTCCTGCCTGCTGTAGAAGGTGGATAATGGTGTTTGGGGTGGGTTCTTTAAATGCTTCAATCTTATTGTTGAGCCTCTTGAAATGTGTTCCCCTTTCCTCTGCAGATAACAAGGAACTTTACCTTGCAAAGGCCCTTCACAAGGCATTTCTAGAAGTTAATGAGGAAGGATCAGAAGCTGCTGCAGCCTCAGGTACCTGACTGAAAAGCAGAATTAAATCAAATGTCTGGGTATTCTGTGCTAATTAATTTTTTACAACTGATTTGCTGTACAGGCAGGAAAGCTAAATAGCAGCATGGAGACACAGCATAGCAAATGTGCTGCTTGCAGAAGAGAATTCTGCAAATCACAAGTGTTGGCATTTTTGTAGCATGTTGTACCAAGAGTTTTGAGCATCCTGTGAAAAAACCTCTCCTCTGTTTTCTGATTGTCAGGAGAGCACAGGCTGCAGTTTATGTTTCCTTCGTGGAACTTGAGCATTCATCATTTTTCACCTGCTAATTGAGATGGTCAGAGGCATTTGATCCAGGAGAGTTAGAGGGAGATGAGGGTGGTTGTGGCAGCTGCATTTTAATAAGCAGAAAAATGAAAACAAGAAAAACAAGATGGGAAGTGCTGAATGCACAACCAGAGCTGTCCCCTGTCAGTGCTGGGGGCTGGTACTTGCTTTACAGATTGAACATAAGTTACATTTGTTACCCATATATATCATTAGGTGATTTCTAATTGCCTCTTCTTTGCCAGTCTTTGAGGAAAGGAAGAATTGCTGGCCAGGTCTGGGTTGAATTGTGCCCAACTCTCCCTATGGCCATGCTCCAGTCTTTATGAACTGGAGGAAAAGTTTAGAAGTAAATGAAACACTGGGAATTAGTAATAACATCCTGGAGAAATCCATGAACCTCCAAAGAAAAATAACAAAGGGCCAAATTCTGCCTGATTCACAGTTAATTTTACCTTCAGCTCTGCAGTATTTAAAAACACCAGCCAAAAGCTGCAGGATCAGCCCATTTAATTTTGCACGTTCCCTGGTTATTAAGGGTTCCCTTTGCCTCTCCACTGTGTAAAGCAGGGCAGCAGAGCTGGTTAGTGCAGTGCACTTCCCTCTGAGAGTGAGCAGCACTCACAACTCCTCTGAAGGTTCTGCATCTTAAAATTGATATGCTGCTCCCTCAGCCTGGGAAATTGCAGCACTCTGCATTGTTAATCATTCCTAAAGCCAGAACAGGCAATTACTCTGCAGGTCTCTTTCCTTTTCAGGGAATGTTTTCCTGCTGGTTTTGGTGGTGAGGGTGGGACTCGGGGAGGAGCAGGAGAAGGGGCAGAGCTGTTGACAAGGTGCTGTGTTGTGTTTCCTCTAGGGATGATTGCCATCAGCAGAATGGCAGTGCTCTACCCCCAGGTCATAGTGGACCATCCCTTCTTCTTTTTGGTCAGAAATAGAAGAACAGGTGAGAATATTGCAGACTTCTCTTGAGTTTTTCACAGCACATCCTCAAGCAAAGGAAAATTGCATGTTTTGACCAATGGGCTGGGCTTTATTATGCGTTTCCTTAGTTTGTTTTAAAATACCCAATATTGAAAGACTCACCTTTTCCATGGCCTTGAACCTTTCTCCAGATAAAACACCAACATCTGATATAACCCTGAAAAACACTCAGAGAAAAGAAAAATTCACCATTTCTGCAGCGAGAACAGAGTGTGACTGCCCTGAGTATCCATAATCCTGCACTCCCTGGGAGCCTGGCTGCAGTCAGCCCAGTGAAATGTGCTCCCAGTACCAAAAGATTTGCATAATGGAGGCACATTACAGCTGGGAATCATTCTGTTGTGCTCTCCAAGTGCTCTGTGGCAGGTGAGGGATGAGAGCAGCACTCACCAGCAAAAGGGGCAAGAATTAAGTAATTCCTGAGTCTGGTACTTGTAATTTGCTGTAATGATGTGGATGTGACTGGCTGATAAAACAATGCTGTGCACCCACAGGGTTTTTATAGATCTGCTTTGTGGGACTTCATTCTCACAAACTTCATTCCCAGCAAGGCAGGATACCAGCTCTTAGGGTTTTTAACCATAATAAAATTAAATATTATTACTGTTGTAGACACATTAGACAGAAAATATATCAGGAGAACGGTATCTAGTCTTTATTGCTACTCAACATCCAAAAATCTCTCCAAAAAAGAAAAGTTCTAATCAGGACAGAGTGGAACTTGGTCACTTTGGGACAGTTCTTAAAATTGCAGAACCCTTGTTGCATGTAGACAGAGGAGCTGCCAACAACTGTAGGTAAAGCCTCAAAGCTTGTTACTAATCCAGAAATCTGAGGCTGGAAACCTTTTGAAAAAATCCTTTTGGTTGCCCTTTTTCTCCAGACAAGCCCAGGTGCTCAGGTTTGGTTGCTCTCTTCAAACGGGGCTCCTGAGCCATCTCCTGTCCCAGGTGCTGAGACATTTGTTCCTGTAACAATCACACAGATTGTTATTGTTTATGATTCAAGGTATTCATCACCTTAAATCCCCAGCTCCTCCTGCTTCTGACACCTTTCCCTCCCTCCTTCCCCACGTTCTCCACAGGTACCGTGCTGTTCATGGGAAGGGTGATGCACCCCGAGGCAATGAATTCCAGCGGCCACGACTTCGAAAAGCTTTAACTGCCACCAGCTACCAAAAGGAGGAGATAAGCACATAAAGTTTGAAGTTAATATATTTAAGGTTTGCTGTGTTTTCCCCCAAGACACTGTTTCAAAACGCTTTTGGATCTAACTGTGTGCAAGTCAGTTCCCAGAGGAAAGCTTACAGTATTAAAGTAATGGTTCTGTTTCTGTCATTGTGATTGCTGTGTCCTTAAAATAAAGCTGTGTACATGTCAACAATTGTTTCTTGTTCTAGTGAGTTGTAGAGCAGAAAACTGCAAATCCATTATTTGTAATTTTTTTACAGTCCAAAGACTGACTTGATCAATGAGCCAGGAGCAGAACGTGTGCAGCTCTGAATAACGCAAATGGCAAAGCTTGGTGGGCATTTCTAGAGCTGAAGAAGCACATGTGGACACTGTGACCTCCTCCTGTCCCTGGCAGAGCAGGACCATCACAGCCTGTGATGGATGCCCTGCTCAGCACAGAAAATGGATCAAACTGAGCCCAGTGGATTTGGCTCTTGCCTGTGGTAGACTTTGTGTGAACTGTCCCACGTGATTCTCAAGTGCTGCTTTCTGGATGCTCCTGCATGTGACTGCCACTGCCCCCCTGAGTGTTTGATAAATGAAATGATGCCAATAAAACCCGATCGCATGAATATCCCAGACCTGTCAGTGTCAGTGTAGAAAGCTCTGTGTGTGACTGAAGTAAAGGAGTTCACTAGTAATGCCATTGGTGTGGACATATTTTTTCTCCCCCACAGCAGTTCTGGGCTCATTTCCGGGCTCTAGAATGTTCTTTCTCAAAAAAAAAAAAAAAAAAAACCCCAACAAACCCACCCAACTTAGGTGTCTAAAAATGGTCAGTTTGTAAATAAATATCTAAAGGAACAACATCTTCCTTTTCATTTCCTTACTTTTCCTTGAGAACAGACTGGCAGGGAGGAGAATGACACCTAGCACAAGGAAATATTAGCAGGGGAATTTGTTGCTGTTTCCATTTGGAATAGTTGATAAATAAAATTATGCCAATAAAACCCAATGGCATGAATATCCCAGACCTGTCAGTATAGAAAGCTCTGTGTGTGACTCAAGTGAAGGAGTTCACTGGTAATGCCATTGGTGTAGACATATTTTTTCTCCCCCACGGCAGTTCTACTCTTCAATATTTCATTTCAGGGCTCTAGAATGTTCTTTCTCAAAAAACAAACCCACCCTGACTTAAAATTAAGTGTCTAAAAATGTTTGGTTTGTAAATAACATCATCCTTTTCATTTCCTTACTTTTCCTTGAGAACAGACTCTCAGGAAGGAGAATGACACCTAGCACAAGGAAATGTTAGCAGGGGAATTAGTTGCTGTTTCCATTTGGAAGAGGGGGAGCAGTGCCCACTGTCAGCAAAGAGATGTATAATTATTTCCTCTCTCATTGTGCAAAATACAAAAAGAACAGAGGTTATTAAAAAGGTGAGAGAGAACAGGAGAAAAGGAGGGAGGAGCTCCTTTGATACAGATGATAAATACAAATCTTAGGATAATAAATGGGTTTTTGTCAGTCAATAGGAGTTTTCTCTTTGGAATTCTATGGGAACAAATGCATTTTGGCTGAAGTGCAGTTACAGGCTTCCCTGGCACTCAGAACAGCAGAGAAACTGCTCCCAAAGTTATTCATGCAAGGAGAACTTCCAAAATCTGACACTTTGTTCACTCTTTCTGCTGCTGGTGCAGGTCAGAGCAGGATGTGAGGGATGTTCCCTGTGCAGGCTGGGAATGCTCCCTTGTTAAAAAGGGATTTTGGACACATTTCCAGCCCTGCCCCTTGAGTTCTTTCACAAATGGGGTTCCTGTGTGTGTTTTTGGTGCTTATTACCTTGCTGTATAATAGTCTGGACTGGGTGAGGCAGCTTTTGTATTCAAATTTAGATGGAAATGGTAATTTTAGCTGTGTGTGTAGCTACAAGTGTTATGCTGGGGAGGGAAAGGGGAGTGATGCTCAGAAGGAACAGGGGCTAATTTTACCAAAATCTGCCTCACTGCAGGTAAAATGAGCTTTGGTGTGGGTTACACAGGGGCTGGTTCTTCACACTTAAATAACTCTGTGGACATCCCTCATGTCTGTAAAAGTCACCATATGCTGAGGATCTCCTGTGGGTTATCTTAGGGGAACCTGGTTTTTAAGCTTTTGAACATTTTTAACATTTTTTCAGGCTATTTTTGTGTTGTTCACTCTGAGAAAGACATGAGAAACCTTCAGTTGTGTTTATTTTCAGTCCATCAAAAATTCTTCCTGACCAATTTTGCCTTTTCTCTGTATCAATTCCTTGCAACATTTATATATTCCTTACTAAGGGAAGGGCTGAAAACAGATTGGAGCTAAAGCTTTGGATTTTGGAAGCTGCCAGGCAGAAGGGATAACAGAGGATATCAGGCAAATGCACTGAATGCCCCTGCAGCTGGATTGAGCAAAACTGCAGTGGAATGATGCAGAATCACAAATTCCAAATCAAATTCCCAGGATTGCCTGAGTGAGCACAGAAATGCAAACACTTGTGATTTCACTTGCTGCTCTCCCAAGCCTTACAGATGCAAAATAACCTTGAAAAATTGAGAATTACCTGGTTTGCAACAACATTAATTTATTTCTTTCCATAGTTTTCAGTAGTAATAAGTATTGTTGCCAGTTCATAGGTATATGGATGCTGTTCCATGATGGTTTTTACTCCAGATTTTGTATAATGTTCCTTTCAAAGGTGCCACTGCTTTTTCACTACAAAACTAGCAAAATCATTTTGTCTTTTTTTGGCATTTTTTTTATTTTTTGGCTGGGGCAATTTGTCATCTGTAGCTCATCTATGATTTTAGGTGTGGAGCCTTTAATTTAAAACTGTTTTGTGTTGGAGGGTCTATCAGAAAACAAACCACTGACACTTCTGGAATGGTGCTGATGGAGTGACCCAGGTGTGAATCCCATGGGTGCAGCTGGAATTTGAGTTCCTGATGGAATCCTCCTCTCTTCCTTGCACAGGTGGGAATGATTTCCAGAGCTGCCCTTGGAAAGGCTTTCCCCAAGAATCCCCTCAGCAGAGGTGCTGCTACTGAAAATGGGTTAATTTGGCTGCTAGGATCTCACTTGTGCGTGACCTTGAGCACCTGAGGGGTTTTGTAGAGTCTGTACTCAACCTAAATTTTCCAATTTGTGTGAATTAGAATGGGTTTGTTGCTGTTCCAAGCACAAATTTTCGTTCTCCTTCCACAAGTGGCAGAGTGAGCTTTTTTATCAGTGTGGGAATCAAGGACTTGAGGCTCCTCAGAGAAATGAGATCTTGGTGCTGCACCAGAGACAAACCCAAAGTTACTCGAGGCTCTTCTGGCTAATTTTTATTTGTCAGTGGTGGACCAAAGAAGAAACCACAAGATGTCACTCTATCCTAAGGAGCTGAGAAGGACTTTCCTTTTGACAGGAATCCTGTGGGAGTGTTGCAAAGCTGGATGTCCTGAACAGAGCTCAGGCACAGGTGGATCTCAGTTCATGGGAGATGCTGAGTTTAGAGCATCATTATCCCCAGTTCCTGGGATTAATAATCATAGATGGGGAGAACAAACCCCCAAACACCTGCTTTGGGTTGCAGTCCTCACTCTGACCTTGGTGAGGGGTTGCTGCAGGGAGTTCATTGCTCCCAGGGGAATTTTTGTCCTGGTGATGCCTCCTGTGCTTGGTGTGAAATGGCAGGAATGGGTTGTTCTTTAACCCATGGGCAGCCCCAGAGCTGTGCTGGGGTTATTTCTGAGAGCCACTGCTGCGACAGGACCCAGAATTTCTTTTCTGCAAGAGGTAAATAGCTGGCACTGACTCATTGATGTGCTGTTCTCTTTTTGTTGTCATCTAAATTTCCCCCTTCCCTCTCTGCCTTACAGAGTGTGGAATTCCTGCCTGAGCAGATTCCCTGGCACAGCAAGGTCCCACCACTGTCAGGGCTTCTCCCTGCCTGGGGAGGAGGCAAGACTGTCCCTAAAATAACAAATGGTGTTTACAGGCTCATTCTTGAGTTGTTCCTGTCCCTTTTATCGGGCAGTGCTTGCTGTTGGAAAACAGGAATACACAGATTGGAGATGGATGAGGCAGCCCCAAGCCAGGGGCGGGCAGGAGGGCAGCAGTGCCCTGCACCAAGGACCTGCCTTCCCTTGGGGCTGCTCTGCTTCCCCTGGGTTGGTTTAGCTGGGAAAACTGTCAGGATTTCCCAAGGTTTGAATCAGGATGCTGCAGGTTCAGGGCTCCAGAATGAGAGGAGGCTCTGGCTGCTCGCTGGGACCTCTGCTCCATCCAGCAGCTTCTGGCGCTTCCAGCTGAGGGCTGTGGAGCAAAGTTCCACATGAGAAACCATCCTCAATGCACATGGGGATACTTGGGAACTCATTAACACGCTGTGTCTGTGGCCCCCTCCACAAGGGCTTCTCGAGTGACATTCCTTTCACACAGCCCTGCCTTCCAACAGCATCCACAATGAAAATGTTTTCCATTTTCCAGCACTAATCAGAAGCCCAAGTCATGGGCCAGCTGCTGTGGGCATGAGGCAAGCTGCATGGAGAGTTGGGCAGGAGTGAGGGAGGAAAATGCAGCTGGAATTGCAGAATAGCAGTGGGGCTGTGAAGGATGCTCAGTCGGTCACTCTGAGCCATGGAGAAAGGTGGGGAAGAAAAATGTGTGAGCCCAGACACAGATATTGATTGTAAAAGTCTGTGTCTGCCCCGAGCTGGCTGAGGGAAGAATTGGAATTGTCCCTGCAGCTCAGGAATTGGGCCCATAGCCTGGGTTTTTAATGAGAACCCATAGCCTGGGTTATTTTTAATTAGAAGCCCAAGTCATGGGCCAGTTGCTGTGGGCATGAGGCAAGCTGCATGGAGAGCTGGGCAGGGGTGAGGGATGGCAATGCAGCTGGAATTGCAGTTCACAGACAGCAGCACAGAGCTGTGAAGGATGCTCAGTCGGTCACTCTGAGCCATGGAGAAAGGTGGGGAAGATAAATGTGTGAGCCCAGATACAGATATTGATTGTAAAAGTCTGTGTCTGCCCAGAGCTGGCTGAAGGGAGAATTGGAATTGTCCCTGCAGCTCAGGAATTGAGCCCATAGCCTGGGTTTTTATCTTTTCAGGCACACAAGCACAATGGGAATGATGGCTCAGATACGAGCCAGGCTTTGCTGGTAACAAGGTGTTTTACTCCCTCTCATAAACACACAGCCTCCCTGGGGAAGAGTGATCCTTTTAGACAAACTGAGGGAAAATTCCTGCAGAAAAACTGTTCTGTGTTTGTGCAGAAACGCTTTTAAGTAAGGAAGGGAAAAGATAGAGAGGAAATCTGGGTTGCGTCTAAATCATGTTTTTAATGTTCTCATTAAGGGGCTGGAGTTGCCTGTGGAAAAAGATGAGCTTCAACCTCTCCTTCAAGTATTCCAATGCTACCAAAAGAGTTTGGAGGCAGTAACAGTTTTTCACTCTATTTACTCTTTGTTAAAAGTCATGTTTTGAACGAAAACTGGAATCCTTGCAGCTGGCAACTGGGTGATAATTCTGCCTGAACAGAGTGAATGGAATATGTTAAAACTTGATAAGAATTAAAGATATCAGGAAGGTTGCCCTGAGACCTGTGAGGATCATGCTCTGAACAATGCCAGATCTCACTGCTCACCAGCAGTGCGGCACAAAAAGTCTCTTTATTTGGGGCTTTTGTCACTGTGTTTTGTAAATGCACGTTTCTAAAGGCAACAGCCACAAAATCAGCAGAGCTTAATTAACACAGCAATAATAACATTTCTGGAGTTTATCACAGGGCAAGTACTGGTCCCAAAATTCTTTGTCTGTGCTGGGGAATGCTGTCCTTGGTCAGGCTGGGATCCTTGGGCAGTGCCAGCCTGTCATTGCCAGGAGCAGGGCTGTGTGAAGCTCTCCCAGCTCCAAACCAGGGATGTGCCTTCATCAGCTCAGCTCTTTTGGCAGCGCACCTGGAACGAGCTCAGCTTCAAGGTCTGCTCCAACCCAAACCATTCTGGGAGTCTGTGACTCTGTTAAAGCCCCCAGCAAAACCCAGAGAGGTAAAAGAGGCCAGTTCTGCTGCTGCTGCCTGGTTTTCATCTGTCTGCATTGATTTTTCCTTCACAGAATTTTCTCCTTGGTCTGTACAAAAGGAAAATCAGAGACAGTGCGCTCCAGTTTATAAGCTCACTGCAGATTTTTTGATCAGAAATCATTTGTGAACCATCCCAGTATTTCAGAGCCAGTCTCACTGCTGCAGTTCCATGGGCAGCAAGGTGAGCAGGCTGACTGGAGTGATTTAATTCATTTATTTTCCAGTGTCGTTCCACATTTAATGTGCATATGCTCATAGATAAAATTGTTCTGAGGAGGTGAGCTCTTAATTGCTGAGCTTTTGAGTCTGAACACACGTGGGACAGAGTTTGGACCTGAGCAGAACAGCCTTGTGTCAGCCTTACAGAAAGGCAGGGATGTCTCCACATCCAGCACATCCTGAGGGAGAGATGCAGTGAGCTCTGAGCAGGAATTAGGGAATTTCTGCCTCCATAACATTAAATGCTTCAACTGGGCAGACAATCTTGTCGTGTCAGAGCAAAGAGCATCACCAGAAAAAGCCGCATTGTCATCTGCAGCCTGTTCCAAACCCCTTTGTGCTCCATCATGAAAGATTGCCATCCCTTCAGGCAGCTCTGTGCAGGTCTCTCTCAGGCCATGCCCTGAAACCTGAGTTCAGAGAACTGGCTGGGAACTGACACACTTGGCATTTTTTGTGACTAGAAAACTTTTTCTCAATTTGCCCAATTTTGCCCAAGTTGCCCAATTTGCAAAAATTACTTTAGCACACCTACCTAAAAATATAAAATGGGCTTCTAATCACAGTGTTTCTACAGAAAAAAAAGGATGAAGACTGTATGCATGCAAGATGTGGAATTTACAAAATTGCATTTTGTCTGTGTACACGTGCACTCATTAAATGTGGATGCATTATGGGAAGCACAAATCCTGTTATTATTTTGCTATTAAAAGTAAGCAAAACCTAAGCTATTACTGCATGAAACCATGAGATAATGCAAAATAATGAAGCCACTCTGTGCCTCTTGCTTTAGAGGCTGGGGGGCTTTTCCTTGGTGCCTGGAAGGGAATAAAAAGGTTTTATTAAAAGGACACACCCCTGGTTTGGAGCTGGGAGAGCTTCACACAGCCCTGCTCCTGGCAATGACAGACTGGCACTGCCCAAGGATCCCAGCCTGACCAAGGACAGCATTCCCCAGCACAGACAGAGAATTTTGGGACCAGTACTTGCCCTGTGATAAACTCCAGAAATGTTATTATTCCTGTGTTAAGCTCTGCTGACTTTGTGGCTGTTGCCTTTAGAAACGTACATTTACAAAACACAGTGACAAAAGCCCCAAATAAACAGAATTTTTGTGCCACACTGTTGGTGAGCAGTGAGATCTGGCATTGCCCAGAGCATGATCCTCACAGATCTCAAGTCAATCTTCCTGATATCTTTAATTCTTATCAAGTTTTAACATATTTCATTCACTCTGTTCAGGCAGAATTATCACCCAGTTGCCAGCTGCAAGGATTCCAGTTTTGGTTCAAAACATGACTTTGAAAAAGAGTTATTTATCCAAATAAAGAGACTTTTTGTGTCACCGTGCTGGCGACCAGAGAGATTTGGCATTGCCCAGAGCATGATGCTCACAGGTCTCAGGGCAATCGTCCTGATATCTTTAATTCTTATCAAGTTTTAACATATTTCATTCAGTCTGTTCAGGCAGAATTATTCTTTCCCCTTCCCTTCTCAGTCACTGCCTTGGCTGGGTTCCTCTCCTTCGGTGCCCCAAGTTAAATGAGGAATTGTGGCCTCTTGGAAGGGATGGCAGCAAATTCCTCTGGAATGCAGCAAGTCAATGGGAGCAGCCAGAGGGGAAATAAAGGGACATCAGGGTTTGACACTGGGGCACTGGCAAAGCTCCCCAGCCACTGAAGAGGAGCCACAACCCCTGGCAGAGCTCTCCTGATGGAATTGCTTCGGAATTTATTTGTACTTTCTAGACAGAACAACTTTCTGGTGGATTTATTGGCAGTGCACGAAGTGTCTGGAGCACAAGTTAATTCAGGCTCTCTTAGCCTTGATAACACTTGCTTAAAATATGCTTCCTCCTCTGGGTGACAAGAGCACAGAGATGATGTTTTGATAGTTCCATGAGAAGTGGCTTCCCAAAAAGCAAGCTGGAAGGGCATTTTTCAGAAGGGCCATTACCCAGCTGGCAGCCTGCTTTCCACCCTTCATGGCAAGCATGATAATCTGAGCAGCATTCAGGAGCAGGGCTGAGCACAGCCTTTGCTGTTTTCCCCGGAAATGCATCCTGATGGCTCCACGGAGAAAGGTTTTCAAGTGGAAAGGTTGTTTTACATTTCTATCTCCCTCAGTGCTGCCTTATTTTTTAGGGCTTCTGTACAAAGCCCTTTTTTTCCACTGGAGCTTGGGGAGTATTAATTTTGCAAGTGTGCTCCCATTGAGCACAGACATCTGAAGACAGCATCTGATGAAGCAGGGGGTATCTGTGACAGCCCGGAGCCTTTGTGTGCCATGGCAATGGTGATTCAGTGCTGTAACACTATCTGAACCTGCCCAGACACAGCAGCTCGGGCTCATCCCTCCCCAGCACAGCTGGCAGAGCAGATAAAATCAGAATTTATTGCTGGTCTCAATCTCAGAGCTTAACCAGCCCCTTGCTGTTAAAATTTGTCTTCAGTGGGGAATGGAAATGCTCTTTTCACAGCTGGGAGCCCAAGGGAGGGGCTGGCTCAGCCTGGGCTGTCAGGATGGTTCCCCTTGTGCCCTCCTGCAGTCCCTGGCTGGAATTTGGCTCGATCCAGGTTTGCCTGCATTTCCTTCCCACGGCAGGGACTGCAGGGGAAAGGGCTGTGGATGTGGGTATGGGGTTGGGGTTTGGGATTTGGCTCCAGGTGCAGCTGGGGCAGGGCCAGGGCTCAGGACTGGGCTCTGCTCTGCTCCTTGGATGCATCCCAAGGGACATTGCCCAGAAAACTGCAGGGAATGGGGAGGGTGACTGCTGCCCTGTGGCAGGAATGGGAGGACACAGGAGTGGGAAAATTCAGGAATGGGAGAACTCAGAAATAGGGGAATTCAGGAGTGCAAGAACCCAGGGGTTGGAGAATCCAGAAATCGGAGAGTCCAGGAATGGGAGAATCCAGGAGTGTGAAAATCAGGAATGGGAGAATCCAGGAAAGGGAGAATCCAAGAATGGGAAAATTCAGGAGTGGGAGAACCCAGAAATAGGAGAATCCAGTAGTGGGAAAATTCAGGAGTGTGAGAACCCAAGAGTGAGAGAACTCAGGAATCGGAAAATTCAGGAATGGGAGAATCCAGGAATGAGAGAATCCAGAAATGGGAGAATTTGGGAATGGGAGAATCCAAGAATGGGAAAATTCAGGAGTGGGAGAATTCAGGAATGAGAGAATTCAGGAATGGGAGAATTCAGGAATGGGAGAATCCAGGAATGGGAGAATCCAGTAGTTGGAGAATCCCCCCAGCTCTGGCTCTGGGCTAAGGTCCCTGCTCCCATACACTCCCGTGGTGTCTCTCTAATGCTGGAAATGGGAACAATATGAGGCTGTAAATTGCTGAGTGTAAAACAAGATTAAGGCTGATGTGCAGAACATCAACCTGCTGGCCAAATCTCCCACTGGCCAAATCCCCCCCTGGCCTGCTCGGGCCAAAATACCAATGGATTTATGCAGCAAGAAAACCCAGTGAACAACCAGAGCATTTCTAAACAAGCTGACAAATCTGCAGCACTTGGGAGCAGCAGCTGATGCTCCCTCAGAGATGTAACACGATTCCTGTAATCACAGAAATAGATTTAATTTTGTTTATTTAAACCAGCCCCGTGTTTTGCTGTGAGCATTCATCATCTGGTGTCACGGAGCAGAGTAGGAAATGTCACCCTTTGAGTCACATCTCCAGTGACTCTGTTAGCAATGCTCTGGCTCTACTCCACAGCTGGAGAAAAAAGGGCTTCATGCCTTGCTGGCTGTGGAGCAAACACTCTCCTGCAGCTTCATTCTGTATTCAGCAGCCCTCCAAAACAGCCAAGGCAGCATGAAAAATGAGGGGGAACACGACTGAAGCTCAGCTGCTGATCATTCACATCTCAACTGCAAAAACAAAAAACTGAGGGCTGAAAGGAGACTTTGAAGTACAGGTATCAGCAGAAATATTAACCTGCCCTAATCAAGAAAAGAATACCTGGCCACTCAGTCATTTAATAAATGAAGACAGGGCTCTCTTCTTCCCCCAGTGCGAGGCAAAAAGAGAATTCTGATTTCCCAACTGGGAGTTCAGCATGGAGCTGAGAGATGGTGTGGTCAATGGCTGGGACTGGTTCAGTGAGCTGGCAGGCTGTGGCTGGGCAATATTGTGACACAAAGAGGTTTAACAGCACCTCCACAGCCCCTCTGGGCCAGCATGGCCTGGGGCCCCTTTGAAGCCCAAAGATCAGGATGGGTGTGAAGTGCATGGGGTTTAATCCCTTTTATTTTCCCTTAAAGAAAAGCTGCTTCTCCCATCACCTCATCTCTGTTAAAGCAAAATGTGAGGTGAGGAATGACCTCTGGAAAACAGAGCTTTGTCTGCAGAGGGGGTTTTGGGCTGAAAAGAGCCAAAGCAGAGTGAGGCACTGGCTGAAGTCATTCCACTGAAAATTTTTCACCAGAAGAATAATAAAGCACTGGAATGCTCTTCCCAGGGAGTGGTGGAATCACCATCTCTGGATGTGTTTAAAAAAAGACTGGACATGGCACTTGCTGCTACAGTCTGGTTGAGGTGTTAGGGCACAGGTTGGACTTAATGATCTTGGAGGGCTCTTCCAACCTCGTTTTTCTGTGATTCTGTGATGTAAGAGCCATGATGAGGATGTGGGACTGCAGGGGCTCTCCAAAATTCATTTTATTCCATCCAAAGTGTTACAGCAGTCCGGGGTTGTGGGTGACAGAGCTGTGCCCACAGCTGTCAGCTCCAGCTGCAGGCAGGCCTGGAGACCCTTTGGTTTTGCTTACATTGCGTTTTATACTTTTCTTTGCTGAGCATTTTAATACAGCAGAACCAATCTATACCTTAACTTTTATCTATAGCCTACCATAACTCCTGTAATTACAGCTGTGGGACAGAGTGGTGTAAAACCAGCCAGGAATGGCTCAGCACCCCCAGCCCTGCTGGGAGGAGAAGGTGCTGCAGCCCTCAGGGCACAAGGATGTGATACAGCAAACACAGCCCCTGACTTTGAGCAGGAACACATCTCCATTGCATTTAATTTCTCCTGGCAGGCCGTGCCAGCTCCCAGCTGTAAATGCAGGGATTGCACTTACAGGGAATGCTGTGGACAGCCACGGCAGGGCTGTCTCCTGCCCAGAAAGGAAGCACTGCAGAGGAGCAAGGCTCATTCTTTTTTCATGGAACACGAGGCTGCCTTCTGCTCCAGATGAAAGCAAGTGGGAGTAAATTGTTTGGATTTCCCGACAAAAGCTGCGTGAACACAACACCTTTAATAAAAACACTTGATTCTTCTCATCATGCTCCTCTCCTCTCTTCCCCACCATCACAGGAGGCCCTGCTTGCTGCTTTCAGCCAGAGAATATCTTTGTTATCCTTGCAGACAGTGAATAGCCAGGCATTCATTTGAGCTTAATTTTTTTTGGCAATAAGACTCAGGGAAATAATAGGGATAAAAAAATGGGAGATGTCAGGAACAAGTTCTGCCTGTAAATACATGTTCAGCTCCTTTGATTGGAATGGGGACAGGGAGCTCTGAATTTTAAACAACTGAGTTATGTTTGTCATTCAACTGCATTGTTTTTCCATGTTTTCCTGTTTTTTCCCTCCTTTCTAAGCTCCTGCAGAGCTGGGCACTTTTTACCACCTTGGCCCAGCAATACAATTATTTTCCCATCCCACTCTTAAAGAGATTATGTCTGTTTGTCTCAAATATCTCCTATATGACAACCTGGCAAAGCCACTTTAATAAAGAAATGCTCTGGTGACTCCCAGGTATTCCCACATTTGCAAGATCTGATTTTCAGGAAGGCAGCAGGGGTTTGATGGATGAAATAAACCGATTTTTTCAATATATTTCAGGTAATCAATTAAAAAAAAAGAAAAGAAAAAAAAAGAGGAAACAAAACTCTTTAGCAGCTGGCAGCATTTTCAAATAAATACAAGAAAATGATGGAAGTGCAATGGGGGAAGTTAGAGGAGAATAATCAGAGATGCTGCTCCCAACCACACAGGGGAAAAGGAGGCTGCAACAGGAAATTGTCTATCAAAATGAATTTAAAATGATTTTCATATGATTAAAATTACCTGATGAGATTTGTGTTTGATAAATTAGGAAGTGCCTAATGAATCTTGCACCCCATGGGGAATCATTAACAATTAACTCGTGAGGAGATGAGACACGAGATCCATGATGAAGACCTGGGTGGAGGAAATGGGGCTGACCCCAGGATGGAGGTTCCATCCCTGGGTGGTTCCACCAGGTGCCTGATCTGTTTGTTCTGGCAGCTTGGGGTGTTTGAAATTTTGAGGATTGGGTAGCAATGGCAGCTGGGGGAGTGGAGAGTGACAGGAGCTCATTAAATGGGTGGCAGTGAGCCCCAGACCATGGCCTGTGTGGGGTTCATTCCCTTTGGGGAGGTCTGGCAGGTTCCCAGCTGGTCCCTTTGGGGTTTTTCTACATTCACATTGAATGCAAAACCATGCTTTAAGGTGAAAGGGAAAATAGACCTCATTTCAGTGAGGTAAATAATGGGAGGAATAATCAACCAGGAGCGTTGTGTGCCACCAGCTCCACTTGGGATGCAATCATGTTTTCTCTTTCATACAAATTGGTGAAATTTGAAGGCAAATGAAGAGGCAGTGAGTTTTATGTCCATCATTTCTTTAGAAAAGAAAGTTTTGAGAAAGAAAACCTTGAGATGTTACTTTTTTGTGGTCTTTCCTCAGTGTGAGATTCATCCAGAAATTGTTGACATTCATTTTGTTTAGGAAAAGGCAGATTTGATACTGGAATAGGCCTCTCCTAAACCAAACAAAAATGTTTTCTTCATTCCACAATCATCTTTTCTTATGGCTTCATCCAAAGATTGTTAAACCAAGGAAGGGCTCACTCACTCTTCAGTGCCAGGCATTGGCATTTTCACTTTCAAGCCCATTGTTTTTCCAGGAGAGAGAACAAAATTTCAGTCCCTGTTGCTTGGCTACAGCCCCTCCAAGCCTCTTGGAACCCATGGGTTTGTAACACCTCAGAAAAGCAGGCGTGCACAGCTTTCCCTTCAATTATTTATGCAGCTAGTTGTTGATTCCTTTTTGTCTGGTGACCCCGATGAAGTGTTTCACTAACTCCGCTCTCCTCCTGCCCAAGGCTTTATTCCGTTGTCCTTGGCTTTTCCTTGGGAATGCTCTCCAAGTGGGAATCAAATGTTTTCCTGGAATCCTGAATGGCCAGCCCAGAAAGGAAAGGGTTGCCTGGGTAACTCAGCAAAACAACCCAAACCTGTTGGTTGGAGTGAGTGTGTGCTGCTTGCCTGCCGAGGCGCAGAGCAGCACTTGGGCACCAAAAGTGAGCTCATCTTCAGGGCCATGCACATCACACCTCTGAAATGCCCCAAGAAATTCTCTCTTTCTAACTGACTCCTCCAACACAAACGCCCTGGATTCCTGGATATGTTCAAAGCAGGTAAGATCAATAAAAGTTGGCTTTCTGCTGGTGCTGAAGTGTTGTTACGTGTTTAGGTCTGATTGTGCTGGTGATATTGACCTGATGGTTTGATATCAACAATTTGTATCAAGTTAACACCAAAAAAAATAGGATTTTACATAAAGAACATAAAATTATGTCAATAATTTGATTTATCCCAAAATTAGATTTATCTAAACTGATTTATTCCTGAATCAGAAAAATGTTAGAATAGAGGAATTTCTTTCAAGTATCCTTTAACGACGATCAGAAAATGTCAGCTCAGAAACTCAGCCAGTAATTGCAGACTTTAAAGCCAGACTGTTCATCCAGTCTGGTCTGAACAAAGTCAGTGGCTGGGAATCCTGTGTGAATGCTGACCCTGGGCACAGGAACAGAATTTCTGCTCCCACAGTGCCAGGATTTCATGGTCTGAGCATCTCAGTTATTTCTGTATAAAAGGAGGAGGGATAATATTATTTCCTTTCTTCCTACTCTTTGTCTGTGTGCTCTGTTCAATTAGAGCACAAACCCTCTGGAGCAAACTCTGTTTTCCTGACTTTCTGTGGTGCCCAGAACAACGGGGCCTCTGGTGGCCTACAGCAGTGAGAATAATTGGGATTGTTTCTGTCATTAATCAGACCTCAGGATGAGCTGGATTCTGCCCATCCTACAAATTTCATGGACATGCAGGGAAGAATCCAAAGGGACAAAAAAAAGATGTGAGAGACACAGGGTTGAGACTGATGCCCACCCTGTGTTTACCCAATTCCAAGACAAAATTTCTGGTCAAAATTAGATAAAGTTGGAAAAAAGATTTCTTTCTTGCAGAGCTGGGGACACACTGCTGAATTTCTTGTCAGAAGCACATTTTTATGGGCAGGTTGTAAAGATCTGAAAAATAGTGTTTATAATGGAAAGGCTGACACCATATAAAATATGTCGTTCCTCTGGAATAGCACAGAGATAATTTTTCACGGGCTTTATGAGGAATGCATTTGCCATAAAAGATCTGAAGCCCATTAGGATGTGATGGGGACCAATACCTTTCATTTTATAGACAGAGGAAAAAATGGGAAGTAGAAAGGCCCCAAATTACAATCTTGTTTGATTTAGATATTAATTTCTTTATTCTTAGCAGACAGAGAAATGATTCGCTCAAGTGACCTGATGAATCTCTTAAAACCCTGTCCTCGCCCACCCAGTAATAAACTCAGTTCTTCGCACATAAAGTTTTAATGAAACCTGAGTGGAATGACTACTTTGTTAAATTTCACATAATGATCTGTCAGTTCAACATTTGGAACCACGGAATGCCTGAGCATGGAGCTGAAATTCTCTAATTACCATTATTCCCCTCTGTTTTCCTGGCACAGTGAAATTTGGCAGCAGAATTTCTAAGAGAAGGTTTTGGAGCCTTCAGCAACCATTGGGGAAAGCACAGACCTTTCTGTGCAGAACGACCTTATAATGATCAGCCTTTGTAGTGACCTAAAAGAGAAAAATGTGAAGGAAAAGGAGGATAAGGAATGTTTTGTACGTGAAGAAGCTGTGAGGTAGAAGTCTAAACCACAGAGGTTTTGACAATACGGCATTTCCAACTGAATAACCCAGGGCAGAGAGGATTGTGGACTTTTCCCACATTGATTTTAATCTATTTACCCCCTCTTTTTTCAGCACAGAGCCCAGGAGCTGAAGTGGGGAGGAGGCTGTGCCTGTGGTGCGGGAGTTGCAGATCAATAGGGCACAATTTACAGCTCCATTGTAACCTTCCCCCAAAACCTGGGTCCCACCACCACTGTTGGAGTTTAAAAGCCATCTGGGAACTTCAGCAGGGACTAACCAGTGCCCACAACCACACTGGGCTGCTGCAATCCCACCCTGGAGCCCTGCCAGCACCTGCACTTGTCTGGGTGAACAAACAAAAATCAAACTCATGTTGAAGGGAATAATTCACTGGGCCGATTCTCAGAACATACAGCTTTAATGTTTTAAGAAAAATATAATATAAAACCAGACACAAACCTGGCCTGTTGGTTCCCACCAAGAGAAGAATCTCTTGTTCTCATTCTCAGCTGCAAACCTGAAGAAGGAAGCCTGGAAGATGTTCCTAAAATGGCTAAGCACGTTGAAATGAGGCAAGAACGCCCAACAGAACGAAGAGGTGCCGATAAAGAACCTTCCTGAACATTACATAAAACCTGACCCTCTTTAAGTATTTTCTTTTCATCCAACAGATAGATACACTAATAAGGCATTTAACAAGCCACTAATGAAGCAGGAGATCTTTTAGGCAACAAAAATACCAACTTCAAGTGGGCAAAACCGTGAAAGGAATTGAAAGTGGAGCGGCCGGCAGGCGCAGACCAGAGATTCAGCTGGATGATCACGTATCCTGCTACAGGTATCACCAACCTATCTTTAGGCACCTTCTGGAGAGCCAGCTCACTGATAGCAGTTGGATCAGCCCAGGAATTTGTTTGGTGTGCTTAAGAGGTTGGTAACAATAGCTCCTAAGGTGACAGCGGCGGCAGCGTTGCGCGGTGACAGCGTTTCCTTGGAGACAGCGAATCCATCCATCGGGATCCCGGCAGGTTCCCCCTCTCCAGAGAGCCTGGAACTCCCTCCCTGAGCAGGGCCAGAGATGGGAAGATAAGCCCTGCCTGTAGACAAATAGCCCTGTGCAAGATGTGAGGATTTCATGCAGCAGCCAGACATGTCTGAAAGGTAGGAGGGTGCAAGGAGACACGAACCTGTAGTCATTGCTTGACATGCTTTGACAACAAAGATAGAGTTACAGGATTGAGTGTCTTTTTAAAATGAACCAGCCTGTATTGCTGAGGGAGATTGCTGTGCAGGGAAAACAGGAGCTCAAACAGAGCTGTTTTTCTTGGTGTCAGTGCCTGATTGCTGGAAGGAAAAAGCTGTCCCAACAAAAATGTTGAGTTTGCTGTGAAAATGTGTGGATTGAGATGTGGGCTTTGTGTTGGCGCAAGCTGGATCCAAGAGGAAAATGTTAGTTAATTAGCTAAGAGTGTATCATTATGGTGATGGGACCTAATTAAGTTAATTATGTCTTGGGGGGGGCAATTTTATGAAGCATAAAGCAAGATAATTGATGCTGCAGCTATCAGCAAGGATGCTTTGTAGCCATAACTTACAGGTGTGTTTGTCACTAAATTACGCTCAGAAGAACTGCTTCAAAATGTTGCATAATGTCTCCTAAAACTCCTATAAAAATAATTGAAAGGTAATAGAGCATGCAAACACTGTGTCCATATCTTCTACTCTCCTAAGTTCAGAGAGTTCTCATAATAAATGTTTGCATACAAGCAGAGCTGCTTTGGAGCAGTAAATTGTGTGCATTTGAAATGAAGCACAGCCTGAATTCTGAGTTTGCCATCTCTTAAATACTTTCACAAGCTGTGCTGGTAACTTATCCCTGCAGCTCATTTATGGCTTTGGCATTTGCCATTGACTGGGACAACACAAATAATTGGGTGTTTAGAACCTGGGAGTGTTCGCTTATGTGTGCAGGTGCTTTGGGCAGGTCCAGAACCTCTCTTGGAGCCTACAATCAGCAGCTCTCACCCAGTGATACAAACTCTTTGCTTTGGGAGGATTTATTGCTCTTAGTTTCTCTGGTTTGGAATTTTCTGTTTCTATTCCTTCAAGATGATCTTGAAACACATTTGATTTGGTTCCTTCCTTTAGAATGGTGCACATTTTTCACTCCCACAGCATCAGGACTGAATGATCTGAGAGCACTTTGCTGCTAAATAAGAACCTGACCAGAGCTCCCTGAGCTCAACCACAGGAGCAGGGCCCCTTCCATCAGATGTGGGCTGTGATTTGGTGGGATGTAGCAAGCACCACGGGAATCCTGATATGTGAAGAGTTATAAATAACCCTACTATTGGTTCCCAAACCTTTTATCCAGGGATTTCAGATTTAAGGGGAAAGCAGTGAAAGCTAAGCCTGCTGGAGAATGCTGATTCCTGAAGAGCAGCTGGGATAAGGCTGTTAGAAGCTAGACCAGAGCCCAAAACTGCTCAAAAGGCTGGGACAAAAAGCCTTTCAAATCCCAAATGCAAGAGTTTGCTCATATCCTCACTCCACTTTAGCTGAGCTCCCCATTTTCTGTGCAGCAGAGCTGAACCTGAGCTACAGAGTCTCAGATGTTTGTTTGTGGAGGCTGCTGTTCCATGAGGAGAAAGCATTTGACTGACACTCCTTTTTTAACAGCCAAATAGCTAAAACATACACAGGAGGGACTTTTCACTCTGTTTCTCACTCAGTATCTTTCACTGGTGCAGTTTCAGAAGCAGCTCAGCTTCAGGTCTTCAAAGTCTTTTCATGGCTTTTAATGTGTCTTGCACTGAAGGGCAGCTGCACTCAGAGGGGCTTGCACTGCACTCAGGAACCTGGAGCACCCTGGGCTCTCTGGAGACCTGGCCAAGGTGTCTGAGAGCAGAACCTTTCCCTGTGCTCCCTGCAAACCTGGCCAAGGTGTCTGAGAGCAGAACCTTTCCCTGGGCTCTCTGCAAACCTGGCCAAGGTGTCAGTGAGAGCAGAACCTTTCCCTGTGCTCCCTGCAAACCTGGCCAAGGTGTCTGAGAGCAGAACCTTTCCCTGGGCTCTCTGCAAACCTGGCCAAGGTGTCAGTGAGAGCAGAACCTTTCCCTGGGCTCTCTGCAAACCTGGCCAAGGTGTCTGAGAGCAGAACCTTTCCCTGGGCTCTCTGCAAACCTGGCCAAGGTGTCAGTGAGAGCAGAACATTTCCCAGCCCCACATCCTGATGAGCTGGGCTTTGATCAGGGAGCTCAGCAGTGTAGGGTTTTCCAGGGTACAGCCTATCTCCTCAGTCATGCTCTGAAAAAGGCAGGAGCTGTTCTGTTCTCATTCCTGACAGTTTGCAAATCACTTCAGGCACTGAATTCCTCCCTGGGACTTCCACTGAGGAGAATAATGTAAAATGCAAGGGATTGGCCACAAGTGCCTCCAGTTACCCCCCAGCCTGTGCTCCCTCTTGTCAGCTCACAGGGAGCACTGCAGACTCCAAGGTGCCTGCAAAGAATTGTTTGGTACAGTTTTGTGGGGTTTTGTTTATTACTGAGATGGAAAATAATTTTGTAATGTTTTGGTGTCAGCAGCAAAGCTGTGACTGTGTTAGGAACTGGACTGAGGGCCAACCTCAGAAATTAGGAGCTGGTCACACACACAAGATTTTTTTTCCCCCCATTACCTTTTGAAGTTTCCTTTCCAAACCTCTATTACAGAATTCTTAAAATATAGTCAAGCACCTCTGCTTAAAGGACATCATAAATAGTCGCCCACAGCCCCCAAAAAGAGGGAGAATGGAGGAATGCAATTGCCACAGAGGGTTTCCATTAGTGAAATTAATTCTTCTCTCATAAGAATTTAGGCCCATGATTTATGATAACCACCAATTTCTCACTGCAGGCGAAGTGAGAGGAAATGACTCAGCCTGGACAGACATCATGAATCTAATTTTTTCCCTTAATGCTTGACATAATCTAGTGCGCAGCTCCCAGAGGTGTCATTGGAGATTCATATCCAGCCAAAGGGCCTCACAATCAAGGCAGGAAATTTTGTTCCTTTCATGTATTGTGAGATCTGTAATTGCTTGGAATTGCATCCTGCCTCCTTCATTGCCACTCCTTTTGCATCAATTCTGCAGCAAAACAGGAAGGTAAACAATGCAAGGGAGGGGAAAGCTGTGTGGCACTCCAGAAAAATCTCCTGTGACATAATCTGGGGGTCCAGCTGGTGCTTATTAAACCCAGGCAGTTTTGAGATGAAAGATGTTTCTTTCTGTCACTCCTTCCCATGGAAATCTCACTACCCACCTGACTGGGGAAGTTGTATCCACCACATCTTTATTTTTTTCTGGAACTTTATGTTTTACTTGCCATCACCAGTACAGAGTTTTGTGAGTGGGTTTCCTGCCAGGAGATCAGAATAGATATCATGTTAAATGGTTCAGCTGAAATGTTTTATACCACATTTCCAGGGGCTGGGAGTGCATATTCCTGTCTCAGCAGAGGAGGTAGTATCTAGCTGAGAGGAAGGTAGGTTTTGAAAAGTCTTGCAGTTATAAATAGTCATTTGAATACATCCTAAAAGATCACTTCCAAACTGAGAAAAATAACAGATATTTTTCTTAAACACAAAAGAATTTCTACAAATTTCTTTGCTCTGATCTCATTTAACATAAAAGGATGTAAAAGCAGAACAAACAGCAAGATAGAGCTAAACAAGAATTCCCAGCACTTTTATTTTTATTCTCTGGGGTTTTTTTAACAGATAGAGCTAAACAAGAATTCCCAGCACTTTTTTTTATTATTTTCTGGGTTTTTTTACCATTTAGCCAAATCCTCTTTTCACAGGGCTGCTGTGAGTGAGCTCCTGCTGCTCTCTAACACATCCCCCAAGGGGCTGCTTGCCTCCAGGTGACCTCAAAAAGTCCCTCAGTAAATATCTGTTACTTTCCAAAATGCTGAGCCCACACAGCTTCCAGGGTGTCCTGGTTCAGGGCAAATTCGGTAGAGAATCTCCAAAGGGGCCCCTCCAGAAAGCAAACCCACACGACCCTTGTGCCCAACCGGGCCGGGAAGGATTCCTTGGAGAGAAGTGGAAACAACCTGTTTATTTAACAGGCACAGCACTCCCCAGCACACAAAATGAACAATACTGAGTGACACCACTCTGAAAAAGATGACAAATTCAGAAAGTCTCTCTGGGGGTTGTCGCTCTGTTCTCAGTCCCATTGGCGCTGAGGCAGCGCTGCCCAGAGTAGGCCCCGCTAGGCCCAAGGTGCAAACTCTCGGTGTTCCCAGGCCCCAGTCCGGGGCAGGTTTAAGTAGGTCCAAAAAAAGGAAAAAGAGAAACAATCCAGGAAGAAATTTGAACTGTTTAGCTAAACTAGCTAATGAGCAGAAGCAAGAGAAAGAGCAAAGTGAAAAGCCAAGCAAAAAGCAAAAGCAGCACCATGTACTGCCCTGTCTCTGTGTCCCGCCAGCCATGGGGGAGCAGCTGATAAGAAACCAAAACAAAACATTCACCCTTCAGAGCCAATCTTGAAGGCACAGAACATAATATCCAGCATAAACAGAACACATGGATGGGGATACAAACATCATAACGTCACCCTAGGACGCTGGGAGTCACCTACAGCTCACTGGGGCTGTGACCCCATTAAACCCCCCAAAAAGCAGAAGGGAGCAGAGGTGTTTGCCAGGGCTGCTCCTGCACTGAGCCCACCAGGACACCTCTCCTCACCAGGGTTTGCCAATAATCTGTCATGGTGCATTTTAACCAATGCTCTGTTCAGCCTGTTACTCCCACTATGAGACCTTCCTTGTCTCTCTCCCCAAACCATTTTAAAGCTGCATTTTTATTTCATTTTATTCTGATTATTTTATTTTATTTATTTATTTCTGTTTTCTTTATTTTATTTTTTCCTGTTTATTTATTTATTTCTGCTCCTGACTCCAGTGGCTTTATGATGCTGAGGCTCCCTGGCAAGAGCTCCCCAAGCCTGTAAAATAAACATCAAATTACAGGATGCTGGATGCACACCCTGACTAAATTAAATCATTGTTTTCAACAGTTCTGTGGCAAATTCCTAAATTGCAGCTGCCAGCCTGCAAATTCTTCAATCCCTCTGAAGCACAATTGGAGAAATTGCCCCGTTTGGGGTGTATAAAGTGTGACTTTTAAGTGTTCTTAGGCAAGGGACTAAGAGAGTACATGAACACATGGCTTCAAGCTGAAGGTTGGACTTGGTAACCTTGGAGGGTTTTCCCATAATGATTCTATGATTTGAAGACTCTATTGAACAAAGTTCAGCTTTTCTCCAGATCTCTGATGTTCTAGGATCTCCAGATCCTAGAATATAACCAAAAGACTAAAATAAATACACTAATATTAGTAAAACAATGAGCTAAACCACATGCACAATGGAATAAAATAAAAAACTGAGGTATCTTTTCATCCAGCCCAGATCCATAGAAGCAGGGCTCTCCTGGGTGGAAGGGAATAAACATATCATGCTGTTGGACAATTTCAGCTCTCTATTTTCTCCAAAACTCAGTTTTTCTAACAAAATGCCAGGAAATTCCTCTTTCTGGTGCTTGGACACAGCTGTGAAAGGCTCCTGTGTGTAAGGAAATGCAGCTCAGGTGAGGAGGTTGCTATGGTTTGGCCTCAGGATGTGGCTGCTGCCTGCTGGCAAGTCCTACCCTGAGCTATTCTGTATTTTCTGTAATTATAAAACAAAGCCAACAAAATTTGCATTTCCCTGGACAGAACCTAGGCTGGCTCAACATCTCCTCTCTAGCTCCTCAGGTCTGACTACAAGCAACCAGAAGTTCTTGAAATTCTACTCCTCCTACTGCTCCATCCTGAGGGATGCCCACAATATTCCACTGGTTTTACCCCAAAACAGAGGAACCCTCGGGCAGAGCTGGGAGCCCAGGCTCCCTTTCCCAGTAAGTGTTGGGTTTCCCAGTCTGATTGAAGGTTTCTGGAAAAGAGAAAGAGGAGAAATTGAGAAAGAGGAGCTAAGGCAGAAATCTCCTCCTCAGCTTTGAAGAGGATTCTGTTTACCTCCTTCTATCCTCCAAAACTGGGGTGGAATGTAAATAAGGTTCTGTTCTTTGGGGTGAGCTGTGGCAGGGGATTTGCCTCAGCCTTTGAGCACCAAACTGCAGCTCTGGGCAGGGGGATAATGAGCCCTGAGCTGGCTCCCTCCAATATTTGAGCCGATTTATTGCAGTTAACCAGGACGGGCTGTGGCAACCTCCACTGAGCTGTGAATTCCCACAGCATTCACCAGCTCCTGCATGTGGCTCTGACTGGAGGATTTCTGCTGTAATAAGGCCAGAAATAAGAGAAAATGCAGTGCCAAAACCTCGAGAGCTTTTACTGATTCTTTTACATCTTTATTTTCCCTTTTTTTAAGCTTCCCTCTGACTCCTTCAAGTACCTTGGCTGGTGTGACATAGAGGAACACAGTGTGAAAGGGAATCAGCTGCTCTGCCCCCGAGTGAGGGAAGGTAAAGATCAAAAAGACACTTTGGCATCTCAGCCCTAACTCCATTGAGTCAAAGAGTGCATCTTAAAAAGGGATGAGCTGAAATCCTGCCCCTTCTCAAAAGAATGGCAAACTCCAGGATTTCAGCTCACAGTGCCCACGCTCGCTTTATTTTTTAATCATTAGGAAATTATCCTTTGTCATTTCCAAAATGAAAAACAACTGCCTGAGCTGCAGACTGCAAATTTTTAGTATTAATGTGCTGCTGATTACTTCTCTCAGAAGTTGATTAACATTTGACTGTTCAGAATGCAGTAGCCATGTGCCAAACAGCCAAGCAAGAGGGAAGCCCAGCCCTGCAAACAGTGGCACATTTCTTGTATTTTAAGACTAAATTGGCTCAATTACAATCTACAGACACTCTCAAGAACAGATGGGTTTTAAAATCCAGTATTTGCATGTTTGGGAGTAAACAGTGGAAGATTTCCAGCCAGTCCTTGCTTTAATCAGGAATTTGAAGATGCCCACAGCTCTAAACTTTTCATTAAGACTTTAAGTCTTAGTGTGTGTGTGTCTCAATACAAATGAGGTTTGGAATGGAGCTGTTGGTTTTTGGCACTGCTCTGGAAGCTGAAACATTTTCCTTTCTCAGGACAATCAAAGGCTAACTCACAGCATGGCAAGGAATGAGAAGGATTTTAGAGCTCAGGTCCTTATGAACAACCTTTCAGAAATGGTTTTCATTCTGATCTGTAGCAGATCTGTCATTTACCAACCATGCACAAAGACTGCAGATTGCTGGCTGAATTATGGGTCTGGGAATGGCAGAAAAATCTTCCCATTAATTTAAATCTCAGAAGCCTGGAAAGTCACACACCTATAATATTATATATATTTCTTCATTACAGAATCTTCCCAGCAATATAAATATATATTCTTCCAGCAAGTGACTAAGTGCCAGTTCTGTATCAATCCTCAACTGTAAATCTTTTTCTCTGACCAGGGCCCTCAGAAGAAGAGCTGTTTTTCAGGAAAGAAGAATATACTCTGAAAAGAAGAAAACAAGTAACTGACACAGAGAAATGGGAAAAGAGGCTGCAAGAGAACTGGGAAAACTGTGCTGTAAAACTTTCTCATTAACACTTTGGACTGTAGCTGTAAAGAAGCCAAATAATCACGTGCTGGCTGCTCACTGCATTTAATAGATTTAAACCTGTGATAAGGAAGGTGTCCCTGGCTGTGGCAGGGGTGGAATTGGATGAATTTTGAATTCCCTGCCAATTCAGTCCATTCTGTGAGGACTCTATGAATATTTAAATCTGGCTGCTGCACAGGACTTTGGTGCCAGCTGAGTTTGGAGGCCAAACCAAAAAGCCACAACCACTCAGTCCTGCTCCCTCCCACACCCTGGTAACCCCACTCATAGAGGAAGGAGGAGATGGACACTGAAATTCATGCTTGAGAGATGGTTTCTTCCTTCCTTTCAAATAATTAAGGAGTCCAGCACTCTGATTCTGAGGTGGATTTGGCACTTGGTACCACCAATTGTTAGAAGAGCAGCAGCATAAAATGTGTTCTCATTTTAACTGCCTCTGACTAATTCTATATTTAATTATATAGCTATTACAAAGCAAGGGGGGAAAAAAAAGTGATTTCTCTTATTTTTACCCTTCCCAGGAGCTGAACCTTTCATTCCAGGACCTGGGTGATCTTTACCAGGTGGAAAACCTCAAAAGAATCCTCCACAGATTAATCCGGGTGGAAAAGCTTTGGTTGGTGGACAATTCCCTGACAGACCTCAGTGCCATAAGGTTGCCAAGGTAGACAAAATGTCCTGCTTCTATTTTCATGTAATCTGTTTCTATTTTTATGTAATAGCCCAGAAATCCGAATTTTCCTGAAGTGACAGCTGGAGCGGGCTCTTGAGTGCTGCTAAATCTGCTCTTGGGGGTGCTGGAGTGAGAATCCATCAGTTCATTGCTGAAAATACCCAGTCAGGAGATCACATCACACCCTTTTATTCCTGGGGAATAATTAATGAGTCCAGCCCACTTCAGGGAGATCTGTGCCAAAAGGGGAGCTGTTGCACACAAAAGGAATCTCTGTGAAGAGATGGGGGAGCACAACCCCAACAGAGAGGCCATGACAACTGTAAATTTATTTTACATTCCATCTGTTGCTACTCTGCTGTTGTGTATTTAGGTGTATGGAGAGTTGTAGTATTGAGAACAGAAAAAAATGATGCATCTGTTGCACAAGAGAAAGAAATAAGGGAATAAAATATAAACCAGTGTATAAACCCCATCCCTGTTGTAGGGGCTCTGTCCCAGATGTGATAGTGATGCCAAACACTTTGTACTTTACAGATGCAGAGAGCTAAATGTAAATAAAAACCACTTTACATCCTTCAAACAGCTGCCAAAGATCCCTCAGATTCAGCACTTATCTCTTGCTGACAACAACATCACGAGCCTGAGTGGGATTTCAGACTTCAGGCACACCCCACTGGAATCCCTCATCCTCAAGAGGAATCCCTGTGAGTTCCAGGAAAGATACAGGCAGCTGTAAGTCTGACCCTCTCGTGGCTAACAAAAGTGATAAACACAAAATAATGTTTGCCAGAGTTTCAAAGGAATGGGATCTCAAACCAAACAAACTTTTTAAAGAAGGTTTTCCTTTTCTTGTGATTTTAATGCTCTGAAATGCTCCAGGAACATGGCTTACTGAGCTATTATGTGATAAAAGCCCCCAAATATTCAGAAATTGCCTGTGATGCTTTTTAATGACATGACTGGCAGTTCTGGAACTGAACTAAGCCCATGGATCAAGTTCAGAGACAGTGAGCAGGGCAGATAAATTAGATTCCCTTTTATTAATAGAAACTACCTACAACTCAAACTCTCTTCAGCCTCCTTGCATCCTCGGTGGCTTCTGCCTAAATTGCATTACATGTCAGAGCTGGAATCAGGGGGATGTCTTGAAAGATGGGAGCAAAAGCAGCAGAAAATCAAGTTCCCTTCATTTGATTTTTCTGGATTCCCCCTGTCCCTTGAGCAGCCTTTGGGATGGGCTGGAGATTTAACAGAGCAGCCTCAGACACTGGCAATGGAAATTCCAATCCAAGAAATCCAGGAGGATGTCATGTATTCTAAACCTCTCTCTCGGAAAATCTGCAGGGTTGCATGCTTTGTCCCACTACAAACATAGCCAGGTGTTGATATTTTGGAGATAAACCTTGCAGAATGTGGGACATATCTCTTCCCATTGCTTCCTGAGAGGGGGAAAAAAAGAAAGGAGAAGTTTAAAATAAATATTTAATGAAAACCTTTCTGAGTTTGCAGCAGTCCTGTGGGCATCCCTTTGGCAGTGTGGTGCTGATAAAGGCAGGGAGGCAGATATCAGCATGGAAGGGGAAAAAGTACATTTTAAATGATGAATTTCACCTTTTGTTTGCATATCTACAAGTCCAGGAGAACAAAAGCAGAAACCACCTTTTAACAATTCCTAACTGTGTTTCTGCTCTCAATCTGCCAGTTCTTAGGGCAATTAAATATTGGTGCAATTTGGTGTAACTCTGGTATTGTGTTCATTGTCAGTGTTGGAAGACAGATTCTTGAAGTGCTTTATTGGGTCTGAGGATATAAAGGTGGTGCAATGAAGTGAAATCTGAGAGTTTTAATTAGCTCTTTATCAGATAAATTCTGCAACAAATGACAAATCAAGATTTCCAACCCAAATCCATTTTAGATACTTTTGAATCCACTGTTTCTTTTTTATCAGTGTCTCTTTTGTTCTCAACATTTCCCAAGATTATTTTTCTCAATTTCTGTTCTTTTCTTTTGCCTCTCTTTAAGTGTGTTCTCCAATTTGCCAAACCTGAAAATACTGGATGGCATCCCAAAACTGCCAGAGGACTGCTCACCCCCTGAGGTCAGGTTTTTTTACAGAATGTGTACTATACTCTAAAACAATATTTTTGTAGGATCTCAACTGTGCTACAACCACCTTGCTTAAAACAGACTGTAAATCCTGCTTATGGAAGTTCTATTGTTTTTTTTACTGGTCAAAGAGATATTGAGACAGAAATAAAACATTTCTGAGTGCATTTGTGATACCAAGTATGGGTATGGATATGTAAATAAGACATAATGTTATACTGGATATTTATTAAATTTAATTTTGAGTTTAATTAATGGAGTTTATTTAATTTATTATTAAAATTATTGATTATTATTTATTAATAGCAAATTTTAAGTTTATTATTAAAAATAGTGTGTGCCAAGTAAGTATGGGTATGTAAATAAGACATAATGTTATACTGGATATCACGAGTTGATTAAATTTATTATCAAAATTAATTATTATTTATTAATAGAAAATTTTAAATTTATTATTAAAAATAGTGTGTGATTTTCCCATCTAGGAGCTCTGTGTCAACAACAACTCACAATTATTGATTCCCACTGCATTTAATTAGAACATATCCAGGCTCAGACCCCAAGCTCATTGTGGGAAATAACACAGGGATGGACACCCATAGAAAAGGAAAACAAATTAATAAAAAGCCCCACCAATGTCCAAGTGCTCTTTAATGAGCTTTGTACATGGGAAAAGCTCAGCCACCCCAACCATTTTGATCCTAATAATTAAAAAAGATCTTTCTTTGGAGTTTGGTGTGGCCAGAGAGCACTGGGAAGGGAAATCATGAAAAGGAAAGGAGATTTTTGTCTCTGCTGGCATTGTTTGGGGATGTCCTGCTGCTTTATAGAGGCTCCTGAAAGCAAACCACAGGAGGGAGAGCCCTGACAGGGATTTGGGTTTCTGGATGCAATTATCTCTGAGAGGTCTCTGTCCTTCCTTTGATTGATTTGCTGTCCAATCTTTGGGGGTTTTTTCCCCACCAGCACACAAATAGCTGTGCCACCAGCAGTGCAGGGGGAGAGGCACAGAGCCCTGGAAATGAAGCCAATTAAGGGAATTGCCTCATTCCAGAGGCAGGCAGTAAATCCTGTGCTGTGTGCTGGCTGCAGGGCAGCTCAGGTGGGTTCAGAGCAGGGGTGGACGAGGGCTCAGCCCTGCAGGGCTCTGCAGTGCCAGGGCTTGGAGCACAGAGGTCACAGCAGCTCTGATCAGCATCTGTGCTGCACCCAGGCAAGGGAAACCAGCAGCTTGCAGAGTTTCCAGGCTGTCCCGTAGGGCTGCCCTTGCCTCTCCCACAGCTCAGCAGCCTAAACAGGGGACCAAAATATTGCACGAATGAAATCAGATTTTAAATGTGTTACAGGATCTGACTCGGAGGATTTTGTATAGCTGGGACGGGAAAAGGCTGTGGAGCACAGCTTGGTGGTCACCCTCAGGAAATCTTGAAATGTGGGGAAGCAGAGCAGGGCTCACAGGGCTGGATCAGAAGATCCAGTCAGTGGGATTTACCCCAGCACTGGGAGAAGAGCAGGCAGGGCAAATCCCCCCATAAACACCCCAGGATCAGGAGGGAAAGTCAACAGCCCACAGCAGAGAGCTTTCACAGGTTCAGAGAGAGATAGTGTGGTTTGCAGAGAAACAGCAACACAGCCAGGGCTTTGGGCAGGGAAACAGAACATTGTGTGAGCAGATGGCAAATGGGTGCAGAGAGCAGCAATGCTTGCTGGGGAGGGGATAAGAACAACATGATGACATGAAAGCTTTCTGTGGACTGGGGATGGTGGTCCACATCAGGTCTAGAAGTGAATCCAGACACCCTATAACTCATTTTCATTATAAAGAACCCCTGTGGTGTCTGGGAGTAGAAGGTTGAACACAAAGGATAGAATATATTATTTTCAGCTGAAGATATGTGTGAGAAAACACTGTGATTTTGGAAACGAGGCAGGGAGCTGGAGCAGAGGGAAAAGAGAGCCTGAAGGACCTGCCTGACTGACCACCTGACCCTTAGTGACCACCTCACTGACCCCTTACCCCTACTGACCACCTCACTGACCATCTGACCCCTTAGTGACCACCTTACCCCTACTGACCACCTTATTGAGGCTTCCTTGGCCAAGCCAGGAGCAGAGGGAAAACAGAGCCTGAAGGACCTGCCTGACTGCCCACTTGACCCTTACTGACCACCTCACTGGCGCTGTGGCTGGGGACAGGACAGACAGACAGACAGACAGACAGGCTTTTCCTCAAGGGTCAGCCAGCCCCTGAGGAGCACTCAAAGCAGCAGCGCTGGAATCACAGCACCCAGCACTCAAGGCTCTCCTCCCAGAACTCAGCATCACAAAGTGGGGCTGGGATGGGGAATTGCTGCAGTCCCCTGGGCAGAGGGTTCAGTTCCCAGCTCCTGGCAAAGCTCCCACCCACCTCTTGCAGCTGTAATCAGGATTCCCTCCTGGGAAAGGCTCAGAGGCTCTGCTGTTTGCACCTGAGTGCTGGGTCAGGCACACACACTGATTTATTCTCTCCAAACAGGAAGTTGGTTCTGCTCTCATAATTTTTCATTTCATTATTTTAATGCTCTGGCTCTGGGATCCCAGGGAAATGTGAGGTAATTCTGATTTTATTTAAAGTGCATCCAGGAGCAAGAATGTGCTGGTGATGTTTGAAGCATTTTGCTGTGAAGAGGTTTAAAAGGAGATCACAGAACCACAGAATGGTTTAGGTTGGAAGGGACAGAAAAGCCCATTTAAATCATTCCCCTGCCATGGGTTACTCCAAACCCTGTCCAGCCTGGCCTTGGAAACTTCCAGGGATCCAGGGGCAGCTTCTCTGGGAACCCTGTGCCAGGGTCTGCCCTGAAGAATTTCTTCCATCCATTCTGAAATGTAAAATAGCAGCTGCCATTGGTGAGCTCAGTATCAAAGTGTCATGAAATCAATTTCCAATTAGTTACAAAGATTCCTTTGGACCTGACATTTCATGAAAATTTAGCAAAGCATTCCCAAAGTCTTGCTCTAACATCCTAGGGCAAAATTTCCTCCAGGCTGAGCTTTTTATCTCCTGGCCCATTCCCTGCTCCTGCCAGGGCCACCAGAGCATTTGGGGTCTCTGGAGCACTGTGGACAGAAGGAAATGGGTGCTGGAGCAAATTCTGTGGGATTAAACAAATCAGACAAACACACTCCTGAGTCCTGCCCTTCTCCTCCATCCTCATGTTGTTTTAATTCAGTTGTAATTCATCTCTTTCTTTAAAACAAATTATTTCCCTCATTTACTCGGAGTTGCATCCTCTAATTTGCACTGGGGCTGCTTGCAGGAGGGCCAGGGTGCAATTCCAGAGAGGAGGAATCTCTGCCCAGACATCCTCTGCTCTTGTCCCAGGGGTGAAGGGAACTCAGCTGGGTCAAGGCTCATTCTGAACCTCCCTCAGAACCAATCCCAGCTGTTCCCTGGAGTCTCCTTTTCTCTGTTTGAGCAAACCCCATGGGTTGGAAGAGGAGCCATTCACAGAATTAGGGGCTCATCTGTTGGATGGATGTCTGTCTGAGCCCTGGGAGCTGCCCCTGCCATTAATATTGGCTGGGGTGAAATAACATGACCTGAACCATCCAACAATGAGCACTGGAGAGAGCAGAGCAGCCACAAAACCCTGGCCAATCAGCTCAAGTGCAGCTGCCACAAGTTCAAATGAATTAGGAAAAAAAAAAAAAGTTTTATTCAGTGGAATGAGCTGCAGCCAAAAGAAACACAGATTTCACAGAGAAACACTGAACTTTTGGACAATAATAACCAGCTGCAGTTTGCCACTCTTTCTTCCTTAAGCCATTCCGGGTCTCTTGGTTGTTGAGTTTTTGCTGAAAGTTGTACCCAGCATGCCTGAAAGAGCCCACCTGAGGGAGCTGCCACTGGGTCTTGGCTTTAAAGGGCCTTTTTTCCTCTTTGTGCTAATTTTTTGGGTTGTGCAAATTATTCTCCTGCGCTTCCTGCGGGCCTCAAAGGATTCCAATTCACAGGATTTCTAAAAGGATTACATCCCCTCATTATGGAGCTCCTTAAAATTGCCTAGATGTTCGTGTTGAAGGTCCCTTTTAGAGTCACAATGGGCTGGTTCTGTGCAGAGAGACTCCCAAAATTCTCTATGGGGCTGAGCACACTCAGAGCACCTCACAGATCCCTCCCAGGCTGTTTCTGCTGGGCACTGTCAAACCATTTCTTCCTGAGAATGATGAAATTCAAGTTTCCCACCTATAATTTCACCTTGAGATAGAGCCCAGGGGATGTTTGCTGGTTTGGGAGGGTGTTAGCAGGGAGCCCCAGGAGCTGCCTGGGCTCTCACAGCCGTCACTCCTTGTTGTTCAGCTCCTCTCCCAGGTGTTTCTCATTGCTGGAAATTGCTGTGGTGGTCAGGTGGGGGTAACTCAGTGCTGCTTCATGGATGGACAGGATGGAGCTCACCTTGGACAGGTCAGGTTGGGATGGATCCTTCTGGACCAGCCTCACCCAGGTAAGGGGAGATGCTGCACCCAAAAGTGCCCAGATTGCCCCACAAATGCTGCAGCTCAGCAATGCTCAAGGTTGATGTCTCAGGTATTTTTCACATTCTGTGCTGCTTTAGTGTGTAAGTCTGGGTTCACATGAGGGGATGGTGAGCTCTGTGCACAGAGCAGGGAGACAAAACAATTCCTGCCCCAGCTGGGCACCAAGGACAAATGACCCAAATCTCAGCCCAGGAGCACAAACCCCGTGGGCTGGAGAGAGAAAAACAAGCAGGGTGGGACTGCCTGGGCTAAAGCTGGAATGGGACAATGAACTGCAAGGTGCAAATGGAGCAGAACTGATCCCAGGGAGAGACCCCGGGAGCGCTCGTGCATTTTGGGGCCATTTTGGTTCATCTTGGGTGCAGCCCTGGCTGGGCTCTGGCGCTGCCCAAGGTGGATCCATGGAGGAGATGCTTTGGATAAATCCCTGCTTTATTCTGGGACTCTGCCCAGCCTCTGTTCTGGGGCATTGGGGCAGTGCCAGTTCCACAGGATCTGCCTCCATGTCCCCTCCATTGCCGTGGGTGTGCTGGAAATGCCTGTGCAGGGCTGGGCTCTGGGAGCAGCATTTGGGCTGCTCTGTCCCAGAAATGGCAGACTCTGCTTTGCTCAGGTACCACTTCATGAACTTTACTCAGCAGGTATTCATTTACCCAGCATTTCCCCATTTTTACAGGAACAATGTCCTGTACAGCTTTTTCATCTCCTCAGCTGCCAGAGGGGATCAGGCTGTTATATACATGGGAAATTTGCTCTCATAATCAGTTCTTGAGGGCTTTTGTTGCTAAGTTTTTATTGTATGATAGAGAGTCTGTGCTGCTTTAACATCACACAGTGTCTCAGCCCCTAATCCTTTCACAATTAAGCAAATATATTTTGCTTTCTTGAGAGATAACAGAAATCCTGCTTAAAGCACAAAGCAAAGCCAAACAATGAGAACAAAATTCTTGCACAATGAAATTGCAGTAGCAGCACTGAGGAAGCTTTTCAAAGGCAGTGAAACCTCTCCACAAAGGTAACTCCAGCCAGCAGGAATGGTTTTAAAGTATTTCCACGTTTTTCATGCTCTTTTCTCTGACCTTTAGTGCAAGGCCATCTGTGCTGAGCAGCTGATTCTTGTGGTCCCTTGAGTGGCTGCTGCAGATAAGCTTCAGAGTGTATAATAAGGACTAAAACCTGTTGGAAGAATACATTTTTTAAACCTTCCCCCTTCCAGATAAAGTTTGCTATAACTAATTTAGCCCCTGAAGGAACGAGTCTATTAGCCCTTTGATAGCTAATTTAATTCCTGATCATTTATTGTGCTGGGCGGGTTGGGAAAACAGATTCAAAGGCCTTTTGGAGGATAATAAGAAATCATCAGGGGAACTAAAACACTGTGGGAAAGGGAAATGGTTGAAAGATGAGGATGAGAGAGCTGGGAGTGCTTGCCTGGGTTGTGTGAGGGGATTGGCAGCTGGAAGGGGGATCTGATCCCGACCCTGATCCGGATCCCAATCCTGATTCTGATCCAGATCCTGATCCAAATCCTGATTCTGATCCAGATCCCGACCCTAATTCTGATCCAGATCCTGATCCCAATCTTGATTCTGATCCAGATCCCAATCCTGATCCTTGTCCCGATCCCAACCCTGATCCTCATCCAAATCTTGATCCCAATCCCGATCCCGAACCTGATCCCAATCTGAAGGCCAGGGCAGTGTCTGGGGACAGGAGAAGGTGGAGAACCTGCCTTGAGGGAAAATAAAGTTTTTAGGCTCAGTGTTTTGGCAGTTCCTGCTTTTCACTGTCAGATAAAAGGGTGTGTGATGAAGTAGGGGGCAATGGTTAAAACCCTGGGGTTTTTTTCCATAACCTGAGGGATTCATGTCACTTATTAGATTTTTATCTGTTGTTCCCACAGACCTTTATCTGCAGGTAAGGCCACAAGGTGCTGCTTTGTGCAGATTCCCCTGCTGGCCTCTGTTGTTTGCTCTGGAGTTGGCGCTGTGCAGAGCCAGTTCAGAGGAGAAAGGAGAGCATTTATTGGCATTTGCTGCGTCTGTGGCACTCCAGGCTGGGGGAAGGTCCTGCCAGAGAGTGCAATGTCCTGCAGTGCCTCAGACCATCCCCTCCTGCAGGCACAGCTCACCCCCACCCCACCAAAACCCCCTCTGAGTCCTGGCCCTGCTCCTCCCTGATGGGTTTTTAGCCCCACAGCTGCTGCCAGGCTGGTTTGGTGACTGCCAGGTGTGGGCAATGTCCCTGCCATAAACACAGCCAGCAAACCCTGCAGCTCCTTGCTCTGTTCTGGAGCAGGACAACACTTCAAGGTGGGAACCCTTCTGCTCCCTTCTGTAGCCTTGTCATAGGTTTTTGTGCCATTTTTCAGGCTGGCTTCTTTCCTTTTCTTTTCCTTTTTTCCTTTTTTCCTTTTTCCTTTTTTCCTTTTCCTTTTTTCCTTTTCCTTTTTTTCCTTTTCCTTTTTTTCCTTTTCCTTTTTTCCTTTTCCTTTTTTTCCTTTTCCTTTTTTCCTTTTCCTTTTTTCCTTTTTTTCCTTTTTTTCCCTTTTTTTTCCCCCTTTTCTCTTTCTTTTTCCTTTTTTCTTTTCTTTCCCTCCCTAAGGTGCAGCCATACCATCATTAGGGAATATATTGTCTGCATGAAGCTGGAGGTAGAACAGAACACTCAGAAACAACCCCAGCATTTGAGAAAGAGCAGAACACACAGGAACAAGCCCAACAATCCAAAAGCAGTGTTTGCACAGCTCAGATCTCAGGGAGTATGATGCTCGAGAGGCTTTCTGCCACCCCAGAGTGCCCTGAACCCTTGTGGGGACACCCCTTCCCCTGGGTGATGCTCCCTCTTGGAGAAGGACGCTGCCCACAGGAGCAGCTCCCAGAAACGCAGCTCCTTGCAGAGGCCCAGCTGTCAGGGCTGACAGGTTGTTAGAGATTCATGCTCACTTATGAGCCATGAAATAAAGCTCATCTCCCCTGCAATTTACTGCCATGCAGTGCCATTGATTTTTATGGGAGCTGCCTGGTGTTTCATAGCACAGTGTAATTCTGCTCCTTTTTTTTCTTGGACATTTCCAATTTGCCCATCGTTCACTTAATGGCTCAGTCAAGAGCCCACTGAGCTTTTTATAGTATTTAAATGGGAGGCATTAGCATGGCATGGATGCTTTAATACACCTGTGGATGAATCTTTAATACATTCTTATTGATCAGGTCCTTATTTGATAACAGAGGGCTGTCCTCCCTGTTTACACAGGCAGAAAACTCAGGCACAGAAGGGGAAATTATTGCAAATCTCACGTGCAGGATTTAGCAACAGAGGAATCAAACCCACTTATTCTAAGCTGTAGAATCACAGAATGGTTTGGGTTAGAAGAGGCCTTGAAAATCATCCAGTTCCAACACCTTCCACCATCCCAGGCTGTTCCAAGCCCTGTCCAACCTGGCCATGGACATTTTCGGAGATCCAGGGACAGCCACAGCAGCTCTGGGCACCCTGTGCCAGGCTCTCACCCCCTCACAGGGAAGAATTTAACCCAAATATCCCCTCTAACCTCACTCTCTATGAGTTTGAGGCAGAGAGTGCCTGGTTCTGGCTTTCCAGTCCCTCCCAAACACTCCCTGTATCTCCCTTCAGGTACTGGAAGGTCGCAAGTGGATCACCCCAAACTTTTCCAGTTCTCCCAGCCTTTCCTCACAGCAGCTGTTCTCCATCCCCTGTGATTCCTGGGTGCTTTGAGAAGGTTTTTATTGCTGTTTTTGTGCCCAGAGCGGCCTCCTGTCTCTGCCTCTGTTTTTGCACAGCTCTGTTTGTGCTGGTGAGGTTTAACCTTGCTCTGCCCCGAGCCCTGGTTCACAATTAGATGAGAATTGTTGCAAAGGAGCTAAAGCAGGTCGTAGGGTTTAACAGGCCCTAAAGGAACTAATTAATTAATGAGGGTAAATTGTTGGTAAGATGATGTGAGCGTGTGGAAACAGCTCTTGGGGTCATTAAAAACCAAGAACAGATTTATTGGCTGCTCAGATGTCAATGAGCTTCCCTTACAAGCGCGGACATTGTATCCTGTGAGGGAGCTGGGACAGGCAGGGGAGGATCTGCCGCTGCTGATGCAATATTAACCACAATTCCCCCACTTAATCCTCTTATTAGCTATTGCATTACTGGGCTGCCAGAGCTGCTGCCTGCTGGGGAGGGTGGCCAAGGAAGGAGCTGTCACCTCCTGGGCGCATTTCAGGGGTTTGGACACTGAGGGTGACCCAGAAATCCATTTGCTGTCGGAGACATCTTTTCATGAACAATCCTGTCCTTAGGATTTTTCCTCCTGAGAAGCTGGGAGGCCTCAGGAACAAAATGTAAACAATGGTTATCTGTGCTGTGGAATGCAACAGGTGCATCTGTGATTGGTCTCATGTTGGATGTTTATAATTAATGGCCAATCACAGTCAGCTGGCTTGGACTCTCTGTCTGAGACAGAAGCTTTGTTTTCATTCTTTCTGAGTCTATTCTTAGCCAGCCTTCTGATGAAACCTTTTCTTCTATTCTTTTAGTATAGTTTTAATGTAATATATATCATAAAATAATAAATCAGCCTTCTGAAACATGGAGTCAGATCCTCATCTCTTCCCTCATCCAAGAACCCCTGTGAGCACCGTCACAATTTGCAGGAGGTGATGCCCAAAAGGGCCCAAATCCTGTCAGGAATGGGGGAATTCCCTGCAGGTTTGCAATGCCCATCCTGACAGGGGCTGGGGGTGCTGCCCTGCAAGGATTGGCTCAGTTATTGTGTGTAAGCCTGGTAACACAAAATGAGAACAGCCTTTCCCTTCCTACCATGAGGAACCAAACAAACCAAGCTCTTCATGCAAAGCTTTGATTCCTTGTTTTCCCCCTGCTTTCCTTGCCTTCTCTGAGATTGAATTTTCTGAAATGGATTTTGTGTGTTTTGGAGGTCAGGAGGGGGTTCCAAAGCCCACTTTGCACACCACGGAGGTGGTGAGGGATCATCAGCACAAACAGGCAGAGACTTCTGAGCTGCTCTGAACCTGACCTGGAGGCAGCTCCTTTGGGTCTGGGAACAATCATCCCAGAAAAACACCATCAGAAGGCAAACTGCAGCTTTATGGAGGCAAGGGAACAAACCTGGAAGCTGAATCTGTGCTTTTACCCAGGCTGGATGCTGCTCCCCACAGGAGGCACCTTTAGCAAAGCTGGAAGTTGCTCAGAATGAAATTTCTCTCTGGTGTTTTTGTACAGAGCTTCAGGAACCCAACTAGGAGATCCCCAAAGCCCAAAACCCAAACCCTGAGTTCCTGTGGATGATTTGGGGGCTGTGCTGCAAAGCAAGGGGACTCAGTGCGAGGATGAGGAAAGAGCAGCCCATAACTTTCAGCCTGCATCACTTTCCCAGCTGTTGGAAACAGGGAGAGGTGAGGTGGGACAAGCAAATCCCAGATCAGGTTATTCACCAACAGAATTGGCGGTTGTGGGATTGCCTTGGAAGGGAAAAAATATTGATTTTATTTAATTGTTTTGTCCTCTGCTGCATAAAATAGCAGCAACCCAACCTAGAGCTTAATCTGTGATGCTGTACCTGCAATGAAAAACACCACATCTGTTGCACACCAAAGAGATTTAAGGCACCTTTCTGGAAAAGCCAGGGCTCTTTGAAATATTCATGAATCTTCAGCAGTTTCCTAAGATACAGAGGAATGTCAAATAATCTCCTCTTCTGTAACATTCAGTACCGTGAGCTGGGAAACCTTTGCAAGATGGAAATGCCCCTCCTTTCTCTCCTCAGGACACTGGTGGTAATTCCTGTGCTGCAGATCAGGTGTGAGGCTGGGGTTAATTTAATGGGGGTGTCACTGCAAAGGCTTCAGTGCAAGAGGCTCAATAAGAATAAAGCAGATTTTAGTGACAAGGGGAAGGCCTGAGATGTCAGTGCCATTCATGGGGATCCGCATGGAGCTCTGGAAAGCCACAACTGCTGAAGGCAGGAGAGCTGAGTGGGAGTGATGCCTCAGGTTCAGCTTTTGTATTTTTCAGGTTCTGTGCTGCTTTAGTGTGTAAGTCTGGGTTTCATATTGTGGGATGGTGAGCTCTGTGCACAGAGCAGGGAGACAAAACAATTCCTGCTCCAGCTGGGCACCAAGGACAAATGACCCAAATCTCAGCCCAGGAGCACAAACCCCGTGGGCTGGAGAGAGAAAAACAAGCAGGGTGGGACTGCCTGGGCTAAAGCTGGAATGGGACAATGAACTGCAAGGTGCAAATGGAGCAGAACTGATCCCAGGGAGAGACCCCGGGAGCGCTCGTGCATTTTGGGGCCATTTTGGTTCATCTTGGGTGCAGCCCTGGCTGGGCTCTGGTGCTGCCCAAGGTGGATCCATGGAGGAGATGCTTTGGATAAATCCCTGCTTTATTCTGGGACTCTGCCCAGCCTCTGCTTCAGGTCAGATTCTCAAGGCATCAGGAGGAATAAATCAGGGGCAGAAAGGGCAGAACTGGGCTTTGTGCTGCATTCAGCAGGGCTGGAGCAGGGGTTTCTTGGAGGCAACCTGACAGGAAGCTTTGGATGGGGAATGCAGCAGGCACTGAGGTAAACTGCAAATTTAATGATGTTTGCTGTGAGGACAAGCCCTGAGGGGGATGTCTGACAGCGTGGAGCCACCATGCAGAACAACCTGGAGAGCTGCTCATTACAGAACAGCCCAAATCCACGTGGGAAATTATTGCCTGCTCTTCCCTCATCCTCGCACTGAGTCCCCTTGCTGTGCAGCACAGCCCCCAAGTCATCCACAGGAACTCAGGGTTTGGGGCTTTGGAGATCTCCTGGTTGGGTTCCTGAAGCTCTGTACAAAAGCTCCATTCTGAGCAATTTCCCAATTTTGAGACTGCTGAAAAATTTTCCAATATTCTAATTTTAAACTTTCTTCAGAATAAATCTGTCTCTTCAGGAACAACGTGGATTGAGGTTTTGCAGATCTGTCACTGTGAATTATAACACTTCCACCAGGACTTTCTTCAAATCACAGCATTATTTTCAACAAATTTATTTTAAAACTCATCAAAATATTGATTTTGAGGTTGGAAGCAGCTCAGCATTTTTCATTATTGCACCACATCCCTTCCTTTTACAACCAAATCAATGCATTAACGTGGCCATCTGGCATGGCGCAGAGCAGGGAGGGGAACATTTCCAGTTCCAGTTTGCCTTTGTTTCCTGGAGCATTTGGCAGCCCAAGGAGTGCAGTTGGCTCTTGTGTGCCACACAATGCTGCTGTTCCTCAGGAAAGGAGGGCAGTGGGATACAGAATAGTCATAGAGGTCTGGCTTGGAGAGTCTGGAAGCTCAGAACTGAGCTCAGCTACAAGAGCCTGGAGCCCAAGGCTCAGGTGAACACAATTCTGCACAAATTGCTTTGTGTAATAGATATTTCTGTATATCTGTGCACTCAGGGATGTAGAATTCAGGATGGTTTGGGTTGGAAGGGACCTTAAAGCTCATCCAGTCCCACCCCCTGCCATGGGCAGGGACACCTCCCATTGTCCCAGGGTGCTCAAGGGCTTATCCAACCTGGCCTTGGGCACTTCCAGGGAAGATTTCTTTAATAACCAGCCTAAATTCTCCCTCTTCCATTTTGTACCCATTATATATATATACACAGATATATATTATAAATAGATGTATTATATATCTATATGACATATTATACATCTTACATATGTATAATATATACATAAATTACATATATCTTATAAATTACATACTATATATGTGTGTGTATATATATAAATAATATATATATAAATACATATATATTATACATACATGTATTATAGATATACATATATGACATATACATATTACAGATGTATAATATATACATAAATTACATATTATATGTGTGTGTATATATATATGATTTCTTTTAATAACCAGCCTAAATTCTCCCTTTCAATTTGTACCCATTATATATCTATGAGTGTATATATATATACATATATATATTATACATACATGTATTATATATATATATATATACATGACATATTATACATATTACAGATGTATAATACATACCTAAATTACATATGATACATATAATATATATATATACACATGATGTATATTTTGATGAGTCCCTGTCAGCTCTGCTGCTGCCAAATCCCGAAGTGAAGGAACTTTTCCCTTTGAATTCCAGCTTCCCCTCAGCTTGGTCCTAAAGCAGAGCATCACCTGGGACCACACTGAGCAGGAGAACTGAGCACCCCCTGTGCTGCTCATCCTCTGCCCAGGGCTGGGGCTCTGGCCCAGCTCCACTTGCTTTTAGGTCACAGAAACTCATTAAATTCTTGCTTTAGCCAAGCATTTGGCATTCCCTGAATTCCAGGGATCCTCCTGTGGCAATGAGGAGCAGCTCAGCTACCCCGTGGTCCCCCTGGGTCTGGCACTCTGACCTTTGTCAGGCACAGAGGTGGGAACATCATTAACAAAAATATTCCACTTCCCTGAAAATGCTGCCAGGGCTCCATCCCTTCCCCTGCTTCCTGTATTGAAATGAAATCCAAGCACATCATGAGGAAAACTGACACAAACCCTCAGCATGTGAAGGATCAGTAACTACATTCTAGTTTATTGACTGCAGTCAAGTTTTATTATGCCTCAAATAATTAAATACTGCAACCGTGACATTAAAAATACAGGCCAATTTACCAAAATAATTGTATTCTGAAGTTTATGTACATATTATACATTTTACAGTCTCATGTAAACTTTTTTTTTTATACATATGGTAAATCTGATTTCTGGTAACTAGAAAACCCAAAATACTTACTCACTGACAAAAATCTTCCTATGAAACATAAGCACTGGATCTGGGACAATTAGGAAAATTGCAATGAAAGCAAACCAACTATAAAACATAATATAATCAAGTTAGTAGAAAAAATGAATTAAATTACATTCATATAAAAAATTGAACTGAAAACATTGCTATGCATCATTATTAAAGAAAAAAAACAAAACCAAAGGGAAATACCCCCACTCCCTCTCTTTATATATTAACACAGCCTTTGATGGGGAGCTCCCCTGTGCCTCATTTCCAGCAATGGGGCATAGCCTGGGAAATCCAGATTCCCATTCTCCTTTAACATATATTAAATACCTAGTGTCTGTACCAATACAAATATTGTATAATTCATGCACTGGGATTATGTTCAGGGTAGCCCACACCAAGGCACAATTTTTGTGTCATTTTCCCCCCCCTCCCCTCCCCAGGTTTCAGCATGCAGTGCTGGAGATGTTTGCTAAACAACTTCTGTGGGCTTTGGCTCGAGTCTGAGGCTCAGCCTGGGGCTCACAGAAATCCTTCCAGCAGATTTTTGTAAATAAATAAGGAAAAAGAAGGTAAAGGCCTTAAGTTCAGCATCTTGCACCAACAGTGTCAGCTCAGCTACCACACCCTCCAGGAAACATGGCACTGAGGCAACATCATTCTGGCTCTGGTCAAATATTTTATACATTAACGAGGACAAGGAGATTGCTGCTGCTGTAAATCTTCATCCCTGTGACAGCTGTAGTGTTTTGATTTGGCATAATGGAGCTCCATCTCTAAATTGGTTTCCAGCTCCCAGCTCCTCTCAGCACAGCCCCATTTGCATGAGCAGCCAGGTACTGCCTGTAATTGAAGTACCTGGGAATGCTCATTAAAATAAATGCATAATTGAACCGTATCTAAACAGCTGCCAAAATTAACAGCTGGCAACTTGGCTGCATTCTGAAGGCCTGTAAAATTTGCATATTTTATAACTGTTCTGCACCTAGGAAAGGCCTGGTCCTGCAAAGGGCACGGCCTGTGCTTGGCTTTGTGAGGTTACAAGGAATTTGCAGCCCTTGGTCAGAATAAATCCATGGAAGACAACGAGCTGGAGTGACTGAAGTCACCTGGATTTAGGCACTAGGAATGTTCCTTCAGTGGTGAGTGCACCTGACATGACACCAAACATTCTGTCAGGCCTGGACAAGGTGAAAGTGTATCCAAAATGGCCTCTACAAACCGTGCCCAGAGTTACAAAAAATCTAACCGAGAGGATGTCTGGTTATGTACAGCCTGGATAGAAAAGAAATCCTAATCGAGAGTATCAAAATACTGTATTCATATAAACACAGGACAGCACCTAATAGAAAAGTAAAAAGTGGAAAACACAAGCTTTTCTTTTTTCTTTTTTTTTGAAATTAAATACCCTAAAAAAAGTTGGTTAAAAAAAAACAAAAACACGACAGGAATTTGTGTACTGGAAAAAGAAAAATGAAGGGAGGAACTACATCTCCCCTCGTCTGCGAGTTTTTGCTGCAACAGCTCTGCCTTCCTCCTCCTCCTCCTCCTCTTCCTCCTCATAATTTTCCTCATGAATTGCTTTCTGGTTGTTGTCTTCTTGCATTTCTTGCTCTTGGTCTGTCCCTCTGTTGTTCTTTTCATCTGCCTGATTGGGGAAAACAAAACAAAACAAAACAAACTTACAACAGATGCAGTGCCAGTTTCTTTATAGCTTATTTTAAGGCAGCGAAATGATTTTCAGCTGGAGCTGTGAGAGTGATAGGCAGAAACAGAAAAAAAATTCTAAAGTCTGCAGGGAGCAAGAATTGACACAGAGATGGAAGGGTGAGCAAAGGAAGTTGGGACAGCATGAAATGTTCAGGTCTATGGCCCAAAGCAAGCTAGGACAATTATGATGCCACATCCCTGTGCCATGAGCAGTGTGCTCAGGGTTTGATCCTCTCCCTGAGCCCTTGCACAGAACTCACAGTTTCCTCATTTTCCCCATAGGGCTCCTCAGCATTGTGCTCCAGCTCTCGCTTCTTCTCTTCAGTCAGATCCTCCTGCACCTGCAGAGCACAAGAGATGTTCTGTGTGGTTTAACTGCCCTTCAAAGAGTGGCCTGTGCCACAACTGGGCACATGTTCACGGATTTTTACAGAATATTTTTACAGAATGGTATTATGTGATATTCTTACAGAATGAAGATTCTAAAGGAGGGAGAAGAGAGCAGGGAGAGGTTAAAGGAGGATAAAAAGAACCATCACCACCCAACAGTCAGGAAACTCACTTCCTCTGAGAGCATTTAACTTTTAAATACAATTCTCACAGACAATCTCTTCCTTGGAGAGAGCAGGTCATGCTGAATGTCTCCCTGATGTTCAGCTTTTGGATCTCTCACTCCCCTCTGTTCTGCCAGCACATTCCCTCCATTCCATTCCCCACTTCCCATGTTAGGTGCAAATTTGAAAGAGGAACTTGAGTGAACTTGATTTCCTTTTGGGAAGTGCTGCTGTGCTTGTCTGCCCCAAACAGTGTCCTGTGAGCTGGGTCAGAGGCATCCATCACACCAGGGTCACTTTGGGAAAGATCTGAACAGCAATGGATAATATTTGAGTCCACCCACTAAAGAACTGATCCCCACTGCAGCATCTCTTTTCTCTCTTAATTGCTCACTCAATCCCTGCTCCCACTCAGCACAGTGGGCACATCCTTCCTGAGATGTGTACAAATGGTGCCTGGAAGCCAAAGAGCAGCTGCCAAAGGGCAGCTCTGCCCAGCTCCCAGTGGCCTGCTTGGGTGTGAGCAGCAGCGTTTTGCTAAGTGCATCCCAGCTAATCCAAAGTGCTCCCCATGAGGGAGTGACAGCAGCCACTCCCAGGGCTTTGTTTGGAAGGGGTTTTGTGGGGAGCAGAAACAGGAATTAATCAGGGACTGCTGAGGGGCTCAGGTGGTGCCTGCATGGTGAGCAGGACATGAAGGGAAAAGTCCCTTCCCTCCCTCTCTGCTCCAGCTCCATGGGCTGCCAGCTTCCTGAGCAGCTCCACAACTGCAGCTTGGATTGCTCAGGAGGAGCACAGATAAATCACAGTCACAGCTACAGAGTAAGTAAGTGGCCAAGGAAGCAGTTTGCTCAGAACTGCACTGTGTGATTAGAGATTAATGAGGTTTTCTGTGACCTTGAGGTTTCCAGGAAATTTTACTTGTGTTGTGAAAGGCTTAATCTTTTCAATTATTGCACAATTAATGCTGTGTGGCATGGAAGACTAATGGATTGCAGCACAGGAGCAAGAGTAACCCAGAGTGTATCCAGAAGGGGACAGCAGAGTAATGGCAAAGACTTCCCAGGTTTCTAAAGTCAGACCAAGTGATTTGGGTTCATCCTGCAGTTCCCAAAGACACCAAAGAGTGTTAATGGAGCTGTGCTCTGCTGCCTGAGCCCACACCTGCCTTGGGTCTGTGTTCTTACCTCCTCTTCTCCCTCTTCCTGGTATTGTTCATCCACATTATCCTCCTGCTGGTCAGGATTTCCTGCCATCTGCACAAAGATCACATAAAAATTCAGATCTATGAGCTTGCCTAATAACCAGAGGGCTGAAGATTAAAGCTTCTTGTTCTGGAACTAAAGCTCTCTGTAAAGCTGAAGTAACAATAATGGCAGGAGAAGTTTTAGTGCATTCATTAGCAGCAGTGAGAGCCCAGCTCTGTGATTTAAAGTTGCCCTCAATTAAAAAATAGCAGGAGGAATATAAGAAAAATCACTTCACAGAATAAAGCAAGAGTTTCCATACTAAGCAGGAAGACAATGGAATATTCACCCCGCTGAAGACCAGTGCCATAAAAATCCAGACTCTCTGTGCCTGGAGGAGTTTACAGCTCCAACACAGTTGAAATGTGCAGCTTTAACCTCCTGAAGGAGCCCCAGAGGTGCCTCTTTTGCCTTTACCCACCACCAAGTGCTCCTCCATTCCTGGATGTCCTTGTTTCTGACCCGTTTCCTTGTGCTTCTCATTTTCCTCAGGCAGGTTTTCTTCTCTCTCTTGCTCAGCCTCTTCAAACTCATCCTCTCCCTGATTATTGGGGTCATCAGCAGGATTCACATCTTCCATGGCTGCCTTCTGTAATTCACAGGAGGGAGTGTTAAACACCTGTAGCCATGCTCCAGCTGTATTTTCTTTGAAAGAACAGCAGCATGGGCAGTCAGAGCCAGCTCCATCCCCACGGGCAGCAGCTGGAATCTCTGCAGGGACAGAGGTGCAGGCACCTGTCTGTGAAACCCACAGAATTCTGTCCCAGAGCTGCTGCACAGCCTGTGTTTACTGACCAGCTGACAGTGCCTGATAAGGCCATGTGAACAGAGATAAGAGCTGAATGCTCACAGCTCCACAGAGCTGATGGCATCACTCACTATCAGCCTGTCCTGCTCTGCTGACCTTGGCTATGTCTACAAGAAAACAAAACACTTTTCACCTTCGCCAGGCTGAAAAGGAGCATTTTCTGCTTATCATTCAATAAAGGCAGTTTTGTATCTTTATAGACAACAAGTTAAAGATCCCTCAGAAATATTCACTGTACTTAATTTGCTGAATGGGAGGGGAGTCAGGAAGGTGCACTTGATGTGGACAGCCCCAGGTAAGCAGGAGTGTGGGGGAAGGCCCAGGGTGAATCTCCTGCCCCAGATCTCTGTGCAGTTGGTGTCAGGGCTCAGTTCAGTGCTGACCTACATCCTCTGTCAGGACCTCACACCTCTGTACTGACTCCAGCTGGCTACAGAGCCTCTTGAGCTGGCCTTTCATTAATGACAGCATGAAAAATCCCATCCCCTCTCATTTTGACTGGGCACTGCTGGTATTTTTTGAAGCCAAATGTACCCGTTCAAGTCCCAGCTAAGACCAAATCCTTTATTCCACTGAAAGCACAGATCAAAGGAATGTGGAAATAAACACCTTGCTTCCCACAAGGGAGCTTTCTCCTTTTATTTCTTCCCAAATGAGTAAGGACACCTTTAAATAGATTTTAGATGCTGTTTTCAACTGTCAAGCCTGTCTTCCTGGCAGACCTCTGCTTATCTCATTTCTATAAGGTGCAATTATGTCAGACGAGACCTGTGGGTTCTCACTTCAGTAGCACTGCAACCCTCAGCATCTTAATTCATACTTACTGATTCATCAGCCTGCTGATTTTCTGCCTGATGTTCTGCTTCTTGTTGTTCATTTGCATTATTCTGATCATCATCTTCACCTTCATCCTGGTGCTGGTTGTCGTGTTCATAAGCTGAGGAATTTTTTAGGTGATTATTGTTTTACAGCAGTTTTTAGTTATCCCTTTAGGAGTCTCCTACAGACTCCTACAAGGTTCCACATGTGTTTTTAGCAGTGGGAAGCCTCTACATAAACAGATAATGCTCACAGAATTGATTTATTCCTAATAGGAAACAGAAGTCAAAGGATCAGGCCAGGCTGGATGGGGCATTGAACAGCCTGGGCTAGTGGAAGGTGTCCCTGTCCATGGCAGGGGTGTGGAATGATTTGAGTGCCTTCCAACCCAAACAATTCCATGATTTTGTAATTTAAAGAGCTCAAAGAAACCCATAGGCAGAGCCAGGAGCATAACCAAGATCCACAGAGCCTGGTAATAACAGCCCAGTCAAAAGGACACTTTTCCTTTCAGGAATGTGGATATGATCTTTAGTAATTCCTCTATTTCACTCAGTCACTTCAGCCATGGTTATTTGAGCTTCTGGTTTTAAATTGCAAGTTTATGTTTCACTTGAATCCAATCTGGATATGAAATGAATATTAAAGTCTCCCATGCAAGGCAGTACACAGGCAGCCTGTGAGCATGGCAGGGACAGAAATTCTCTCTTACCTCCTTCCTCCTCCTGAATACCTTGCTCTTCCTCCCCTTGCACAATGTCCTGGTCCATGTTATCATAATGAGCCTGTTGGCTGAGAACATTAAAAGCCAAGCATCATTTCAGTTTCAAAAGTGTGTTTTCTGCTTTAATAAACAACCTCCCCACCTGCAGCTCTGCTTCTCTCAGCAGCTGCCAGAGCAGGCCCCAGCTTCATGCTCTATTATCTGGTATTTTCTCACATCACCTTTCCTGAAAAATGCTTGATAGAACAGAGACTTGGTTGTGCTGCTACCCTGACTTTGTGTAGTGTCTCTGTGTGTGGAGCCTGCAGTCCTGAAGCATATGGGTCAGGCAAAGAGCAAAGTCAGGACTCTGAATTTTAGGGAACAAAGCTCCAGCCCTTCAAGGAATGAACCAACAGAACCCCCTGGAAATCTGCCCTCAGGAACAAGGGCCCAGAACAAAGCTGACAACACAAACCCAGAGCACGACAAGCCCAAGAGGGAGAGTCGCACCTGAGGCGGTTTTTGAAGAGTTTCTCCCCTTGCTCTGCCTGTCTCTGCAGCTGGAGCTCTCTCTCCTGGAGCTGCTGCTGCCTCAGGAGCTGCCCCCTGAGCCTCTGCTGCTGCAGGGCCTCCTGCTGCTGCCTCAGCTGCTCGGCCTCCTCTGCCCTCTGCGCTCCGAGGTGCTGCTGCTCCAGCTGCTGCTCGTAGGCTGCTTTCTGCCTCTTGGTTGGTGTTACCTGCCACAGAAACGTGTTAGTCACACATTAAACATCCTCTCAGTGATCAGAAACAAGCAGGGAGAGAGCTGTCCACAGGGAAAAACAAGCTCCATGCAATTGCAGCAAAGTTATTTTTAAGTTTTTGCGTCCCTGCTTGAAGTTAAAACATTTCTTGGAACACAGACTGAAGTGTTGGGGTGTTTGTGGAGTACACAGGGAAGAAAGAGGAGATTGTGGGCTAAGGAAAGCCATGCTTTTCCTGTAAATCCTAATAAAACCTCCCAACATATCACACAGTAAAAGGAGGTTTTGCTGACTGATAAGACAGCAAAAAGTTTCCATTGATTTAAGTGGTAATCTCAGGGGGAGCTGCTTTTAGCCTTAAGTGAGACACTGCACATCTTTTTATACTCAGCAATAACTTAGACTAACTCCAGCTTCACAGCTTAACCCACTGCTGCTGTTCTGACCCTCTGCAGCTCCTCAACTCTCCAGCACCAGCTCCTCATTACACCAGAGTGACACAACTGATCTGCCAGGACAGAAAGTGTTTACAAAGCCTACAGTGAGAGCAGTGAAATACATTTTCCATGCAGATCCAATCTAGGATGCAAATCCAGGTTTTATTTGCTGGTTTTATTTAGAGCTGCACACTGACTTCCCCTGGTTGTTTCAGTCATGTTTGTCTGGCAGTTAAAATTCCCTGTCAAACACCAGTGAGCACTGAGCTGGCAGTGTTTGCAGAGGGCAGGTACCTCTGACAAGGAAACACTCCGCAATTTGCTGAGATGCATCAAGTTACCAAAGCAGAGCAGTTCTCCACCCCAGCCTCCCTCTCACCTGCTGAGCTCTCCATCAGCTACCATGGGCCTCAGGTTTAAAGTGGGAGACAGAATTCAGTCTGCTGCTCTTTTTTTCTCTTTTTTATTTTCCATCTGCTGCTTTTGATCAGCAGAATTAATGTTCATTAGGATCTGGCCAGCACTGCAGAACAAGTGTGCTCAAGTTGAGCCTGAATCCTATTGCATCCAAGTGCTTTGAATCCCAAATTTTCTATAAACATGACAGTAATTTTATCTAAAAACCAGCGAGTGCTCTGAATCCCAAAATCTCTATAAAAACTTTATTCTTCCTGGAAATAGGTGACTGCAATACAAGGCCAGCAGTGAAAAGAGAAGCCTCCATTGAAACAGCAGATTTAATCAATTAGAAATGAGCTCCCTACCTCTGAGTGCAGGTGATCACCCAACATGTTGGTTTCCTCTTCCTTTTGCTCCTGCTTTTTCCATTCGTGCTCTTCTGGGGCTTGGTCCTGCTCCTCCTCCAGGTGCTCAGGCTGCCCTGCCTGCTCCATTTCCTCCTCCTCAAGCTCCTTTTTGCGTTCCTCTTCCATCTGCTCTGCCCGTTGCTGCTCATCCTCCCCAGCCTCCTGCTGCTCCTGGATGTTCAGCTCCCTGGCATTCTGGTGAGCCCTTCCCTGCACGTGGAAAGGCTCAGCCCTGTCCTGCTCCTGGCTCTTTGTTTCTTCTCCCTGCCTTGGCTTCTCACTCTGCAAAACAGACACGGGATTATGTGTGTACAACACATTTATGGATTTCAGTTTCAAGAGAGCCAAGGACAGGCTTGGATCCTTTATGCCAGCCCAGAGCTGTTGTCAGGAGGGCCAAATGCCTGCTTTGGAACGAGCTCCTCCTGCCAAATGGGGTCATTACCTGGTTTCTGGCTCTACAGCTACACAAGGTGTTGTACAGTTCCACCACAGAGTAAGTTAAGCCTCATTTTAGTTGAAAAATGAAAAACTCTTACAATTCTACAAAGCCAGCTTTGTGTTTTAGAGACACAGTTTAGTGCTGCCTTGGCAGAACTGGGTTCACGGCTGGACTCAAAGATCTTAAAGTTCTTTTCCAAACTAAATGATTCCATGCTTTTTATTTTTTGTAGAAATTCTTGTAAAACAAAATCACAACTGGTTTTTCTTAATTTCTTCATTTACTTCTACATTTACTTCTAGATTACACGTTTTCTGCTTGAACCTTGGTGTGCCAATTTTAAATACACTGACTTCAATGTGCCACTGGAACCTCATAAAATAAAAAATTCTTCAGAACTTCTAAAATCTTCCTGTAACACTTGAGATAGCTAAAAGTTTAGATTTCTTATTTAAAAAATATAAATTTTGACTTGTAAAACAAAATCACAACTGTTTTTTCTTAACTTCTTCCTTTACTGCTAGATTACACGTTTTCTGCTTGAACCTTGGTGTGTCTGCTTGAACCTTGGTTCTGCTTGAACCTTGTGTGCCAATTCTAAATACACTGACTTCAATGTGCCACTGGAACCTCATAAAACAAAAAATTCTTCAGAACTTCTAAAAGCTTTCTGTAACACTTGAGGTAACTAAAATTTTAGATTTCTTATTTTAAAAATTTAAATTTTGACTTGTAAACAAAATCACAACTGGTTTTTCTTAACTTCTTCCTTTACTTCTAGATTACACGTTTTCTGCTTGAACCTTGGTGTGCCAATTTTAAATTCGCTGACTTCAATGTGCCACTGGAACCTTATAAAATAAAAATTTATTCAAAACATCTAAAAGCTTTCTGTAACACTTGAGACAGCTAAAATTTTAGATTTCTTATTTAAAAAATTTAAATTTTGAGCAACTTCTTAAAACAGCTGGTGTATATACACATAAAACTGGTCATGTGAAAAAAGACCCTCATGAATAGATTTCCTCACCGCTCAACAGTAAAACCACTCCTCACCGCTCCCCTCCAGCAGTGACAGGGGTGCACAGCCAAACCCCCTCTCCTGAGGGACATCCAGCACACTGTGCTGGGTCAGAAGCCCTGCTGGGCTGCCTGAGCCCCTTACCTGCTGCTGCTGCTCAGCCCCAGCTGCGGGGGGCTCTGGGGGGCGGCTCTGGGGGGACGGGCCCCGCGCCTCGGGCTGCTGCTCCTTCCCTCCTTCCTCCTTCTCCACGTCTTGGAAACTTGGGATTTTTTTCAGCGTGTCCTTCAGCTGTTTGTACTCCTCCACCTGGGTCTAAAGCCAACATGTTAATTATAGTGTGTCCAAATTAATTTCTTTCAAATGTAGTCACCTTGAAGTGAAGTTGCTGGCAGGACATGTGGTAGAAAGCTTGATATTCCAGGGACGGGAGCTTTTAAAATATAGTTTTTTCCTCCAAACATTAAATGACACTGATCCATCAGGATCTTTTCAAAGTGCACATGCATACCAAAGTGTATTAAAAACATCTCTGTGGGACAAAGAAGAGGAGTTGTTTTATTCATGCCAAGCAGGAGAAGTGTCAGAAGAGGATGATGAAGCTTTCCTGGCAGACTAAAGTGAGGGAAGTCAAAAGCACCACAACTTCTCCTTTGCTGGTGGAAAGAAGTGCAGCTCTTTCAGAAACAGAAGTTTTAAAGTACACATACATGTCATGAAAATGCCAAGTGCTCAACATTTAGACAGGTGTTAGACAAGACAACAGCCAACATACAGAACTGAGGCAAAGAAAGTCACAGTGATGAAGAGCAAGGGGATAAGCAGAAGGGAAAAAAAGAAGAGAAATAGAAGGAAAATGTAAATTTCTAATGGCTTCCTGAAATGCAATGGTAAAATGTTGGAATTTGATTTGCTGTTTAACTTTGGACAGGAACAGGAAGCTTTAATGAAAATCCAGCAAGGTTGGTACCCCAATCCCTGGCTCTGCAGTAAGAAGATTTCCAATCAAAGAGGATTTTTTGGGGTGGGCAGGGTGTATAAAAGCTGATCAGCTGCACACACACAGGTGCCACACCAGAGAATTTCCCTGCTGCTCCAGGGGATGTGTGGGTGTGTTTGAGAACCTCCACAGGCCTATGGATCCCTAACACAGAATGGCCTAAAGGGAAAGCAGAGTGCACAGCAGAGTCACTAAAACGAACATTCTGAGTCAATGCCACAGCTTAAAAGGTGCTGATACTGGCAGAAAACAGGGTTTATTAAAATATATAATGAATCTGCCCGGCTGGGAAAAAGCACTAAGACCAAAACACTTTAAAGATTCAGGTTAGTGCAGTATTGACTACTGGTGTTCAATTTCTAGAATACACCCAGAAATAGAGGGATCATTAATGGAGCTGGGAAAGAATCCCTTGGGGACTTTCTGCAGCTGGTTTGCAGGAGAAACCACACAAAAGTGTGAAATGCCCTCTGTTCTCAAGGCATGTGCAAGGCCCTTCCCTGGAGGTTCCCTCTGGGACAAATGTCCCAGCCTGGCTGCAGACAGAGAGGCTTTGTGTGGCACAGGATTTCTAATTAACGACCTGAATCAAAGCCAGGAGAGTGGGGAGCTTCCCTGTGGGCTTGGTGAACCTCAGATCAGCCCCTCCACGTGGCCTTGTGGGATTTCAGATGTTATCAGCACACACCACACAGCAAATGTGGCCAGTGGGAGAAGAGCTCAGAATTAGCTGTCAGCGTGGCTTAGCACTGCAGATTATGATTCTTCAGATATTCAGTTTGTGAGGGACCTTCCTGATCTTTCCCTGTTTTTTGAGTATCTTTTGAGTATCTTACACATATTGACAGGCACAACAAGCAGAACTGGGGAAAAAAAAAATTCAATGCTTCTAATGCTGCTAACGATTTTGTGGACTGTGAAAACGCCTAAATGAAGGAAATCAGTCAGGAATAAAAATAACTTCACACTGCCTCATTGCCTTTCCCTGTGATCTTTCACCAAAAGTCTTCCTCTGCTCCAACATCACTCCCACTTCCAGATTCCCTGTGGCCTCCACAGCTTGCACTGGCACAGCTGACTGAGCCTGCAACAGTTTGTGCTTCATGGATAGTTCACTTGAAAATGACATTTAAGGAACTTAATGCTGCTGGTTCTAAAAACTAATCTGAGCTGCACCTGGAGTTTTCATACCTGCACACACATCTCCATCTATGCTCTGCTGCTGCTGTGGCCCAGAGCAGCTCTGGCTGCTCCTGGATCCCTCAAGTGTCCAAGGCCAGGATGGACACTGGGGCTGGGAGCACCCTGGGATGGTGGAAGGTGTCACCATGGCAGGGCTGGCACTGGATGAGCTTTTTCCAGCCCACTCTGGAATTGCATGAAAACCTCACAGCCTCCCCAGGCACACCCAAGAAGAGATCTGGCACCAGCACCCAGGGCTCAGAGATAAATGTGAGGGTCAGAGTGCAGGGTGCTCACAGCAGTTCCACCAGAGAGGACAGAGACAGAAAGGCACTGACAGCTCCCAGGGAAGCAGAGACTCTTTGCCAGGGCCACATGCACTGCTGGGCTGGCCCCCAGCCTGCTCTGTCCCCTGAGCCCTCTGGGGAGCAGCCCCTCTGTGCCATGCACTCCTGGGTCCCCATGCCAGAGGCACATGCAGCACCCTGCAGCCAGGAGAGGTTTGGAGACAGGTTTGGGAAGCTGAGAGCCAGCAGGAGCTGCTTTCCTTCTGACCTGAGCAGCAGCTAGTGCACTCTTGTGGTCTTCCAATGTCACCACAAGCTCGTTGTGCTGGGACAGTAAGTTCTTATGCTGTTGCTACACAAAAAGAAGAACATCACACGTTTCACGTAAAGTTCATTCTAAAGATCACTTAGGGGGGGTTTGAACTAGGAAGATAATTCAATTTATTTTGAAAAGAAAATCCTTAGCTGGAATTTATTTATTTCATGTGGAATGCATGTTAAACAGGCAGAGGAAGCAAGCACACCAGGGAAGGCAATTTGGAGGCCAGGATGTGCATAACTAAAATAAAATTAAAAGTAGTTTAATTTTAAAAAGTTTTTAATGTCCATTAAAAAAAAAAAACAGATGGAAAACATTAGTTTTGGCATTGAGTTTTGCCAATCAAACTTGATTTTTAACTTGTGAAACCAAATCCTGATTTTTATACTAAACACTTTTTATTTTTTTTATGGGCATACACCTAAAGTGCAGGTGGCAAAAGACAAATCCAGTTCAGCCTATTCCTCTCCTTTTTCCCACATAACAGAAACTACAAATCTACAGCACAGTCTGTTCTGGGCTTGGGAAAACTTGGGAAATTTTTTTCCTCATGGTCTTGAAAGTGCTTCTCAGAGCAAGGCCTACCTTGACATCCTGCAGCTGGGTGTGAATGTCTTGGTGAGCTTTCCTCAGCTGCCTGTTCTCCTCCCGTAAGTTATACAGGGATTCTGTTGAAAAGAAATGAGAAAAATACAGAGTTTAAACCTGGCTGGATTTGTAACACCAGGCTAAGCAGTAAAGTCAAGATTATAACACAATCTACATAAAATCCCACACAAGTGCTGTAGTAAAAATTAGGTAGAATAATTGTATGGCTTGTTTTCCTTCCCTCGCCTATTAAAAGCTTTCCATTTTCAAGCAGAAAATCATAACATTTGGTGAAATTTTCTATCAGTGCACCCAGCCTGCACCTGGAATTCTGCATCACTGCTCCCGCTGGGTGCTGCAGATGGCAAAATTCCCTCTGGAAATCTGAATCCAGGAAAGGCACAGAGGAAGGCACCCTCCCCTCTTTCCCCACATCACACCTGGTGAGTGACAATTTTCTGTCACAGGACCCAGCTATTCCTTTGGAAGGGATGCCCAGATGGCTCCAAAAGCTTCTGGGATCAGGGACAGAGCCTTCTATTCCCAATTTTTACATTATGTTGATGTGAAGCCAACAAACAACCTCTGCCTGCAGTGCACATAAACAGCTCCAGAACCAACCCCTGTGTTAGGGACAGGTGGCAGAGAAGGCTCTGATGAACACAGCCCCATCCTTTTGCTCCAAGGAACTGTGTAATGAGGATGGAAGAGGCCTGAAAACTGCCCAGAATCTCCAGCAGGAAGTTGGATGCCAAGAGTAAAAACTGAATTCATCACCCAAGTGTACAGGGGCAATGTGCTCCAGAGGAGCTGGCACATACAGGGAAAAAGGAGGCATAAAATGTAAATAAAGTCACTTCAGAAAGAGGCACAATTACACCTCTGCTAGCAGTGGCAAGTATTCTTAGATTGCCTTTCAGCTACAAACAAAAAGAGGCAAACCTTTCTTCCCAGGTTTATACCAGTCTTAGAGTTAAAAATTAAAGACTGATTCAATAACCTGTGACACTGGACAGGCTTTTAAGTGCTGGGTTTTTTGCTATTTCTGAGACCCAGACAGAAACAGAGCAGATTTCAGAGAGAGGCCTCAGAAAACCATCAATAAAATGGAACTTGTCAGGAGGCAGAAGATGCACGAACGACCTGTGAGTGAGAACAGAGAAAATGTCTCTCTCACACCACACAAAGCCAAACACCCAATTTAACGTGGGCAGCCAGGCACAGGTTAAATTTACCCTTCAGCTTGGAGATCTCCTGCTCCTTCTCCTGCTGCAGCTGTAGGTATCTCTCCTTGTGATCACTGAATGTCCTGCTGAACTCCTCTCCCTGCTTTCGGTGATCTTCCTCAAGGTCAGCGTGCTGTTTCTTCAGCTCTTCGTGTTGACTCTGCAAACACCAAGTTGGGACACTGGCACAGCTCTGTATCTGCAGATCTGGCTAATATTGTCTTTGGCAATTTGTTTAGGAAGTGCAGATGAATAGGAAGCATTCATAACAGGAAGGTTATTATTCAAAGCATGCACATTGCAGCTCCTTCCAAACACAAAATGATCTCTGTGACGAGCAGGCTCCTCTCCCAGGGCTGTGTCACCTCAGCCCAGAGCTGCACTGTCCCCCTGGGAGCTGCTGAATGTGGCTCAGAAAATCCCTACGTGCCAAACTTCAAAAGGGCTGATAAGTCAGCCTTCCCTACAAGTAACTGCATCTGATAAGATTGATTTACCCACTGGAAAGCCTGACTAGGAAAAACTGCAGGAAACCAGATTTTAATTGTTAGAGGAAGGCACTGTCCACACCCTGGCACTGTGCAGTGGTGCCAGAAGCCAGCAGGCTGTGTCCCCCCAGCAGAACCAGCTGCACAGGTGCTCTGCTGCCCCAGTCACCCACCTTCAGCATCTGGTGCTGCACGCTCAGGGCGCTGTATCTGCTGTTGGAGTCTTGCTGCAAAACAAAAACACTTCTGTGAAACCCCCTGACACCCCCTGAGCTCTGCACACACAGCTTTGGGAGTCACCAGCCAAGGGATGCAGCTCCCCAGGACACAAATCCACCTCTCCCCTGGTCTGGAGCTCCCCAGGACACAAATCCATCTCTCCCCTGGTTTGGAGCTCCCCAGGACACAAATCCATCCCTTCCCCTGGTCTGGAGCTCCCCAGGACACAAATCCATCTCTCCCCTGGTTTGGAGCTCCCCAGGACACAAATCCATCCCTCCCCTGGTTTGGAGCTCCCCAGGACACAAATCCATCCCTGCCAGGTCTGGAGCTCCCCAGGACACAAATCCATCTTCACCCTGGTTTGCAGCTCCCCAGGACACAAATCCATCCCTCTCCTGCCTTTGGAGCTCCCCAGGACACAAATCCATCCCTCCCCTGGTTTGGAGCTCCCCAGGACACAAATCCATCCCTCCCCTGGTTTTGCAGCTCCCCAGGACACAAATCCATCCCTCCCCTGGTTTTGCAGCTCCCAAGGACACAAATCCATCCCTCCCCTGGTCTGGAGCTCCCCAGGACACAAATCCATCCCTCTCCTGCCTTTGGAGCTCCCCAGGACACAAATCCATCTCCCCCTGGTTTGGAGCTCCCCAGGACACAAATCCATCCCTTCCCCCTGGTTTGGAGCTCCCCAGGACACAAATCCATCTCTCCCCCCTGGTTTGGAGCTCCCCAGGACACAAATCCATCCCTCCCCTGGTCTGGAGCTCCCCAGGACACAAATCCATCTCTCCCCCCTGGTTTGGAGCTCCCCAGGACACAAATCCACCTCTCCCCTGGTCTGGAGCTCCCCAGGACACAAATCCATCTTCACCCTGGTTTGCAGCTCCCCAGGACACAAATCCATCCCTCTCCTGCCTTTGGAGCTCCCCAGGACACAAATCCATCCCTCCCCTGGTTTGGAGCTCCCCAGGACACAAATCCATCCCTCCCCTGGTTTTGCAGCTCCCCAGGACACAAATCCATCCCTCCCCTGGTCTGGAGCTCCCCAGGACACAAATCCATCCCTCCCCTGGTTTGGAGCTCCCCAGGACACAAATCCATCTCTCCCCCCTGGTTTGGAGCTCCCCAGGACACAAATCCATCCCTCCCCTGGTCTGGAGCTCCCCAGGACACAAATCCATCCCTGCCTGGTCTGGAGCTCCCCAGGACACAAATCCATCCCTGCCTGGTCTGGAGCTCCCCAGGACACAAATCCATCTCTTCCCCCCTGGTTTGGAGCAGAGCAAGCTCCCACACTCTGCACCTACTGCAGCAACAACCTATTTTAACTCCTGTTCCTCAGCTCCCAAACTGCTCCCCAGTTTCAACATGAAATAGCCATAAAATCCTAATTTACTTGCTTTATAAAGAGTTCTTTACAGGTTTCTGGGTCCTCTGCCAGACAGAGCTTTCCTTCTGGCGCTTGGTATATAAAACAAAGTTTCTTGATGTCTTTATGCTTTCCAGTTCAAAGCCCATGTGTTAGAAAGCTGTCACTGTTATTTTCCCTGGGGGCTAAGCTACAAAAAGATTTCTAACACCTTCTTATTCCCCTTTCCCCTTAAATAAAACAACATCACGTTTGAACTACCATAATATAAACAGGGGATTATTTTCCAAATTAATTTTCTGGAGAGGTATTAGTATCTCCCACTATAGCTCAAATAATTAGGAATTGGAGAGCACTTCTGAATGCAGAGTAGAACTGGGATGAGTGAGAGCTCTTTCAATTAGTATTTTGCAAGATCTCTTCCTTTGAACAGTCATAATTGCAAAGTATTTCCTTTTCCTTGCAACTCAAATAGCATCAGCTATTAAAAACTTGTTCTAGGCATGATGACTTACCCTTCCTTTATTTAGTGTTTCCTGTGCTTCTAGTTTATAAACAAGAAAATCTGCAACATAAAAGGGAAAGTAATGATGAAAAAAAAAAACACGCCAGGAAGATGAGAATCTGTGCTTGAATAACTCGACTGTTGAGTACATAAATTCTCTTCAAGAGCTGAATATTCATGCAGAAACAATTTTCAAAGGATCTTTAAAAAAAAAAGAAAAAGAAAAACAACCTATGGAGAATTTGACAAAACGAGCAAATTCTTAAAACGCACAAACTTTAAAAAGTTTCATAAAATATTTTCAAGTAAAGTTTTCATACCATAGTGAGGGATGCAGAGTTCAGGCTCAAATCTACAGATGGGTGATTAAATCTGACACATGAACTCTCTCAGCAGAGGCCCAAGAGAATCATTCAAAAGGAAAAGGGCATTTATTAACTGTGTATTCTTGGAAATAATAAAGCATTTCCTCATTTATTTCTTGACCTCTGTCTGTTTGCAGGGTTTGAGAAGGTGCCTCCCCTCGGGTAGCAGCAGGAGCGTTCCACACTAGATGGCACCAGAAACCCACGAGACCTGCACGGTGAGAATCATTGCTCACTCCTTGCCAGCTCTGCTAAAGTCATATTTTTAATTCAGCAGCTGAGGCCTCAGTTTTAGGAAGAACAGAGGCTCTACTCTGAAAATACAGTGAATTTAGAGGCTGGGGAAAGTCAGGGGATTGAATCCTGCTGAACTTCCACAGAGGGCACACAGAGGTGTATGAAATGCAATTTGTGTTTGCCTCACCCACACCTAGAATTTAGTTTTAATCAGGAAAAGGTGTATAAGTATGTGCTCACTCTAAAGCACATGTAAAAGTATTGATTCCAAGTTTAGTTCCCAGTTGATGGAATGCAGGAAAAGATCCCAAGGTTTTGGTACAAGTTTTGAATTTTTGGCATACCAGGACAGGGTTTGCACATGCCCATACCCCACATACACGTTGGGTTTTTATGTACATGGATGCAAACATATTCTCTGTGTTTATTACTTCATATTGCAGTCAGCTGTAAATAGTATTAATGGGATGATTGCTTTTAAAAATATCTGATTAAAAAAGATTAAATAAAAAAGAACTACTAGAAGGAGCAACACAGCTCTGCCAAGTGGATCCTAATATATTGCTTATATATTGCCCAAATGATTTAAAATTGAAGAAAAACCATTTGAAATTACTTTCTGCTATAATCAAGTTAAATATCAAAGTGAAAAGTACATTTTTACCTTCCTTTGCTTTCTTATGTTCCAGCCTTTCCTTTTGCAGCGACTTTTCTAATCTTGACCGGTGCTCATACACAACTGAAAAGAGAAATTTTGTTCACAATTCATTTCAAAAGTAACACACACAAACCTCACATCCACCCCAACACGCCCAGGGAGTGTTGGCACAGAACGCACCAGGAAAATACAAGTGGAATGAGGTCATGGGATAAAGGGCTGTTTGTAACCCTTGTGACAGTAACTTTTTCCCTTTTTGCTCCCTTTATCGATCCCAAACCCTGGGTTATTTGCATGGCTAACAGAGAATGTGATAACCAGGTGAGGGATTTGTTTGTGGAGGCAGCCAGCTGTGGTGGAGCTACCAAAGGCTCTTTGCTTCTCAGGAATGCAGGGACATTTTCCACGTTTCCATCCTCCCCTGCCTTGTTTGCACAGAGACAAGGAAATAAGACAGGGCAGCTCTGCTGCCAGAGGAATTCCTGGCAGCACACAGAGTGTCACAGGGAGGGAAGGGAGATGCCCAGGGGCAGGACAGCTCCTGGAGGTGCAGCAGCTGAGCCATGGGGAACCTGGGACCCACCCTAAATTCTTCCAAAAACTGGGAATGCACCATTCCTCTGCACTGCCTCCCTGCAAAAATGACTCCCAAGGACTGTCCGAGCTGCCCATGCTTTGCAGACACCATCCCAAAATGGGGTTTACATTTACGGCTTTGTTTGTTGTAGCCAGGCGTGTTTAGGACATCCAATGTCCTCTGGCACAAAGTTCCCCACTTGGGAAAATGGTTCCCCATTTTGCTCTGGACATAGAGATTGAGATGTGGCACATCACTCCCTATTTACCCTTCCTCACCTCTCATTATCTGAAACAGCAAAATTTGCAGCAAAGATATCAATTAAAAAACCTCGAAATTACAATTATACGTGTTTAAATTCAGTTTAACACAAGTATCTTTCACTGTCCAAATTATGGTTTGTATTCTTTTAATGAGTTATTAATTTGTAATAAAACAATGAGTGATTTCTCCATCAAAACCAGGAAACTCATTGTCTGAGAATAAACCATTGATGAATGCAAGCCTTCAACAAGAAGCATCAAATAAAGATTTGTATCTTGGCAGCTACAGAAAACTCCTCTTGCACCTTAAAACAAGTTCTTAATTCCACCAAGGTGCATCCTGCAGCCTTATCTCTAAGTGTTTATGTTTTAGCTCTGAAGCTGGACTGCTAATCAATCCCTGGCACCTATCTTCACTTTGCTATTTATCTTCTAAAGTCAAGGGCATCAGTCAGGATGAGCCAGTGTATCAACACCCTCTGGAAGGGAACAAGCAGGAATGAATATTCAAAAAGTCACCAGCAGGCTTGGAGAAAGGGAAAAAAAAAAAGCACTACAGAGCACTACAGTGATGGTTTTATTTCTGCCCTGAAGGTGGTGAATGCTGAATTATTGTGCAAAAGGAACAGTGGCAGCAGAGCAGCTCAGGAGAGCAATGAAAATCCATAATGGGCTTCCCCTCCCATGCAATCAGGGTGGAACAGGGGTTTTGGCAGACACACGAAACCACAAATGGATTTGGAGGGAACATTTTCCATTCCACCTCTCCATCTGCGAGCGCACCTTCCCCAGCTCCTGCTGCTGCTTTAACAAGTGTGTCTGTGGGGGGGAACCCTGCACAGCAAAGCCACCACAGGGGCAGAGAAGGCAGGATTTGGGGTTTGGGGACCTCTCAGAGCATCCCTGCTGAGCTCTGGGCTTCACCCTGCACCTGCAGGGTCTGAACACGGGCAGTGCAGCCCCTCCTCTACCTGCTGAGTAGCAATCCTTGAAACACTGGCCCAAAGCTGGAGAAGTCCTAAAACAACCCCTCAGGTGATTAAAAAGGGCAAAGAAAACCCTCCTCCCTCACCTCTGCCCGCTGAGTTCAGCTACTGATTGGCCCAGCACGTTCCCCTCTGATAAAAGTCCATCAAGTGCAATGCACTGAAGGTGCTGAGTAAAAATAATTATTAACAAAGCACAGCTCCCATCTTTCCTCACTTGCTCAGATTTTTAAATACATACTGGAGTTAATCTCCTATAAATTTGAATTATTTCCACCAGTTAGGGAATTTAACTTAAAACAGAGATGATTTCCTAGTCTTTATCTAAGGGGCTTGTTACTACAGAAGGAATTTCTCCTTCTTCACTGCCAGCCTGGATATAAGATGTCTGAGCAACAATCTGAAAGAAATAAATACACTGAAAAACAGGTTTTATAGAAAAGTGGAACCTATATAAGGAATCTGACAAAATCCCACTGCTGGGATGCACAAATCATTTTTCCTAAGGTAAGCTTTTAATTTTGCACTGATCTTTGCACAAATAATTGAACTTTATTTCTACATTATATTTAATAGAATGGTGAAAGGGGGGGCAATGTTGTCATTTAATGGCTAATAGGCACTATTCCAAAGCTGGAATTACTGCATGTGTCAGCTTAATTCTTGAAATTACTTATAGCGTATAACATACACTAATGAACAAAGACCCACAAACTCAACTGTTAACCTCACAGGTCAATAAAAGACCTTTCACCTTCAACAAGGAAACACTGAAACTCCTGGAGAACACCCCAATAAAATCAATTCCTCAAGGTTTTCCCCATAAAGAGAAGGAAGTGAGGGAGCAGGGAGGTGTGGAATGCCCTGCATGTTCCCAGATTGCACCACTTCCACCAGGGCTGAGCGTTAATTACAACACAGCAGGCAGGGAGGTGATGAAATTGAGATTATTTAACAGCCAACGTTCCTTCTCTTATCTTTGCTCTGCCCCTCTAAGCAATAAGGCTGTTAGTAAGCAAAATAAGCCATTATTGTACATTTAAAAGAAAGCATTTCCTTGTTTACATTATCAGCAATTTTGTGACTGTGTTACTTTAATTATTTGGTCTGTCAGAAGGATTATCCAGAGTCTAAAATGCCACAGCTCCCTGGAAAATTAAGATTACACTGGGATTTAAATATACATGATACAAGAAATTTAACTAAATTCAACATGAGTGCTTGTTACACAATTCTGAAATCTCTCTCTGAGCTTACAGTAGTAGCTTTCACTTCAAACCAGCAGATTTCAGTAGTCTTGGCAACACTCAGCGTTGTTTTCCCTCGCACTGTGGCAGAGTTGAACTGAGCCAGCAGCATGGGGTAAACCACCCTGGCACCTCTCTGGTGACGCTGTGAAGGTCTGCAGAACACAGACTTGCTATAAAAACAGTGAATTCCCCATTCTTGTCCCTGCAAATAGAACTATTTAAAATGTGAACCATGGAAAAAGCCTTTCTGCTGAGAGTAAAGCATTTCCACGAGTCAAAGAGGAACCCCTTCAATGTGGGGTGTAGGATGAATTCTCTAATCCAATGACAATAATTACAATTTTGACCTCCGATGACATTTCATGCCAACTCTGACACATTTAACGCTGGTAGGAGATATTATTAATGTAACAAGACCTGCTCCCCAAGCTTCCAGCCCTGTATTTCAATCAGTGAATCTGCTTTCAAACAAGATCCACTGATTTCACTAGTGATAATCTTATCAGGAACAGCTTATCAAGCTGCAGCAGCAGGATTCCCCACCACAGTACGAGCCATGCTGGCCTCAGTATCACAGCCTGAGCTCCATCTCTTTCACAGACTCAACTGAGGGCTTAGCAATAAATGGATATTCCAGTGACACTGCAAATATCTTGGGGAAAACTGAAGTATTCACACAATAAAGACTAGGAAATCTCTGGTTTAAGTATAGAGCAAGAAAAAAAACATTACAAAAAATTTATTTATCATAGAATGGTTTGGCTTGGAAGGGACATTAAAGCTCAGCTTGTTCCACCCCTCTGCCATGGGCAGGGACACCTTCACTTCCACTAGACCAGGCTGCTCCAAGCCACAATGTTTACAATATATTGAACAATATATTATATAAACACCACAATATATAAACAACATAATATACAAATTTATTAATTTATGTATGTCCTAGAAGTTTTCTGGTTTGAATTGCCACAAAAAAGGACAGAAATAGAGACCAAGGGAAGGTGAAACTGATTGTGTGTGAGGCTTCACAGTGGAACATCCAGGCAGGGATGGATGCTCTCATTTTGCTCTCTGCAAACCACAGCTGGCACTGTGTGGACTGTGAGAATTACCCTGACTTCCAAGCAAACTCCTACACTTTGCAATTTACTCACATGATCAAGTAATGGTTTTGTCTAATTACAACCAGTCATGTCAAATTCCTCCTGGAAAACCACACCACACACTGGCAGTTGTGCTTTTAAAAATGACCCCTGCTTTGACTGAATTCCCTGAGCATTTGTTTTGTTCAGAGTAGTAATAATTTGGAAAGTTTGTATATAATATCTGGATCTTTACATTCAGGGGACTTTTTTATGAGAAAGCAGAAGATGCTTTCAGAGATCCTGCACAAAAACGAGCTATCAATTAAAATAAACCTGTTCCTCTGATTTACTCAGTATTCCAGGAAGAAGTTCCAGTAAGCAATTCTAGTTTTGCCTTCCCTGCAGTTCTGAAAAATGGGGACTACTCGAGAATTTGGCACATTAATGCATCCCACACACTTGTACTTCTAAGGGATCATTGTGGCCTCTATTTGATTGTAAGGATGACAGGAAAATTAATTTTTAAACTGGAGCAAACATCTACATTTAATAGAATCCTTTTACTGCAGCCTGCCTTTCTTAGAAGTCAATAACACCTCTAGGAAAAAAACAGATGTAAGTTGGGACAGAAGGAAGGATTTCTCATGTTTAAAGAGTAAACTGTAATAGCTGCTGCTAAAAATAAGTTGGAGAAGCGGTATTAAATGTGATTAAATATTTAATCCCTCACAGATAGGCTTCAGACCTGACTTTATCAGGAAGGAGATCATGTTTCCAGAAATGATTTCCAGTGCACTCCACAAAAGGTTTCTTCCAACCCCTGGTACCACAGGTGGGATCAGCATTGCTGCTTTTCTATAAACCAGTAGATGATAAAGGATTTGGGTTTTTTGGAGTGATGATAAATGCAAATAGTTCAAAATAAACCTGTGATTTTAGAGATTTTAGACTAAAATTAGCAGAAAAACACATAGAAATTGATAAAAGCTACAGGAACAACAGTTTTCTTCTCACATCATCTCTGAATCTCTGGGTCTGCTCAACCCTCAGCCCCAGGAAACAAGGGCCTGCTCTTTCTCTCTTGCACTTTCTTCAATTTTATGAAGGGTTAGTGATTGCATCTACATGGTGTCAGGATGTACATAAATATCTATATTCAGGAATTAGTACAAAATACAGCTTGGAGAAAAAAGCCCAACCTAGAGATGCACAAACTGCACCCAGAAATCCAGAGTTTGAGTTTGTGATTCATTTTTTGACTGAAAATGGTTTGGTTGAGTGTGGTGGTGTGGACAGGAGCAGGCTCCTCACTCTGCCCTCTGGGAGCTCAGGCTTCTCTCATCATGTCTGTAATTAAGCCCTGGAAATGACTGCCAAACTCTGGGATCTGAGTCACCTCAGGAAAATAAGATAGCAGCTAATTTCAGGTACTTTAGGGGAAGGGGAAATGCAGAGGACAAGGTGGAACAATTGCAGTTTCTTTCATTGATTAGTTAAAAATACAAAGTGGAAAATCTCAGGAGGTTTGGGTGACCACAAAAAAGATCAGAAGTGCATCCAGCTCACAAGACCCTTCCTTAAACAAGGACAGCATCCAAACAGGTTGAACTCCTCAAGAGCTCACCTCAGGCTCTGACATGACTAGAAATTCACACCCCTGAATCCTGAAAATCCCAAGGAAAATCACCCAACAAAGGGTTCAGCTTTAATTACTCGTTCTGTAGAGCTCATTTTTTTTCCAGTAATCTGATTTATTTAGCTTTCATTACCATCAAACCTCAAAGCAGCACCTGACTTTCAGCAGGGGGGGATTAAATGACTTTTTCCCTGCAAGGATCCCATTCCAAAAGGAGCAAAGTGAACTCTGTTGGCCACAAATTGCTGGCAATATCCTCAGCAGCACACCAGAGATGCTGTAATGGGCACTCACATCCCTGAGAGGGTGGAAACCTTACTCATAAATTGCTCCACCCAAATTCAGAGGCTGACAAGCCAACAGCCTGCCCAGTGAGACAATGAATGTGCTCGGAACATCATTTCTAAGGCTCAGGAATTTAGTGAGCCAATATGAGTGGCCAAGAAACCAGAATGCAAACTCACCACCATCAACCCATCCTGCCTCCCTCCTGAAGTGTCCACTCAGCTCCACCACTGAAAAGCTTCAGGAGGCTTAAGCCACCAGCAGTAACAAATATTTGATATTTTGCACCACGTTGTGTGATGCAGGTTTTGTGTCAAAGTGGGGAGGGAGAGCACCAAAGCAGGGAACAAACCCACCCCATGAGCTCATTCTGCTCAAAATTCCTGCCCTGTGACCCTCAGCCAGGCTCCAGCTGGGGTGCACAGGGAATTCTGCAGCTCTGGTTACCCAGGATTTATCCTGGATCTGGTGTTTCCACAATGAAACAGCACTTGGGCATGGGTTACACATAAATATGGGCACGTGCTCAATTTACCTTCCAAGTCAGAATTCAGCTCCTGGACATGGAAATTCTGCTATGGACCCTGAAACAAACTTCTCTAAGTTAATTATCTGAACAAAGCTCCAGCACCTTTTCTGTACTTGGGTTATGAGGAAGAGCTGGATAATTCCAGATAACCCAAAATCTTGAGGGTGAGCTGCAAAACAAACACATCTCTATCTAGTTTATACATATATGTACATGCAAATGCATATATATAGATTATATTAAATAAATATATATTTATTATATATTAATATATATTATTATATGTTTTTATATATAATAAGATATATAATATTTTATTAATGTAATATAATATAATGTAATATAATGTAATATAATGTAATAAAATGTAATATAATGTAATATATTATATTATATTATATACATTATATATTATATATATTATATTATATATATTATATATTATAATATATTATATATATTTTTATATATATTTTATATATATTATAATATAATATATATTATAATATGATATAATATAATATTATATATAATATAATATAATATATATATAATATAATATAATATAATATTATATTATATTATATTATGCACATATATACAAATATACATTATACCATATACCTCTTCCATACTCACATTCTGCACAATTTCAAGTATTTAATGTTTTTTTAAGTATGTAGAATATGAAATATCAATTGAAAATGTGAATGGAAGTAAAAAAAAATGTGAATGGAGGTAAAAAAAATGGAGCCAGGGGCTCAGAGGATCCAACAACCCAAAGCTTTCCATTTCAGCAAGTAAAAAAAAAAGTGAATGGAGGTAAAAAAATAGAGCCAGGTGCTCAGAGGAGGTTACAAAGCAAAGCTTTCCATTTCAGGAAGCCAGGCAGCAGAATTTGGGATGCTGCACTTGCCATTTCAGGGGAAGAACACACAGAACCAAGCTCTCCTCTTACAGTGCTGCCAGGGATCTCCCAGGCGGCAGCAAAACACTATCAAAGTGTTATGTGCAGTGTTATGTGCAGCCTGAAGTCACAGGAATGACAGGAATTCAGGATTCTGTGATTAGGAAGAGCAACCAAACACAAAGCAGCTGCAGCAGATGCAGCTCTACTTGTCTGATGCATTGAAAAATAAGTGAAAAATTAAAGGTAGCGCTGGTCCTTCCCAGCCCTGCCAACTCAAGGTCCAAGTTAAGGCACTGTAAGAAAGGGATGTAATAGTGAAGTACACCCAGAACTGTGTGATGTCAGAGCAGCTTTGGCATCTGTGCAGCTTGCACACAGATATGATAAATATGAACCACTAAGGTGACACAGAGCTGTGATCTCGGGCTGCAGTGCATGGTGCAATTCCACACTCATAAAGCCACCACAGATCTGCCAAGCCCCAGCAGGTCACCCCTCAGGGAGCTTCTTTTGGGACAACTGGCACACCAGGCACAGAGCAATCCACATTTGCTTTACAGCCACTGCCTTCTGGCACTGCATCAGAAACCTCTGAGGAAATCCACACCTTGGCCACAGCAGGGAAACCTCTCAAGGCCAGAGTCCCTGCTGGGCTGGCTGCCAGGATCACTGGACAGTCCCAGGCTGCACACAGATTGCACAAAGCCATCAGGCTGACAGGAAGGGCAGAAAAAAATAAGGTAGTAAGAGGCACTAACTGTAGGCTGTTATTAGGATTAGGGATTAAAGCAGATTAAACAGATTAAAATAGTACACAAGGGGTTACTTAACACCCAGAGGATGAGAAGACAGAAGCTGCCTGGGCTAAAAAGATGTCTGTGGGTATTTTCAATCCTGCAGCAATCACAGGTACCATCAGGCTCACCTGCACTCCCAGTGTGGTTCTGTTCTAGCAACTGAAGCCTGTTCCTGTATGCCCAATAGTTCAATACTTACACTGACACAGCTTTAAAGGAAGCGAAAAGCATCAAGTTTTGCTTTTATCACTTTAAGAAGCACTAAGTAAGATTATCTCCATGTTTCAAATGTATATCGTGCTCAGAGAATGAGACTTTAAAATAATCAGCTTACTGGGAAGATCAGCTCCTCTATGAAAGACCTTATAGATAACAATGACTTCAGGTTTTCTCAGCAGTCAGAAAATTTTGTGTCATCTCTGAATTTTGCCCCTGGAGTTCCCTTTGTGGATTATAAAAGCAGCCCTACTTTCTCCGTGCCCAGCAGAACTTTGTTAGAGAAAAATACCAAAGTTTGATATTCTTCTACAAAATCTTCTGCACTCTGATCCTCTAAAGGGGGTGAGTTTAAGATCCCAGCCTCACTAACCCAATTATTGTGTTTCCCAGGTCTGCCACCCTTCCCTTTGTACCCTGAGCTCATTCCAAGGGGCACAGAGTGGCATTCTCAGCAGAGTGGCTGAAGCTGCGAACACCAGGGAGAGCAGAACCCCCAAACCCACAGCTCTCTTCAGATCAGGTGTGTGTGAAATGATTCTGAGACTCCTCCTGCCCCATTTCCCAGTGATCTGTGCATTCTGCCTTGGTATTCTCCCACGTACTCCCAGGAGACTGAGCCTCCTTCAGGTGCTGCTGTGTTTGAGCAAAACAAGGCAATGAAAAAGATAAAAATCTAAGACAGCTGGCTTTTCATGGAAAAACAGAAAGAACAGCTCATTCGGGCATAGAGAACTGGCAAGTACCAAAAAGAAGGTTGTTATTACCTACATTTTTGAAAAAAACCATAAAAGCATGAAAAACAGTAGAGGGGAAAGCAGGAAGTGAAGGGAGCTGCACTCTGAGCTACAGCTGAGGATCCTGATTCAGATTTTGGGCAGACCAAAGGCATTCAGTCCGAAACTGCCCCTGTGCCCATAAACTCAGGAGTGTCCATGAACCTCAGGAATTTCACAAATGGACTCAGGTTTCACTCACAAACCCCGACAGGGGAGCTCCCAAGCTCCTCTGAGTGCAATCAGGAAAGGAACTGCCTTTGTGGGCTCCAGCAGCCACAACAAAACCCTACACAGAGTCAGACAACAGGTGACACTCCACTGCCCTCCAACAGATTCACTCCAGTCAGACTTCCTGGGGCACAGCCAGCCTGCCACAACACAGCCTCAGCACTCTCAAAAACAACACTTTTACAAGCTGCCTTTTTATTTTTGTATTTACATTGAAACCTATAAAAGCCTCCTGATGAAATGGTTGTTCAGGAAACAGAAGTCCAAGGAAGCCTCTTCTGCTCAGTTTAAAGTGTTATCCAATCACCCAGGAGAGCTGTGAACACCTGTGGCTGCAGCACCCTCCCTTCCTTTACCTTTGCCCTTTAACTGGTTTCTCTTTAAAACATTTCAGGGTGCTTCCATTATATTTCAGGCCCCAAAGTTATCTCTAGTCCAGGATCTATAGAGAAACTGGTTATGCTGCATGGAAAAGATAAGCTGCATTACTTTACCAATACTTTAATTTTACTGTTCTCATAAAGCAATAAACTCAAAGAATAATCTTTGGACAGCCAGGAGATGTAGCTCAGATACACGTAGAGGGGTTTTTGTTTGTTTTATTGTTTGGTTTTTTCTTTTTTTTCAATTTGGCAACAGGAACATTGTTGATTTAAAGGCTAGGTTGTTTAAAATCAAAAGTTCAAAGTGCAGTCACATACTGCACCTGTAAACTGGAACTGCTGTCAGTATTTTATGTTGTTTCCAAGTCTCTTCCCTCCTGCAGTTCCATAACAAAGAGTTAAACAGGACAGGTTCAGGAAGGAGTTTGGTGGTGGATATCACAAATGAGCCTATGTCTCTCCAGGTGAGCTGGGCACAGGCTCTGAATTCTCTGTGTTGTCCTCACTAACAAATTCCTGCTGCAAAAACCCAGGTGATTGTGCAGGGGAGGCCATTACAGAAAGACAGGGATAAAAAGTTTATTTCCCAGATCCTCTGGAGCCCTTAAGAATATAACTTCCCTTTACTTTAGTGGGAAATTAGGCAGCTAGGGGCTGCTGCTGCATTTAGTATTTCTCTGGGCTCTCACCCTCTCTTAAAACCTCTTAGTGGTCTAACAGCCCCTTCCAGAACACAAGAAAACTTAAAGAACCATTTTTTATTGTTACATTTTATTTTCCCTTGTATTCTGCAACTTAATTGCCAGTGATTATTTTTTTTAAACAGGGTTTACTGCTACCATACTTGGCACAGATAAATTCTCCTGTTTAATGGGCTTGATACACTGGCATGGATCCCAGAACCATGTGAGTTTATTGCATGGATCATCAAATCTATTAATGTTACCAGATCCTGCTCCATAGCTCACATTTCCCATTGATACACTGAAACAAGCAAGAGAATTACAGAAAATGCAGCTCCCATGAACATGCTTGGATAGATGGTGGCTACTCAAAATCATGTTTCAAGCATGGAAAGCTCAAATCAACAGCCCAGACCTCACATATCTGATCCAGGGATCTCCCCACTGTGGCAGGACAAAGTGTGTTGCACATTCCTCTGGAGCAACAGAAAAAGCCAATTTGTCAAATTTTAGCTTGAGAACAAGATGTTCCTGTGTCCCGTGTTGGCAAATGCACAGCCCAGCAAGAGCAGCCCTTCAGCCATCTGCCCAGCCAAACCTTCACACCCTTCCTGTGACTAAAATGAAGGTTCCTGGCAAAGAGCTCCCTGGTATTACCTGGAATTGAAATATTAAATGAGGGTGGTGTCAGCTGGTGACTGAACACCTTGAAGGAAGCAACCACTGGAAGAATCTAAGAGCATAAACCCAACTCTGTGCTCTCTGCACACAAACTCTGTGCTGCCAGGCATGCTTTGATGGATGCTCTCACAGGGAAAAGGATGGTTGAGGATCACCCTGAAGTTTAGTGCTGCTACAGCAGATCCTCTGATTCTTCTTTCATGCTATTTTGATAGAGAAAACTTGAAAGTTGGCTCTGGGCTTTGTGCTGACCTGATAACCTTGCACTTGACAATTAGAGGTCCTGAGGTCCTTCAGTTCCCAGACCATTGATGTTTCAGGTACAGCCCTGCTGCTTTGCTTCTGGTATCTCGGCATGCAGATGTCAGACAGGGACAACTTTTCACCTTCAACTACAGGACACCCACATCTGCTGCATCCTTAAACCAAGATACAAAAGGATCTGTATTTATGTGGCACCTTTAAGCCAATAAATTCAAAGTTATTCCAAAAGTAATAGAACAGCCTTACCCAAGTAACTTACTTGAACTTTACTTTTAAATCACCCTTTAAAACCACTTTATTAGAATACTCCTCTCCTCCATCCTGGAGCCATTTACGGTTTATGCTGCCCAGGAGCTGCAGATGGATGCTCAACACAAAACCCTGTAAAACAAGGGAGTTTTTGTGGGAGAAGCCCACAAAAATCCCAGACTGGACAGAGTCTGCACTGCACGCCTGCCTTTCCCTTTTGCGCCAGGAATCCCAAGTGATGTGCAGTCCTTTGGGAATAAATAAATAAGAGTCACTACGGGATATGTGGGGAGAGAGGGCATGAGAGCTCTGCAGGAATCCACAACACCTCACCTAGGGAGACACTACAACCCCGCAAGCTGGAGGAGAAGAAGGGGGAGAAGGAGCAAAACTTTGAGAGAGATTCGACAGCCAGAGGAGGATGATGAGGAAGAGGAAGGTGTTCGGCAAGCCTCGGGAAAGGGCAGCAGAGGCTCCTGCCGAGGGAGTACCTTGTAACTGAGCCGAGAGCGACTCCTGATGCTGCTGGTACTTGAGCGCCGTGGCCTCAGCCTTCCTCAGCTGGCCCTGCAGCTCGTAGTAGAGCATCGCCCCGTACAGGAACCCGAACACCACGGTCAGCAGCAGCAGCGTCTGGAAAATCCGCTTCTGTTTCCGGGAGCACATCCCGTTGCCCATGTCCCCGGCGGGGTCCCGAGGGCCCCCGCCCGTCACGGCTCAGCAGCGGGCGGGAGGCGGCGGCATCGGAGGCCCCGGGAGGAGCAGGAGCAGGAGGAGGAGGAGGAGGAGAAGGAGGAAGGGAAGGAGGGCCGGCGGAGGCGGGGCCGGCCCAGCGTTTCAGCCCCTGGGCACGGCCGCGGCGCCCGGGGCGGTCTCTGCGGTGCGGGCAGCGGCGGGGCTCATGCCGGGCATGCTCCGCGTCCCTGCGGCCGTGTGCGGGTCCCTGCGGCCGGGATGGGGGGCTGCGGGGAACAAAGGCAGCTCCCGGCCCCGCACTGACGTGTCCCCGCTCGGTCGCGGCTCCCCCGCCGCGGGATCCCCGAAGGAAGTCCCGCTCCGGGCGCGGCCTCATTGGGTCGGGCCGCGGGGCTCTGCCCTCCCTCCGGAGCGCATTGGGTGGCCGCCGCGTCCGTCCGCAGCGGGCCGCGCTTCCCGCCCGCCCCTCCACACTCCGGCTTCAGCCCTTCAGCCCCGCGTCCCTGCCTTCCCGCATCCCCCTCAGCCCCGCATCCCCCTCAGCCCCGCATCCCTGCAGCCCCGCATCCCCCTCAGCCCCGCATTCCCCTCAGCCCCGCATCCCCCTCAGCCCTTCATCCCCGGATTCCCGCATCCCCTCAGCCCCTCATTCCCGCATTTCCCGGTGCGGGACCGCCTCGGGAACGGAGCTTATGTGGTGATGAGCGGCGCTGTGACAGTGGGGCTGTGACAGAGGGGGTGACAGCCGGAGTGACAGCGAGGCTGTGGTAGCTGTGGTGACACCGGGGCTATGGCAGAGGGGGTGACACCGGGGCTGTGGTAGCTGTGGTGACACCCGGCCTGTGACAGAGCGGGTGACACCGGGGCTGTGATAGCTGTGGTGACACCGGGACTGTGACAGAGGGGGTGACACCCGGCCTGTGACAGAGCGGGTGACACCGGGGCTGTGATAGCTGTGGTGACACCGGGGCTGTGACAGAGGGGGTGATACCGGGGCTGTGGTAGCTGTGGTGACACACAGCGCGTGCCCCGGTGGCACCGCCGGGACCGTGCGGGGCTCAGGGGCACCGGGAAGGCAAAGCCCCAAAGAGCCTCTTGTAGCCAAGCCCCTGAGGTGCTCATGGAATCGCAGTATGGGTTGTGTTGGAGGGAACTTAAAGATCACCCAGTGCCACCCCTGCCATGGCAGGGACACCTTCCACTGTGCCAGGCTGCTCCAAGCTCCGTCCAGCCTGGCCTTGGGCACTGCCAGGGATTCCCAGCTTCTCTGGGAATTCCATCCCAGCCCCTTCCCACCCTCACAAGGAAGAATTCCTCTCCAGTATCCCATCTAAACCTACTCATCACATGAATCTATTTTTTCATAGCTTGTTGGCTGCACTTTGTTCTGGGTGTTATTTGTCACAGCCTTCGCTGTCCTTGGCCTTTTCTTCCCCCAGAGCCCAGCCCAGGCCACTGGTGCATCCCAAAAATGTGCCACCCTAATTCAGTGCTCCCAAATCCCCCCGTGGTGCCAAAAAATGTGTCACATGTACTTCATCAGCTTAAATTCAGACTTAGCCTAAATACAGTTCCCTCTCCTAGTGTATTTTATTACAGGACAAACAAAACCCAACCAACTCTCAAGCTAAACTAGAAAAATAAGCAAAAAAAAAAAAAAAATCAAATTAACATGCCAAAGTTATTTTTTTCCTAAATGTATTTAACTCATAAATCTGTGTTTTGCATAGGCATTATTCTGGCCTTGATAGAAAAACAACATCAAAGAAGCTCAAGAAATTCTTATTCAAATATTCTGCATATTCCAGTAATTAATAACAGTCAGTACCACAAGCTAATATGATTTCTATGTGTGTATCTGTTTGATATATTCTCATTTAATGGAATCCCTCGCTCTCATTTGAGGACCAAAGTGTTTCAAATTATGAGTTAGAAGGAACTGTACTTGCTTTGAAACAGTGATGATTAAAAAAAAAAACAAAACAAAAAAACCAAACAAACCTTTTCCCTTGTCTTTAGGAAGCTTCCTGGGGCAATCAAAGTTACATTTAAAATATTTTCTTCCAATCATGAGTGTTTCAAGTTGAGGTATTTTCATGCTGGGTTAGAGTATCCATTTCTTTCACAAAAATATTTCCAGGAAGTTTCTCAGTATCACCCAAGCTCCAGCTCCCCTCCCTCTACCAAACTCCTTCAGAGCTCTCCCGTGCTTTTGCCATTTCCAGGCTTTTCAGGCTGAGCTCTGCTGAGTAAAATGAGATAATTCTTTATTTCTGGACTCAGACTTTCAAATCACTGGGGGTGATTTATACTTCAGCATCACAGCTCTTCAAATGATTTAATTTTTTTGTGTTTCCACTTGTTGCTTACATCACCACTCATAAAACCATTCTGCGTCTTCAGTTTTTATCACTTTGCACTGGAGAACAATTGGCTGACATTTTACAATGTTTAAAATGATAAAATGTAAATTTAAAAGGACACTGAACCCACAGTGTTATTTAATATCTATTCCAAATACATTTAATTGATTATGGTATAAATATACTTTATACTCTGGTGGTAGAAATTGACAATATCATTAACAAATACTAGGGAAAAAAAAGCAAATGACTATCTCATTTTGTTTAATCAAATATTACTTATGTTCAGTAGCTGCTAGTGATAGATCTCTTCACCTCGTGTAAATTGTGATTCTCCATGAACAAACCAATTAAAGTTGAAATGAGGAATTTATTGGGAGCAAGGGACTATTATGCAAAGCTATTAGGCAAATTTGAATTGGAAGTCCCAAAATAGAAAGGTTTGGCCCTAAAAGAGGCTGTAATATATTAAAAAGCATTAAATTAGTTGCTAGGAGAGAAATGCAACTTGGCCTAATCTCTGGGTACGTTACTGAGGTAATCAGGAGAGATGAGGGATGGGCGGTGTCCAGCAGGGGGAATTGGGGGCAGGAATTCACACAGAGCCATTTGTCAGCTCTCCTTTCATCTCCTGGCCACAGCAGGCTTGGGCAAGCCCCAGATTGGCCAATTCCATCAGGTTAACCAAGGAACGTTGAGCAAAATGAAGTTCCTCTAAGCTGTGAGAAATGTATAAATTATAACCCTGCATGTTCCATGCACTCAGACCTGGGTAACAGAACCTGACCAGGGGAGAGATGTCAGAAAAATCCCATTTCCTTTGGACACAGGTTCTCATCATCAACCACAAGATGTGGGAAGTGCACCCATCTGTAATTTGGACACCACAGAACTACATTTTTTGGTTTGCTTGTTTCCTTTGTTTGTTTTCCTCCTCGTAAGATAATTTTCTTGTATTTTCTGTCACTGTTTTTCACTAAACTTGATGCCACAATTATTACATCTCTAATAAAAATGATCATTGAACAACTTTGAATTTTTCCAGAATGGTGGAATGAGCACAGCAGCTACACAGATCAGGCAGCAGGTCTTTTATTTATTTTTATTTTATTTTAATCTTCTCAGTCAATGGATCAGGGATCCCAAGTGATGCAAATGCACAGTGCAGGTTGTCCCACACAAGTCACAGAACATTTCTTTGCCTACCACAAGTTCAGGAATGTCCTGGCAAGGCATTTTGTTGTTACTTCTCCAGCTAACAAGAACATTCCAGCTGCAGATGTTTAACCTTTTTGTCCAGTGGCTAAAGCTTACTGAGACATACAAAGATTGGTTTAACATGCAGTGTCATCTCTTAGCAATCAAAGGCTGCAGGAATAAAAAGATTGGACTTGAAGAGGTGAATGCTCCTGGAAAAATTGAACATACCCCTGCTTGAGGTCATAGTTTGTGACATTGTGGGAAATCAGGATTTTTATAGCTGAGCTATGTCTGAGTGTCCAGCTTGAATAATCAGCTGAGCTCTGTTTGCTGATGTCCAGATTGGAGGTGAAAACAGGAGGGCTGTGTTTTAATACAGAAACTTCTGTGCTATTTAATATTCTGGGGGAAAAAATAATCAAACATAAGGCATCCCAAACTGGACACTCCAAGGTATCAGAGCATTGACATTCATTTTTTGGTGCCCCCAGTTCTGGATGTGAAATAGGAGTTGATGATTGACTTTTACTTCATGGATGCATATAAAGACACCTTTTTGTAAATCTTTCATTATTCATGGTAATAATGGTGAGAAAATTTTGTGGAGGTACAAGGTGTAATTCAAGCAATTCCCCACTGAGAAATGTGAGAAATGTGGTTCCTGGTGGAGATGCCTGAGGAGGCTACACTGCGACTTTATCTTGTTTCCTGACTTAAAACACTCTTGTCATTTTACTGGCTCAAAACCATTATCCTTTGTGAATAATTCATGCAGGTAAGTGGATGCATTCAAATGTACAGCTGTCATAGCAGGACTTGGAAGTAGTATTGGAGCTGTATTTGCCACGGAGCTACAAATTCACTTTACTGCATTTCCACACAGGATGCACTTGGAATGGCCATACCTGACTTTGTGTCACTGCCATGCAGTCACCACAGCTGAAATTCAGTGCATCCCCTGCTGGAGCCTGTCAAGGCAGAACAACTTCTAAGAAACACTGAAATTTGATCAGCCTTTTGCTGCAATCCCCAGGGAAAAAACCCAAATTTCCTCATGCCATTACATGCTCCGTTGTTCTCAACATGACAGCTTCCATAAAAACAGTAGTAAACACTTAAAACAAAGAGTAGGATCCCATGTCTTTTAAGCAGTGAATTGACTTTAAACAGTGGTCAGGTGATCCACCTGATGAGAAATCTGCAATTGGAAACCCCTGTTCCTGAGGAACAAAAAAGGCAAATAATATATGGTGGGGTGCTAATGATAATCTGGATACTCCTACAATTAAGGGGCAGAATATTTGAGCCTCTGGGCACTGATCTAACGACACATTTTGTGCATTTTTCACGGGGATCTGTTGGTATTTTGCTTCTGTGTGGTTTTTTGATGCTGCATCAGTGGATGAAACAAAAACAGCAGCTTGGGCTGCCCCAGGATGAAAAACAGCAGATCAAAGCCCTGGGGCTGTGCCTGCAGCCAGGTGGGAATGAATCCCAGGAGGGAAAAATCCCAGATGGGAGGAAAAATCCCAAATGGGAGGAAAAATCCCAAAAAATGGGAGGAAAAATCCCTGGCTCCTGGGGAGCACCAGGCAGGTGTGAGGACAGGGGAGCCTGGTGGGCTCTCCATGCCTGGAGTTTTGGGGAATTCTGTGTCCTGTCTGCAAGGGAAGGGGCTGCCCCACGGTGCTGTTCCAAAGGACAGCAGTTGCATTCTGCTTTTTATGAGTTAGAGGAAATTGTTGAGCTTGGGAAGGCTGGCTGCAGACTTTGTTTCTCTCTCATACACAGGATAATCTCCAGTGATTACTTTTTCCTGGTGCATTTCCTGTTGGGCTGTCCAGAGGCTGTGGCAGATGCAGGAGTAAATAGGTCAGTGAATTTTGAATTATTCCATCCCTGCTTTTTCCAGTCTTGTCACACGTTTCCGATTTTTTTCACAGTCTTTGTTTTTCCAGCACCTGAGTAAAGGCCAGAGTCTGATATCCCACAGCTGTAAAGCTGCCTGGCCTTCCAGCAATCCCATCTTCATAATTGTTTACATTATCATTGCACTGTAAGATAGAGAGTGAGGAACTAATGCACATTCCTTGATGTTTACGTCTGGGATGTCCTTGTGACTTTTAAAGGATCTGAAATGGAGTCTTTCAAATGGAGTTTGGAAACTCTTACTTTGTCAAGTTAATTTGAGGAGAGAAAAACAACCACCCAGGAATTTCTGTTTAAAATCTGAAAAAATGTAGATAAAGAATTTTAAATGAGCTTAAAATGAATGCAGGACTTCAACAGCCATATCCACATTCATTTTCATGGGACTGTTATCTCTGTTAATGATATTATCATGGTCTGGCAGACTCAGAAACAGAAGCTGTTTATCCAGTCAATTACAGGGTTATCCCCAAATAGTAGTTTTAATTTAATTTGAGTTATTGACTTCTTGCTGTTCACCAGGAAAATGCGTGCAGGCTTTTTTCCCAAAACACAACTATCTTTCCTAACTGTTAGTCTTGGAAGGGCTTTGCTATTACATTACCATCTAAAATTAGTTCCAGTCCAAAGGAATTCTACATATTTGTTTGGGAACGTATAAAAGTATGGAGGAGTGGAGAAAAGGGCTGAATTTGGAAAATCCCAATCTCTTCTGCAAGATCTCCAAAATTACTTCAGTCCTATTAGTGTTAATTACTCTTGACTACTTCCTCTTGAAAGAACTATTGTGTTTTATTTGCTACCAAAGCTTCATTTGAGGCATTCTCTTATTTCCTGGAAGATGAATGGCTGCTGGCAGCTCTCAGTCACTGCTGCATCAGTTTTCCTCACAGCTTTCCCTGTTTCCCAGCTCCCTGCTCTGTCTGGAGTCAGGGTGTTCCTGCAGAGGTCAGGTTTATTATGCACAAGAGTGAGGATGGCAAAGTAAAGAACCTGTAAGGACTCGAATTATGAAGGTCCTAAAAGAAATAATTAATGGATGCACCAGTCAGGCTCCTGAACCAGCTGTAGAAACCGCACTGGAAATTGATCTTTTTTGTCTGTGAAAAAAAATCACATAACTTGGCTTTTGGCTTGGATCCATCCAGCACTGTAAGGAGAGGAAAAAATATCCCGTGAGCTGTTTGTTTTTGTAGTTATTAAAACCGATGAGCTCAGAGTTTGGAAATGCTGGGAAAAAAAAAAAAAAAAAAAAAAAAAAAGAGGGAGAGAAGACCTGGAGCAAAGCAAGGGGAATCCACACGCAGGAAAGGGAATGTTGGATATCGGTGCCACCTAGTGGGAATTCTCCAGAAGATCGAGGAGAGCCAGGCTGCTGCTTTTCACCCTAAAAAAATCCCTTAGAGAAATAAAGAAATCATTGATGATGGTGTGGGCGCTCAGTAAGGAGGGCTGGGAGTGTGTGAGATGGAGGCTACAGGTAGTGGATGGAAAAAGCAAAGTTAATTAAATCTCTTACAAGGGGACTGTGGCTGTTAGAGGCAGGTAACAAAAAGCCCCTAACAGTGCTCAGTGGGTGCAGGGGAGCTCCTTGCCTGTGGAATATTGCCCTGGGAAGGCTGGGGAGGGGTCGAGACAGTGCACATGCAGGGTTTATTAACCATACCTGGGCTGAAGTGCTTGGAGGCAATGGAGCTCATAAAGTTTTACAAGCATTTACACAGCACATTTACATTGTGAATAAAGAAGTGCTACAGCTGCTGGGAAGAACCTCTGCACGGAGTTACTGCCTTGTAAATAATGAGCCTTGAGAGCAAAATCTGCTCACCGACAGTATCAGGCATTCTTGTGCTCTGGCCGTGATGATGAACAGTCCCTGAGAGCCACGAAGCCCAGCTCAGTGCATGCCTTTTCTTGTTTTACTGAAAAAAAACTTCATTTCCTTAGGAAATGATGTTGCAATCAGACAAGGGCATTGTGCTTGTATGTTGCTCACTTTCAAACCTTGCAATTCATTGTCTAACTCAAGCAGATTTACCAGAGGGCAGCAATCTCAGATATGACATTCCTGAAAGTTTCATGGAAATAAGTGTCCAGGTAGAGGAGAGTCAGCCAGGGAGAAAAGTTCCATCAGCTGGCCCCTAATAACATGGAAAAATACTTCATACATACTGCTAGCACAGAAAAAAAGCTACCATTACTTTTCATAGTAAACTATAAACCACAAGATTTTCAAAGATAAGCTTCTGCTGGAAGTGTTTGCTTAGGCAAAAGCTACAGAAAAGTGGTAGTAAAAGAGGAATGTGAGGGTTTTTTACTACTGATTCCACCCTGCAGTGGGATCCCAGCACACTGCCTGGCACCCTGGCACCTCTGAATGCCACCAGCATTCTCAGCTGGAATGCATTTAGGTCCTGGCACAAACCCAGAGTGTTTCCCTAACCCGGCTGGCTCTTGCTGTTTGAGAGCAGACAAGCCTGGTGCACTCTGAGCACATTCCTGCTGTTTGCCCCTCACTCTGCTTTAAATGTGAGATCACCTCGTGTACAGGGGGCTCAGAACTGCCGTGTGTGACTGCCAGAAGGGACTCATTTAAAAGGGGATGGCAATTCACAGAAAAAACAAAAAGGAATGGAATGAGCTCCTGATCCGTGTGCTGCCCCTGGGACACTTTTGCCTCTCTTGTCTCTGGGCTCAAAGGGACCTTCCCTTCCTCCCCACCTCATGGGATCACAGATCTGTTTGCAGGAGGTCAGGCCAGTCCTTGAGGAGGAGAGGAGGAGACCCCAGCAGCCTGGTGATGCAGAGCACAGAATCCCAGAATGGTTTGGGTTGGAAAGGACATTGAAGCCCATCCAGCCCCATCCCCTGCACCTTCCACTATCCCAGGTTGCTCCAAGCCCCCTCCAACCTGACCTGGAACACTTCCAGGGATGGGGCATCCACGATCAGTGGGGACAGTCCACGTGTTTCAGCAAATAATTCAAAACCCCACAGCATCAGGCTGTGGAAACCTGGTTCTCTGAGGCTGCTTTTTTGGATATTTTATGCTTTTTGGAGTGTCATTTCTGCTGACCTGCTCCAGGGCTGGGGCACTTTGGAGAGGAACTGCAAATGTTATCTCTCATGTGTTGTTTATTATCTTCAAAAGGAATCTCCTTTTCAAACAGCCCCACGGAAGTTCCTGTATGTAAAAATAGCAACCCTAAAGGGCTTCAGTTTTCCTTTGGGCTTAGCTTCTTCCACATTGCATGAGTCAAGGAAAAGCCTGAGCACACAGGGAGGAAGCGACATAGACATATTGCTCATGATGAGAACACTCAGCAAATAGGAAACAGAAATTTGGCAGGGGCAGTAAGGAAGATTAAAATACATCTGGACTAGAGCTGTGGTATTCCAAGGGGTGAAATAACCAAAACAATTGGAAATCAAAATGCATTATTGGGTATTTTAACATTCAAATGCCAGCAACGAGGAGAGGGAATTTGCCAAATTTCGATAAAGTAGGATTTTATTATGGTGAGCTTTCTGCATGGCTCAGGTAGACTTCCTGATTGCTTAAAATTAACTTGTTTTATCTCTAAAGAGACTGAAAGAATGGAGAAAGCTGCTGCAGCAAAGCAATCGAGCTTTTGAGTTCATGCAGCACATGTAGAAGAAACCTACTGTTAGGAAGAGCTGAAGATTTTTCTCCAGTTTTAGATGGCAGAAATCTCCAAATCTAAAGGTAAAATAATTGCTGACCTCTTACCTATAAGGATGATTGATTAAAAGTGCAATTCCTAATCAAATCAAGTAAGAACTATGTTTGCCTAAGGGCTGCACTTCTCAGAACTGCTATTTGATGTGCATTATGTGAAAAATAAAACCAAGACTGGAATTCCTACAGACACTTTTCTGGGTGACACCCTCCTTCTGTGAAAGCCAACATCAGGTTATTGACTACAGCATACTCCAAATTTCACTTTTACTTTCTTTTCCCTTCACAATTTAAGAGGTGATTGCTTTGTTTTGACTTGACTCATAACCTGAGGCATGAGTAACGCTGATGTGCAGCGATAAAACTTCCTGTTAGGGTAAATCCCAAGGAACTCCAGGAACTTTATTGTCAATTTGGACTCCTACCAATGCTACAGTGGAGGATTTTTTTCATTTTTATTTCCACAGTAAAAGTAAGAGGCCCCAGCTGAAAGATGACAGCCAGGCTGCATTTTAGAGCACTTTGGGTCCAGAGCCAGACCTGTATTCTGCAGCCTGAAACCTTTTTCTAATTAAAATACACTTGATCTACTGTTAGAGTGTTGGAAAGCTTTTGAAGTCAGACTCTCCCTTTTCCACTTGTGCAGGGTGTTTTGAGAAAAGAAGGTTGTCTCTGCTTTGGGACACATAAATGGGGCTTGGTTAATAGATGAGAATAAGCACAGGGTAGATGAGGTTGGAAACTTCTGATTCCACTTTGATGTGTCCATCCTAAACCCCTGAATTTTTACAGCATTTATCACTATGGTATTTGATGATCTATCAGGTTTAAGAATGGGTTTGCTGTCTTTTTTCCCCCCTCAGCTCAGTGTCCACTGTCTTTTTAGAGCTCTCTTCATGTGCTTCAGTGCAAATTTTGAAACTTGTTCAAGAAGTAGGTTTTATATGATTTTCTCAAGGCATAAAGCCTCAGGATCAGTCAGGATTACACATCCTCTTTGTCACTTACAACCAAATTTGCCAGTTTTTCTCTATAAATGCCAAAGGCACATGGGCTCATCTGAAGCAAAGTTTTTCTTAAACAGAAGATAATTTTCCTTTTTTTTTTTCCTGTGGGAATTACAGTATCTAGGACATTTTTCTTGAAACAGGTTCCTTCCCTTATTTGAAGGAAAGAGCTAAACCCCTGACTTTAACAAGCCTCACACTGTTGGCAATGTGCTTTTTAGAGCTCACTCCAAAGCCCATGCAGATAAAACATCATATTGGATATATTCATGTGGATTCAACACACAGCTGGACACTTCAGGGTTCCCAGAGGCTGGCTGACACTCCTGAGTGTCCTTTCTTGGGAAAACAGCTGTTCTAGAAGAGCAAGAGTTGGTTTACACTTGATGTTTGGCAATTAACTCAAAGGATGCTCTACATCAGCCTCATTTGGGTTGAGGGCTGCCCTGGATCCCTGGAAGTGTCCAAATCCAGGCTGGATGGGGCTTGGAGCAGCCTGGGGCAGTGGAAGGTGCCCCTGCCATGGCAGGGGTGGAGCTGGATGGGCTTTAAGGTTTCTTCCAAGCCAGACCATTCTGGGGTCCTGTGACAAACCTGTAATGGCAGATGTCCAACACTCTCAGTTAGTGCAGAAATTCCTCTGGCAACAACAAACATCCTTTAAGGTGCCAGAGCTGTTACCACTGGTCACATCTACTCATGTAAACATAAAAAACTGCAGAGTGCACAGCCACAGACTAATGATCATCCTTGGGATGTTTTTCACTCACGAAACTGTGCCTGGGTAGAGCAGTCCCTTATAACAGGAAACTTTGCCCAAGAGATCTGGCCATAGGTCTTGAAATCCTTGGAAATCTCTTTAGTACTGCCTGGGCCCCAAAATTCTCATTATAAACCAGATCCAGAATGTGCATCCAAGCTTTCTATTCTGTTTCCATGCCATAGTGCTTTGTTGGGACGCAACTGGAATTCCTTTCCACTCAAATTCTCCTTGACTACAAGAAACATTGCCTGGGACCCTGCCTTTAAAAACAGGCAAGCAGAGGAGGCTCTGTGCTCAGTGCCAGCAGCCAGGCCTTTGTGATCTGAGCTGCTTCCCACACCAACATCTCCCAAGGGAAAAGTGCATGGATAACACCTCCCTCAGAGGTGGCACATGGAAGTTACAGACCTCTTTGAATCCGGGGAAGGAGAGTTCAGCCAGGGATTTTCACACTTTCTGGGCACAGAAAGAAGCTGTGGCTGTCCCTGCATCCCTGGAAGTGTCCAAGGCCAGGCTGGATGGGGTTTGGAGCACCCTGGGATGGTGGAAATTGTCCCTGCCCATGGCAGGGGGTGGAACAGGGTCTTTAAGCCCTTCCAACTCAAACCATTCTGGGATTCTTTTCTATGGTTCTAAGAGTAAAATATTCCCAACTCTGGGTTCTGACTGTTTTGGATCCCTTGTTGAAAAGTCTTGTTGTCATCCCAAGCCAGGTGGGGGCTGCACTGTAAATCTCCATTTATTTTAGGTTGGGGGAAGAGTTTATTCCTTCAAATAATGAGCTGCTTTTACTGAAACAACCAACCAGGAATGTGCTTCTGCCAATTTAAGTTATTTTCCTTTGCACCTAAAGATTGAGTCTGGAAAAAATGGGGATTTTTTTTTGATGTTTTACTTTGATCATACTGCTTCTCTGTCCAATATCTTATAAATTCCTTTTGCCTTGAAGTTTATGTGGACTTTACTTTGAGACCATATTTACCCCTGAGATCAGGACTCTGTAGTTGAATGGAATTTGGAAAAAGGGATTAGAAAATACAGGGTAAAATGTGCAGTAAAGAGCTTTCAACTGGTGTCTCTCCATCCATGGAGCCCCTCCAGAAGTGGCCAACAATGCTGATGCCACTGAAGAGGATGATGAGGGAAACAAGGAGAGAAAGGAAGAGGCAAAGAGGTTGATTGATGATCCCCAGCTCATTAGTAACCTTTTCAAAAGTAGAGCAACACACCAAAAATTCCAAACACACTCCAAACTCCTTGGTGTGTCATATTTTTTAAGTTCCTCCTGGAATGCAGCTGCCTTCTGGACAAAGGCCACCTATATTTTACCACATTTTAGGTTTCTGATTCTTGTTCATCAGCAAGAAGCTTCTCCAAGCTTTTTTAGGAACCTCCATGTGTGACCTTTAACTTCATCTTTCCATGACAAGAAGCACTGCAAAAGTAAATGACTGGAGCCCATTTGTGACAGTATTTTCAGAAACAAATCCAGCAAATCCTTCTGGGGTTCTCAGTAACCTCTCACATGATGAATAATAATTAGGCCCTTTGAAGTGAGTGCATAATGGTTTTTGGGGGTTTTTAAAAGAAATATGACTTCATGTTTTAGGCATGGCAGGGAAGCCTCTGTATGCAAATCACCTTGTGCTGATGAGGTTTTGTTTTACTTTTTAATGAGGGGAGAAACGCTGACTGAAGTGGAGCCGTGTTCTACATTGAAAAGGAGCAGTATATTTGTTAGCCAAATTTAACACCTTGTAACAAGAACATCCAGTGACAGAAATATTTCTTGCAAGTGCAGCCTGGTGGGAAAATGCTGAGGTGTTCTGGCTCTCAATTTGCACAGCACAATTCTACTTTCTGTGGGTAGGGGCACTGTCAGGATGGGGTGGTTGCTCCTAAAGCTATTCAGGTGTGATCCCAATGTTCATTTTACATTATTTTTATCCATTATATCATTTTTATCCCAGTCTAGGGATGGCATTGGCACGCGAACTTCTCAGCAAATACAGATGCTGGAGCCAAGTGGGACTTGGTCTCCATTCCAACAAGGGACAGGATGAGAGGAAACAGCCTCAATTTGCACGAGGGGAGGTTTAAATTCGATATTAGGGAGAATTTCTTCATGGAAAGGGTTTCCAGGCAGTGGAGCAGGCTGCCCAGAGCGGTGGTGGAGCCACCATCCCTGGAAAGGTGTGGATGTGGCACTCAAGGACAGGGTTTAAAGGTGAGCACGGCGGTGATGCTGGGCTGGCACTGGATTTAGTGACCTCAGAGGTCTTTTCCAACCTTAAATATTCCATGGCTTCATGATCCCTGCCTGGAGGAAACTTCTCCAGTCCATCTGGTTCTTCTCTCTGACACAAGGGGGTTTTTTAAACATTGTTATTCTCTTCACCATTCAGGAACAATCAGTTTGAGATTTTGTTTTCTTCCTCTTCTTTCTTCTCTCCTTGTTCGATGATCTTTAACCCTGATTTATTTATATTTCTCTTCTATTTACACTCTGATGTTCCTCAGCAGCACCATCCCGTGCTGGGTAACCCTGAGAACTTTGGTTTATGTGGCTGCCCAGTCAGTGACATTTCAGACCCGATGCAGGGCCAGCACCGTGGGCGTTGTTCCTGCGGGGAGCAGGAATCTCACAGCCGCAAATTCCAGCTCCAGAGGACGCGGGGAGGTGGGACCTGGGGCTTTCCTGCGATCCCCGCGCCCGCTGCCTTTTCGGGATGCGACCGCCAGGTGACACCAGATCCCTGAGGCTGGGGGACAGCCCGGCGAGTCCCGCACCTACCGGCCATTCCCGCACATCCCGGCCATTCCTGCACATCCCGGCCATTCCCACATCCCCCGGCAATTCCCGACATCCCAGGAATTCCCGCTTTTCCCGGCCATTCGCATTTCCCGGCCATTCCCGCACATCCCGGCCATTCCCGCACATCCCGGCCATTCCCACATCCCCCGGCAATTCCCGACATCCCAGGAATTCCCGCTTTTCCCGGCCATTCGCATTTTTCCGGCCATTCCCGCACCTCCCGGCCATTCCCGCATTTCCCGGCCATTCCCGCACCTCCAGGCCATTCCCACATCTCCCGGGAATTCCCGCACCTTCCGGCCATTCCCGCATCTCCCGGGTATTCCCGCATGTCCTGGGAATTCCCGCATATCCCGGCCATTCCCGCACATCCCGGCTATTCCTACTTTCCGGGCCATTCCCGCACTTTCCGAGTATTCCCACATCCCCCGGGAATTCCCGCACTTCCCGGCCATTCCCGCTTTTTCCGGCCATTCCCGCATCTCCTGGTCATTCCCACATCTCCTGGGAATTCCCGCTTTTCCCGAGCATTCCCACTTTTCTGAGTATTCCCACTTTTCTGAGTATTCCCGCACCTCCCGGCCATTCCTACATCCCCCGGTCATTCCCGCACATCCCAGAAATTCCCGCTTTCCCCGGCCATTCGCACTTTTCCGGCTATTCCCACATCTCCCGGGAATTCCCGCACCTCCCGGTCATCCCGGCTTTTCCCAGCCATTCCCGCTCATCCCGGCAAGTCCCGCACATCCCGAGCATTCCCACTTTTCCAAACATTCCCGTCGTTCCCGAGCATTCCCGGTTTTCCTGGGCATTCCCTCACATCCCGGCAAATCCCCCATCTCTCGACCATTCCCGCACCTCCCGGGCATTCCCACATTCCCCGGGAATTCCCGCACATCCCGAGTATTTCCACTTTTCCCAGCATTCCCGCTTTTCCCGGCCATTCCCGCACGTCCCGGACATCCCTACATCCCCCGGGAATTCCTGCACGTCCCGGCCATTCCCACTTTTCCGAGGATTCCCGCATTTCCCGGGCAGAGCTGGGGCTGGCCCGGGATTCTGGGCTGGGCACGGAGAGCTTTGGCTCCACCTTTGTCTCCTTCTTGTCCGGCCCTGGGAAGCCCTGGGGAGGTAAAACCACTTCGGTTTAGGTTTCAGACTTAATGGAATGGAAATTCCCCAGAAGGCGACTACAGAGATTGAGCTGAACTCCAAATATTAAACTTGTTGGGAAAAAATCCCTCAAATTGTGGTTACAGAGTTCCCTAATCCAGCACATTTGTTTTGTGGGGGTCCATGGAAGTGCTGGCTCCTGAAAAAGTCTCCTGATCTGAAGGATCTTGATGAGGGGATCTTTGTGAGATGTTCTTTCACCTTTGTGGAAAGCCTTTTGCTCTCACCCTCCTATCCCTGGTTTCCTTGGGAATTTTGTGCCACAGAATTCCTTCAGGTCTGCAGCTGGATGGGTTCTGCTCCTCAGGTGTTTGTGTCTGCCCTGAGCTACTGCTGGTTTTCTGCTCCCCTCTCCACACACCTCCTGCTCCTGTGCCATTCCAGGTGTTTGAGGAACATCTGGGATTTTACAGGGCCTAAAGAACTGAAGGAAACAGTGTTTCCTCCTCCACAAGGCAGTAAATACTACACTGACACTCTTCTTCCACCCTTCACTGAGAGTACAATCTGTTCAAGGAAAATTTAATTGTCATATTGTGATTCAAAGGGGTCTTCTTATTCACCAGTTTTATCTCAGAGCCAAAAAAGGAATGGAAAATAAAAAACAGGGGGAAAGAAATCCTTGCCCAGTTTGTGGCAGTTCTTCACTGAGTTCAGAGATCTCATTTTGTCACAAAACATAAAACTGTGTTTGGTAACGTTCACCTGAGCTTCCCATGATCTGATGCTCTGAGCATCCCATCTCTGCCTCACTGTGGACATGTCCCAAGCTGCTTTTTCCTCCCCTGGGAATGAGGGATGGGGATTTTCTTCTTCCAATATGTGGTTTATTTAAACCATAAAAATGTCATCTCCCACTGTGTAATTTTTGCAACTTTTTTGTTTCAGTGGTCATTCCTCGACATTAATATAATGAAAAATATTAGCTGTGATTTTTTTTAATTTATCTTTTTTCCTTCCGTCTATGAATAGCTGATAACATTCAGGAAAACTTTTCCAGAACTTTCAGGCAGCCTTTGCCAGAGGTTTGTAAAGTGTTTTGAGATCTGTGGGATGAACACTCAGAAGTGCCAGGTGAGATGACTAACAGTGGATGTTTATTACCTTGAAACAATCCACAGAGTTTCATTGGAAACAAGAATAAAGAGTTTGTACCCAGCTGATGGAAACTGGGGGCTTACAAAACATTTTAATTCCCTTCTTCCCCCTTCTGCAGCTCTCATCCTGCTTCTCCTTGACCTGCTGTTCTCACAGTGCTGGTGAGTTGCTTATTTTCAGTGCAAATTTCATTCACACAGCCCGAAGTCTGCACTGGAAGTGAAGCTCTTTGGCTCATGTAGCCTCATTATTTTTCTCCTGGCACAAGGGGGGTTTTGCAAAGCTTAATTGAAACCAACAGGTACCTGTCTCGCCTGCACTTGTTAGAAATGCCTACCTGGTACCGAGTTTGTGCACTTGGGCTTGTACAGAAATATTTATGGCAAATTGGTTTCAAACTTATTGTAACAGGGTTGCTGTGGCATCATAGGATTGCTTATGTCTCAGAATTTCACCCCTTAAGGTCCAGGTTTTATTTCACCACTCAAAATGCATTTGTTCATCTCTGGTAAGTGGATTTTTTACCATTGCACTGCCCCACAGTCACTGGGACCTGCTCAAACTGAAGGCCTCAGTCAGGGCCCTAAAAGGAGAGGAAAGTGGAAATCTGTGTAAATGGGATTCTTCAGGGCAGCTCCAAATGGGGCTTTGGGTCACTTGCTTTTCTCAGGAACAGCTTTTATAGGAGATGTTCGTGGAGGGAATATCCTGGCGAGCTTAAAAGCATTGGGAACATGTTTTTCTTTTCAATGGACATCTGCTGTGCTGAAGACAAAACAGGCTTAGAAAATAATGATGACTCTGTGGCTCCAGATTATCTCCCCTGTTTGTCCATCCCCAGAACAAACCAGATTTGTCAAAAGCCTTGCTGAGCATCAGTTAAGTGTTGATGTGAGTGCAACAGTCTGAAGTGTGCTGGGAGAAATCCCATCACAGCTCAGGGAAACGTGAGCCAGAGCATCCCCAGCAGCCTGGAGCTCACCCTGCTAGAGGGGAGCTCCAAATCCTGTGGGGGAATTATAAATGCTCCTGGAATGCTATTTCTGCAGCTTTGCTTTGTCATCTCTGAGCACGTGGGCTCTGCTTGATTGGCAATTGTCCTGGGCTGTAAGATATGTGTGTATTCTATTTGTCATCTGTCAGAGCTGGGGCAGTTCTCTGCTGTTCATGGGGCAGTTCTCTTTATCTCTCCCACAGCCAATCCTCCCTCCAGGAGATCTCTGCTGTCCATGGGCCATTAATTATTAATTATCTTCTGTTCATGGGCCATCAATTATTAATTATCTTCTGTTCATGGCCAGTGAGTGTCCCTGCATGGCTGATTCAATTCCACCATCCCATGGGGAGATGCTCCGCCCAGGGGAGGAGCCAAGCATTCCTACCTGGGTACAATCTGAGCTTTGGGACAGCACAGCAGCCTCTGCCCCCTGCATTGCCAGAGGAGCAGCTTTGTGCTGCCCTGCAGTGCCAGAGGAGCAGCTTTGTGCTGCCCTGCATTCCCAGAGGAGCAGCTTTGTGCTGCCCTGCACTGCCAGAGGAGCCCAGGCCCATCTCCAGCAGCCCTGGAGCTGCAGAGGAAAACTCCCCCCTTGTGCAGGATCCCTGCTGCAGCAGAGCCACAGCTGGCACTGCAGGAGGGCCGAGCCCCCATGGGATGGGGCTGGGACACCACCCTGACACACAGGGGACAGGGACTGCTCTCACTCTGCCAGTGGTTTGTTTTTGTTTTGTACTATTGCATTTGTATTTTTAATTTTCCTAGTAAAGAACTGTTATTCCTATTCCCATATCTTCGCCTGAGAGCCCCTTAATTTCAAAAATTATAATAATTCAGGGAGGAGGTTTACATTTTCCATTTCAAGGGAGGCTCCTGCCTTCCTTAGCAGACACCTGGCTTTTCAAACCAGCAATGAAAAGTGAGTCACTTGTGGCACAAGGAATGTGCTGGACAAGGTCAAAGCATTTTAAGGCAGCAATTTCTTTCCTTGGTAGCATGAGGCAGAGATGTTTCAACAGCAAAGTAGAGGTCAGGATGATTCAGGGTCAGACTTAAAAGTGTCAGCTTTGGAAGAGTGATAAACACAGAATTTTCCACTGTTCAACTGGTTTTACAGCTGATTACTCCACAGTGAGCACAGGTAGTCAGTAATCATAAAAAACCCTGCTGCTTTTACACCTGAGGGGAGGAGAACATGGGGAAAGTTTCTTTGAATACCCATATTTTCTGGCATGTTGTAAACATGTCAGAAAAGCTCTTTGCAGGGTGAGATTTTCCCTCTGGGCTCCACGAGTTGAAAACTGGCTGGACCAGGTAGTGACAGCCTTCTTGGAGCTTCAGCACAAGTTGGGCATGGTCCCTTATTCTGGAAGATAAAATTGTGGGCATCCTGTTTGTTAGAAGCAGGAGATACACTGAGTGAGAATAATTCATGTTTCCTAAGCATGCCACATTTCTTTAATATGCCTTTTCTACAGGCAAAATGTGGCTGTGTCCTGTCCATCATCTGTCCAAGAAATGGGAAAATGAGTGACAGAAACTATTTGTTAAAAATGGTTTAAATTGCTCCACAAATGCTACAGAAAAGAAACATTCTTTATGTAGTTACACTGTGATCTGTACTTAAAGTGAAATATACTGGGGGAAAAAACCGTGGTCAATGGGGTGTGCTAAAGGGCTTTTATTTGCATGGATGATTCACTTTGCCAGCTCTGATTTATAAATCTGTGGATTCTGACTAAATATCCATTTGAACAGCATTTTCCCCTCATAACCACATTCTAGAGCTGGAGTTTGCTCAGCAAAGCTGTCACCCCCCCAGCTCCAAAGATCAGATCTTTCTCAGCATCCTGATCTGTCTGGGGCTTAATGGTAAGACATTTATTTTACATATCTAGGAATAATAAAACAAAATCACCGCAGAAGGGAGCAGGTGGAAACATTCATGTTCTCTGATGTTTGGACTTGTATATCACAACAGCTAGTGATTTCTGGAGACTGATGGTTTATTATTAGTTTATTTCTCATAATTAGGCTGTCTGTGTGCTCACACGGACTTGGTGAGTCACATCTCAGCTCATTATCTTGGGAAACAGACCTATTATTTTTGAAAGCCATCCAGTCAATAAATTAGCTTGGAAGAAATGATAGTCCAAAACACCTTTTCAATAGATTGCTGTCATGCTTGGTTCCTATCAAAGAGAAGGCTGGATTTTTTGTCCTGACATATGGATTAACTGAGCCTTTCCTGCTGTGAGAAAACAAAAGGCAATTGGTGATGCATGGAGCAAAAAAGATCTTAAAACAGAGACATCAACAAAGAAACACGACAGCATGAAAAGACAGAGTACAGTCTGCTGTCCACATTTACAAAGTCATCCTGCCTGCAGCTCCAGCACTCAGCTTTTGCCTCAAAGTGAGTGACAGTGTTCCTCCTCTCCAGCATCTCAAACCCTGCACCCCAGGCACGAGGGGGAAGATGTTAACCAGAGTTTTTTTGGCCTTGATGGTGCTTTCATGCTTGCTGTGGAGCCACAAGAAGCTCACCCAGAGTCAAGAAGGAATTATTCTCCTTTCTTTGCTCTGGCTTCCATTTGCTCTTCCACACTGCTGGGGCCATATGGAAATTTCAGTGTGATACACCAGAACAAGCTGACTGCTCTATTTCCCCCTCATTATTTATGCATGAATATGGCTTTTACCTGATATAATTTTTTTTCCTGGTGTTTTACGCAGTTCTGATGTATTTAAATAGCTCATTACATAATGTTTAATGTGGCTTTCTAATTGCCAATTAGATCTTGATGCTGGATGTAGATATAATCCAGAGATTTAACACAGCTGGTTCTCATCTGGAGTGAGACAAAGGCTCTGTGCTGGATCAGCTCACATCCTCAGCAGATCATAAAATCACAGAATATCCTGACTTGGAAGGGACTCACCAGGATCATCCAGCCCAGCTCCTGGCCCTGCACAGAGATCCCAACAATCCCACCCTGGGCATCCCTGGGAGCATTGTCCAAACCCTCCTGGAGCTGTGCCCATTCCCTGGGCAGTGCCCACCACCCTCTGGGGAATAAACTTTTCCTTTCCAACCTAAACCTGTCCTGGCACAGCCTCATGCCAGCCCCTGAGGCTCAGGGGTTGTTGTACTGTGGGAGGGAAAGCCCTGTCTGACAGCACAAGTGACACAGCCATGAGGATTTTCTTCAGGAATTATGCACTTCCTGATGTGACATTTAAAATTGAATCCAGTGAACCTTGATCATTATCTCGTGTTCTTGCTCCGGTGAATTGATATTTTGGCTTTTACCCCTTAAGGATCTGAGCGCTTTTGTTTCAGTGTCTCTAGTAATAAATGCTTAGTATATTCTTGGTTTTCAGAGAGGCAGATATTTTATCTACTATCTCTTTAAAAGTGTGTCACTTCTCTGAAATTCGGGCTATTTGTGTGAAAAATTATTCATCTATTGTGCAGTTGCTGTCATTTTGACTATTGCTTTTAAGTGTGATTGATTCTTAAAGAACAGCTAATAGAGCTCTTTGCCCACTATCCTCTTGTCATTGCTGGAGATAGAAAGAACCCTTTCAGTGAGAGAAACGATTGATTTTATTACACCTTGTACAGGCTGCCATCAAAACAGAACCAGGGAGGTTGATCCCCTTCCCTTTCTAATCCCTGTTTTACATTGGTAATTCCTCCAGCTCGTTTCTGTGAGAAGTGAGAGAGGTTCTCACAACCTCTGCAGATGGAAGGCTTGGAGCTGCCACCCCTTAAAACACTGTCCCTTAGCATCATTCAGAAAAAAAACATAAGGACTGTGAGGCTTGCACAGAAACCCTGAGAAGGTAGAAGAAAATGGCCACATCTCTACTTTACCTTTAATTATTGATGAGCTCTACCTGCTTACATAACCCCCACAATGTAAACAGACCTGCACATCACACAGATTAATGGATTTGTCCTTAGGCCACCTTGGCAAGGCAGGGGGAACTTAAAGGGAAATTTGAAATTAAAGCACAATGCCCCCCCCAATGCCCTAAGACATGGAGGTGAAATACAAGTGCTTTAATCCTGGCAGAGCAGTGAGAATTGCCAGCCCAGAGCTCACAATGGCCATGATTTTGCTGGTGATGTTTCCCTGATGCTTTTAACAATCTGTTCCAGCCTGTGTTCAGAGCAGGGCTCTGCCTGCCCCTTGCTGACACCCCTCTGTGCTGCCTGAGATAACCTCTCCACAAGCCATGGAGCCAGCAGGATTTATCCCCAACACAGGACTCTATTCTTGCCCAACAGTTCAAAAGAAAATATCTTCCCTCAGTGTTTCCTGTGCTTCTGCCAGTCTTCACCTTTGGAGAAACCTGACAAAGGAGAAATTGGGACGAGAAATTGCAAATTTCTGGAAAAATGCTGAGAGGAAAAGGAAGCCAAGACAGGGTGGAGGTGCTCAGAGCAGGAGCAGAAGGAGGCACTGAGCTGAAAAAGAGGTAACTTGGCCTTGACGCCTCATCTAAAGATTGCTGAATTATCCGTGATCACTCAGCATCAAGATCAGGGTAATCTCAGACTGCAGAGCCCAGAGAGACAGGAATTTGTTCATAGCCCAGTGTTTAGGGCCAGAGGAAAGCGAGATTTAGGGCACATCTTTGTCCCTTATGTTTTCCTATGGGATAATTTACATGGCTTCCTTGTGGTGATGCTGTGGATCCATTTCTCCTCCAAGTTTAGATCCTGCAGCTCTACCTTAGGGGCTAAACAGCCTGAACTTGTCTTTTTATTACCACTTCACAACTCTTCTCATGACTCATTTCAGGTCACCTGTGAGCTTTGGGAGCAACAAACCCAATTCCCATAAACTTTTAATTCCTAAGCTATCAGATTCTGGTTCCCATGCTGCATTTGCTGGCCTTTCAGTAAGTAAAACCAAGCCTTAAGAAGGACAGGATGGTTTATCGGTAAATAATGTATATCTGAACATTATCACTGCTGTGCTCGACACTTAAACAGACAAAACACAAAAACCATCTTAGTTTAAAGATTTAAAGTTTAAAGATTTTGGCTGCAACAGCCAAAATACATCCCAAGCAGTTGGGAAGCAAATCCCATTTTTCACTGAATATAATGGACACAAAGAGAAAGTGCTTTCAAACTGGGTTTGAGTACATGGAAGCAATTCCTAATAACAGGAGCAGTGTCCTGCTGCTGTTCAGCACACACAGAGTGTGTGACAGGGGAGGAGCATCAGCTGCAGAGGCATCCCCCTTTACCCACAGGGCATCCCCTTTATCCATAACATGCCCACACCAAGCTCTGCCTGCCAATTTTATATTGCCCTGGCCCAAATTACCAGCTATAACACTAATTGATGTTAAATGAGTGTTGTCTACCACGCCAGCTTTATGAAATTAAATGTTTCTGTCGAATTTTCCTCTCATGAGTTCAGTACCAAAATGCTGTTGCACAAAATGTTCTGCAGTTGCTTAGATCCACAAAATCAAGTTTGTAACTGCTGATCAATCCACAGCAGTTTGTCCTGCATGCATCATTGCTGAGGATAAAGAAAATGTAGGAGGCAACTTGCTGCTGTGATCCAGATGTGATAGAAGCCTCTGACAGCCCTGCAGTGGTAACCTTGAGCAGTAAATATTTGGTCCAAAAAGGAGGTGCTGATGCACTGAAAAGAAAGTTGGCACGTATTATTTTCTAATTCTAACTAAATATAAAAACCGATAGTTTCCCAATGTCAGGAACACTGCAAACAACCCCAGCCAGCAGGTTTTGGACTGCCTTGGCACCTCTGCTGGAGACGCCCTTGCCATCATGATAGGTGTCCATAGACCTCAGCACCAAAGTAATCTTGTTTTTCCAGGAGATTCTCACCCACATCAGCCTTTTCCACAGCAAACTCCACCAGGCTGGTTCCATCTCTTGTGCCAGGGACAAAGATATTGCTATCTTTTCTTTGACACTCATCACTGGAAGTTCATTAATGAGCATCCCACAACTGAACAATTCCTCTTTTGACACAACTCACCATTATATCCTCCTTAGCTTTTCCTGCCCAGGGAACTGCTCAAGGTTAAACAAGGAATTTTTCATATCTATGAAATGCTTTGCTGAAGTCTGTATAGATCAGAGTTTGCATCTAAAAAGTCAATAGTAGAAGAAAAATGTTGAGTTAGTTTGGCAAGGTTTAGCTTCATAAACTTTTCAGAACTTTACAGCGTTTATATTAATCTTTAATTATAGTAAACTTCAGAAATATTTTTGATTTTTGCACAAATTAGGAGGTCAGGTCTAAAAAGCCTGTAACTGCTGACATTGCCTTTTCCCCCTGTATATCTAGGTGCTTAATTTATTGTTGTCTTGATGCTGGAATTAATAAAACATGCTCAGTTTGCAGTACTCAGCCCAGGCACTGCTGATTTTCTTGGAGGGCAGGCTGCTTTTTGGACTGCTGTATTTCTTTTTGTGTAGTTCTGGGTTTCTCAGGCACTTCCTGTGTCACCCTTTGTAAGAACGGGGTTTCTCCACGAGTTCATCACAGAATTATGAGTTGTGGGTTCCATCCCAACACCATTGATTGTTGCTGGATGTGGCCATGGCTCTGTGGATAAAGAGCCACGCAGGCATGTGTGAAATATTTAATTGCCACTTGCTTGCTGCAGCCCTGGGCTCGCTGTTTGCTGGAGCATGGGCCGCACAATTCCCACATGCACCATGATTTTATTTGCACTTAGCAACAAATACTGCTGATGCTAATATCTGCCTCCCCGAAGAATTTTAAGAGAAAGCTTATTAAACCATTTTCGGTTCATCAGCTCCCTGTGGACAGCAGTGCTTAAATCCTGCTGTAGAATATGTAAATACCCACCTCTGTGTGCATGGCAGTGTGGGGTTAACCCTGTGGATTAAAAGAGCTGTTCCAGGGCATGTAGAATTCCTTGAGAATAAAGGAAATTAAATACTTCCTCATATATCAGAGTTATTACAGCAACAAGAATACTTTTTGCTTCTTAGATATCCAGCATAAGGAAAACAGGATCCTTGTACTGCTAACTTTTAAATAGTTCATTTATTCTTTTAGGAGAAATTGGTCCTTAGCATTTGAATATTTCTTTTTCTTTTAAACCATGGACCTTGATGAGTACTTTTGGAATGTGTGTTCATTCCAGAGGGGCTGTGGCTGCCCCATCCCTGCAAATGCTCAAGGTTGGATGGGGCTTGGAGCACCCTGAGATAGTGGAAGGTGTGGAACTGGATGATCTTTAAGGTCCCTTCCAACCCAAACTATTCTGAAATTCCCATTTCTCACGTCCTTGGTCTCAGACTAAAGGCAAACTGAGTGGTGGTGTTTAAACTATATGTTCAGGCACCTGAGTTTGACCCATTTTGGTTAAAAATTAATCTGGATAAATTTAGGGGGTTGCAGATCACACATGGGGAGCAAAGGAAGGAAGGAAGGAAGGAAGGAAGGAAGGAAGGAAGAAAGAAAGAAAGAAAGAAAGAAAGAAAGAAAGAAAGAAAGAAAGAAAGAAAGAAAGAAAGAAAGAAAGAAAGAAAGAAAGAAAGAAAAAAGAAAGAAAGAAAGAAAGAAAGAAAGAAAGAAAGAAAGAAAGAAAGAAAGAAAGAAAGAAAGAAAGAAAAAGAAAGAAAGAAAGCCCTCCTTTTTCTATAAAATATAACAAAGCTATCCTAATATTAAAACATCTCTTTAGTTCTAAAACCATCTGAAAATCTGGGTCAGGTCTTGCAGTTGCTACTTACTCCAAATACACACTGCAGTCTGTGAGTGTCTATGGGGGAAAAACAAGTAGAAAATCTTAGATTTCTTTTTTCCATTAGATTTCAGTATCACCATTCCCATGAAATTCTCCTGGTTTCTGTTAATAGTTGAGAAATAGATTTATAGTAGGTGAACTGACAGGAGGAACAGGCACAGACAAATGCTCCTTTATGCTGCGGATAAAGCACCTTTCAAAGGCAATAAAAACATCAAGAATAAGGGAAAAAAATCTCCTTTTTCATTTCATCCTTCCCTCCAAGCCACTACATTAATTAGCTCTCTGACTGATTACTCAGTCAAGGACTTAAAAGATCAATGGTGACAGTAGCCAGGCAGGTAATTTGGAGGAAAAACCAGTAAAGTAATGCTCTAATGTCTTTGGGAGAATGAAGTGTGGTCTAGTTGTGTCAGCAGAACAGAGAGGAAAGGTACACCCTGCAACACACTACTGAGTTTCAGTTCTGTGACAAACCACTTGCAAGTGTATTCCTGGGATTTCATTAGCTCCTAATTGCAAGCAAACAAACAAAGCATTTATTCCTTTGAATTTCGGTGTTTTAAGTGCCAGTGATGTGCTCAGCACTGTGTCAGACAAAGGGGGGAGCTCAGGCTGCTCACATCTGAGATCCACCAGCAATCCCAAAGGGATGGGCAAACCCTGAGGAGAATCCCACTTCTGAGCCCTCTTTCACTTTGATTTATTTTGTGACTGCATTTTCAGTGATGTAGATGAGAGTTGCCAGCTCGAACATCTAAAACCCAAATTTTGAGGGGGCTGCCTACCCCGGAGGATAAATTAGAATGATTGAAGTATCAGTGCTGGCTGGGGCTGGGGTTTAACAGGCTGAGGCTGCTGGAGTGTTGTTAGTGCCTGCTTTGTGTGATTGACTTCATCCCTTTAGTGCTGCCCTGGCACTCACTGAGCTGTGCTGTGAACCAACTGAAAAATTCATCAGGGCCAGCAAACCTCTTTTATCACATGTTTTAAGAGTTTCTTGTGTTGGTTTTTTGGGTGTTTTTTTTTGGTATTTTCATTTATTTGTTTCAATTTTCTTAGAGGATAACTCTCTGAAATTTCCTGTCCTCTGGATGAATCAGGAATATTTGATAATCAGATTGGCCAAGCCTCCAAGGGCTCTCAGTATCTCCTGACTTGATGAACCTTTAAACATCCCTAGCATGAATATCCCAAATTTGGTTTCTCTGAATGAACAAGCATGAAGGTTCTCTGCTAAATTTTTGAATGAATTGCTTGTTCAGCTGCTTTCAGGTGGGTATCAGCGTGGCCAAAAAATCGCTGTGGAAAAAAAAAAAAATGTTAAAAACCAAATAAAATAGTTCCTCCTAGAAAATATTTAGTAATACACGGCCCTGCCAAAAAATGGATTGCTCTAAACTTTCTAAGCCCTAATTCTTTCCTTTGGGTTGAGATGAGGCTGGAATAGCTGCATTAAATTTAGAGGTACATTTGGCTCTCACCTGTGTAGGTCAGAGAAGATGTGACTTTCCCCCCAGTGTGGGATTTTAATTGGAATGTACACAAGCACACCAGATTATCCACTCACTGGAGTGTCGTTATCCCAAATCCAGAAATAGATGAAAGTACTCCCAGTTGCTATTGCCTGCCAACATAAAACTTATTTTAGGATTATATTGTCAAGAGCCTGTTCTTACCAGAGTTTTGGTTAACTAATGCTGAAGAGAAAAGCTCAGGGATGAGATCAGTGGTCTTTATAGAAGTAATTGTGGATGTGGGTAACATTTTATTTTCCCAATCAGATGTAATGGGTCCCTACAGAAATATCCTCCTGACTCGAATATCGATGGGCTTCTCCTAATTATGTCAAAAAGAAATAGAGAAATACTTTGTTTGAACATTTTTGCTGTTTGGAGAGACTGAGTGGGGTGAGGACCTTATTGAAGGGAGGTTGTAGTGAGGGGAGCCAGGTGTGTTCCCCAGGAGAAGAAGAAAAGGTCCTAAGTATTGCCAGGGGAGGTTTACAGCTGATTTTAGGGAAAAATTCTTTGTGGAAAGGGTTGTAAGCATTGGAACAAACCTCCCAGGGCAGTGGTGGGGTCACTGTCCATGGAGTGTCCAAAAAGCCTGAGGATGTGGCACTTGAGGACGTGGTTTAGAGGTGAATGCAGTGGTGGCTGACAGTGGATTTTGATTGTCCTCCTGAAAGTCTTTCCCAACCTTGACAACTCTGTGATTCTCTGATCCTACTGCTCTGGGGTTGAATTGTTCAGACCTTTTCTATTTTCCCTCCCTGCCCTCTCCTCTTAAGGAACACAAATGAAACCCAAACTCCTGCGGCACTGGGAGAGTGCAGCTGGTGACTCCAGCTGGCAGGGAGGAGGAGGAGGAGGAGGCCGGGGAAGGAGCAGGATGCTGGCAGAGAATTCCCAAATAATGCAAACCTACTGAGCAAACACCCCTGCCCACCAGCAGTGTCCTGTCCCCAGTGCCCACCACAGTGCTCACACACGGATTTGTCCTCACTCCTGGTGCCTGTGGATGGCTCTGCTGCCCCCAAGGAACGGGACAGAGGGTCAGAGGGCAGAAATGCTCGCAAGGACAGAAATGAAGCAGGGATTTCAACTCCAAGGTAATGGATGGGGTTCGGAGGCTGCTATTAGCAGAAATTATCACTCTGTTAATGTACTCCAGGCAGCATTTTTTACAGTTGAATGTGGTGTTATTTTCCTAGTTATCCATTCCCTGACAAGTGGTTATAATCAAAGCTGTCTGTGAGCACTATTATCAGAAACTTACTATTGTGTGCTGGAGGAAAAAATATCACAGGACGCTGCAGTGCCAGAAACTATTGTAGGTTTTAAAGATCTACTGCCACACCAAGTATTTATTTATGTGCTGCTTTTACCTCCTGTGGAAGAAAATAATTTTAACTTAATTTTCTTGTCTCCCCCAACTAGTTTGGAAAATGCACCTCCCAAAATAAGTCCATAATTATGATTAACAACACGGGCCAGATCCTCAGTTGCTGTAAATTAGCATTCCCCAATTCCTTGCAGTGGAGCAAAGCCAATTCCTCGCAACACAGAAAGCTTCCCGTGCCCTTGGCATGCTGCTTTACATCTTTAAGGGTATTAACAAACCTTCCTTAATGTGGCATTGTACAGAATTTGCTCTGGCCAGATCAAACTTTAAAAAGATAAAAAAAAAAGGATAAATCTGGCATCATGGTTTTAAAAGTCTTTAAAATTATCTCGTAAACAAAATGAATTACTTCAATATATTGTGTTGATGAATTAAATCAATGAAACTGCTGCTGCTCTGTCGTGTGATCTGGCTTCAGAGAACAACTTTATTTTCTTCTTAATTTTCAGGTTGGCCATATACTTAATAATATTACTGCAATTCTGGCACAGCTCTGGAGGAAGGAGCTCCAGTGAGACAGCACAGAAAGGAAGTAATTAACAAAAAATGTTTATATCTGTATAGTTGACTACAAAACATGAAGAAAAAAAATCCCCTACCACAGGGATTTTGGGGTTTAAGGATATGAATAGGCAATGAAAAATTCTGCACTTTTCATTTAATAAATCCTCAATAATGATCAGATTAATTTGAGCAGCTGAGTAATCATTTCTGAAAACATTCTCTGTTTTAGGCTGCTCTGCCATGCTCTCCATTCTGTTGGTGCTGATGAAAATGATGGTCCAAGGCTGGGATTAGTGAAGAAAAATCCAGAATTCCTGAGGATCCCCTGACAGACACGTTACATCTGGAACAGGTACTATTTCTCTTCCCAGATCTCCCCTCCTCAGCTTCCCCTCTTTTTCATCTTTCACCTGGGAATTGAACAAACAGAGTCCAAAAAGGGTTTTGGAGCAATCCTAAATCAGGGATACTGTGAAGACAAATGGTAAATGTCTGTTACCCCAGCTGCTAAGTTAATTACTGTAATGGGAAACATCTTGACAGAAGCATTGCATATGGTTATTAGCAATTAACCCACCACTCCAAAAATCACAATTCTGCTAATAACAGAACAGAGCTCAGCCTTCCTAATTACAATCTCTGCACGAAAATTTCTTTATATCAGATTGGACTGTTAAAGCCTGTAACTAGCTACAATTTAAAAAGACTGGCAATGGAGATGCTGAGAATTAGACAGAAAAATGAAAATAGAACAGGATGGCGTGACACTGACTCAAAGTTTTGGGCAACACTCGTTCATGCTTGGGGATACACAACAACTGTCACAGCCTGTTTGCAGGAAATTACACATCAAAATTAAAATGCTAATGAGGGGGGAAATATGCTTTAAAGTGGAGAGGATGGGATGGAACATTGTGAGAGATACCAAATACCAAATCTTTTACAGAATTCGTGATCTGGACGTTGTTGTAAATACCGTGCTGAATTTGGATTGCACTGGAATGTGACAGAACAATTTTCTGATCAACAGGAGAGGAGAATAATGCAATTTCCATCCCTTAGAAAGTCCTTCAGTACTATATGGAGGGCACAAGCTGTTTTCTTTTTCCCCTAACCACTTGTACTCCAGGCAATTGCATCCCATTATAACTGCACAAAGCCACCAAGGGGAATTGGCACTTTACCTGCTCAGCTCAAAAGCTGGTTTAGCTGAGCAAGATGCAATTTAATTTACTCCTTTTCCCAGCCAGGAAAAGGTTCACTGTGGTCAACTGTCCAGTGACTGCTTTGGTAGTGGCCAGGGTGCTGTTTGTAGATGCTGAGGTCAAGGATGTAGAAGTTATAGAAAATAAACTTCAGAACAGCAGGAAGGTGCCTGGTTGGTCACAGCAAGGATGTGGAATATAAAGAAGTCACTAATGCTGTTCCCAGAGCCCTTTTTACCAGAGCCCAGCGTAAAAAGTGGAATAAATGAGTCAGCTTCTACCTCTGAGTCAGGTCTGAAGGTTTAACTGACTTGGGATCCCAGCAGATCAATTATCTCAGGAGGCTTTGAAACTCCTTCCACCAATGCTGCAACTCTGCCCATGGGAGTCATCCCATTAAAGCCAACAGCTCTGCAGGATATTCTCAAATAAAACACAGCAGAGGAGAAAGCATTGGATTTGTGAGAAGAGCACATTGCACTGGCTGGGTTGGCTTTGGAGCTCAGGACAACGCCAAGGTCACAGCAGCTAAAGCCTCCTCAGAAAGGAGGGATATTTTACTCCAGGGTTTGGCTGCAGCTGCATTTTGCTGTGTGGCCCCCAGGCAAAGGTCTCATCTATTTAGTGGCCTTCACTCTGCATTTCGGTACCTCCCAGTTTGCATATTGCTGGTCCATTATTCCTAACAACTGGGTATAATAAATGTTGCGTATAGTTTGTAATGATCACACACAGCTTTGAAGAACAATGTTGGAATAGTTTGTTCCTTAAGATGGAAAAAATTAAAGTATTTTTTTAAGACTAATTTACCTCTCCTGGAAAAATCCCCAACAACTGAGGAATGAGATCTTTTGCTATTTTGCCATGATGTGATCCTGAAAATAATCCAGGTTGGGATGACATCACAGGACATAATGAACATTCAGCCTTGACATAATGAAGGTCTATTATTTAATGAAGAAAGATTTTCTGGGATTTAAGAAATAAAATGATTAAAAACTATGTTGTCTGCAGGAGGTAATGAGATTAGCTCAACACAAGGTCCTGTGGAGTTAAAACTACTCCAGACACAAGAAAGACTCAGCCATTCATTGGAAATTTCAGGGTACAATTATTCTGCTCGAAGGCCAGATAACAGCTGTGAGTTTTCTTCCCCATGAAAAAGAAATCAGTTGATAAAATCTCCAAGGGATCATGTCCATGCAAGCTTCAAAGCAATGAACAATATAAAACCAGTTTTCTTGTTATGAATGGTAAATGTTTACCTACTCCAGCGAAGGCCTTGGAAAAATAAAAACCATACAGGAAACCACTTGTAAAGTGTGTGGAAAATGAGAAGTGGGTGTATCGTGTTACAGGGCTGCGAGGGAGACAAATGAATGCTCTGTGAAGCAGAGGCTGACTGCTGGCTGGTGAGGATGCTGGTGCACCCACCCAGCTGTGCCTGCCACAGATTTGTGCAGGAGCTCCCTCAGAGCAAGGGGAGACCAAGGGAAGGAATCGCAGATTTTAGCCCTGGCTGGCTCAGGGCCCATCTGCTGTTCACAGCCCAGGGCCTGGTTAGTCACAGCTCTCTGGAGAGAGGGAAGCCGTGCTGTAACGCACCTGGAGACCTGCATTAGATCATAAAACGCTTAAGGTGTGTTTTTCTCAATTTTTTATGTGCTACTATGCGCAGCTCCCTTTCCAGGTCAGTTGGTCTCCCTTCCCTCAGCAGTAAAGGGGAAAGAGTTGTGTTTTGACAGCAGTAAAGGTCTGGAGAGATCATAAAGATGAGAGGATGATCTGGAGGACGGCAGGCAGCCCTGGGATTTAAAAACCACTCCTGAGTTCCCAGTTTTATGTTCTTGCTGTCAGTAACTCTCGGCAGCAGCGGTGTTATCCCTCCCTCAAGATGTTCAACGCTTATTTTCACGGTTCCCTCTCGGAAGCGCTCAGACACGATTGCACTGGGCATCCTGCACAGAACAAAGGGCCAGAGGAAATAAAGAGCGGCCAAGATCCGTGTCCGTCAGCATCCCGGCAGCGCAGGGCGAGCAGGGCGGGCGGCTGGAGACTGCACGGGCATGGAGAACATCCCTGCCCATCTCCTGCCGGAGCACAGCAGCGTTCCCGCGGGGAGCTCCCGGGACACAGGCACGGCACGGCACGGCACGGCACGGCACGGGACGCGGGCACAGCTCAGCTCGGCTCGGCTGGGCACGGCACGACTCGACTCGACTCGGCTCGGCACGGCACGGCACGGCTCCGCGCTGCGGGGCGGGCCCGGCGGGGCGGGGATGGGGCCGGCCCGGAGCGGCCCCGCCCGTGGCGCGGCTCTGCCGCCGCTTTAAATGATTTGGGGGCCGGGGCTGCTGCTTCTGCCGCTGCTGTTCCTGCTGCTGCTGCGGGTGTCGGTGCTGCTCCGGCCTCGCTCCCCGCAGCGCCATGCGGGCCGGGCCGGCGCTGCTGCTGCTGCCCGCGCTGCTGGGCTGCGCTCTGGCCGCGGGGCCGCTGCTGCTGCGGGGCATGTGAGTGTCTGTGCGGGGCCTGGGACTGTCTGTGCGGGGCCTGGGACTGTCTGTGTGGGGCATGGGACTGTCTGTGCGGGGCTCTGTGAGTGAGTGTACGGGCTATGTGAGTATGCGGGGCCGTGTAAGTGTGAGGGGCTGTGTGTGAGAGTGCGGGGCCGTGTGAGAGTGCGGGGCCGTGTGAGTGTGCGGGCTCGGCCGGGACACGCCGCTTGTGGGTGGCCCTGCCGGGCGGCTCCTGCTCCCCTCGGCTCCGGGGAAAGTTTGGGTGGGTTCGCCGCAACTCCGCGCATCCCCCAACCCGCTGGGCTGTCCTGGATGGGCTTGCGGTGCTCCGGGAGGGAGGGCTGGGCTGGGCTTGGCTTTGCTGTGAGAGGTGAAGGCACCTCCGGGGCTGCTCCTGCCTTTGCTCTCAGCGTGGGGAGAGCAGCAGGACAGAGATCGGGGATCCGTGCGGGAACGGCAGGGAGTGAGGAGCATCCATCCCATCCCTCCATCCCTCCGTCCATCCCTCCATCCTGCCGCGGCCGGAGCGCACAAAGAGCCGGGCCCGCACGTGTGCGGCTGCAGCGGCGCCGGGGAACTTTCTCCGAGGGGTTCTGCACGGCGCGAGCAGCAAACGCTCTTTGTTGTAAACGCGGTGGAATGTTTGTGTCCGGAGGTGGCTCTCGGGTCGGGTTCTAGAAGGGAGTAGCTGGTTGCATGCACGAAATCTGTGGTTAAAGTTTTCGCGTGTTGAAATCGAATGTTGATGGAAACTGTTTCCTGTGTACCTTTACTTTTCCTCGTGTACCTTTCTCGTCTTGTGTTTTAAGGAATGTTGTACCCCCCTACTCCCCCCTCAAAGCAACCTGACAAGAGCCTTTTCAAATACCTGTGTATACCCTAATTTCTAACCTCTCTTGTCTTCCTGGGTTTTATCTTCATCAACTTCATGCCACTCTTTCATAATTAATGTCTTGTATTTGCTTTCAGTTTAGTTCTTTATTCTGTCTGAAAATTGAGATTTCCAAGCCTATTGCTCACTGGCTTTCTATGCAATACATATTTACACAGCATTTACCAGAAGTGCTTTTAAGGTGGTTTATATTACTCCATTTTGCTGGAGCACGAAGTATCCATCACAGTGCTTAGAGAAGTTAAGCTCATTCTGTGGTAAAACATTTTCCTTTGTTAAAAGTGCTCTGTGTTCCTTTCAGGCATGCTTTGTGCTCTCTTTCTGAGCAATTACTCCATCAGGAGGAGGAATAGCATTGGCCTACATTAATCTGTTTGCAGTTGACATCAGTAATAACTATGATTCTGCACTTTTGAGGCTGGAGGTGCTGTTAACTGTGAATTGCCTCCAAAGAATTTTTTGTTTGCCTTTACCTTTTTAAAGGCTGTGTCGCTGAAAGAGCAGAGGAGGCATTCCCTCCTGGAAGGGATGCTGTGTGAGGATGCTGGAGTCAGTGGCAGCAGCAGTGCACTGACAGCCAGCAGCAATCAGGAGCAGCCACCCAAACCCCCAGACTGTGTCAGAGCCTTCAGTGCTTTTCCCAACAGTCATAATGCTGAAATTGCTGCCTTTCTTCCTGATTTTCCCAAGCTGGAGCAAGTATAAGTATTACTCCAAACTTTCTTGCTATTTAGGGACTTTAGTGTAAGCACAAATGCAAGATGTCACCACCCTTCAGGAATGACTCTGCCAGCTTTCACCAAGAAACAGTGACATGTCCAGGAGGATTTTTGAAATGAATCCCCTTTTTCTAACAATTCTGGTTTGACTTTGGTCATCTGCAGTCAATGAAATCAGAACAGCAAATGCATCCCTTGGAACACGCCATGCTGAGTGTGTTCCTTGCTGTTGTTTTGATTGAGATCTTATGTGGCTGAGGCTACACAGGATATTCTTCATAATTGTTTTTGTTCTGTTGCTAACTTGAGCATTTGCTCCTAGCTAGGAATGGGAGGGATCTGTGGGGATGTTGGTGTTCTGCTTCCAAGCCCCCTGAGGAGATTTAATGTAGAACAGATTAGAGAATTATGAGATATTTCTATCAACTGCTTTTCCATACAATTAGCCCTTGATGGTCCTCTAATAGAACTTCAGAGAACTCTGGAATGACCAGAGAACAGATATGCCATTTTCATTGTAAAGCATATTCGGGTCTTTAAATGAGGAATTACAATATCTGATGATAAAAAGCACATTTTTGACACTTTGTAGTGAGCTCTCTAGCCCAAAACTGGGGTATGTAAGACAATGCAAGTGTGATGTGTGGTTATCCAGCATCAGGGGGGTTATCTAGAAATCAGGGGGAGCTGTGGGACAGGGCAGAAATGGGAACTAAAGAGGACTTGAGTTGCTGTCAGAAGTGGTAAATCCTCTCCCAGACAAGCATTCCCCTGGGAGCTGGAGCAGTGCAGATGTCTGCTCATAGTCAGGGGTGCAGGGCAGAGCAGAGGCAGTGGAGGTGTGAGCTGTGTGCTGGGAACCCCCTTTGTGCAATAAATGTCACCTTTCAGAGCTGGGACTGGGACAGGGCTCAAGAATGGATTCCTCTGTTCCCAGGTGAGGTGGGTGAGGATTTCCTTGCCAAAGGCAGGAGATCAGTTTGGTTCTGTCAGCATTAAACCCCTTGACTGTGGCTCTGCAGGTCCAGGATGACATCTGAAGGGGCTGCTCTGCTTTTAGAGGATCCAGTCTCAATCTTGCAATAAAACTGGTTTTCTTCACTGCTCACGCGTTGTATCTGCATATTTTCACTTTATCCACGAGCAGTCTGGTCGCATTCCAAGGAACACCTGGATGTGGATTCCTGGCTGAGTTGCTGTTTTCCAGCTCCTCCAATTCTTTGGGGCAGTATCAGCTTTCTTGGCCTCCTCCTGATAAATCACGTTCCCAAAAGGAAACTCTAGCATCCACATGTTATCTGCATCTGCAAGCCTCGAGTAAACCTGGCCCTTCAGCTGCTCCAGCTGTTGGGTGCAGTGACACAGGGCTGGTTTTGCACCCCTGCAAACAGATGTGCCTGTAGACACTTTCTTCAAGTTACATAAATAAAAATTCCTTTTAAGGTATAATTAAAAAAGGCAAAGTCCACTATTTCCCACATTTCAAGAATTAACTGCTGTTGTGCAGAGTGTTTCCACATGAGGGGATGCCTCTGAGTTGTGATTGTTACAGCGGAACAAATTGCATGTCAATTTGAATATTTGGAATGCAGCGCAGAAAACAAAACGAGAAATGCTTCCACAAAGTATAGAGAGATACAACTTAAACCTGGAGCCTGGAATTTTGTTATAATACTGACCAAAATGATGTGAAAAGTAGATTGTGTAATCATTTCTTGGTGAGAAATTGTCTCAATGTATTGGCTGTTTAGCCAATATGCTTTATTTTCACCTCCAGCGATGTCAATTTGCAGGTGTGAGGAAAGCTTGTCTTCCTAGCGTTAAATAAGGGCTTAAAGTATGTTTCCTTTTTAGAGCTGAGCTGAATAATGTAGTGGAATCCCCTTGACTTCTTTGGATGGGTTATCTTACACTTGAAGGTTTTGTAGTTAAAATTTGCAAGTTTTTCTGGTGAAAGTAAGGTTTGCTAGTGGTGTATTCAAATTTGTAGCATAGTTTAAATTTATATTAAATTTGTACATCAAGTGAGATGTACAAAGTAAATATTTCCCTTTAAACCTTGATTGAAGTGATGCTGGCAACTGAGAGAGTCATTGGCAAATTTTGATTTTAGGCTCAATTTTGCCCAACTTGTTGTCAGCTGAAACCTGAAGCCCTTCTTCCCATTCCTGTCTGCTCAGACTCCATAGAGTTGCAGTAAAATCAGCCTTTGAGGCTTGGATAATGTGATTTTAGCAAGCATGGTTTAAATGCGTTGGCATAAAATTCGTGGTGGTTTCATCCCCTATTTCCCCAACCCTTGAATTTGCCGTTGAAGACTGAGATGTTTCTGATCTTTGTGAAGATCACACCGAACAGAAATAGTTTTTTTTCAGCCTGTGCACTACAGGCTGCTGCCAGCAGATAGAGCTCATGCTGGTCAGCTCTGCAGCACAGAATCCATTCCTCAGGACTTTGCAGCACTTCAAGCTTCTGTTTCACAGCTCCTGGAGGAATATTAATTTTGAATTTAGTCTTTTAACAGATGGCAAAGCGCTCTTTTCCTCGTTTTCTGCCCCAGTGTATTCACTGTCAGGAGACTTGAGGATAATGAACGAGTGTCGTGGTGGTGCTGTGCTTTTCCTGATTTATGACGTTTTCCTGCTCTTCAGGAGAAAAATGAGATCAAGACTTTCTCCTAAACTCTGAAATAGCTGCAAGACAGCACAGTAAAATCTGATAGCCTGAAGTTGTTATATTTATCAAAGATGAACTTGAACTGTAAATATTTTCCAGTTTTAGAAACTCCTGGGTTTGAATCAGAGACATCATAAAATGGTTTTAAATCTCACAAGAGGTTTAGAAATTCTCTTTATAATCACAGTAGCTCACATGTACTGTATGATTCTTAAATCTGCACATTTAAGGTAAAAAAGTAAAGGGTAATGCCCCTTCACTTTTAATGGGATTGGACTTCTCACATTACTCTCCAAAAATACACCCTAAGAGGAAAAATCTTGTCAGGTTTCTTTAGGTGTAATTGTTATAGAATGCTGCTATAGTTTAGTTATTTATGCAATAGTTTAATGTGCTTGAAATGTGTTTTTGCAGTATTTCTTGAGAAAATTGTCTGATTTTTGCTTTGACTTTTCTTCTGCATTGTTTTGCTTTTCCTGGTTGTAGGCATGCCATGATCTAGGTATGACAGGCTGTGGAATATTGTTAATAAATGTGGAGAAGCCCCCTGGTGAGGAGGGATGAGATTATCTGTGGTGGCAGGCCTGGTCTCCAGGTGACTTTTTAGCAGAACTTTGATGGCAGTGACACTTTTGGCTCCCAGAGGGTTAACAGCCCATATTGCAGACTTGTGTTATTCACCAATTAAATACCTTCTCTCTTTGAACACAGTTAATAGATTTCCTTCCTCTGAAATCCAAGCCTGTTATTGCTTACATTCCCCTCTCAAATCTATTGCTTTTAATTTATTTCTGAGCAGAAAGAAATTTCCTTTCATTACTGCGAAATCAAAGCATTTGAAAATGATGTACTGAACGTATGCAGCTTGTGCTTTGGGTTCCAGCTTCCAGCCTTGCTTTAAAACTAGTCATTAATTGTTCCAGGGGGGAACTTGATATTTCTGCCTTTGCTGGGAGATGGTGAGGGCTGTGATGTGTGTCCTGAGCTCCATCTCTGAGCTCTGTGGATGGATATTTGTGTGTGGAAAGGGGAGTGTTGTTCAAGTCAGAGTGCTGACATTTGTTTTTGTGATCTCTCGTAGAAACACCTTGCTGTCTTCCCTTTGTAAATCAGAGCAGAGCTTGGCACAAAATCTTGCTTAGAAGAGAATGCCATGCCCAGACCATGTTTTTATGTACGTGGCCTAATTCAATATTGAAAATTTAGCATAATGTCTCAGGGTGTGCCTGATAATAGGCTTTATAGAGTGCTCTGTGCTGTTTTTTAATGAAGAAATCCCCATAAATTGTGGAACAATTGGGTATTTTGGGCCTGGTCTTTAGGTTGGAATATTCCTCTATAGAAAATGAGTTTTTATACACCTCAGCCCTCTGGAGACTCTTCAGTGTTTGCCCTTTGTTTTGTAGTTGCTGGTGCTCTCCCTGCCTGACCAGTGCACCATCAAGGGTGAAAATACAGCTGTATAAACTTCTCTCATCATGATATTGCTTGTATCTTATAATTGTGAGTCAGAGCCTGTCCATCTCTCTCTCTGTACATTAACACCAGGAACTGTGGGTTATTTAGAACCTCAGCATAAGTTTCTAACCCAAAAGATATCAATTGAGATTTTTTTCCCCCTTCTACTTTGCCACTGTTGAACACTAATCCACTAATGCATGTTAGTTTTTCTGTGGTCCAAATTAATTAAATATTTAGCTTAACCAAAATTTCTTAATGTTAAAGCAAACAACCAAAAACCTCAAACCAAACAAAAAATCCCAAACCCCTCAAAAATGGACATTGGTATCAAGGTAATGATTAATAGTGAAGTAAAAGACTTAGAATATTTTAACACCTAAAATGTTGGCATGTAGGGGTTTTTCTTTTTTTTTTACATATATTGCATACATTAGATGTTATCATGTTTGATTGGAAGGTATATATTCCATGTTATTTTAAAAGTAAGCTTTAAAAAAAAGTTTTGCTTCGAAACTGCTAAAATCTGGCAGGCACCAAAAAAGCAGTGACCAATTCCTGGATGTGGTTGCTGAAATAGAACTGAGGATTTCAGTGCCTTCTAGCTCATTTCATTGTCAAACAGTGTGGCACCTGCTGTAAACCAGGGTGAGCTTTCTCTCCTCGTGACATGTGGTGTGACACTCGGAATGATTCTTGTGTGAATATTTGAACATCAGGTCCCTTTGTGCCTTCCTGCTGCAGGGAGCTCAGGTGTGTGCACCTGGCTGGTTTATTGGGGACTGGAGTTTGCTGGGGTGTTACACACAGGGCAGTGATAATGGCAGTGGGTGTAGTTAATGTGAAATTGCACCTAGAGCTTCCCCTCTCTGATTTCAGACTTTTACACCCTCAATTTAATGTGGATTTTGGACCCTTATCTACTTTAAGATTCATTGTTTTAACAATGAGTGCATGCCAGCTATTTCTTAGCCTCCTTTATGTGATATCCCATATGATTTTCTAATTAAGAGACAGATCCTTGGGACCTGGGTCCTTAAATTTTGTAAAGCTGAGTGTTTGTGCTGGCCTGGTCTCTGGTGCTCTCCTGGATGTAGACAGAACTATAAAACTGGGTGTTACTGGGGATTGAATCTACATGACACTACAAGAGAAAAAAAATAAAAATCACTCCCTTATTTAAGAAAAAAAAAAGTGGCTTGACCAATCATGGTTAAATGATGTAGATGTGCATGTTTACCTTCTGCTTTCCTTGCCAACCCAAATAGATGATTCTGTGCTGGGGGAGAGAGGAGGATGGTTAAGTGGAAGGCAAACGACGGGCGCCGCACTTTGATAGCGGCAAGAACCAAAAATCTTATTGTTGTTATAATAGCTGAGTGTGTAATTAATCATCTCCTATCGATTTGCTCTTCATCTAGATGCAGGGCACAAAGGCTGAAGGAACTCTCATGTTATTTGGCTGCTCCATCTAATCAGAGGGAGGATGAGAGTGAGACGCAGCAGTGCATTAGCAACCTGTGGGATGGGGCAGCCTGGTGTGCTGGACCTTGTGATAATGAGAACCTAATCTAAATGAGCCTGGTGCTTACAAGCTGTGTCCCACAGGGGCTGTGAACATCACAAATATTGATACAGGATCAGGAGAGAGCAGGGATTGATTAGTGGTCAAGGGAGCAGGATGTCCTAATTGTCTCTGGTAGTGCTGATTAATTTGATCAGGGAAATGAGCCTTAAAATAGATTAAGGGTAGAAAGGGGAGCTTGGCAGCTTAAAAAAAAAATAATAAAAGCCTTTTCTGTCATTCTGGCCTTTGTGAATTATTAAGCAATATGTATCTAGAGACAAAATTTATATATATAAGCCAATATATGTAACTTGCTCTCTGGACCTTTTGTTTCTGTGGTCTATTTCCCACATGTTTCTGAAAGGTGCCACCTTTTCTTTTTGCAGGTCTTTTTTATAAGACAATGGTGATGTTGGAGGTGTGAGGGGATTCAGACAGTTCACCTGAAAAGCTCCTAATGAAATCCTTTGTAGCAGTGTACAATTAAGCACTATGTACCTAGAGACAAAATTTATATATATAAGCCAATATATGTAACTTGTTCTTTGGACCTTTTGTTTCTGTGCCCTATTTCCCAATTTGACTTTTATTTTCCTGTGTTCAAATAACACAGTTTATTCTGTGTTATTTGAACACAGTTTTTTCTCCTTTCCAATTGAGATCATATAGATTAAAAACTTTTAATCAGCATCTCTTTTGCGCACAACATCATGCTGCTGGCTGTTTCTCCTCTGCAGTGCCACATGTTTCTGAAAGCTGCCACCTTGTCTTTCTAAAAGTCTTTTTTATAAGACAGTGGTGATGTTGGAGGTGTGAGGGGATTCAGACAGTTAGCCTACAAAAGCTCCTGACCGAATCCTTTGTAGCAGTGTACAACTATTTTCAGATCAACATCAGTGTACCTCCAGTGCAAAACCAGTTATCATCACAGCAGTGGAGAGTTTAGCCCTGACTGTAATCTTGGTTCCCTTCAGAAAACTCTTATTTGATCTTTTCAAACTAAAACTGAGTAAGCAGACTGAGGTTTTCTAAACTTTTAATAGCAGCATAAGGGGAAGGAGCAGCAACCAATTAGTGTTTTGAAAAATCCAGGATTCCAGCAAGTTGCTCCTGATGACAGGTTTCGTCTATTGACTGATTTATGGGAAGATCAATAGTGTTCAGGCTGCAAATCCGTCAGCTGAGGCAATGCAGGCTGCAACATCTCATTTTTAGGGGGATGCTAACAGCTGTCTGACTCAGTGTAGAAGGTGGTGTCATTCAGGCAGTCTCTGTGGAAAGACCTGAAATCAGACAGCCAAATTCGTCTTCGTTAATGTTTTGATTTAAAGTTTGTGCTGTTGAAAGAAACCTTTAGGGATATCTTGATGTGTGTTTGCTCTCTCACTGCTGTTAAATCTGCCTACCTTCAGCTCCTTGTGTTGAGCTGGATAAAAGTAGATGGGTAGAATGAGAGATTTCCTTTGGCATTCCAGGTGTTGGGCAGAAAAAGAAAATATCCCTATCACAGAGATATGATGGACCTTTACAAATTGAACTGTCCAAGGCCAGGGCTTGGAGCCGCCTGGGATAGTGAAATGTATCCCTGCCCATGGCAGGGGTTAGAACTGAGTAATCTTTAGGGTCCTTTCCAACTCAAACCAATTTTTGTGGTAGATCTGTTCCTTTTCTCTTTAAAATTCCAAACGTAGGAATGAATTACATCCCGCCTGGAGATGCTTTTAATTTTCTCTGAACTTTTCCCGTTGTGCCGAGGTTCACAGGCACCTCAGCCAGATGATTAGCCCAGGCTGCTCTTGCTCTGTGTTGGTCTAATTATCTGTTCATTAGAATCTCAAGTCCTGAGCTGGGAGTGTGTAGGGTGTCTTTGTTTAAAGGGCAGTCTCCTAATGCAAATATTAAGAGAGCTTTCTGCCTTGCCTGAGTCAGACTGACAAGCTAATAATAGCCTTGGTGTTAGCCTTGGCTGGCACAGAGCACCAGTGCAAAAGGGTTTAAAGGCACTGCTGTATCAATCAAACACTGGCCCGTAATATGCCTTTGAGACTTTTGCTTGTTTTAACACTTAAACTCCCATTAAGAAACATCTTCTGAATGCAGAGGGCAGTGAAACAGGAGCTGTTCTCTGATACACCACTACATCAACTTGAGGCTTCAGCTCACTCCTGGATGGCCTCTAATTAGAGTGCCACAGTGCTGGATTGTGCCTTCACTGGTTCCAGGAGCTGTTCTGAGGTTTAGAGGTCTCCAGTGAGTCAGATATCCCAAAACCTGCCCTGCTGGCTGTGTGTGTGTGGGGAGCTGTGACGATGCTGAACTGTTGGAGAGGGCATGCTTGATTCCCAGCTTTGCCAGCACGGGATTACATGTTATGCAATTGCTGCAATTTAATTATAGTGTTTCAGCAGTTTTGATATCTGCCTTTAAATTATCCCAAGGGCACCGAGGAGGAATGGCTTACTTTGAATAAATCTTCATAAACATATGACTCTGCTGCTGGCTTGTTTTGTTCTGCGAGCGTCATTTGTTCCCATTAACCATATCCTAGAAGTCAATGCTGCTATTCCTGGAAGCATGGCAATATCACATGAGGAGGAACTTGTGGGATGGGCTCAGCGTGTCATTACAACAATTGTCAGCTCCTCTCTTTTATTTATGGAAGAGCGATGCATATGAATGTACCTTTATCTGGAAAGTTTTAGGCAATTCTAATAAAAGGAGATATGCATGAATTATCAGAACATGATGTTCTATTCACTGGAGGGAGAGTCATTTTAAAAAGCCTGCTAAGTGAGGCATGGTTGCTAAGTAAGGCAAGGGTTTTATTAGACCGACTGACGTAATGGAAAGGAGGAAAAACAGGCAAGATTTTGGGCACACAAAGATCTTCCTTGGATGGGAAACAAATGGCAGACTTTGTGCTAAGAATGGCTTGGGAACAATGCCTCTGAACTTCAGCTAAATATGTTAGATGGGGATGTAATTCTGGAGGGAAGGGGTAGCTGGGACACATGGGAAGGATTGATAAATGGTGGAGATGACATCAGGAATGAGGGGGAAGCCTGGTTGTTTGAGGAATTTGGGCTGTGACCATCTCCTGTTCTGCTCTGAGGTGTTGGCACTGAGGAATGGGAAATATGGAGCAATACTGAGTATGGACTGTTCAGTTGAGGAGGAGGAACATGGAGGGATGTCCATTGGCAGTGTGGTTTGGGATGATGGCGATAATTCCTCTGAAACCTGGGAGAAATAGATATTCTAGTTCAGGAATACTGCCAAGGCCAGGTGTTCCAGCACAAATGGATTCTTTACTTTTTTTCCATGGTGATGTAGGACAGCCAGAGCTTACAGCTGTGGGCTTTCTTCTCCTGCCTTCCTTTCCATGGGCTGCCTGAATTTCTGAGGGCTTTTTGGATTCTGTCACATGCTTGGAACTGATGGGAGATCTGACTCCCCCAACAGCAAACCCAAAACTGATTGCAAAAAAAAAAAAAAAAAAATCCGTTCTGTTCCTTCTCCTGGAGTGTCCTTGTTGGGCAGAGCTCCTCTTTGCCCCGAGATGTGTCCCAGGTGTTCCCTTGGAGCTGTGGTGGCTCTGGTGGCCTGGCTGGATGTGCCATTCTCCATGGCGTGATGACAGCATTCTGCACAGCACTGGGGCTTTTGTCCGCTCAAATCCTGTGGGATTTGATCCAGGCAGGGATTCTCCCAAGTGTTCAGCTCAGCAGGAAAATTGATCGTGGTTATGGTGTTTTCTGGTTCTGCACAGGCTTAATCTAATGATATTTGTAAACCACTTGAAGACCTGTGGATGAAAGATGTTCTCTCGTTAGCAAGGACACCTTGTGTGGTGTTCAGGCTTCATAGGAGTTAAAAAACTCCACAAATCCTGAATGAGAGACTAACAATATCCACTGTAAGTGATGGTGACCAACCGCCAGGCAGCTCCTGGGCTAGAACTGCTCTCTTATTAATGCTAATCCCAGGTTTTCTAGCACAGGGTCATGTTCCTACCTATGACAGAGGAAACAAGGGTGTCAGGTTGTTACTTGATCACTCTCTACCTTCTTCAGACTGAAATTTGGGGAAGGATTTGTCTGCTGAATGGTGTTGTTGCCAGGGTGGGTATAGAAGGTCCCTGTTCCCCACTGTGTTTGAGTTACTGAGGGTTGTGCTTGCAAAGCCTCACCAGGCTGTCCTGGGGAAATGGTGATTCAATTATTGCACTAAAGATCTATAAACTACTCAGAAAAAAATTGTGAGTTAATTTCATTTGTGTCACAACAGGTTCCTGCCGTCAAAGATGACAAAACCCCCCATTCTTTATGGTTTTATTTAGACCTTGAGTGTTTGCTGCTGTTGTTTTCTGTCATGCAAAATTTCCTGATTTATACCGGGGCAGAGAAATTGGGATAAGGCAGACGAAATCTCTGCAAAACCATCAGCATGTAACCTTTATTTTGACCCTCCATACCTCCTGCAATCCTGCTATTTTTGTAACTCTGGCTAGGTAGCAGGATGAAGATTACATATCATCCTCCAAAGCAGAGCTTTTATTTTGGTCTTGTTATTTTAGGAATAATCAGCAGAGAACAAGGATACTTCCTCTTACCAATTTGATGTGTTTCCCTGAGGGGACTGATATCAGGGGGGCTCTTACAGAATACACAATTTCCCTAGCAATAGTTCAGATAAATCCTATCTGCCCTTGAATCTCTGGTAAATCTTTCATTGACTTGTGAGAAGCCTGAATTTCAGTGCATTGTTCACATGCTAAGGCTTGGGGCTGCAGTGTGTTCCAACACCTGTAAAAATTCTGGTTCAAACTGTTACACCCAGCAGAGCTTTATGTGTGCTTCTCTAGGTGTCTAAATTTGGTGTCAGAAATAAAAATTGTGTTTTTCTTTTCCCCTTTGCAGGCCCAATGTGTGCCCAGTGCTGGAGCTGGCTCTGGTGGGACGCCAGGAGCCCTGCATCCAGTCCTTCAGCCGCATGGTCAGGATGTGGAAGCAGGGCTGCACGAACAGGAGGTGGTGTGTGAGCTATGAGAGAAGGTAACACATTACCTGTTGTTATAAATGGGCTTTGTTGCTAATCTTTGTGCAAGTTTAACTTTTCTGTGAGAGGAGTTGTCAGCTGTTTCATCTGAAATGTTATGGACATAGTGTCCTCCTGAGATTTGACTTGAAATCTGTTATTACTGAGTGGAAAATGTGACTTTTTAATGTGTTTTTGGGTTGCTCGTGAGCCTCGTGGCTGGCTTTAGATTGAGAATTTTACACTATCAGAAGATGTTCCTGTCTTGTTCTTGCTCAGGTGAAGCCCAGCTGTCAAGTCATTGACTTTGAAAAATTGAACTTCTTTCTGTTTCTGCCACATGCTTGGAACTGATGGGAGATCTGACTCCCCCCACAGCTGAACCCAAAACTGATTAAAAAAAATATTTAAAAATAAAAATTACTCACCTTTGACTAACCTGAATATAAATTCTTCAAAATAGTGTGTGGATAGAGCATATCAGAGCTACTGGGCATTATCAGGATGCAGTGTGCTGTATTTGCTTCGATTTTAACAACGACTCCTGATGGAGGCTGACAAAAGTCTCATAAATGTGACATATGAGTGCAGTGTGCTGCTGGGGAGGTGGGAGTGGGTGGGATGGGAGCTGTGACTGCTCTCTTACCCTTCCTGTCCCCACAGGTCTGGCTACTACACGGTTTACAAGCAGGTGTACAGGATGGAGCAGCAGACCGTCTATAAGTGCTGCCCTGGCTGGGCCCAGCAGGACAATGAACCCGGCTGTCTGCACTGTGAGTTGGGACAAAGCTGGGACAAAACCACCAAATGACACCCTCAGACCCCGCCTTCCTACTGAATCCCCACCTCTAGACACAAGGGTTTGCTTCTTGTGGTTTGTAACTGGCGTTTCCCCAGTGATGGGGGAGTAAATGTCCTTTAAAAAGATAAAAGTGCTCGTGTAAAAGCAGCAAATAGATCTAATTTTAATCCACACAGTTTGGATTAACAGTTTAAACTCTAATTGGAGCTGTTGCAGCGTTTTTGTGCCAGCCTGGCTTTGACAGGCCAACCGAATTTATGGCTGTTACCCGAATTATGCAGAGAAATCTGCTGTGAGGCACTTTCCTTGGGTGTAGCACTTGCTAACCTGACTGGTTTTGGCATTTTCCCTTCTGCTGGTGCCCTTGAGCCAGTTTTATTTCTACCCTTTGGTTCTCCATCTGATGAGAACCCGTTTCTATCACTAATTTCTAACAATGATTGGATATTCTCCTAAAAGATGGAATTTAATTTAAAAGATAAGGCAGCACTTCAGCCACTGCTAACAAGACATCAGTGAAAGATGGCAACCTACTCAGTGTTTAGTTTTGTTACTGTTTAGTCAGTAATTGTGTTTTCTGTATGAAAGTTAGCATCTGTTCTTATTTATTTTTTAATCTTCATACCAACTTCAGGGCTGCATTCAGAGAGCTTGCTTTTATGGTTGTCTCTTTGTAGTTAAAACACACAAAAAAAAAATAGCCTGAGAGGTATTCCTGTTAGTTTCAGCCTGAATCTACATATTTAGTGTGCACCTGTTTAGTTGTAAGAAGTCAAAAATATGTTTACAATCTGTGTTTTAATCTCTGGTGTAAAGGAGTTTAAGGTATGTGAGCACCAGGGGCAAAAGGAAATTTTCTTCCTGAAAGAGCAGTGCAGGCTTGCTTTGAATTCTTTAAGGCCCCAAAATGGTTGAATTACTCTTTTGTGTTTGATACTCTTTGCAAGTTTGGCTCAAGCGTGTGGAATTTAAGTTGCTGTAAATAAAACTGTTCTGTGTTAGAGGAAGAGAAGAATTGCAATTCCCCTTTCCCCTCCACATATATAATATCTCCCAGTGCATCAGTGGTTTTTAACCATTCCTCCATTATTGTCTGGCAGCTTTTCCTATTTTATTTTGGATTCAGGCAGTGCTTTCAGTCCTGTCTTCTGCCTCTGAAGCACCTTTAAGTAAAACTGCAATATCTGAGTCTTACTTTTATTAAATTTCTTCATACCAACAGGGTAGTTACACCTATGATAGCAAGTCCTGCCGCAGTCCAGCCTTTGCACTACAATAAAAATCTGGGTTTGTTATTTGGGAGGCCATGTTGCATCAGGACTGAGTCAGAGAGGGAATTCTGGAGGATCCTTGGCCCAAAATGAGCTGAAATATCCTGTCCATTTCTGTTTCTAGTGCTGTGCTCTGCTGGCACCTGCTTCAATGGAGGGAAGTGCTCTGGAGGAGGGTCCCAGGTGTGCCAGTGCCCTGCAGGATTCCAGGGGCCTCGCTGCCAGTATGGTGAGTGCACTGGGATGGTCCCAAGTTGGGGTAAAATGCAACTTCAGCATTCACTGCTAAAACAAGAATATTTTATTAATGTTGGCTTAAAATTAAAGGCGCCTTTGCTGCGCTTTTGAGTGGTTATTTGATCATTCTCTGATTTTCCAGAATTTTTTTTGCATTGGATTTTAACAAAGCAAGATGAAAATTTAGTTTGATTGGTATCAGATGAATGTGTCTGTGGTGGATAATATCACTGAATATCAGCAGTGGTGTATCTGTCTATTGCTTCTCAACTTGGATGTTCCTGTGGTGCTCTTAGTGAATTTCTCAGCCTTGCTTTCACCTATGTGAGAGGAAATTCTGAGTCAAAGCAGGCGGGCAGTAGGTGAAGAATGCAGCAAATGAACCACTGTATTTGTTCATGGGGATTTTTTTTTTTTTGGTGCATCTCAAAGTAGGAAGGTTTTAGAGCTCGCTACCAAATATTTCATAGTATTCATGGAATAATATATGCACCAATCTTTCATTTCACTGTGTTCTAGCATGCTATAGTCTGAATTCTGTGTGACTTAGACTCTATCACCCACTCTGAATGAGAACCTTTTTTGTCTCGCACACTGGCTCACAATTTGATAAACCCATAATGGCTTGTCTTGTAATTTAACACACTGTGTAAAGCTCTCCAAAATTACAGCACTGCATCCATTTGGCTTCTTAAGGGAGGGAGGAAAGTCATTCCTTCAGAGTAGGCTGTGATTGGGACAAAGGCTTTCTTTAGTATTAGGCAAATGATAATTTCCTTTTCAACTGAAGCATATTGTGCTTTGTTCAAAAGAAGGCAGATTTTTAAGTATTTCGGTTTTTTCCCTTTTAAATTCTAATATCTTTGTGTCCTCACCTGGCTTGTCTGTCAGGCAGTGTGAGTGAGAGAGACTATAACAATAAATAAAATGCAGAGCTGTTTACAATGGAGCTGCTGCTGCCTGCAGACAATTTCAGCTCAGTTGAGCTGTGATTGGGAATTTCTTTACTGCCCACAAAAACAAGTTTATGTGGGTGAGTTGAGGTGAGCCAGGGTGACACCAAGGCAGGCTGGTTGTGATTAACTTACAGGAGAGCTGCTGCTTCAAGGTAAGCAGGATCACAATCTCCAAAAAGGCCTTCTAATAACTTATTACCAAATGGAATATATCTCAGCAAATTATAAATTGTCCTTGCTGTGATAAATTGCCTTTTGAGACTCCTTTTGCCGTGGATGTGAGGCATTCCCAGCAGGCAGATTGTGGATAGCCCAGGTCGGATTTTCCAGCTGCAATGGGATTGTGCGGTCTCTGTTTCACAGAGGGATTGTAAAAACAATGAGGGGCATCCTGCAGGATGCTCTTTGCACTTGGGTGTAACTTTTATCTGTGCCCTCTGTTTGCCTGCTTTCTGTTGATTCCTGAGGTCTGAATGGAGTTCCGGGAGCCATCACCCTCAGGTTTGTGCGGAGCTGCTATCGCAGCCTGGCAGGAGGAAGTTTGTAAATTGAATTCTGAAGGGGAAAACCTTCTTTCAGCAAGGCTGTTATGGACCATTCACCTGCCTAACAAAAGCGAGGTAATTCAGAGTGTAAGGCCTCTCAACTGCTGCAGGTGCCTGCAGTCAGATTCTTCTGCGGCTTGTATCATATTTGTGCAGGAAAAGGAAGGGGAAATGTCCTGTGGGATTAACAGCCACAGCCTCTGGTTTTCCTGGCTGATGTTGGAATATTGCTCCTAAAGTAGCTTGGATTTAATGCTGGAGAGATGGTTTCTTCCTTTCAAAGAATTAAGGATTCCATCACTCTGATTCTGAGGTTAATTTGGTACTTGGTACCACCAATTGTTACAAGAGCAGCAATTAGAAGTTAACTAGTTTTTAATTATGATATATTATAAATGGTTTTATTGCTTATTACTTTTAGTTCTATTATGTTGTAAATGTTTTAAAGTTATTTGAAATTATTATTGTGGGGTTTTTATTATAATGTTATAATTTTTATTAGGTTTTTATTAATTTTTATTAATTATAATTTTTATAGGTTTTTTAAAAGTATCTAGTTTTATTTGTAACATTATTTTTGAAACTTGTTTTTTAGTTTAATTATTTTAAAATAATGTTTGCTTTATTTTATGGTATTTTCAAGTTAGTAATTTTTGTTTTAAGGTTTGTATGTAGATGTATACAATGTGAGCTTTTTGTCAGACTTTGAGAATTTTCCATAAATCCATTTCTCACATTTGTAATCTTGGTTTCTGTCACTTCTGGTATTGTGGCTTCCTGTCAGTCTCCTGACAGAGGAGGAACCACAGGCATTTCATGGCTGCACTTGAACCCATTTGAGCAAAATTGCTTCATGTATCCCATTTTATATCTCCCCCTCTCCAGCCTTTTTGATTTTCTTCTCTATTTCTGTCATCAGTGTTGGCAGCTGATTCTAAAGTTTCACTTGTGCAGCAGCTCTCATAATCTCCTTGCTGGGTGCTGTGAACTACAGACTATAGACAAATTAGTATAAAAATATTACTAAATTCAATTACTCTAGGAAATAAATGAGGACATATGTCTCGGGAATCTTCTAACCATTCCTTTTGTGGAGTTTATATTTGCCATTGAGTTAGGCAGTAGGTCATTGTCCTGGAAATGGAGTTTTGTCCTGGAGAAAGTTTGTGATGGATCTTTCAGGATGGCTGATGGCAGCATCACAGCCATCTCAGCAGAAATGATTATTCCCAATTGGCATGATAGCAGATAGTGACTTTTAAAAGGAATTATGGGGTGTTCCTGCAGCCTGGGACAGACACATTCCTGATGAGATGCTGCAAGGGTCAGGGCTCCTCTAACAAACTTAATGTAATTGTGTTCAGAAACGTGTTACTGCCTCCCTTGTACACTCTAAAAATTACTTAGAAATTACTATTTATAAAAAATAAAGTAATATTTTTATACTAATTTGTCACTCCCCAGTTTTATTATTTTACCCACACAAGCAGCAATGCAAACTTAGAGAAAGATTTATGGGTGAGATGGTGGAGTTCTTCACGCAGCCATTGCAGGGACTGGGTAACAGATTGAGCTGTCTCCTGCCCTGTCTGCTGCAATTTGTCTTGTAATAATAGACTTATATCAATTACAATGTAAACTTGCAAGCTGGGTTTCTTTCCATTTTTTGGAACTTGTTTGGAAAGTTGTGATCCCCGTTTGTCCCGGTGGAAGGGAGGGAAAACCTGTAACAAAAAAGAGAGAAGGTAAAACTCAGTGCCAAGAATGGATTCTGCTGCAGTGCTGGTGTCATTGATATTCACTGGTTGTCCTGGTGATCTTGTTCAAGGCCTGGTGGCCACCTGAGCTGGACATGGGAGTAAATGAATTTCATTTAGCTTGCTTAATTCAGCCCTGGGAATTTTACTTGGACATGCAGCCAGTGAAAGCATTCCAAATTCTACAAACAAGGGTGTATTTATTTACTCCTCTTCTATGTACTCTATGTGTACATGTAATCAATGGAAAATGAGGGGTTAGTTTTGACTCTTAAGTGTTTTGTCATCAAATCTCAAGTTGTTGATGGTTTTGCTGAGTGCCTCCTGATGGGTTTTAAAACATGAAGTAAAAAACCAGAGTGAGAACTGAACAGGCTTTGTCATTTCTTAACTGATACAAAATCTGAGCATGATTAATGTTCTGCAATTATTCTTTTCATAATTATGAAAGAAAAAGTACAGTTGAGTCTATCTGAGACAATGGGTGTAATTGGTGTTTAAAAATAGGTGAGGAATGACCAGGGAGGACTTGTCAGCAAAGTCCTCTCATGGTGGCATGGTGTTTGCCCTCCTCAATACAATATTCCAGTGCTTAACAGATAAAGTGTGACAGTGTTCACAGGGCTCTTGGATGAGGGAAGAGATGAGGATCTGACTCCATGTTTCAGAAGGCTGATTTATTATTTTATGATATATATTACATTAAAACTATACTAAAGAAACAGAAGAAAAGGTTTCATCAGAAGGCTGGCTAAGAATAGAGTAGCAAAGAATGATAACAAAGGTTTGTGGTTTGGGTTCTCTGTCTGAGCCAGCTGGGCTGTGATTGGCCATTAATCAGAAACAACCACATGAGACCAATCACAGATGCACCTGCTGCATTCCACAGCAGCAGATAACCAATGTTTACATTTTGTTCCTGAGGCTTTCCAGCTTCTCAGGAGGAAAAATCCTAAGGAAAGCATTTTTCGTAAAAGATGTCTGTGACAATAAAGTGTCAATAGATTAATTTTTACACCACTGTTTGCTGTCACACAAGTGGAATTTTAAGTTCTTTTGCAGTGCCTGGTGCAGATGATTAGATTCTGCAGCTGTTGCTTGCCCAGCACACATCTGGAGGGGCAGTGTGCTCTGCTGGGTGCAGTGCTCACCTGATAAGAACTTTCTTTTCCACCTGCCACTGACCTTGGATATTTAATGCAGTAACTTTTAGCAAATTACCCCACTCTGCCTGGGCTTTGCTGTACATGAAATGTTGATAATGGTGGTTCATTCCTTCATCAGGTGCTTTGAGACCTGAGTAATTAAGTGTGAGATAATGGCACTGGCATGTGTGTATAAAGGCAGGATGCACACTGCAAGGGGAGCTAAATGAAATGCTTATGAGGGAGATATCCATCAGTTCATTGACTTGCTGTCAATCTCTGCCTTCACTCTGGTCACACGCTATTAAGATATTGAACTTATAAAGGTTCTGGTAAACAAAAATAGCAGCACCTCCTAGAGCAGGTAGATCAGAGTTTACACTATAAAACTGCTTACAACAATGGTGTTTTTTTTTTTTTTTTTTTAATTTTAACCATTGATTAAAATGGCAGGAATTCTGATATATTTTCTTAAAAACAAAAATATTCTTTTCTTTCACTGTGAAAAAGAAAAGAATTTTCTTCCATTTTTCCTCTAGGAAATGTTTCTTCCTGCAAAGAGCTGTTTGATACAACTTCTGATTAATGTCCTGTCTGCCATCCTGGTCTCTAAGTTGTTCTTCTTTGAGGCTGGAGACCTACACAAGCCTTACAGGGCAGGGTAAATCCATAACCAGTGCTACAAACTTTCCTTCTTTAAAATAGCAAATGGCAAGCTGAAGGCTCCCATGGATCTGTTTCCCTTGGGGATGTCTTCAGTTTTCATGGATCTTTGTTTTCCACTGAAACTATGAAATATTTAAATATTTGGGGGGGTAAATTGGCTCTGATAGCTGGGCCCTCATTGTCCCAGGGTTTTTTAGCATTTTGTTTTCATATTTTGGCCATGAGTTCCCCGAAGTTTGACCCAAGCCAACCTTTTTAACTTGAAAATTTGCCATTAGCCCATGGGGAGAGTGGGAGAGGATGGCACAAAAGATAATTTATGCTCAGCTTGCTCTAGTTTAGTGCATATAATACCTTAAAGATACCAGCTTTGGTTTTTTTCCTGTTTTAGGACAGTCCTCCTCCTGCCCCAAATGACTCAGTCTCATGAGTGAAATGCCAGCCTGTCATGGCGAGGGAAGCAGAGATGAGTGATGAGGGTAGGAAAGTCCCTGTCCTCTGGCAGAAAGAACCCTTGTGATCATCCCCTGTCCTAGTGGGACTCTGTCTTGTTCTTCCTCTGCTCCTTTTTGGCCCCCAGAGCAGTGATCCATCCATCCTGGGCCTGTTTTTTGGGTACCACGCTCCTCGTGTGACGGTGCTCACAGGGGTTCTTGGATGAGGGAGGAGATGAGGATCTGACTCCATGTTTCAGAAGACTGATTTATTATTTTATGATATATATTACATTAAAACTATACTAAAAGAATAGAAGAAAGGATTTCATCAGAAGGCTGGCTAACAATAGAATAGCAAAGAATGATAACAAAGGTTTGTGGCTTGGCTCTCTGTCCGAGCCAGCTGACTGTGATTGGCCATTAATCAGAAACAACCACATGAGACCAATCCCAGATGCACCTGTTGCATTCCACAGCAGCAGATAACCATTGTTTACATTTTGTTCCTGAGGCTTTCCAGCTTCTCAGGAGGAAAAATCCTAAGGAAAGGATTTTCCATAAAAGTTGTCTGTGACAGAGGAGCCCTGGCAGGCAGCACATGGGAAGGGGGAGCTGCTTTGGTGCCATCCAGGAGCCCCAGTGAGCATCCTGTAAGCTGGGGATGTGCTGAAATCTCTTGTTCCTGCATCAGGAACTGTGGTAATGAGCCCCTCAAGGTGACACAAACCTTTCTGTCACCTATCTCCTGTGCTCTGGTGACAACTCACAGGTGTCCTGATACTTAAAATATAAATTTACAAATAATGGGATTTGTATATTTAAATTATAGATGTATATAACTACAAATTAGTAGGAAGGTAACAGTAGACCTGAGTATGAAGTGTCACAAGTCTGGAGCTGGTTAGAAGCCCATGAGAGAGGTGGGTTGGATGTTCTCTTGGGGAGAGGTTTGCAGAAGACAAATGCAGTGCACAGATCACTGCAGGAGGCCCAAGCCATCTGTAATCTCTCAAGGAAAAAACAAAAAGTTATGGTTGAGATAAAAATGACATTATCTGTTCTGGTGATAGATAAAGGTTGATTCAGAGATTAATTCCAGTTGTGAGCGAGGCCCTGGGCAGGAATCAAAAAACCCTGAAAGCATGGCTTCCTCCAAACTTTCCATTCTCTCTTCTTTGCTCCCCTCCTCACACCCACCTGCTCTTTGCCAACAGAAATACCTTTCATCAGCCTCCCCAGATAAAAAACCCTTAAAAGCAGCCACTGAAAAGCTGAGAGGAACAAAAGCTCCGCTGCCCTGAACCAGGAGCAGTGGAAAATGCTGATTGAAAGATCATGCCTGGCTCTCTGCTGGGTGTGACAGGATATAATCATCAGCCCATCCTGCTGAAAGGGAGGCACTGCCTGCCCTCCACTGCCATTAGGAGGGAGAGACAGCTAGACAGACAGCAGGGCTGGAGCTGCAAACAAATATGTCAGGGGGAAATGAACCTCAGAATAAGCACTGCAGAGAGAGAGAATTCACCCCCCTTGTCTTTGCCACAAAACGATGTTCGGGCTGTGCTTGCTGCAGAAGGGAAAAGTTAAAAATCACAGGGGAAGAGCTGCTGTCTGGCTGCTGGCATTTGTTTGTTGGGTGAGGAAACGTGGCTGCAAGTGCCAGCAAAGTGAGCGTTGTGCAGAGGGGCTGTGCAGGTACATTCCTTCCCCCCACACTATCAAAAGGTGAATGAGCAGACTGTGAGTCTCTAGAAACATCTGGATTCTGTTTCATGACACCTGCATGGCCTCTGTGTGGCTGTGGGCAGATTTATGTGGGCTCCCAGCTTGCTTCAGGGGTTTGAGCTGGGTCCCAGTGAATTTGATCAGGTAATGCAGATGGATTTAATTACCCAAGGTACCATGGCCGAGCAGTTCATGCAGTGCTTGTGTAGCTCTGGATGCAACCCCTCTATTAATAAAGCATCTAGACAACATGGAATCTTAACTGATTTGGCAGAATATCCAGCAGATTGTTGTGTCTTTAGGAATATTCTTGTACTTTGCTAGCTCTTCAGAGTGAAGCTGGGGATGGTTGCTGTGCATTTCATTGTCCTGTCTGCAGAGAGTTCTCCCCTTCAGCCAGAGATCAAGCACTTCTGCTGCACCCTCAAAAATCTTTGGACTGATGTGTGCTTCCACAGAGGTACAAACAGCAGGAGAACCCTTCCCAAGCAAAGCCTGGCTGCTGTTTTCTCCTTCAGTGGCATCAGTGCAGTGTCACTGCTGATTGCCCTCCTGCCATGAGATGCTCTTGAGGCACTGTCACTGCAGTGATTCCTGGGGAAGGGAAAGTGGAGTTTCCTGTGGAAGGGAGGGAGTGGAGCAGCCTTGAGCAGCCCTGCAAGCACCCTACCTGCCAAAGTCACTTTTGGGTGGCTAATTATTTTTGCTAACCTAAACACTTTGACACACAGATAGGAACAGAACTGTACTGCAAAAGGAGAAAAGGGATTCCTCTAGAGATGTGTGGGTTTGGCTGTTCAGTCAGGACTGGGCCACAGGTTTGGAAGAGACCTTGGAGAACATCTTTTGGAAGGGATCTTAGAGAGCATCTATTTTCACATGTTCCACTGGACCAGTGTTGCAGACATCTTTTCATTAAAATCCTTTCATTAGGATTTTTCCTGCTGAGAAGCTGAGAAGTTTCAGCAACAAAATGTAAACAATGGTTATCTGCTGCTGTGGTATGCAACAGGAGCATCTGTGATTGACCCATCTTAATGTTTATAATTAATGGTCAATCAATGCCGAGCTATCTCAGACAGAGTCCGAGACAGCTGCCTTTTGTTATCATTCTTTCTTTGGTATTCTATTCTTAGCTAGCCTTCTGAGAGGAACCCTTTCCTTCTATTCTTTCTAGTATAGTTATAATGTAATATATCGATCATAAAATAATAAATCAAGCCTTCTAAACATGGAGTCAACATTCTCATCTCTTCCCTCCCCTGAAGACCCCTGTGACCACTGTCACAGACCAGCTTGCTCCAAGCCCTGTCCTTGAACACTCTCAGGAAGGGGGATGTCCAATTTCTCTAGTCTGGTACCTCTGAAAATCTATTTTAAGCCAGGAACAATGGCCTTTAAAAATTATTTTAGCATCAAAGGAAAGCCTGTGGTGCCTGTCCTGGTTCCTTTCCAGCCCTTGTCTGCGATTCTCTCAAGCTGGGTTTTTGGGTATGTGTTATTTTGCCAGAGGCTGTGTTTTAAGGCTTAAGAGTAGATGTGTTAATGTGTATCTGTCACTTTTTCTACAGCAAACTCCATCCTGTGTCTCCTTGGGTGTCCTCTCAGTGCTCTGAAGGAAACAGCCATTTGTTGTCAACCTAGAAATTTGTTTTCTCAGGTGCAATGACTGCAGCAGAATTCCTCAGCATAAATGCTGTTTTACAGTCATTTAACAGCATTTTCAGTGCTGATGTTTATTTCATCTAAAAGGGGCAGAAGAGTTAATTACATTGTCTGGAAGGGGAGGCAGAATGTTGCCAGCAACCACGAGGCACTGCTGCTCACTTCGATAGAGCTGAGCTCACAGTAGTGGCAGCTGGATTTAATTATAAGTTTGCAACCCTGTGGTTTCAGCAGCAGCTGCTGAAGAATGGATAATGCAAGTAGCCTTCAGAGCCATTCACGTTAGAGATAAAACCTTGTCATTCACTGAGACAGCTGACTGAACAAGTATTAAAATGAATAAAGATTTCCCCAGGGAGGTTGCAGGATGAGGTTTGGTTTTTTGTCTCGCTGGCTCTTGCTCAGATATGTCAGGCGTGTTTCCACCCAAAAATGTGAGACTGCTCACAAAAAAAAGTCTTAGATTATCTAATCTAAGCACTGGTTGTGTGATTAACCTCAACAAGTTAGGAAGGAAATGTTACTTACTGGACTTTTTTGTATTTCTGTAACAATCTTAAGAAAGCACTATCCCTGCCTGGAACAGGGAGAGATGGCTGAAGGTTAAACATGTGCTAAAGATACCTTAAAAATTCACTGTATTTGTCATTTTATCTAATGATATGTCAGTAATAGACTACCACAACTCAAATGGAAAAGAACGTGGCTACTGGAGTTATATTTTCATTCTTTTGTTGTTGATATATTTCAGCTTTTATAAATGGAAAATCGAAAATTCTAAAGAGAATTTGAGCCTTGTAAAACTAAAACTAATAGCTAGAACCTCCACAGGCAAATTAAAATATTCTCCAAGTCAGGCTGGAACAAGAACTTGGTCTGAATGATTTTTCCAGCATCATTGGTCAGTTGCTTCCTAAAATGACTTCCCATGTGCTCTTGAATTTTGAGGTGAGCAGTTTGGGGTTTTGGAAACATTTTTGTGTTTTTTTCTATGGTAAGATTTGGTATCTTCTGAGAATTGGTGCTCTTCCAGATAGATTTTGTTGGTCACATAAAAAGCAGTGAAGGTTGGGTATATTTCAGATTTGACTGTTTGAAAATTTATTCTTTTTAAAGTTTCCTCTTAGATGCTTCCTTTTCTCCCAATGATAATGAAAGTACTGACTTAGTCTGCATGAAGGAAGTGCAGCTGTTATTTGTCTAGGCAGATAACTAATTTCTGCTTTGTTGCATCTCCTGTGGAAGAAGAGGCAGCTGTGGGTGAAGTGGTCCCTGAAGACACTGCCCCTCTGATTCGTAGAATTTCTTTTATTTTTGAGTGTCTTCATCATTCTTTTTCCTTTTCCCTCTTCATTTTTTCCCCATCCTTGCTACTTTCCCAAACCTCAAGTTGTGACTTAAACTTTAGATCCAGTTATTTCAAAATTGTTTTCTGCTTCTTCAGGTACTTTCTAATAAGCTCTTCCAAGTACACCAAAAGTTGAAAAGGCCAAATCTATTTCGTGACCACCTGGAATAAAAGTGGTTGCTCCCGTTTTTCAGGCATTTGAGAGATTCTCATGGTGGTGCTGAAGTGGGGGAATTGGTGTCTGTGCTATCCTTTTAAAGAAAACTTATTTCTCACTGTTTCCTTTTTTGTAAAACCTAATTGCTTTCTCTTCACCAAGAATTCACAGGCAATTGCTTTTCTCTCTGTTATCCCTGCTGCAAGGGTGGCTTTTGTGTGCAGGGTTGCTGACCTGAATCTGCTTTTTCTCTCTGTAATCTCAGTGTTTGGGAGCTCAGAGAGCTGACAGGAGCTGGGGAGATCTGCTGCATGTCTGTCTGACATGCTTTCCTTCACATGTGAGTGCTGGAAATCCTGTTAGCATTAACATAATGTGACATGAGGGGGGAAATAACCCATTCCATGGGAATTTTTATGGCAGATTTTCACTTGTCCATCCATCTCTTCTTCCCACACCTGTTCCAAGTTGAGATGTACCTGCAGTGTGACTTTCATCCTTCCCCACTGACCCTTTTGAATTCTTGCTGAGGTCTCTAGATCTGTGTGCTGCATTTATGTGGTAAATAATCTAGAAGCTGTAAATGTAATTTTTTGGGAGGTTGGGGAGAAAAAGGTTCAACTTAATATGATCCTAAACTTCCTGAATATTTTCTCATTTTGGATCTTGGTATCCTATCGAAAGTAGTGTTGAAATTGTGTGTAAATCTTGTTTAACTGAATATCCTTGTGCTGCTGGTATAAATAGGGGCTGTTAATGTAAGTGATGTTTTCCAAGCTGAATCTGCAGTGCATCCTTTCTGGATCTTGTGCAGTCAAAGAAATGGAGAGTTCAGTTAAATCCGCTCTTCCCCAGTTTCTGTGTTTTGTGGTTAAAATCTTCTTTCATGCACTGGAAGGTGGTGCTGTATGAACAGATGTGGGAACTGAATTTGGAATTATTTTCACACCCAATCTCCACTTGTAATAATCTTTCTTTGGTAGTTTTGTGTGGTGTGGGAAGCAACAGGAGGGAGGATGTGCTAACCCAGTAGATAAGGGAGAGACGTTCATCAGAGGGCAGACTTAATAACTGTGAAATAAGTGAATACATTACAATGCTTGCTAAATTCTTTGCATGGAGAGCAGGTTCATCTGTGGCATGACTAGGCGATTACACATTGACTGCAGCAGAGTTGTGCTTCACATCACCAGAGGATTTTGCCACAATTTGTTTCATGTTCCACCTTTGTTCCAGCCAAGTAAACTGGAGACAGGAGAAAATTGCACAACACATGGGGGGGGAAAATGGCAAAGGAGAAACTGTAGGTGTAGCTCTGAGCGCTGCTCTCGTCATCATCTTTGTATTGCAGAGAGCTTTGTGTGAGGATCCATTTATCCTGGCAGTTGTTCATTATCCTGCCAGCCCCTTGGCATTATCATTCATCCTGACAGGCACATAATAAAGCCAGGAGTTGCAGAGCTGATGAACAACTGTATCTGTGAATAAATACTTCAGGAGTTTTGGGCTGGGCGGCTAATTCAGTTTTGCTGAAAACATTCTCTTGGTTTTGTGTTGTTCTATGTGGAAAGGGGATGGCAAATGGGTTCACCAAAACCTGAAATGCCATAATTCCTCTCATAGAATATGGACAGCTTGCTGGAGGTGAAGCATAAAGCTAACTAGCAATTTAGAGAAGTGTGTGAAGAGTAGCACAACTCATTAAAATACCACAGAAAGGTGCATTCAGAGCAGCTCAAAGGGAGATTTGATGGTACCTGCCTCATCTCATTTTCCTCAAAATTCCTGTGTATTCCTAGATAATTATTTGTAATGCAGGAATGCTGTCTTTATTTAGAGAAACCAAAAAAGAACCCCAAAACCCAAAAAGGTGGTGTACTACAAGCATGTTGTTGTAAAAGCCTGGTCAGGTAATTTGTGAGCTCAGCATTTCAGAATTGTTACTGCATCACGGAAATGGTTCTTTTCAATTCCTTGAGTGTTAAAGTAAGGAAGACTGTCTAAAGAAAAACAATTGAACTACCCCAAAATATGTAGTCACATATTTGTGATGTTTTGGGTGTACCTAAACATTTAGAAAAGGAAGATGCACAGGCTGGCATGGGAGAAGAGCTGAGTGAGGTTAAATCTGCTCTGACATGGTCTTGAATTTTTTGAGTTAGGACTATTCTCTTAGTGCACATTCTCCTTATTAACTAATACACTGCTCTCATGGCCTCTTCATAAATGCTCATTTCAATAACCTTTCAAAAATGCAAATTCAATGCCAGTATCTCTTTCTTTTATTTTTAATAGACGTATCAATGCATTGAGATCAAAATGTGTATAGCAACAGCACATTCTCTCTTATAAATATCAAAACAGATTTAAAATATGCTCTCTGGGTAGAGATCCAGAGATTACTGTGCCTTGGGATTCAGGGAAGTGTGGCTCATCCCAGTGTGTGTTCCCTTCCCCCTGGCTGACCTGCACTGCAGCTCATTCTGTCTGTCCATCCCTGGATGTGATGCTGTGAGTTTTGTGTGCCCCTCACCCTGACACAGGTACTTAGTAACATTCACCTGATTTATTTTATTGGGCTTGTTCCTGCCCAATATCAAGTTTCCTGCCTTAGGAGCTCTAAGCAGGCTGTGTTTTTTGCTCTGTTGGGAGGCCCATATTTCTGCCACCATTTCAAAGGTTTTCTGTGTGGTCATTATTAACTTTGTTCAGTGCTACCAGGAAACCTGTGAGGTTTTTAAGCAGTGATGGTGCAGATCTTCTGCCTGCATAGCACAATTGGCAGATGTGCCAGTCTGTTCCTAGTGATTCTCTGATGTCTTGGGCTGAATTAATTGGGGGCTTACAAAGCTTTGCTGCACTCAGGCTGGAGGACAAAGGACGGGGGTGGTACTGGTCCAGAAACCACATCAGTGCCCATGTCTTAGAGTGTACACAGTCCTGGGGAAAGGAAAATGCATCTGTGTGAGGGCAGAGTGAATGGCTGGAGGTTCCTCCCGTGCTGCTGTGTTGCCATCCCACTCAAGGGACAGAGAGGTCCTGCTTTATCCAGAATTTCCTCGAGTCCCTTTCCTGCCAATGCACTTCAGGCTCATGTCATCCTCTGCAGTGTTTTTTCTGCCTCTCCTGTGTTTAATGCTGCAGGATGTGAGGCTCAGGGTGGGTGGCTGTGTGTGACAGTCCCTCAGACAAAGGTGTTGCCATCTCCTGGGAAGCATTTAATGTGTTTTACTGCCCTGGAGTGTGAGTGGTGCAGAACTTCTGCAGAGGCACCTGGTGTGCTCCCCAAGCCAGGAAGGATTTATTGCCTTGCTGCAGGTCTCAAAGATTGGGGTGGCAGTGATGGCTGTAGGTTGTACCCTGTACCCTGCAGCACAGCCAGAGCCCTGTGTGTTCCTCAGGAGCATTTGCCCCATCCCTGCTCATCCCAGCCCAGCAGGAGCTGATTGTCCTGGCCTTGGCCTCTCCCTCCCTCTCTGAAGGCAGGTTTGAACTCTGCATCAGGCTCATTTTGCTTTTCTAGAGAGGATGAACTCTTAGCCCCCCTACCGTGGGTCTGTCCTTGGCTTGCTCTGTGTCTGGGGCAAACAGCATCCAGACCTTCTCATCTTACCCATCTGTGAAGCACATATTAGACATGTGGGTGGTTTATTTATCTTAATAATTGCAAAGCTTTCTGAAGCCCTTATAGAGAATTTCATCTGTATGGAGAAACACTCATTAAAAGCCTATTCAGCTCACAGTGAAGGAAGTGAGATTCTGTGGTTTAAAAAACACTCATTTCAAAATTCTCTTTAAAGTATTGCAGCAACTACATTAAAACTGAGGAGTGCTATTGATTTAATGCACACAATATGATATTGTGCTGTTAGGTTTTTCTTTTGGTAGAAATTTGCTATTGATTGTTTTCACTTTGACCAGATAGTAATGAATAGTGAAGTAAGTCTACAAAAGTTGCCAATATAAAAAAAGTTTTGAAAAGTTTCTTGCCATTTTTGATGTAGTGTACTTGTAATGATCTCATTCTTTCTCGTACTTAAGTAAATCATTGTCCTCATTTTCTTGAGATGATATTTAAGTTTAAAATGCAAGTTTATATAAATGATAGTGCTCTGTGACTTGCTGTTACAATTCATAGGCAGGAAAATGTGAATGCTGCAGATACTTGAAGGGATTTTGGCTGAAATTACCCTGACTTAGACTCTTTTCAGGCCTGCTGACTTTGAGGGAGTGATATGAGGCAGCAGAAGACTTGATGCACCATTAACCAGACTAAAATAGAGAACCTTCTTGGCTTTGCTACTTGCAGACTGAAATCACTGGGAGGTTTAAATGTGAAACAATGCAAGTTCAGGTTAAGACGGGTGAACCCAAAACAAATTTTCCCAGCAGAGTTTGGGAGAGAGCAGGGGCAAAGTGTTAAAACACCACTTTATATACAGTGGCTTTGTCTGGCAGGGTCTCTCCTGGCTGCACACACCCTGAGCAGGTTTGGAAGCTTCATTATTGATAAAAGATGTGCTGTCACCATGGAGTAAATGAGAAATGATCACCTCCTGCTAGAAGAGGTGGGAGACCTCAGACACAGCAGGCGTGACTGAACCTCTCAGTCCAGGGACTCCAGGCTGGTGCCAGTCAGCATGGCAGAATAAAGCCCATCCTAGTGCAGGTGGAGAGGATAAAGGACAGCCGGAGGAGAGGAGAGGAGTTCTGACTTCAGTGGATAGCAGTGTTAAGTGATGTGGAGTGGCAGCTCTGCAATTACGTGGCTCTGGGACTATGCAGGCAGAGGGAATAGTCCTGGAGCCAGAGGAGAAATTTAGGAATAGGTGCCAGAAGAATGGATGATTGTTTCATTTTTAATTCTTGTTATTTATACCATTAATTTTTTATAGATTTTTTTTTTTCCCCTGTCTGATGCCTGAAAGTCAGTGGTTTGTGCTATAAGCTGAGGTTCTGGTCTTGGCAGTGAAAAGCAGCTACAGGATTTTGGCCGGTTGTCTTGCTTAACTCTGCCCATCTGTCATCAGCATCCTCTGCTCTGTGGCAGAGAGAAAAGGGGAGTTTGACTTCAGAGATGCTTGTTATGCCTGGCATGTCAGTGCTGGTGACAGATCTGATGTACTCGTGTAGCAATTAATGGTGGTGCAGCTTTTCTTTTGGCACCAGCGTGCTCCGTGAGTTTTCATCATCCTGCACTCAGTTTGAAGTGAACAAAACACTGAATATTAGAGACAGCCAAGGCTGAGGTTGCAGATGCCTTTGCAAATAGCATGAGAAGAAGATGTGATGTGGTGTAGGCCTGGCTGGGCATCAGGATTTCTGTTCTGAGCTTGTTTTCAAGATCAGAGATATGTTTTGTCTTCATCTCGCCCTGATTTGGAACAGAGCGACAAAATTCAGGTGTTTGTGGGCCTGAAGATCTCCCTTATTGTGCTTCAGGTAGAGAACACCTGTAAGTGAGCAGAGCCCTGCTGGATAAATGTTCAGAGCTCCCTTTTAGCCCTCTCTGGATGAGGATCCCTGCAGTCACACAATGGACGCGTCCCTGGCTCTGTGCAGGCTTGGCTGGTGCCAGCACAGCATCCCAAACCCATCCCAGCTCTGTGACTGAGGGAACCCCAGGGGATTTGGGGTCCATAACCCCTCCAGATGGGCTCTCAGGGCTGCTGCAGCCCAGGGATCTCCAGCTGCTCTCTGAGCAGCTCTGCTCTGCACGAGCGTATGTCTGCTCCGTGTCTCACCAGAGCTGGGCTCCAACTCGTGTTTGCTGCGGGATGCTTTATTGAATGATCTGAAAACTAAACAAGCTTGTTTTCCTTGGAAACGTCTCAATAGCCTTTATTGTAAATTTAATTCTGCTGGTGTTTCTGGAAGATCTGATTGGCACAGTGCACTGTGTTGGGCCTCTTCTCAGAGATGGTCTGCAGGATGGGTTTAGCACAGCATTAAAATCTCTGCTGAGAACGTGGCTATTCTATTCTAATGTAAATCCAGTAAAATAAAACACCAAGTTTAAACTGCTTTGCCTCAGAATGAAGCTCAGTATAAATATTTAGGCTAAAATATGAAATGTTTTACAGCAAGATACAGTATTCAGCATCTACTCACATAAAAGAAGGTAATAAAGCAAAGATAATCTTTATCTCCACCAAAAGAAAAAAATCCACAATGCTGATCTCACTTGTGCCTGTATAAATAATTATTCTGAATTAATTTTGGGCTTATGTTTGTTCTGCCATGCGATTGTCTGACAGCTGTTTATATGCAGTTGTAGCTTTATAGCCTAATTCTGCTGCTGCTGATGTGAATGTCAAACTCAGCTTCCTTCAGTGGGAGGACAATTGGGCCCATCTGAAGAGTGAAGCTACAAATTTTTACTTTGTAAAAGTAAATTGTTACAAAACCCCTTCCTGTCTGGGTTTTCAGTGACTAGAATGTGTTTTCCATACTCAAACTGTAACAAGCTCAAACTTGCATTATTATCTCTGCTGGTTTTAGTGACTATTACAGCATATTTCCAAAGTGTTTTACAGGCATAATATTTCAGGATTTTGCTTATTGTAGTCTTTAAACTGAAAAATGGCCTTCTAGAGTTTAGCTGTCCAAGCCCAGTTTGGCAGCTGCTCTGCTGCAGACTTGGACCAGTCCCACTTCACGTCTTGTCAATGGAGTTATTCCATATTGTATTACAGATTTCTTATATAAATAACCCCACGGCTCAAAGGGACTGAAACAACAGTTCTGGGCTGGGACTTTTCTGATCTCTGATGCCTTTGCTGGCAGTGATGTGTTTGTGGGTCCTGACTCAGCTACTGCACTCTTCTGCCTGCGTTTTTTTACATTATTTTCCATTATTAATGTCAGAGCATCACTTAGGCACCTCAGCCTAGGTCTGAGCACCCCTTTTCTGGCCAGTTCTGCTCTTCCACCATGGAAGGCCTGGATCATCTGTGCTTTAGAAAAAGAATTACCGTAAATCTTTCATATGGGAAAAGACTGCTCGGAGCTTGGACTTTATTTTATTCCCTATATTATGTGTGACAGCAAAAATATCCAGTCATAATAATTTCAAACCATCATTATTTAGATTATTTTTCCCAAAGGCTATGTAATTCCTTCTGCTTCTCTGCTGGTGATAGGGATGGAAGGGATAGATTTTAGATGTGGCTTAGGCACTTTACCATTTGCATAACAACAAAAAACTTTTACTAAAAATCACTTTCAGCTATACAAAAATTTAATGTACAGAAATAAATATCTTTAAAATGCCTTGAAAAGCTATTTATCTCCAGAAGACTTTAAAAGTTAATTTTAATTATCAATGCAGCATGCCAGTACTTCACTCATTTAATGAGTATTCTCTGTAGAAGAAATATTTCTTTTAATGCCTTCCTTTGTGAATTAGGGGGTGGGCCCCAAGATATATTTGTACTCTCTGAAAAAAAAGGGTTTTACTAAAGTATATCTGCAGAAAGGTGGTGATGCCTGTCATTGAACTGAGTGATTGATTGATGTCTGTGGTTTGCAAAACACATTAGAGGATCTTCCTTTTCTTAAATAAGCCTTTCTGGTTTCAATGGAGAAGGAAGGAGCTGCTTTTGGGTGCTGTCAGAAATTCTGAATTGTTTCTTGATTTTCTTTTTCCCAGCCACCAGTGTTACAAGGTGGGAATCCTGGCTTATTCCATTTTTAGGATAGCCTAAGGCATTTTAGTAAAGCCAGTATTGTTTGTTTGTTCATAGAGGTTGTCTCTTAGTGAATATGTAATTTTGAGGGGTGTCTGTGCATGATTTGTGTTCACATATTATCAAAGGGTGAGGAAAAAAGCCTAATTCTGTATATCTGCAGAGTTTTTTAGCCAATCTTAAAGGTGATAATGCTGTTCTCCTGCTTTGCTTAGAAATTTTGTTGCCATACACATACAAATAATCCCCAAGTTCACTGTGAATACTCTGGGCATGGTGAACACACATGAATTCTTCCACCATTCTTTAGGGTGGCTTCTTCCCACCCATCCTGCTTACAAATGCTCACAAGAAGAGCAGAACCTTTCCAAGAGATGCTTTTTTTCTGAGGATCTGTGTCTCTGCAGAAAGTCCTTCAGGACTAATGCTTGGGCACTAGCCTGGATATTGAAATCTAGGCACCATTAGCTGGAGTGTCCCAATTACTTTAATTGACACAGACATATTTGAGGAGAGAGGCTGTTTCCAAGGTTACCAGGATTTGAATTACAGCTTCACTTTTTAAAAAGAAAAAAAAAAAAAATAGAAAAAAACACCTTGCCTCTAAACTCCAGCCCTTTTAAAAGTAAAATAAATTGTAGTAAGAGTGGAGTAGGCTCTTCCCAGCCCTAGTAAATATGGTCCTAAGCAAAATAATTCAATGTCTTATCTAATGCTGCGGCCACTTTGATTTGATTTATTCAAAAAGTACCAGTGTTATGACTAAATGCTCTTAAAGGATCAGTTTCTGGATCATAGCTGCAGCCACTGGGGAATACTGTGAAACACTTTCCTCAGTGTCAGGTCCATGTGCATGTCTGGCACTGAGAGAAAACACATTTTCTCTCATCACCCCTTTTCAGGAAAAATGTGTTACAGTCGATAGAATTGAGAGCTGAGCCTTCAGCTCTGTTCTATATTAATGCTAAAAATGTTCATCTTGTTATAAGCTGGCCTAATTCTAGAAATGCTGTGTCTTTCAAACACTTGTAAATAATTCTTAAAAATCTGTGATGCAACTCCTGGTTCCAGTGCTGCATTCCAACATCTGGTTCACTTTAATGGGAGTTTCAAACACTCACCATCAACGTGCTGTGTGAGAATTTGAGAGTGTGATTTTATCCAGATTCTGAGGGCAGGTCCTGAAAGAGGGGAGGATGTACAGGAGAAGTTAATGCCTGAAGCTGTCCTTCTGCCCCACTGCAGCCAGTTTATTGTGAATATTGCACCCTGATTCAGACTCAGCTGGAGCTCCTGGTCAGGTTGGTGCCTCTCCTTGAGCCGCCTTCCACTGTGCCCTGCAGACCCTTCTGAGGCATGGAAACCTGCAGGACCTGGCAGTGGTGGCTGGAAATGAGGACAGAACATTGGAAGGATGGAGGGGGAATCTATAAAATACACATTATTATTTTTCCTCTGGCAATCAGTTTTGCTTTCAGCTTTGGAGATGAACTCTGGGAATTGGCTCAGCCAGTGCTGGAGCTGAGCACTTGCTGTTGTCTCCCTTTCTGTTGTCTTGTGGACCAAGTTGTGCTCACAAGTTCAGGGGATCATTTGGTTCTTAATGCTATATTTTCTATAATGGTCTCATGCAGGAAAAGTCTCTGTGCCTGTAAGTTCAGCCAATTAACTTTCTGTGAACTCTGCTGCTAAATTTCCCTCTATTTCCATCACTGTGGATCAGGAGCAGCCTGACTGGCCCCAGTCTGAAGTCTCTTTATGTAATTGAAAGTGGAGAGTTTGAAAAGCAGCCTGCAAAAGGTTTTGTGGCAGAAATTCTCTTCAGAGAAGGAGCTCTCAGTCCTCCTGTGCTGGTGCTATGTGTGTTGTGGTGCCCAGTTAATTTACACCTCGGAGTCCCCTAGGGTTGAGGTGCCTCCCACTGGCTCAGCTTTCTGCTTGAGCAGGTCCAGGACCATTTAAAACCCATTTTTAGGGATGCTCTGGCACACCTGCATTCCCCAAATCCCTGCCTGACTGCAGCACAAGGCACTGAGAGCCTCAGCCTGCTGAAAACCTACTGATGAACATTCGGATGTGGAGCCAGAGGAGTTCTGTGAGAACCCCAGAGCAATTCTGTGGCTGTGATGAGTTTAAATAAAGTTCAGTGAGGCACACAGGGCTCTCAGATCATCAGTCATCTGTGAGGATGGGACTGCAGTTGTTACAGGCATGCTGTCCACTGCTAAGGATCCATTCTCAGGACAGGTTCATAATCAATTTTTTTATTTGAGTGCAACTCATTTTTTTTCTCATTGGAGCAGACTGTGAGATCTGTGGATCTTATCCAGCAGATTTATTCATTTCAAGCCATTCTGGATTATGTCAGCTTTATTGAACTATAACCATTAAAGAAAATATAAAATCCTGTTCTCAGAGCCCCCGAGATCTTTTCATTAGAGAATTGGAGAATAGGTAGGAAGGGCTTGGGATGAATTTTCCTTCTAGTCCACAGATCAGGTGTTTGCAAGAAATGATTTGTGGGTGAATCCAGATTTCAGGCTGTGTTTTGCCAAGAGAAGAGGCAACAACACCCTCTGAACGGCATAATGAAAATCAGGCATTTAATTTTTCAGTATTTTCATTAAGTGAAGCCTGCCAGTTCTAGCCATATGTGCCATTGCTGTTTTAATCATATGAATGATACATACACAGAAATGATACACAACTCACACACTTGGAATTACTGAGTATTCTTTACACCTCTTCTGTGAAAAACAGCCTTTTATTATAGTCTTTTAGAGCTCTGGCTGGAGAATTGTATTGCTTAGTGTTGGACTGGGGTTTTTAGGCGCTGTGACAGGAGGGCTGTGTTGAGGACTGAACACATGAGTAGAAAGTCTGTAGAGGGAAGGCTGACAAAGAAAAACCTGATTTTCTTTGTGAAATCAAATAGATCATGAACACCTACTTTTTTTTTAAAATTAAGCATATTTTGCTTAATTTTAAAATTCACTTGCCTCTTTCATTCTGTGCAGAATTTAACAGTTAGGATGAATGAATTGTAGATAAGGCCAGTTCCTCTGGCTGCATAGGTACAGGGTTCTTCCAGTGGCTTTATACTGGGACCAGTGCTGGTTTATTCTGCTGGGCTGGGACCCAGTGTGAGCTCTACCAGCAGGGAGGAGTTTCTGGATATGTCTGGAAGGGTGTTGGATGCAAACTGACCATGGCAGCGTGGCCCCACAGCCTGTGCCTGCCCCAGAGAAAGGCCAGGTAGGTGCAGAAACACTTTTTAGTCTCTTTAAATCCCAGCTCTGAAACCAACCCATGCAGAACTCGTGTGGTCGTGGCTTAAATTGCAGAGAGGCCAAAGGTAAAAAAGCACAGAGTGCACTTGCAGCTTTTGTTTTTTTCCAGAGAATACTGTCTAGAGATCTTGTTGCAAAAACTTAAAAAATGGTAAATTCCCAGTGAAGTGCTTTGTTTGACACTGTTTAAGTATTGTCTCTTTCTAGTGAATGTGGTTGTGTGAAACACACACATGTGTGTTCTCACCTCCCAGATGTGCTACAGGAGTTTCTTATCACACCCATGGAGGTTCTTCAGTCACCCTTGAGGCTCCTCCCCATACCCAGCCATGATTTTCTAACTCCAGTTATGCAAAAACCATTTTGGGGACGTGGAGTGAGAACGCAAACTTTTGTTTTATTCCAGCCCATTGAAGAATTGCTTTAACACACTTTTTATCATTTATCTCCTCATTTATATTCAGCTGCTGTTCCGGGATTTGCCAGACTCAAAGGTTTTTCATTTTACTGTTTCTCTCCTTGCTTAAAGGAAAAAAAAAGATGTTGGTTGCACTTAATAATTGTCTGGGAGTGAAGTCATGGCTCCCTTAAAATTGATAGAAGAGCACTCATTGACTGTAATTAAACTGAGATTTCCATTTGAAATCTGGAAACAAAACCTTTCTTTTTTCTTTTTTCCTTTGCCTTCTCCTCTCTATTAAATGTTTCATCCCTGCTCACTTGCAAGGTGTTCAGATGCTCTTAGTTGCATTTGTAGTAACTACAAGAAACTTTATTTCTTTTGAATGAGCAAGTTATGGGACCCACAGGGATCATCCAGCCCAGTCCCTGGCCATGCACAGACACCCCAACAATCCCACCCTGGGCATCCCTGGGAGTGTTGTCCAAACCCTCCTGGAGCTCTAGCAGCCTCAGGGCTGGGACCGTTCCCTGGGCAGCCTGGGGGAAGAATTTTTTCTGATATTCTCCCCAAACGTGCCCTGACACAGCTCCAGATGTTCCCCTGGGTGCAGTCCCTGGCCCCCAGAGAGAAGAGGTCAGTGCTTTTCAGTGTGTTGGTTCCTGGAGTTGTTCTTGAGAGGAGCTGCAAGTCCTGACTGAAGCCATTAGAGTGCATGGAAGCCTTTGAGATCTCACCCTAAATGTCTCACTGAGCACTCAGTTGTCCTACAGAAATTAAAAATGAATCTAGCACATGCTGGAGGTTCTGAAGCAGTTGGTGGAGTTAGTTGAAGCCTGTTTTAGAAATATCCTGTTCTGTTTCCTTTTGATGCCCTCCCTGAAGGTTCTGGCTGCAGTGGCCGCCAGGTATTTGCAGCAGCCTGAGAGCAGGGATTCCTCAGTCTGCACACTGCAAACAGGCCCAGGGGTTGCTTTGGCCAGCATTGTTGTGTGGCAAGCCCTGGGTTTGTGGGGCCTTTGTGAAGAGGGAATTGGATGTACAAGTTCCTCCATTGTTAGGTAACCTCAGCAACCAGCTCCTCTGACAGGGAACATGAAAGGGGCTCGTGTCTCCAGACATTGCCTTGCTGCAGTTGTGTTTCTATAACAACTTGAGGAATCATTAATAAATTTGAAACACAGCTTCTCCCCCAAAGCGTTTCTTGCAGCAGAATGGGGGCTCGTGCTGGATTTCAAAGAGAGCATCATGTCTACAGTTTATTTTCAGAGTAAAATGCATTTCTTTTTGAATCAGAATTGAGCCAATACGCTGAATTAAAAAATCCCTGATGGCTCTAAAAATTTGTCCAGTGGGTAGCTTGCTTAAACAAGTAATTATTTCTAACATTCTGTAAATTATTAACTCCTTTAAGATATGAACACATTTATCAGTTGAACTGTTCTTGCAATGTTTTCCCTTCCTATGCTATTTTTCCGCTTCTCTTGTATCTGGAGATTCAGAAATAACTGAAGATCTTGCAGGTTTATGCCCACTTATTTTTATTTTTAGATTTTTGTATTGCTCACCTCTTAGGATTTTTCAAAGATTGCTTCTGAGGAAATTCATTAATGATGCTTTTTCGAGATATGAATTTCATGGGATTATAAAAAGCAGCTTCTGAGCCCATTTCTTACAACCAATTTGTTCTTGGGGCTGTCAGTTAATTCGTCTGTTCCTCGCTTTCTGAAATAAAACTGAGCTTATCTTGTAATGAGGTGTTTGACAACTGTTACATAGCTAACGAGAATGAGGAAGTGTAGTCACAGAAAGAGCTTTAGAAACTCTACTAACCTTGTGCATAATATAAATATATTACTTTTTTTCAAAGGTTGTACCTCTGTGACTGCCATCCTTGGGAGTGAAAAAAAAAAAAGCCAGCACATAGAAAACTGTTTCCTAGGTTTTATTTGTTGCATTGCCACCTGTAATCTCTCCAGAAAAATTACATTAAGCTAAGTGCTCAAAGAATTTATGCATATTGCAGCATCTCCTTGTTTGTGGTTTCACTTAATAATGCTACATCTGTTCACTGGTTATCATTTACAGAAGGACCTGATTTAGGGCTCTAATAAATATTGGCCATATTGGTGCTTATATGAACCTGACTTCCAGCTAAAGTTATTCTTCCAATTTAATTTTTGAGATAGTGGATCTCATTGCAGGTGCACAGGCCTCCCCAGTAATGGCAAAACTTCCTTGGTGCAAATGGAATGTTCTGAAGAGCCTGTGATTATGACAGAGGCTTGATCAATATTTATTTCCTGGAAGATCTACTGTGGCTTTCTTGGTGGAGGGCTGGTGAAGTGATTTACCTTCCCTCGAAACGCGCCGAGCGCAGCATCGTAAAACCAGATAAGACAGTTAATCTAAAAGTCCATTGTGGAATAACAAATGTTATTATTATGGCCTGTGCAGAGCAGCCCAGTGTGTTCCTAGAGAGCAGCCTGGATGATTCATGTGGTCCTTGTTTCCATTCCAGCTGTCTGGGATGAGTAATGGTGTGCTGGCCAGAACGTGGGATTTTCACAGCTCCTCCTCCTCGTGCAGATCTGGTGCTCCACACCAGCTCTATCTGCTGTTACTCAAATCTCTGCTTTCAGAGGACAAAACTAGCTGTTACTTGAGTGTCTCAAATCTCTGCTTTCAGAGGACAAAATCACACAGGTGTTGCTGAGTGGAGTTGAGAGGAACTCTGCTAATTCTTCTCTTAGTTCATTCAGGCTCGTTACTGAAATCAGCTCAGGATGCAGAGCCCAGCTCAGTCCAGTTGCACTCCTTTTGAATATAAAACACTGGCTTGGAGCTGTCTCTTGTTTGCCCTATAATTTTCAGCCATTGACTCTGTTCTATGATGCCCTCAGGAGGTTATTAAGAAAGTAACTCATTATGGGAATCCAAAGTGTAGCGATTATCACTCGCCATAAACTGCGTAATGGAAGGATTTTATAGATTGTTAAAGCTCATTTTAACATTCTTTATTTCATCTTCTGCTTTGGGTTAATGCAAAGACACTGCAGACAAAGAAGGGATGATTGCTGCTGGATTTGTGATCTTGGATCAGGGTGGATGGGAGGCGATGAACAGAAGCAGATGGTTCCTATTGGGCAAACAGGGTCAGGGAAATCAAATTAGTGTGTATTTGTACTCGTTTTTTTGCAAATAGTAAGAGCACCAGTCATGATTTCAAGGCCTCTAGTGTGCTTTTACCAGATGCTTCCAATGAGAAATTCTTTCTTTTTCTGGCAGTAGGATTAATGCACAGTGCCTGCCCAGCACACTCTGTGTACTCCACAGTTAAAAACATTGCAAGAATAGAAAATTGTGGTAATAAAACCATTTTAGCATAAGTAAGTGCAAAGATATTGAAAAGGCTTGAGTTGGTTCACTAGAAAATACTAGAAAATGCTTGTGTATAAACATGCAAAGAACTGCCAAATCACAAAGGTTGGGTTGGGGCCAGAAGGAGAAAGATAAGGATGTTCCTTGTGATTTGTGGAAAAAAGTGACAAAATACAGGAGCCATGAAACTCTGAAAGATGTGGTTTTGTAGATTTATTTCTTGATTAACTTGTAGGGATAAAAAGTATTTTACTATTTTAGGCTGTTTCACTGAAACATCATTACCGTGGAGTTCATTATGGGTGAGATCCTGAGAGTGATGAAAGTACAAAAGAATTTTGCTTATCACTGCTCAGAATTACACCTTAAATGTAAAAGACAGTAGACAGGTAGAAAACCAATGAGAATTTAAGGTATTTATTGTGTTTGGTCATGGTTTTTTGTCATATCCGCCACCTAAACTTAGCAGAGCTTTGTAGTAACAAAGTTGTTACAGAGGTTTTTGTTTGTTCATGGAGAGTGGAGTCCCTGGTCCTGCAAGGTGAGAGACAATGTAAGACAATATGCAAGGAGAGTTGTTTGCTTTTATTTTTATCATATGGGTAATGTAGCCTGACACCTTGATGGATGGGACAGAGCTGTTGGGGACCTTGGAAGGAGGGAAAGGCAAGAAAATAAATACTGGATGTCGCAGAGATGGAGGAGCAGCAGCAGAAAGGTGCTGAGATCTGGCTGAAAATGCCCCTTACCCAGACTGGGGGGTTCCCAAGTCTGTATGGATATGAACAAGGGAAATTGTAACACTTGGACTCAAAAAAACCCCAAAATAAAGTGATGTAGAGTTGGAGGTCACCTCCCAGGGTGGCAAGGAGGTGCTTGGTAGGCAAAAGAAGATGGAGCAGTAGCTTTTGTTCTCTCCAAAGAATACCTCGACAGAAAACATGTCAGCCCTGTTCTCCCCACTGCAGTTAAATCCTCAGAGGAGTTGGAGTCTCATTAAAGCATCAAAACAGTTTGTTAATTAGCTCATACATTCGAAAGTGCATGCAAGGAAATAATTGGAATACCTGGAATTTGAGTTTCTGTGGAAAAGCAGATTTAGAATTTTATGTCCAGGTAAGAGTGAGCAGTGAACTCGCTGCTGTTTGGAGCAAAACCATAGGGGAACTAGGAAAATACAGATGGAGTTGATGAACCAATTCTCGAGCAGTTCATTTAAATGGAAAAGTTACCCCAGGGACTGGATGGATCTTACTTTTCCTGACTGTGAAGTGTGTGCTCAATCTTGTTACCTGCAGTAAGATCTGTCCTCATATTTTTTTCTCCTTTTAATATTTAATTATTTAGTTGCTAGCAATTATTTTGATCTCCCTTTTTTCCCCACCATATCAGTTTGAGAAAATTAATCAATTGCCTGGCAGTGACCAGAACTATTAATCTTTTGTGCTTCATCGTGGACTTCTTTTGTATCTTCTTTTCTGGAGCTAAAACAAGTTTAGCTTCAGAGCTGTGTGGCTGACACACTCCCTCTCCATAAGGATTCTTTATTTTGGAAGTCCACTGAGGCTTCCAAATAAATTGAGTTGACCTGTGCAGCTCTGTGTTTGTCTCCTGCCTGACCTCCCCTTGTACAGCCAGCAGACAGATTGCAGTGAATATCATTATGCAGGCAAGCAAATCCTCTGCTTATAATTGCTTTTAATTGCTGATGCTTGACACTGCAAAGAGCCAATTCTCTATTTTTTTTCTCCACAAATATTTTTTTTTCTACAGGAACTTCTGTTTGAAATGCAGATCTGGCTTGTTGAGTGACTACACCATGACTGGATCCTGGCTGCTGTAATTAGTAGCTAATTACAACCTTTGATTGCATGTCTAACAGGCTGTTTGTTCGGGAACAAATGCACCTTTTCTCTGGCTCAGGTGAGAGGAGCAGCTCAGCGTTTTTTTATTCTGCCCTGTGATCGTGCCCCCTGCACCCGGAGCTTTCCCTTTCGTCTGCTCTGGTGGGGAATTTGTCTCTGTCAGCTCATTCGCTGGCTCTGCATACCCAATTTTATCAGGTGCCTGTTTTATCAGGTGCTTCAGAACCTTCCCTGGCAGTGGGGGGAGTCTCACAGGAGGAATTTGTGCAGCCTTTTGGGTCAGGAATCTCTTCCCTGGGCAGGATTTGCAATCCAGCTATCACAACATTAATGCAAACTGGAAGCTGTGGCACAGACAAGGGGGATGTTTATTAATAATTTTGCCTGTGCAAGCTGGAGATAAAAAACAACAATAACGATGCCATGCCTGATACACAGCTGCCAGAAAACTGCTATTTTTGCTTTAAAAAGATCATCTAGATAATTCCTCACAAAAAAAAAGCCACAAGGATTTTCAGTTTAAAATTTATGTGTGTCCTATCATCCTTGGATTTGAATCACTATATTATGTATAGTAAATATATATATAGTAGAAATATAGTATAATTACTATATATATAGTGTATATATATACACTATAATATATATAGTGTATATATATAGTGCATATATAATATATATATAATATATATAGTGTATATATAGTGCATATGTATTATATATATAATACATATAATATACATATAGTGTATATATATGTATGTATATAGTGTGTATATATAGATATACTATAATATATATATAGTGTGTATATATATATACACACATATATATATAGTAAATATAAATATAGTATAAATACCTGTAATTTTTTTTGTCTGTGTCACTCCTGGTACTGATACTTGCAGGACAGTTTTTATATCTGAAACTTAGGAAACACTAATTTTAATGAAAAAAAAAATAAGCTACATTGCTATAATAAGATACAGTTTTGTTCTTTCTCTGTGCAGACAGTGCTGAATTATTTTTCCTTTCAAGCAGCCTGCTCTGAAGCAGGAGAAAATGTTAAGTGCTTCAGATAGCTGGAGCAAAGGCAAAGGTTGGATGGAAATCTCTGCCTTGCTGCTGCTGCCAGTGCTGACGGTGGTTCTGATATTTCCCTGGCACTTTGTTTACCAGATGGAAATATTTCATCACTGGTATCTTTTTTTTTCTGTTAGTCACAAAGAGGAGAATTGGACTTCACCCCCTTTAATCATGGTTAGCAGAGCTAATACAAGGAGAGTCAAGTGGTGCTGAGAAGGCTGGTAAAGTTCTTGCTTATTTTTTGAAGAAAAATGAACTTACATATGTGAAAATAAAACTTTTTACTCACCTTATCTTAATGTTTAATCATAATGCAGCTCCCACTTTCCCTGTCTGGTGCTTAAGGTTTTGATATGATAACTCACACTGTTCTACAGACTTGAAAGCTCAAGGAAATGCCTGTAAGCACATATTAATGATACAGTTTTTCTGGATTAAATTCGCTTACGTCGTTCTGAAGAGAGGAAATCATTTTGAGCTGCTAAATCTGCCCAGTTTCTCTGTGGTGCAATGTCTTCTTCTTTATGCCTCAGAGAGAGGGAAAGGGGGAGATGTGGCTTCATTTGAACTAAAATGACTGTCTAGGGAAACAGGGGTGCTTGGAGTTTTCATGTGAAGAGCAGCAGATTTAAAAAAAAAAATTTAAAAATTCAAAATTCAGTTATTTTACTGAAATAACTTGACTGTTACTGTGCACAAAGTTTGAAGACCTAACTAGTTAAATGCTGAATTTACAATGTTAATTTAACCTGTGTATGTTTCTGTCCTAAGTGTTGTAATGAGTTTATTTTAAGCTCAAAAGTGCTCACAAAGCCTTTACCATCATCCTTCAGAGAGTGAGTGCATCCTCCTAATTACCACCAGGAGAGCCCCATCAGCAACATTCAGGATGGTCACAGCACCACTCCCAGGGGTATTTAAAGCCCTGACTCTGCTGGTTCCACGTTTTATTTTATATTCCTTGTAAGCATTATTGTTGTGAGAAACAGGGAAACAGGACCATGTGCAGCATCAGCTCTGGATCCTTCCAGGTTATTGGACCACCAAATGTGCCTCGGTGGTGCTGTCCCTGGTGGAAATGTTTCCAAGCAGGGAGCTGCCGTTGCTCCCACATCAGCTCCAATTTGTGTAAATTGGGGATATTTCCAGCCTGGTGAGGTATTAGCTGTAATCTGGGTAAAAGCCATTTAGCTTTGGAACCAGTATTGGGAGTGCAGGATTTATTTGACTGGGAACCATTGTTATGTTCAGCATATGTAGAGTAAAATACACCTAACAAATACTGGTTATCTTTATTTCTTTCCACTCTGTTCCAAGCAGTGGTGCTCTCAGCACTGCACGCATTGAAAAGTTCAAAGGCTGTTTCACATTAAACAGCTTTATTCTCTGAAAATGTATTCTTGTGCCATTACTGGAATCTCAGACCTCCCTGCTTGGTCATAAGTCCTCCAAGCTTCCATCACCTCTTTGCAACGATGCTTTTAATGAGACTCTGCAGTTCACATCTGGCTTTCACTGCTGAGGATGTGTGACAGAATACAAAGGGCTCCTTGTTTAAAAATGAAGTCCTGAGGCTCGTAAGAAAGCAGTGGGAGTTGAAAGTGACTCTAAACAAAATCCATTTTAAATGGATTCAAGTCTATAAGAGTGTTTCTTCTATATCAAAGGCCTTAATTTCTTGTTTATGATAGGTAAAAACTATATAGACAATTGCTCAGTATTGTTTTATCCTTATTTCACTGTATTAATGCTTGGTTACTTTAGGGCAGCATCTACATTCTGTAAATCTATTTATCTTTAGCCACAAAGAGCCAGTGGATGTGCATTCTCTGTTCAGGAAAACATCTCTGTGTTCACACAGCGCAGGTATTGGTGTCCTTTGGTGGCAGATGATGGGGAATCTTTGCAGTGGGAGCAGAACAACCTCTGGCTCTGTGGGCAGGAGGAGCAGGGCTGTGTCCCCTAAAACGCTCCCAGGCAGTGCCAGGCAGAGAGGGGCAGCTCCAGGAGGGGTTTCCTGGCTGGTGGATCCAAGCAATGCATTAGTCCTTGCTAATCCTGCCAGCCAGAACCTCTGTTGTTTTGGGAAGGGGGAAAGAGCAGCATTTGGGGGAGCAGTTTTCCATCTGAGAGCAGAATGATTCAGGAGCTGTGAGGAGCACTCCCATCTCCTGTGCTGCTCAGCAGAAGGTGTCTGCTGCACAAAGCCCCTCTTGCAAAGAGCAGAAATATAAAAATTACCGTGCCTGAAGTTGATGTAACTTGCTGATAATCTCAGAGTTCTGCTGAATGGTGTGGCAGATCTCTGGTGTGGCTGCAGGATTGTATTGTGTTAGAGAGCTCTTTTGGCTTTGTTGTGTTGTTTTTCACCTTCATGGTTTGTTTGAGCTAATTCAGGATGGGCACAGTTTCTCACTGCTGTGTGCTCTCAGCTGTGTTAACTTGGAATTTCCCCCAGTCTCTGTTGCTATTTTTTATTTTTTTTTTTAGCTAATTTAGCCACTCTGCTCCTGGTACCTGAGCTAACATAGCACAAAGTGTGTGGGAAGTGCTGGAAATGGCAATTTGCTCTGCCATGTAGGCACCGTGCTTGCTTTTGTACAGGTTCTTGCAGCTGAGACCTCTAAATGATACCATATTTTTGCTGGTTTCGTACAGGGTGATTAAGATAAAGTCAGGTTGTGTCTTTTTGTACTTTCCTTTGGTCTCTAATTTGACTCACTTCTCATCATTACTTGCTTCATACAAAGAAATAAAAAATGATTGAAATTAATGGCATGTGTAAAGCCATGAGAATAGGGTATTAAACTAATGATACTTCAGGGAAAATAGAAAATTTGTTATTGTGAAGTTGTGTACAACCCTACTCAGAGTGTACTGAAAAGCACAAATGATAAAACTAATCCCAGCCCAAGGTTTGAAGAAAATAGCTTTTTTCAAAAATGATTTTAAGGAATACTGATGTTAACCTCCTCAAGGATTTAATTTAAAAAAAAGAGGGTTAATCTCTGGGGCAGATAAGCTCTGGTAGCTGATCCATGAGATTAATTAATGAGGGGGAAAAAAGGCAACCTCTTGTTTGGGCCACATACATGCACTAATTTTGGCTAAGATAATTTGTGAAGAGGAAAAAAATAGTGGAAAGCAAAAAAATCAGTGCAGGGGAGAAAATGCTATAACAACGTATTTACCTTCACAGATGGTTTTAGCTGAAAGGGGCCTCCAGAGCTTTTCTGTCACTGCTGTGGGTGCCAGGATCCCTGGGTCTCTCCTGGCTCCCTCTGCTCAGCTGGAGCCTTTGCTTGGTTTGCACTGTTTGTAAGGGCCCAGAGGAACATCTGTGATGGGATTTCTGGGGCACTGCACCTGCAAATTCATCTTAAGCACAAAAACCTGCTCAGCCTGTGATCCAGTGCAGAGCAATGAAGAACCAGTTTGAAACTTGAAGGAAGCCTGGACAAAAATCCTGTGCTTGTTTTTCACCTGCAGGCCACTGATGGGCACGATTTGTAGATCAGGGTGTGAGTTTTGCAAAATTCTGTGCCTGTTTTTCACCTGCAGGCCACTGATGGGCACAATTTGTAGGTTGGGGTGTGAGTTTTGCAGAATCCTGTGCTTGTTTTTCACTTGCAGACCACTGATGGGCACCATTTGTAGGTCGGGGTGTGAGTTTTGCTTGGCAGCTCGTTCTGGAGTGCTTGGCTGGGCTGTGCCAGCCTGGCCTTGGCAGGGCTGCCAGGCTCCAGCCTGGCTCCATCTGTGAGAGGAGGCTCTGGGAAGCCTCTCTGTGCCCACAAATGCTTACTCTGCTCATCCCCACTTTTCCAAAATTTAACAGATGAGGTCCTGCAGTTTTGTTTTCTTGGAAATGACATCGTGTTTCCTTTTTATTCCTGATTTACTTCTTGTGTTTCTTGCCAGGAACGGAAATTCAGAAGACGTGGTCTTAGAGCCAAAGCAATCCCTGTGGTTTGGCATCTGAATCTATTCCAAAGCAAGAAAGGTCTACCCTCCCCTTTGGGTTTGGTCAGAATATTACAAGATCTTTCAATCCAGACAGAGAGAAACATTGTAAGAACAGTTAATTTGAGCAGATTTTTGCAAATGCAGCTTGCCCTATTCTTCTGGAGCAAGTATGGATTTTATTATGCAAGTGGTTTTTTTTGGTAATAAATGTCAGACACTTCCAGTATGCATTAAATTTTGTACTTTATTGGTGTATTTATCAGGCAGCATGAGGTGCCAAGGAAAGATTTCCATCCTTTGTGCTATCTCTGTTCCTGTTGTGCCATATTCTGTAGCACGGGTGTTCTCAAGGACTTTGTGGTACATACACTTTGTACAAAACACTGCTCACTGTGAGCAAGGTTAGTGTAATCTGTCCTTAAAATTCAAGATAAGGAGTTTCAGCACCTCCAAGTCCTGAATGGTTGCTTTTGTAGCACACAGTGTGATGAGAAATGGAGCCGAGCAATTGAATGCAGGAAAGATCACCGAGGTCTGAGGGAAACAAATACAAGAGAAAATACTGTGCTGAACAAGCAGGAGCCCTTGCATTGAACAGGAACCAGAGGCTTTATCTTCTGGGGGCAGACTGTGTGATCTTTGCCTGGTTATCTGCTCCACCAGCAGAGAATCCTCCGGCCAGGAAGGTTTTCTTTTCCCTTCATTCAGTCTCTCATTATGTGGCCTGGTTTTTGCCTGTTTAACCTTTCATGCTCACACAAGGTTAGGGCTTCGGGGATATTTTCTGCTGTTCCCACAGAAGCTGCAGGATGAGGGAGGTGCAGGATGCAGCTTCATCTGCTGCAGCTCCTCAGCTGATCCAAATGCTGCAGAGGCACCAGAACTGCAGGGCCGGGTGCCAAATTGGTTTTGTCTCACAGGGCTGAGCTGCAGGCATCAATACACCCATGGTTTTAAAATATCAGACCCTGACCACCCCCTCTGCAAGCACGTGGCAGCTCCGTTGTATAAACTGGGTCACAAACGAGGGAAACTGAGGCACGTTGTTGTTCAGTGTTTGTGGATGGAAAGAGCAATAATGGAGCCAAATTTCCCTAATGGAAAAAGCAATAACTTGGTGAAAAGAGCAATAATGAACCCAAATTTCCCTATCTGAAGTTATTTTTGTCACTCCTAGGCGCTGGTCTGTGCAGGGTTTAACCCTTGCCATCAAGGGGATGGTAACTTGCTCCCTTTTCTGAAGCACAGCTGGCTTTCCAGAAATTCTGGTACCCAAACCATCTGGGAGCTCATTTGGGGTGCCTGAGCTTGGCAGCTTTGAAAATGAGACTTTTGGGTTGTAAGATGTTGTTCGCAGCCTTCTAAGTTAAGTCCTGAAACGGGTCAGGCTGGAAGGGACCAAGTGGGTCACTGGTCCTACCCAGAGCTCAGGGTTGTGTCTGGATGGCTCTGGAATATCTACAGTGAGAGACAGTCAACACTTTCTCTGGGAAAACTGTTTTTCTCAGTTCCAGAAAAGCAGTTTTTCATTTACTGGTGCTGTGGCAGTGGTAAATAATCAAGTGCTCAGTGCTGTGGTTGGAGTCAAGTGCAGTGGGGCATAAATGAGACCTTAAACCAAAGCTGTCCAAAGCTAAAAGCTGAAATACAGTTCCTCCCCCTCCAGATTAATGGCACCGTAAATTGAAACAAACCTGCAGTATGTATCCAGGTCAGGGCTTCTTTACTCCTTCTGTCTTCAGTGGGAGCCAAATGCTCTTAAGTCTTTCCATTGCTGCTTTGGGAATAGATCAGGCTCTAATTGTCCCTGCAATGAAAAGTTGACCTCTTGACTGCTTATTTTTCTTTTACTGAATTAATTTCTTTTTGTGTTTGAACAGAGAGGAGACTTTGGAAGCCACTAAAGTTGACTCTGTTTAATAAGGCGAGCTGATATTTTAAAATAACAGTGGTGATGCTGCTCTTGCACTGGGTTTTGATGTCCCCTCTAGGAACATTCTGGCACCATCAGGAGTGGAAATCAGTAGAGTCTTCCCATTAACCCCTAACCAAGGTCATACAAAAAAATATATACAATAGAATATATTAGAAATAAAGAGGAGTTTTTCATGAAGATTAATAAGGATGAGCTATAGCTTCAGATATTTTTCTTTTATCTGTCCTATAGCAGCTTGATAGAACTGCTATAGAATTTCTATACTATAACTGCTATATAGAATTTATTTTCTTTGTAGTCTTTCTATTGACTACAAAGAAAATAAAATATTTTTGTCTATTCCAGCCAACTTTTTTCCAAAACTGAAGCATCCTAGATTCTTGGGGTTTTTTTCACTGAACCCTGACAGCATGAAAAACTTTTATGCTAATGCATGTATAGTTTTTACAAATAAATAAAATTTCTAGTAATTATAAGTTATCGTTAGAAAACCGCTCAAGATGAAATGTTTTATGACATTTCTGACCTCTATTGTGACTGTGTGACATCTTAATACTTTAGGTAATGTTGTTTTCATTGAGAATTCCAGGAAGCCAAGACCCATACATGCCTTTTCTGAATTTTTATATCCAAGGAGGATTTAGAGGTCACCCACTTCCTTGGAATGCCTCCTCTTTAGCTAAATGACAAGCATTGTTCTTTGAAAAGAACAGGAGCAGTAATGAGATGCTGCCTTCTTTCCAAAGAAATATGGAGCCTGGAAAGAAACTCTGTGGGGAAACCAAACTCAACCATCTAATATTTTATGAAAAATTATTTTTCCTCCAGCGTTACTATTTCATGTTTTTATTCTAATAGATCTTGTTAAACAATGAGGCCGGTAACTCTGTCCTTACTTTTAATGACTGCTTTCAAAAAAGTGCAGCTGTTCATCAAGTTAACTGCTTAATTATAGTTCCCTAGGCCATTTACAAATATGCCTAGAAACAGTCTATCAGAATAGAGATTAATTGAAGTCTTTTTTTGTTGTCTGGGGAAAATTTGAAGTAATTTTGCTGTCTGGAGAGAGTTTCAGAAAGTTTTTTCGACTTTTCCCTGGTTTTCTGAGCGAGCTCACAGGTGAGGTGTCAGGGACTCGTGTTGGGCTTGTCATGTGTGACAGTTTTTTTCTCCAGCTCCAGACAGTCTGTCACTGTTTCTAAATCTACACCTTTGTCGAGGAGCTGCTCCAAAGTCTGTGTTTCAGACTTTCAATCAACTCATGGCTGTGTGTTGGCTTCCTGCTGTGACTCAGAGGACCAAAGGAGCTTCCACTCCAGTGATCAACAGGCTCTGGTAATAAGGCAGAATGAAGAGACAGCGATTTTCCTTTGAACACCTAGCGAAAGTTGCTTCATTAAACCATCATCAGTGCAAAAAAAAAATATCTGTTCAAATAGGCAGTGCCTACCTGCTAAGAGGTTGGTATCCTGGAAAACGTTTTGTATTTGATGTATATTCTGCTTTTCATCAGTGCCTGTGGGCTTTGTGAAGTGTTTATGAACTTCTTTGCTTCTCTCCTTGTGAGAGTGCATTAACCTGCAGGCTGGAGTTCCTCAGTTGTTACAGCACATGCCAGTAGCCTTATAAAAAACTGAAAAAGAACTTAAAAAATATTTTTCTCCTCTTTTGGTAGTGTATGAAGGTCCTGATCGTGCCCAGGCTCCTCTTTTGCTGAGCAGTGTAAAGCCACATAACAGGAAGATAATTTATTTCCCAGATACAATAATAAGATAAATATAAACTTAACAGTAACAGGTGGAGGCAGCAGATTGAGAGAGCACAAGTTAATGATGATGTGGCTATAATTAAAGTATTAGCAGTGGTTGTTTTACAACAGCTGCTTTGTTGTCTGGAACAACCTCTCCAGCTAAAGTAACAATGATATAGGTGAGAATGTAAATTCTGATAAAAAAACCTTCCAAAAGGCATTGCCATCTTGTCACTAATGCCAACTCATGCTACCATTTCTGATTTATAACAATTACTGGACCTCTTCAAAATCTGGTCCAGAAGATGAATCTTATCTCAGTTGCAGAGCATTTAATGTTGTAGTGAGATGGGGATTTGTTTTCTTACCCACGTTACTTTTGGCATGCATTTTCAACAATTTATTTAAAAAAGAACTTGTTCTTTGGAGAGAAATTTTATTAAGGTTTAAAAACTATTTTAAGAAATGTCCATTCTCAGCCACATTCTTAGAGTCTAAAATTTTTGAAATTGATGGACAGACCAAGGGAGTTCCCATATCTGTGGAACCTTCACAAACAACAAGTGAAGGTGATGCTGAAAGACACAATTTTCATTTCTTGAAAAGCTTGGAGATATGAGGCCTGTAGGGGAAGAAAACCAAGCTCAATAATACAAATGTCCCTACAAGAATATTCCAACATCTCAGTTTTGGTCAGACTGAAGAAGAGCTGTTTTCCATTGAAGTAAATCAGCCAAAGAATGTTAAGGCTGTTGTGGCCATAAAAATAGGAGCAGCTCTGAGGGAAATTCCCCCTTTGACAGAGACTGGCAATAACTGGATTTCCTTTCTGGTCATGCAAAAGCCACAGTGATGTTTCAGTTCAGATTTCGAGAGGCAGCTCAGGATGAGGAGCACAGGACACGAGGGAGGTGAGTTCCACCTTTCACTGCTGTGGTTCTCTCTGAAAATACCTGGCATGAAGTTATGACATATGAAAGGTTTATCACTGCAGTCCTTGCCCTCACTGAGGTGTGTCTGGAAGCTGGTACCTTGCCATTGAGAAGGAAAGGGACCTTTCAGTGTGGAAAGCAGAGAATCCTGTAAAAGCTGGGAGTCTGTTCCCTCTAGGAGGGAAACACTTCTGTCCTCAGCCAGTAATAAATGATTGGCACGAACATTTCTGTGATTACCTGAAATATTCATCATATCCCATCCTCAAATAGTGACGCCTGCCAGCCTGAGCTGGAGGAAGAGGGGTTTGGAGTCCTTCAGATTCCTCCCAGCCCCTGGAATCTGTGATCCCATGGTAATTCCTGGAGCAGGGGAGGGCAGGTGGAGCTGTAATATTCCCCCTCCTTGGTTTTTGCTCTGCTTCCAAGCAGTGCTGCCACAGGGATCTGCTGAAGGTGAGCTGGAGAAGCCCCTGGCACCAGCCTGAGCCAGCAGAGTCAGCAAGTGCTCATTAATCATCCTGACCTGCTCAGTCCTTGCAGCCTTTCTGTGGCTCCCAGCGCTCTGAGCTGCACCTTGTCCCTCTGAACAGAATTAAAGCAGCAGCTGTTCGCTGAGAGCAATTTCCTGGGAGAAGGAGTAGCTTAAGTGTTGAATTTTTTTTTATTTTTCAGTAGAAGAATAGTGTATTCAGGTCAACAATTCATTGGGAGACATTTCCTGAAAAGGCAGTCTCCTTGGCTTTGAGTGATGCAGCTTTCCAGCCACTGCATTCTGCAGTGTAAGCTTGCAAGACCTCAAACATGTTGTCTTTGCTCAGCACATCACATGTATTAATAATTAAAGTTGGATTTCAAGGGACAACTGGGCTTTGATATGCAGCTCCTCTGCCTCCTCCCTCTTCTGTTCATTAGGGACCTTTGGAGTGAGAGAGGAAAAGGGAGAGATTTTCACTCCACTTTTGCCTTGCACAGTGAAAGGGCAGTTTTTGAACTGCAGTAACAAATTTATTTTTTCATTGGTCTTGCTGATTGGATTAGCAGTACTGCTGGCTTTATTACCCCTGATTAAAGTCAGGGCACTGGGGATCTGACAAATGAATTCTGTCTGTAGTTCACCCAGCACACACTGCTTAATCCTGTTGATTGCAAGGCTTACCAAAATTGTTTAGTCACAAAGCTGGTTCTGTAAGTCAGCGAGGAGAAAAAAGGTAAATAAAAGATGACTCAGGAGGAAATGTGTTTGCAAATTATATAGACTTATATAAGCTCTACTGAAAGTCCAGAAAATCAGAGTGTTAAAAAGTTACAGCTCTGGGAGACCTTGCAGTGCTCTGGTCTGTGCCTGTACTGGTGCTGGGTTATTTTCTGTGCTGTACATCTTTTAAACATTACAGAAGGGAGATGATGTCTGACTACTCTGCTCATGAAAATTACTCAGTGGTAAAACAAAAATAAGAGCAGCACATATTTCACTGCTTTCTGTGTTCCTTGGACCTCAGAGCTCCTAAATGTAGAAAAATGATTACATTATTTTGCTTCCATAAACATTTTTTTCCCCCATAAGACTGAATGCAGTAATGGCTCTTTACTAACAGTATTAGTGGTAGAAAAATTAGTGAGTTCCTATTTTTGGTTATAATTATCTCCGGGCTTTGTGGTTTCCATTGTTCTCTCAATGCCTTTTGCCTGCAGCCCTCATTTTCTGCCACAGTTTTCAGGCTGCAGCCCTGTTTGGCTCCCAAGCAATTAGGCAGAATGCAGTCAGATTTTGGGGTGATCCCTCTGCATTTCCAAGGTTTTTACAGTGCGCTGCTCAGCCTGGCTTGCCGGTCCCTGCTCCTGGCTTCTCCTGCTCTTTCACTGCAACAGAGTCTGTTTTGGTGGAGTTTTTCAGGGTTTTGTTCTGCCAGCCTTTTTGGGAATCATGAGAAGAAATAGGCAGGTCCAAGCAGGGGTGGGAGAATAAAAGCTGCATGAGCAGCTGGATGCTGAGAGTGCAAGTTGCACAGCAAGGATGATGAATTCCATGACCTCTTAAGAAAAAGCCCAGTCTTAAAATAGCTTGCCAAAGCCTAGAGGGGTGTGATGAGCTTCACCTTAAAAAAGTGAATTTTGGAGGTGAAGGTCACGACTGGTCATTCCTGCTTGGAGCATCTTTGTGCTCCTGCAGTGGAAAATGGGAGGTGCAAGAGAGCTTTTAAAGTCTTGCTTGTTGGCCCTGCTCAGGATTGGGATTTGGCCTGGACTTTTCAGTGTTGCTGCTTAATTCAGTACAGTAACATTGGAAATCTGTTAGAAAACACTAAATTAGCTTTTGACTGTAAATGGAGGTTGTATAAATGAGATGTGATAAATCAAAGATCTTTCTTTTTTTTTTTTTTTTTTTTTATAAGGGTGTAATTTGTACTGAATAATCTTGGAATGAGTTTTGTGGATTTGGAAGCCAAATAGTACAATTTCAGTGTGGCAGAAATATGTTTTTGTGGGAATTAATTCCCGAGTAACAGAATTATGTTTGTCTACTCAGCCTCTCTTCTCTCCAAGGCAGCATCTGGCTTATTCTCCTTCCCAATTTTACATTTGGATAGAGAATGAGAAAACTCTGGGCTGTGCTGCAGATCCCACAGTAACTCAGGGACCCCAGTGCTGCTGCAATCCCTGCCCAGCTCTCTGCTGGAACAGGTCATGGGAGGTCTCTGAGTGCACAAACGCAAGGATGATGTGTTTGTCTCTCTGATCTTCTGACTCTCAGTGAGAAAGGATTCGCAGAATCATTAAGTTGGAAAAGACATGCAAAAAAATCTGATTCCAACTTTATGTATTTACAGTTTGCTGTGTGGCTGGACCAGATGTGCAGACCAAAATCCCAGTGTGGACCAAAAATCCAGGAGGGTTTTAAGTGCAGCAGCATCTCTCGGTGTTTGGATTTTTGCAGTGCTGTGGGGACAGGCTCTTCTGCCCCTCTCTGTGTCCTCCCCAGGTGGGAAAGCTGGTAGAAATGAGCTGCCTCTGCTTCCTCAGCAGTTCCTGCTTAATAATCCTGCAAAAACCAAGCAGGAGAGCTGGGAGCATCTCTGCTCCTGTTCAGGTGTGCTGTGGTGTTTACCCAGCAAGGTTGTTTTCACCACTTGCCTTGTTATCCTCCTCCCATTGCCTCTCCCTGTCATGTTTGGGGGCTTGACTTCTGTAGTTTTGTTAATAAATAGAAAATACACAGTGGCATTCAAATCTTGCTAAACGATGTTTGGGTTGCCTCATAAAACAAGATAATTGTGCAATCACAAAATGGTTTAAACATCTGATTTGGATTAGAAACAAAAATGGTGTGTAATTGCTCTCTGAAACTTGTAACTCTCATGAAATGGATGTTATCAGGCAGATGTTCTTTTATTCACCAGCACACTCGGAATCTCTGGCTCTTAAGTGCCAGGATGAGTGAAACGTGCTCAATTAGCTCAGCAGGCTGTGGCTGATCCTCCTGCCAGCCTCTGGTTCCAGGTACATTCTGCAGAGGCTCCTGAGCATCTCCTCAGAGCCTGGGTGGTGTTAAACCAGTGCACTGAGCCGGGGCTGCAGCACAGAAAAAATTATAAAAGTTGGGAATAACAGCTCTTGCAACTGCCCCTGAAAATGGAGGATTTTGTGATAAAAGGCTCTAAGATGGTGTGGATGTGTAAAGCCACTCGCACCTTGCTGTGGAGTGACTTAGGTGGGAACCTCTCTAGAAGATTATCAGGATGTTAAAAGCTGAATTCTTTCAGGAGTTAAACTTTAAAACCTAGTTTAATTCTTTGCTGTCCCAAAATGAAACCCCCCCATTTTTGTGCATGCTTTCTCTCAGGTTTCGGACCTGTTTGCACGTTCTGAAGTAAATTAATCAACATTTCCTAGGGAAGGGCCACAAACCTCCCAAGCAAATGGCTCCTCTTCCACCAATCCCAGAGCAAATCCCAAAGGAACTTTGGCCTTTAGGCGCTGTGTGAGGGGGCTGTGGGCAGCTCTGAGAGAATCATCCTGATAAAGAACAGTTCCAGCAGCGCTGACATCTCTTCTGAGAGACTCTCAAGTGCCTGGAAGTTCTCAGCACTGTGGGGTAGGAAGTTAAAGACGACTGGAATAATCTTTGCTATCCAGAGTCTCTTTTGGCATTTCTGCTGCATTTCTTTCCCCTTGTCCTTCTGTTTCATGTCCTCTTGTTGCAGGCCTTCAGGTCTTTCTGTGAGCCCAGGATGAGGCAGAAATTGCTTTTTAAGGTAGTGTGAGCAGAGATTGTGTCTTCCTGCACTGAGCAAAGGCCAAAGCCTGGATGTAAAAGGATAGTGGTAGGTTTTAAATCCAAAACTTGGTTCTCACTGCCCTTTAATGACGTGTTAACCAGCTCAGACTGGGATGTTTAATTTGTCTGGCTAAATTTCCTTAGAGGATTCAAATTAGAATCTTCTCCCAGCTCTCTGTTGCTGATTGCTGGCAGATTTCTCCTTCTGTCCTTTTGCCACTGATGTAAGAAGAAAATACCCTCAAACATAAACTCTTTTTATTGCATAGATGGGACCATGTTCTTTCAAGTTCATTTTCTTTGTGGTACCTCAGCTCCTAAAGGCATTGTGCATGAGTCCAAAAAAGAGAAAGGCAGAAATGATGACTGAGGTTTGCATTACTCATCATTCTGAATAAAACACAGCCCTGAGCTGGAGATGCACTGAAACAGCACAAAAGGTGCATGTAGACATCTCTGTCCTCTGCAGAGAAGCTTCCAGGAATCCTCCTTCCTCCAGGAGAACTATAAAATCCTGTTCCTGAATTAATTAATTGCTAGGAAAGGGAAGCTTAGACCATAAAAGCAAATTAAAACCATACCACAAAGCACCTTCTAATTTTATCAGAAACATTGATCATACTTAGAAGCATTTATGGGATCATTTTTCAAGTAAAATTATGGCAAAGAGAGGAAAGAAGCCATGTGCAAGCAAGGCTTCCAAACTAATTTTAGGAGACTAAAACAGTGAGCAGATCCCAAGGTGCAGCATGAGACTGTAAAGGGATTGTAACTTGTGCAGTTGACAGTCTGAGAATCCATGTGCAGTCATCCTGAAATACTGTTAAATTAACTTAAAGTTGCTTCATGACAAAAAATTGATTTTTTCCCCTCCTTATCTGACTTATCTTTCCTCCAGGAGGAAAAAAAGCCATTATCATATTTGCTGCATTTAAAGTGTGGCTAGGCACCTTGAAATCTAGTCCTTAAAATGAACTGGGCATTGAGACAGGTTTACTTCTGGTCCAAACTGAATTTGCCAGGTGAAATTTTGGTGGCTTTTTAGGGGTCTGCTCTGGATGAGGGCAGCTGGGGCTGAGCTGTGCAGGAATGTTGGACTCCTGGTTCTCATTAACCTGTTAGATCCTGATCCAACAGGATCTCTGACAGGGGCAGGCAGGACATCGTGGAAATATGGCATTGACTTGCAGGACCTGTTTAATTAAAAAAAATAAAAAAATAAAATAGCCTGTGCACTTGTACTAGAGTAAAGGGAGGATTTAACCTTTTTTTCCACCAAATTTGGGTTTCCCTGGCAGTGAAATTGGGCCAAATCTTAGAGGTGCCCTGTTCTGTGCACTGTCACTGCTGTGGGGTGTCTGCCCCTTGCTTCAGCATTCCTCCCTGGCAGAAGATGAATTTCCTGGATGTGGAACTCACCTCTGGAGTCAGGCTGCAAAACAGGAAGGTGGTTATGAATCTGTAGCAGCTGGAGGACTGAGATAATTTTGCAGCTAATTTTTCTGAGGTTTTTAGTTCCTGATTGATTGCCTTAGAAGGAACTTGGAATTAAAGTTTAGTTTAAGCCACTCTGCTGGTTCTTTTAACACGTTGTCTTCCTTTGGGGTGGAAGAGGAGCAACTGAATTTGAGCACAGAGCCTGATGCACTCAACTTGATGTAAGTTGTTCTGAGGTTTGTGCAGTAAACTGTAAATCACATCTCAGTGTTCAAAACTCTTCCATCCAGAAGCTGTTTCTTATAAGAGTAGGAAGGATTCAGGAGGTAATTTTGATATTGTGTGCTGTGATAAGGGAGTGCCCTAATGAGGGCTGACTGAGATTCACTGATCTAGGTAAAGGCAGAATTGGTAATTACTTCATCAGAGAGAAGATGAAATCATTTAGGGGGAGATGGTTGGTGTGGTGGGAGCAGCCTCCATGGGATCACGTCAGAGAGGAGCTCAGCATCCTCCTGCAGGGTGGACGGGATGGAAATTGCTCAGTGGGAGAAGGGGAGAACAGGCAGCTGGTATTTGCTAAAGTAAATAGCATCAGAAATGAGCTTGTATAGGGCCTGGGAGAGCTTGAAAGCACAAAGTTTTTGGTGTTTGTGACACTCTGGATGCACAGAGTGTGCAGGTGCCTGGCAGCAGCCAGGGAAGGTGTGGAATTTGAGACTTATGGTAGATAAAACAATGAATGAAGTGTTTGAGCAGGGACACTTCGAGCAGCACGGGAAGGACTGAAAGGAGGGAGTGTGGGGTGGTGTCACAGACATCTTTTATGGAAAATCCTTTCCTTAGGATTTCCCCTCCTGAGAAGCTGAGAGGCCTCAGGAACAAAATGTAAACAATGGTTATCTGCTGCTGTGGAATGCAACAGGTGCATCTGGGATTGGGCTCATGTGGTTGTTTCTAATTAATGGCCAATCACAGTCAGCTGGCTTAGACAGAGTCCGAGCCACAAACCTTTGTCATCATTCCTTTTCTATTCTTAGCCAGCCTTCTGATGAAACCTTTTCTTCTATTCCTTTAGTATAGTTTAAATGTAATATATACCATAAAATAATAAATCAAGCCTTCTGAACATATAGTCAAATCCTTATCTCTTCCCTCATCCTCAGACCCCTGTGAACAGTCACAGAATGGTGTCCAGGCTCTGCTCCCTGGGGCAGCTGAATTCTCCCCCCTGGGAGCCCAGATTGGGCTCTCAAACTGCCCCTTTCCTCCTAAAATGAAATATTTGTGTTTCCTTACCTCACAGGAGAACACTGATAGGAAATTAGGAGATTCTCATGAAATGACATAAACCTAGGGCTGGAAGAAACTCCTGGGCCACTGACAATTTCCAGCTAGAGCGAGCAGATGTGTCTTATTAATCCCTTTATAAATTTGTAAAGCAATTGCTTTAAAAACCTTATGTTCTGTATTTGTGTCTTCCTTTCAGATCTTACTGTCATCAAATATTTTTTTCATTGCTGTTGCTGGTAGACCATCTGGCCGTGGACACATTTCTAGTTTTTCTAAGTTTTTCTTCAATTTCTCCTGTTGGATTTGGGGTTCCTGGTTCAGTACCAAATGTAACTACACAGAAATGAAGAATTGAGGGACTAAACCACTGTCAATGCTTTTATTTTATGGCCCATGTGCAGGCAACATTCATTTGAGCCACAGACTGAACTTTGACTGTCGAGATGGAAATTTTGCATTTTCATATGTGTCTAGTAAAACACACAGTTCAGAGCACAAAATGTTTATAGGTCTTGGACTTGTCAAGTCCCTGCTTTATCTTTTCAGGAAATAAAGTCAGATAAATCTGGGAAGGGCAGCAATAGGAGAGGTGAATCACAGGGTATCAGGTTGGAAGGAAACATCAAGAACCTTTCATGGCAAAAGCGAGTAAAATGCTGTGGTGATGATTAACAGGAATATCAAATGTGAGCAACTACAGCATTAAACAGGAAAGAAGAAAAAGTGATGGAGAACAAGGACGAAATTATGTTTGAAGATGGTATTTTGGTTGCTATGACATTTCATTTAAAGGACATTCTGCTGTAGGTGAAAATGCAAAATATTTTTAAAAATGCAGGCAAAACTCTGGATTCTTTTGTACAGCATTTATGGACATGAGGTCCAGCTTGTTTTTCTGTCTATTTACATGTGACTAAACCACAGTTCACGAGTTCTGGTTTTCAGAAAGCAGATTTGTGGCATTGAAACACTCCTTGATATTAGCTCACTTTGTTTTATCTTAAATCCAGTCATATTTGTCTATGGATAGAGAAGAGATTAGCTGTGGTAGAAGACCTTAGGTCATGTTTTTCTCCCCTTACAGTTTTGAATGTAGTTCTTTCCCCTAATTTTCTGTTTCTGGTTCAAGAGGAAGCAGAAATGGCTGTTGGTCTCATCTCATTTCTCACCTCGTCTTTTAACTGGCTATTTTATGTAAGTTCATTTTTACTTGGGTTGATGAAGGTCGTGCTCCTCTCTGATGTCATTAACTGTGTGACACTTCTTTTCAACCTTCATTTCTGTAATAAATCCCACAAATGCCATCTGGAATGTGGGATAAAGTCCTTTTGCTGTCCTTCTGTGTTTGTGTGTTTGTTTTGTGGGGTCTGTAATGATGCTCTCTATTTTCTTTGTTTACAAGGTCAAGGTGTGACCCCTGTTTCCACCTTGCCATTCTGGTTGGAATTGCAGCTCCAGCAGTTAAGGTTGATATTAGATATATCTGCTTCCCCTCCTACAGCTCTGAGAGCAGAGAAGTCAACTGAGCACTGATATCAAGTTCTGTTGATGCCACTCTTTCTTCAGGCCACTTTGAGTCTCTCTCCAGATAAACATTTCTATCCCAGTTATTTTTATGTGGTTTCTATCAGCATAGCAAACTTTTGCTTGTGTTTGTATTCCATATTGATACATTGATTTGAGGCAGAATTGGCTATAAGTGTAATTCTGCACCAAAAATAGGAGTATTTTTGTGCTTCAGGCTGCATCACTTTGTTAAGCATCCTTTCTGCCACTTGGATTTTGGATCCTCTCATGCAGACTAACTTGCAGACTGACACCAGACTTCCAAGAAAGCCTCGGTGTGAGCCGCGCTGCCTCCACCCCGGAGCTGTGAGCTGTGCAGCTGCGCTGCTCCTCTCTATTTACAAAATGATCAATGTGAAAGAAGAGACATCCCTGCGGCAGCTGCTGCTGTTCTGGGTTCCTGGCCAGGATGGCAGCAGAAGAGCACATCAGCATCCTTGGTGCCATACGGCTTGAGACTGTTGTGTCGCACACCATGTGCGAGATGAGAGAGAATAATTTCAGCTGAGTATTTAGGGAAGGCTGCTGGGTACTTTAGGTGCTTCTGTGTCCTCATCCTGACCCTTTCTCTGCAGTGTGTCTGCTTAGTTAAATCTTGTCAGCACAAAGGTTTGTGATTCAAACCCTTCCCTGTATCGGATAAATTCGTCTGGTGAGAATATTATTCCAGTGATTGATTTTACCCCATGTCTCCCTCTCACCATCTCTCCTTCCTGTTGTGAGCAGGCTTTACATCCTGACATCCCCTTTAAGTGTCTTCACAAATGACTGAATTAACTTTTGTGAGTCTTATCCTGTGTGTTAGGCTGGTGTTGTTGGTGGAGCTGCTTCCTAGTTAAGAACTTGTATTTGATATCAAATGCCCCTTTTTAAATGCAAACAAAACAAGTTCTGCCAAAATGAATATAAAGCCTATTAAGCAAAGACCAGGAACACAGGGCTTGCCTGGTGTTCAGAAGTTACTTTTTATTTTTTCTTTTTTCTGCTGTGAGCTCCTGTCAAAGCCTGGAATCCATGAAAGTAAAAAACCAGCCTTGATTCACTTCTCGCGCCCTTGGGGAATATAGATGGCAAAAAAGATTTAAAATTCTGATCCGGCTGCTTCGGAAACATGGCACCCGAGATAAATTATTTTCTCTCCCCAGAGCAGCAGGCGAAGTTCTGCACAGAAGTTATTCCTTTTGAACTGGTGAGGGGTGTGCAGCCCCAGTGTCTGGAGCCACCGGCTCCGGGCAAACGCCGAATTCTGCGCCGTCGCCTCCCTGGCTCGGGCTCGCCCCAGCAGCTGCCTGTCCTCTGCTATTGATCACTTGGCTGGAAAATGAGGAGATAATTAACAGTCTGAAATTTAATAGGGCATTGTTTAAAAAACAAGGCAAGGGCCTGGATGGAGAGGATTCCTGGCGGAGATCACCTGGAGATTGCGTGTTTCACTTAGCGGCAGATTCGCCTCATAAATCTTAACGGTTCTGCTCCGTATTGAGTGAATTTAGTGTCAGCAAATTTTAAAACTCTGTCTAAAGTGTCTAATGAATTTATAAGCCACTAGAGGAGATGGGATGCTTTGCTTGCAGCGTGGAGCTTAATTTGATATTCAAGGTCAGCACATCAAACTTCTTAATCAGGACCATAATGATGAGAATGTTCCTGCTCGAGCAAAGGAGCAGCAAATAGTATCAGTGCAAAAAGGAGCATTTACACAGCTGAATAACATGTTCTTGTTTTAGTCTGCTGTCAAAGTAGTATCAAAATTCTTATATGCTCTTCCATTTAACTTGTACATTAAAATGTAAAAAAAAAAGTTTCCAAGGGATTGGTAAATGGCTCTGCAGCCACATCATTCCATTTTATTAGCAAGGTGACAGTGTTCTGGTGCCCTGCATTTCAAATAGAAAATTTGAAGCCTTCCAGTTTTAATGCATTAAATGCTCTCTTAAATTGGGCTGCAGTAGAAGTGGAGCACGGGGAAGGAACTTTGAGGAAAGCTCTGCAGAGGAGCTGCTATGGGGAATTAGTGAAGGTATTCTGTTTATATTAGCAAATGAAGATAAGAACTCCTCAGTTCTTTCGCAGCAGAGTTAAAAATCTCAGTCCTTGGGGCACTCTTTTCCATGGAAAAACAGTCTGATGCTTTAATAATTTTATTTGTACAGCTGATAACAGGAATTGCTTCTGTCTTCACGAGCTGATGTCCGAGGGTTGAAGCAATAGTCCTCAAGTGTGGCTGCTTTCTCTGAGTGCTCCAGGCATTTGACCTTCACTTTGCCCTTCAGCTGGGTGTTTTTGGCTCTGCATCTGCAGACAACACAGGCAGAATGTCCAAAATTATTTCAGGCTGAGATACTGTCAATATGTCATCAGCTACAGCCCTACTGGGGAGTTTCAAAATTCCTTCCAACACATAATGGATATATCTGTTTAAACACTTCTTAAAATTCTGAGGAGACAGACAAATGCGGCAGAAAATCAATAGGGTGTTGCTAGTGGCTCTATTATTTATTAATTTCAGCACCATCCAGGACTGCTAGGTGAATACCAAAGGCCAGGATTTTTTTTTTTTTAAGTACATTATGAAGATAATATCTTTTGGGGGTGGGAGGATAATTTGAAAGTCTTTTATGAGATAAATATCTCCAGAGGGTCCATCAACTCAGCTCCATTCCTTTTGAAGTCTGGGGCTCATTTTAGAGTAAAACCTGGGTATATAGACTAATATTTGCATGGATTTCTCTACAGTTACTTTTCTTCACAGTGTTTTATTTTCTCTGAAATTAGAATATGTAACCTTTGGTATGATCCTTGTGTCCATGATGTTCTGTAATCTTTCTAGGAAATGAAGTGAAAAGTCTGGTATATAGAAATACTTCCTTTCCCTCATTGGGCTATCTGGTGTGCCTTATAAATAAAGATTTAAGAAAAGCTGCAGCAGTAAGTATATTTATATTGACAATAAATCTATTTTATCACAGTACAAGCCATTATTGCTCATCGTGGGTGTCCACCATAAATTGGCAATAGCTTGGGGCAGCTTCTCCATGGTAAATTGTGATTATGAAGGTATTAAAGCCAGGCACTCTCCTCAGAGTAAGTAGGTAGTGATGACTCCATCTGACTTGCAGATCTGCTTCCTGCAGGTATTTATGGCCCAACCTGCTGATGGAAGAAGCTGAAATAGGTTCTGTTTCCTGACCAGCTCCTGGAAATGAAGCTTTTCTCAAGGCTAAGCAAATCCACACATCCTTGGGAAAGCTCTGATAGCAGGATCTATCAAGGCCAGGAATATATTCAGCATAAAAAAGAAAATTGATGATGCTTTTAGATTCAAAATTTAATTGCTAAGCTGTTGTAAATTGGTGTGAGGGGGACAATAAACTGATCAGGATAAACCTAAAGATCTCCTGGGAATGGGACAATCTCCTGGACCATTCAAAAAAAGTACTGGTTGGAGGGAAGTGTAGAAATGTTCCATTGTAGGGAAAATGTGACAGGTTTTTGTGTTTCTATCTTTCTTTTTCAATGCAAACTGAAAATCTGAATTCTGTGCAGAGCCTGGTCAGCAGTACACAAGGCTGCAAAGGGAAACCAAGTTGGGAACTAAAAACTGATTCTTTTGATGTATTCCTAGAACCATGGATGCAATGGCATTTTCAGGACCATGGTGGCCAAGTGGAAGTGCCCATTTGGGGGGAATTTAGGGCAGCTGGATCACTTCCTAAAATTCTGAGGAGACAGACAAATCTGGCACAAAAGCAATAGGGTATTGCTAGTGGCCCTAATATTTATTAGTTTCAGCACCATCCAGCATTGCTAGGTGAATACCAAAGGCCAGGATTTTGGGTGACCAGCTCCAATTTTCTGCTGCTGTGGGCCAGCCATGCCACATTAAGTCCTTACATATTTTTATTTTCAGACTGCTGCTGTGTTTTCATTTCATTCTCTTCCCTTTCCTGTTCCAAAATCCAGTGACCACTCTTGGGGTCCCCTTTCCCTCGGCCTCTGCCCAAATTTAAGTTGGTGGTAGGTGCCTTTTGGTGTTCACAGAGTGGTGAATCCTAAAAAAAATTACATTGAATTTCTGAAATGGTTCTTCTTTTCCTTCTGTGTATTGAGAATGAAAACAACTTTTTCTAGAAAGTTTTAATAGACTGAAACATTTTATATGGCACAAATTTTTAACACTGCAGTTTAGGAAAAAAAAACTTCTTGCAAGGTTTTTATATTGTATTATTTCAAAATTATTTCATTTCTGTTGCTGGGAATGTGTCATTCCCGTTTTGGCTTCCATGCTTGATCTGTTATTGGTAAGTATAAATTCTCTTTGGACAGTTTTATGTACATTGTAGGTTCTGTGACTTTAAATATAGAAATAGTTCATACCATCTAAAACTAGTGGAATCTGATCCTGAACTGTGGAGTCAAAGTCAACAGTAAAAAGGGTTTTATTCTGATTTGAAGGAAAAACATAAAAATCACATCTGATTTTTTCTGTAGTTTTCAGAACCCTCTTTGGAGTTTGAATCTCAAAGGTGTTTTCTTGTATAATGAATCTAAGTATTTTACTATCTGTTCATGTGTTTGTATACATAAAATCCCCTTTAAATCATGGATGGATTAGGTCAAGTTCAGTCAAGGAAGAATCTTGTCCAAACACAGTAAATCATGAAGTCACACATGAAAAATAAGCTTTAATCCACTTAGCAGGTTCTCTGTACAAAAGCTGTGAATCATTTTATGCACTGAGTGATGGGGTGTGGATGTGGGACTCCTGTGGGAAATTTATGAGTGGATATTTGGGAGAAGGTATGTGCTGCATAGGCAGGAAATCTCATTCTGGTATTTCTTTCCGTTTTAACAGTAATATGCTTTTTGGGGGGGGTGGTTTTGTTGGTTTTTGGTTTTTTATTAATTCTATGGGTGGATGGTGGATTCTCTTTGCCAAGTGGACTGTGGAGCTGTCTAAGTCTAGTGCAGCTTATTGTTTCATTTGGAATTCCAATTTGCAGTAGAAAGTAATTTCTTAATGTCAGATTTGAATTAGCATGTTTTTCTGTAATATATTTGAGCATGCAAATATTGCATTCTAGTTTATGGTATCAGAATACCTGCTAAATACACTTTTATCTTCCCCTTCACTAGAAAAGTCATTGTTACCTGAAATATATTACTTTTGTTGGAGACAGATATTTTTCATTTTCAATAATTTATTACATATAAATCTTTGCTTATAACTTCATGAAGCCTTCAGGCTGGAGGCATTGTTGAAGAAGAGTTATAGAAGGCAATAATTTTTTATATGTTCCTAATAAATGGAACTAGGCCAGGTAAGGGTATAAAAAAGTCAATCTGCAAGAAGCAGAGATGTGAAGCCAGTGGATTGCATTTGTGTTCTCATCTGAATAAGAAGCAGTGCAAACACTACAGAGAGATCAAGTAAGGTTTGTTGTGCATGTGGGTACATAAAAAACTCAGTGAAAGGAGAATTCTTATTCTGGGAGAGTTATTTCTTTATTCCAAGGAGCCCACGAAGGGGGTGTGTGTCGGGTGGTTGTGCCCAGTGCAGTTTGGTTTTCTTGGGTTCCAGGTCCAGAATAGCCCCTTAGATCTAAATTTGCAGCTGAATTTTGAGTGTTATTTTTCACCAAATACACTTGAAATTATATATCAAGTATGAGGCTGATTTTCCTCATACAAACCCATGCACAGGGACAGTTCTCATGTTCAACCTCACCATGGGATGCCAATGCCACCATTCAACCTGAAAAGTTACTGCTCAGTGACAGGGACAGAGCAGCCAGGATCTCACATTCATATATATTTAGATTTAGTTATCTTAATAGATATTTTATTTATTTGATATATATTTATTTCTATTTATTTCTATATTTCATTTATATATTTATATATTATATTATTATATGATATAAATAATAATATAGTATATATTACTATAAAATATATCATATATATTGTTTATATATTATATATACAAATTATTATATATTTATATAAATAAAATATATAATATGAAATAGATAATATTCTATTCTATTTTATATGCTATATTACATTATATTATATCATATTATATTATATCATATTATATTATATCATATTATATTATATCATATTATATTACATTATATTTATAATATAATATTATATTACATTATATTTATAATATTATATTATATTTATTATATTTATTACTTTTTTTTTTTGAATTCCATATTTGTATATTAAATAGCCCAAGGAGAACAACAACAAAACCTCCCCTCTCAGGACTTCTCCCCCTGCAGCACAGGCATCTTCTTGGCTGCTTTTCCCAGCACTTATTATCAAAAAATAAATTTACAGGTGTACTGTGACAGCACCTTGGTGCTCTCAGAGCAGCAGGTGAGGGTCAGCAGTGCCTGTGCAGCTGTGTCAGGTGTAAAATCAGCACCTCAGCGAGTGCACAAACTCACCTGAGCCCTGGTGCTGCTGTGGGATGGCATGAGGCAGTGCCTTCCCATTCCTGCCTGCCCTGGGGAGGAGCCTCAGCTCCTGTAAATCCTCCTGGCTGCATTTGGCAGGGCTCTCTCACTGGTGTTGGGGAGTGTCCCTGCTGCACCCACTGTGTCACTGTGTGACTGCCCCATTCGTGCCTCCTGTGCTTCTGTGGCAGCTTCTGCTTGGCACCTGCACAGCAGCAGAAACTCTGGTTTGTTTTTAATGGGAGCACAGAGTTGAAAAATTCAGAGTTCTTACTGGTGGAAATGTTGGTTTTCAGGTTATTGGGTACCCTGAGAAAAAGATGTTTGTGTGGGTGCTAAAGAGGGTGAGCATCAGGGTCAGCCTTGGCACACACACAATTGGGAGCAGTGGGAGAGTTCAAGGCTCACGTATGGAAACAACACAGAAAAAAAATGAAAATAAAACTCCACCTGGATTATTTTTTAGGGGAAAAAAAATTACTAACTCTTCCAAATCTAAGAACTCTCAGACAGAAGCAGGGTGAGGAGGAGTGTGACCTTCCGCAGAGTGGGGATGTCTCACCCCTCCCCAAGTCAGGGCTTTGCTGTTGGAAGCAATGCTCAGTCTGAGACACCACCTGAAGAGAAAGATTAATGTGTCACTGCTGCCTTAAGTTGTCAAGCACGTAATATTTCTCTCTTTTTTTTTTTTTCGAAAAAAGTAATTACTAGTGAAGTAAAGGATGGGTTTAGGCATCCAGAGGTTTGAACTGACATGAAGTATTTGGTGCTACTATTCTAAGAGGTGATTTATTCTTGTGGGTCCAGAAGGCTGGGGCAATGAAAATATTTCTGGTTACTTTTACTGCTTACCATGCATAAAATCCCTGAAAGAGAAGTATCTGAACCATCCTGAAGAGCAATACTGGAAAGAAACCCAGGATGTGTGGCTCCTTGCAGTTGGTATTCATCATCTCACTCTCATTGTTTTCTTTCTGTTACCTGGAAAATTCCAGTATACCATGAATAATATTTACTGCTAAAACACCCCAACACTTTGACTGTGTTTTTAAAACTACAAGCTGCAGAGCTGTAAATGAAGTGAAGGCAGGATTATTTGGCTGATTACCCATTTTCCCAATGATGGGTTTCCTTGTTGCGTGTGAAAACTAAATGATGATGTTTAAGTCACGACTGCACCTTGGCAGCCTTTGAATTTGGATGTGCAGAGCTTTTCCTGGAGGTAATATCAGAGCCTCATGGCACAGAGCAGTAATTGATGGCACTGATCTGCCAGTGAACCCTGCAAGGTGGAAGGGGAATAGCAATGACTTGCAGGAGCTGCAGCAATGAGCCAGCCTCTGTTTCACTCTGCTTTTCTGGTCTGTGCAGGTTGCACAAACCAACTCTGTGCTGCACACCAAAGGGCATCCTCACCTAACCCCAGAATTGTAGTTTTCATTCATTCCTAACAGATCTCTAAACTGAGAGATTTTATGGGAGGTATAATTTCTCTTGCATATACATTGTACTAAAAAGGGATTCTTTTTTTCTTTTTATAAACCTTCCTTCTGATTAAAATCCCTGTGGTGTTTGGAGCATTGCTTTTGTGTTGTTTCATATGAAGTTACACGATGGTTTCTTGTATGTAACAAAATAGGTTGCTTAACTTACTCAGAAATTTAAAAGAAAGAAGAGTTTCCTTCTGCTAAAGAGTCCTTAAACTAATAAAGTATGACTTATTATGTATGGTTTAATATTAATACACTTATTTCTGAATTTGGCCATAATTTTTCTTTTACTGAAAGAACTCTCTGCAAATTGCTGGCTTCAAACAAGGGCTGCAAAATGCCAGACTCACATTCTCTTATTTTATTCCCTGGCCAATATATTTCAGATTTCAAACGATGCTTTTACTTACTTCTTGATATAAAACACCTCACTTGGAAAGCTGCTCTCCTTGGCAGTCACTGCTGAGGTGCTCCTGAGGACCCTGATGCTCCAGGAGGTGCCTCTGGCAGGGCTCAGCTGATGTTTGGTTTGTGGTTTCAGTCTGGTGAATATGGAGCTGTGGTGGGATATTGCAGAACCACCACCAAGTCTCACATTGAGATGTTGAGATCTCAACATTGAATGAGATGCTTTCTCCTGGCTTTTTCAATTCTTATCAGTGAAGGTGCATGTGAATGTGTGATGTGAAAGCAGAAAATTGAGGGGGATTGATGAAATTGGTAACAGTTAAACTCAGCCCATCTCTCTGCATGTTGTGTAACACACCAAGGATGGCTTGCACAGAGCTTTGGCAATATGAGGAAGATTGATGTTTAATCCTTCATCTCCTTGGTTTTTCCCTGTTCTTTCTCTGCATGTAGCTCCAGCCCTGGCAGCCCTAAGTTTGAGCTGTTTGTTAGAGTTAAGGTAGTTAAGGAAGTTTGCATTGCTGAAGATCAATGGCAGCACTTCCATCGACTTCCATGGGGTGGGAAAACAGCACCCAGGAATCAGGGCTGGGGAAGGAGTGATGGGCCATTACTGTTTGCATCTGAGGAGAGGTGGGAGTTAAAAGGGTCATGAAGTTTATGCATTATTGACAGAATACCCATAATGAGTCCTTAGGAGCCATTACACAGTGATTTGTGAAGGCCTTAGTTGGGGATGGTTTAATTTATGAATCATTTCTCTGATGGATTGCCTGCTCTGTCAGCCCGGCTGCTGCACCAACTCGGGGTTCTTAATTCATTATGGAAGATTTTATGCAAAGTAATTGCTGTAAAGCACCACTCTTCAGAATGAAATAATGTGGCTGCTTTTCCCCCCCTCCTGCTGGTGAAAGGTTTAGCTCACATCCTGAGCAATGCCCCATTTGTGGATATCATCTGGAAAAGCTCTGCAAGGGAGCAGCTCTGCTGAAGAAAGGAGTTCCTGAAATGCCCAATGTTTTTGCACTTACAGGTCTAATCTTTCAGGTTGCAGCTGCACTTCTGTCTAATGAAGTCTCATGTTAATTCTGGCAGAGGGAACATATTGAAATTCTTCCTTCACAAATCCTCCAGAGGCATTCAGAACTTGGTTCTGAAATATCAGGGGTGAAATTTAAAAAGGTCTTTTTATCATTTTGGTGGTTTTCCTGTACAGTCTTGAACGAAGCTCATAATCTCCCTCTGCCTTTCTCTTCTTACTGCAAACCAAAATTGCCCGTGTATCCTTTTTTTAGAGAAAGTGAAAAATTACTTTTTCAAGCCGCACAAAATGAGGGAACTCAGTTTTACACTGTGTGGAGAAGCAAAAAAAAGTACAAATGAGTTTTGAAAAATTAGACAAATTCTGTTCCCATCTGCAACGCTTAATTTGTGTGGCCCAGATGCAAGTTTTGTCTTGGGAAATGTCAAGAGAAAAGAAGAGGAAAAAGAAAAAGAAAATCTCAGAGTTCAGAAGGATGAAGCACCACTCCTACAATGAAAGACTGGGAGAATTGGGGTTCCTGGAAAAGAAAAGCTTTGGAGTGACCCAGTTTTTTGGAGTGACCCAATTGTGGCCTTCCAGCACCTGAAAGGAGTACAGCAGAGATGGAGAGAGATTTACTAGGGCCTGGTGTGACATGGAATGCCTTCAAAATGAAGGAGGGCAGGGTTAAATGGGATATTGGGAAGAAGTTTTTGCCTGTGAGGTTGGTTTGGTGAGGCCCTGACACAGGTTGCCCAGAGAAGCTGTGGCTGCCCTGGAAGTGTCCAAGGCAAGATTGGAAGGGGCTTGGAGCATCCTGGGACAGTGGAAGGTGTCCCTGATATAATGGAAAATGTCCCTGGGATAGTGGGAGGTGTCCCTGGGATAGTGGAAGGTGTCCCTGGGATAATGGAAGGTGTCCCTGGGATAGTGGAAGGTGTCCCTGGGAGAGTGGAAGGTGTCCCTGGGGTAATGGAAGATGTCCCTGGGATAATGGAAGGTGTCCCTGGGAGAGTGGAAGGTGTCCCTGGGAGAGTGGAAGGTGTCCCTGGGGTAATGGAAGATGTCCCTGGGATAATGGAAGGTGTCCCTGGGAGAGTGGAAGGTGTCCCTGGGATAATGGAAGGTGTCCCTGGGATAGTGGAAGGTGTCCCTGCCTGTGGCAGCGGTGGCACTGGATGGGCTTTAAGCCTTCCAGCTCAGGCTGTTTTGTGCTTTTCTAACTCTCCCTTTCCCTGCTGAGGTGCTGATCCCCAGCCATCAGGCAGGCAGAGCATTTCCCATGCTGAGCAGGCAGGATGCTGACCCAGCTCAGCCTGTGGCCATGGAGGGGACACTGGGGACCCTCTTTGCTCTCCTGCTCCCCTTGCCAGCAGGGACTGCCATCCCTGGAGGGCAGGGCAGCAGGGCCAGGTTAAACTCCTGTTCTCCAAGGCCTGGGGAGCTCATCTTCCCCACACAGTGCAGGGGTGCTGGAGTCAGCCCCAGAACAGAGGCTTGTTAGTGTGGCACATGCTTAATTTATTCTGCTCCTCGGGGTGTGAGTGGAGAGTCATTACTGAGCCAGAGCACAAACACAGGAATCCAAGGCATGGTTTTGATAGTTATTTTAAAAAAATCTTAATTCCTTCATTCTGCTTTCCTAATTCAAAGCAGGGATGGAGCTGTACTATATTCTTCTGGGAAACACAAAAACGGATTCCTCTGGGGAAAAAATTCAAATTTGAATATAAAAATAACTCGAGTGATCCTTTTTCTTTCCATTAATATGTCCTATTTTTGAAGTCTAGAGATGAAATCTTGTAAGGTTTTTTTTTTTTTTCTTTCTCCTTTCAAATAAATGGATGAATAACTAAAAAGTGCAGTCCCAGAAATCTTGTAAGAGGGTACAAGCTCCTCTGCCTTGGACAAGATTGATGAGGTTAGCCTGACTGGCAAGTGTGCAGTTTACATGCTAATAGCAAGTAGGTTGTCTTGCAGAGAGAAAATGCATTGCAGAGTAAGTGTGGAATGTTTATTAGTCCCAGTAAAGTGCAAGGGAGACAGTACAGATGATGTAAGAGGAATGCTGTGCAGGAAATATCAGTCGCAAGATCAGGCATTTGTGTTTCTTGGCCAAAACTCCTTTGTTTTGTGAGGGGTGGCTGCAGACAGACACCACCCTCATCATCCTCACCCCGTGCTGGTCCCAGAGTGTAAGAGCTGAAATGAGAGATGTGGAACTCCAGGGGCTCTCCAAAATGCAGTTTATTGTATCCAAGGTGTTCCAGCAGTCCAGGGCGGTGGATGACAGAGCTGTGCCCACAGCTGTCAGCTCCAGCTGCAGGCAGGCCTGGAGACCCTTTGGTTTTGGTTTCAATGCATTATAGACTTTTCTTTTGGTTACAGTACATTCTATACTTTTCTTTTGGTTACATTGCATTTTATACTTTTCTTTGCTGAGCATCTTCATACAGTAGAACCAATCTATACCTTAACTTTTATCTGTAGCCTATCATAACTGCTATAATTACCATATTCATGTCACTATTCTCCAGTCACTAAAAGTTAGTACATTACAGTTTAATCTAAAAATTGGTTTTCAGTTTTCTTGCAGTGGAAAATACTGAGACCTTTTTTCTACTTGCACCATTTGCTGCCTTGTTTGCCTGTGCTTCTTTCTGCTTGGCAAAAACATCATCTTGTTTGGGGTGGGTTTATCCTTTGCTCTAAGCCATAAAAACCCCTTCTAACCAACACACCCTTTGCCTCCTTGGTTATCAAGTGAGACTGGCTCAGCAATTCTTTTCTTCTGTATCAAAACTTGCTTCCATCTCTATTCCTTCATCAGACTCTATGTTCAAAAATCTTTCTGCCCAGCACACATGTTTGTGAGACTTTCTTGTCAAACTCATCTTTCCCAAGACCGGAGGGTGCAGACCCTGCCCCAGCAGCCCCATGGCCCCAGAAATCAAGGGTGGGTAAGACCTGGTGAGCAAACTCAAAGGCGACCCATACTTGGTTTCAGGGGCTGTGGGCGCTCGTCTCCGCCGGGTTCCGATGCTCACCCAGAGCCCAGGACAGGAATTCTGCTCCTCCCCTGCTCCAGAAAAGCCTGGAAAGAGGAAAGGCTGAATGGAGAGAGCCTTCTGCATTGGGAGATACCAGCTTTGCTTTTGTTGGTTGGTTTCGAGAGGGAAGCAGAGGAGGGTTTGAAATGTCACTGTCCTTTTTGTCATACGAGTTGTAAATTTAAAGGGAGATTTTAAGGCACAGTGGCTGGGAACAAAATGAAATTTATCCTATCCTGAGGCTTCAGAGATGGTACTTTTCTTGTGGAAAGCACCTTGGTGTCATTGGCTGCAGCTTCTTTATTTCCTTCTCCGTTTTACATAACTTACTTGTTACTAAAATCAAAACGTGATTAATTTATTTCACTGTAATTTTAGGATGTGGAAGGAGAACATGGTTTATTTTTATGCTGCACCTACTTTCCCCTAAATTTTCTTCTTGAAGAAAATTCAATTAGTTTTCCTTTTGAGAGTGTTGGTTTATACAAGAAACTCATCAAAAATACCCTATACTTACGACTTGTTTTATCCTTCCAGCGCCCAAATGTAATTTTTTAGGTTTGTTGGACAAACCATTTGCGTTTTCATTCAGCACAGCTAGGGATTTACTGACATTCCAATTTGCCAAATTAGAATGGAAATTTCCAACAAACTCTTGTGGTTTTATCAACTGCAAATAAATTAAAGGAAAAGCTGGCAGGAAGCAGGAGGAGTCTGTGCTGCCTGGTATTGAAATGGGTTATTTTTCCCAGTGAATGTGGTTCTTATCCACATTCACTGGGAAAACTCAAATGGTTTGTCCAAGATGCTTAAAAAATGAAGTTTGGGTACTGGAAGGATAAGACAACCAGTCATTACTATAGGATATTTTTGATGAGTTTCTTGTTTAAAACCAACATTCTCAAAAGGAAAGCTAATTGAATTTTCTTGAAGAAGAAAAATTTAGGGGAAACTAGATACAGCATATAAAAAAACATAATCCCCTTCTACATTCTAAAATTACAGTGATATAAATTCATCGCGTTTTGATTTTAGTAAGTGGTAAGTTACGTAAAATTAATATTTCTCCTGGTTGTGGATCTGATCATATTTGCCTGTGCAGGTGTAGCTCTCTGCACTAATTATTCCAGTAAATCTTGGATTTTGAGTCCCTTGAAACAGGTGACAAATGTGGTGGACCAAGGAATCAGCACCTTGCTAGAGAAAATCCACTCCATGTCTTTGGGTTTTGGTTTTGCCTCTGGGTACAGACAGAAAAATATAAATCAAGGAAGGATGGACAAATAAAAGCATTTCCTACACAGTTATTGACAATAATCTCAAACAAAACAAGCCACCTGCTCTAAGTATGCTCCAGAATTCGCTATCAGTGGCTTTCCAAGCTCAAACACTTAGAAAATAAAGAAATAAGGAAAGCCTTAAATTGATACTTCACTATAGAAACAGAAAGCTCAAAAATTGGAAGACTCTAGCGAGAGTTTAAAAAAAAAAAGAAATGAAATCACATCCTGCATGCCATTTATCCACATCCTTCCTCATTTGCATACTGGCAATCAAAATAACCTGCTCCCCAATCCTCTGAATAGGATTTTCCAGTGTCTTCCTTTTTTTTTAATTTTTTTTTTTAATTGCCCTATTTCCTCCTGGCATGTAACACAGGGTATAGACTTCTTTCTTACCTCATAATTGAGGTGTAATAGTTTATAGAGACATGCTTTTCTAGAAATATACCATTTTGGGTAGTATATTTTTAAAGCTGATTTACTGTTTTTCTTTTATTAGCTTAAGGGTTAGAAGCTTTGGACAGATTTTAAAGTGTTTGATCTTTGTTTTTTTTCCTGTGAAGATGACAGTTCATGACCATCAGTGGGCTTTATCTTTCTGGGTTTTCTGCAAAATAAGTATCTCTACATGTGAAAATATAGTTCCACATTTTAAACAGGGGCCGTTTCAGAAAAGGCCATACTTTAAAAAGTTTGCAAACAGTGGTAATGATGACAGAGAATCCTTGAAAATAGCACTGGGAGAGCCTGGACAGTCCCAGGATAAACAGCTGAAAGTTCACTGCTTCAAATTCAGCAAGGGGAAACTGCTCTTTTTCAACTTAAAAATCAATTTTCCTCCAGTTCCCTGCTTTGCCTCAGCTCTGTCTGCTGAAACAGCCCCTGCTGGGGCTTGTCCCCGACTGTCTTGGGCTTTCCTGTTGTGCTCTGTTGTAACTGGAACATTGCTTATCTAGTGATTGCCTTTTACCCCTCTTTTACACTTTTTTGGGTTTTTTTTTTTTTTTGCTTGTTTGTGGAGGTTTTTGTCCTTTTTTTGCTTTTTTTTTGTTTTTTTTTTGTTTGTGCTCAGCCCTGCCTGAGTGTGTGCTGTTCTTGTTATCCCAGGATGGAAGGAGCAGAGCAGTTCATTGCAGCAAGGCAACACCTCACATCTTTTGGGTGTGGATAAACGACGTTACATCAACAGCTTGGTTAATCTGGGACACATCTAAGAGTGGCAGAGGCATTACTGTCTTTAAAAAGATTTTGACTGCGCTGGAGAATTATTTGTAAGGATAAATCCCATTCCCTTTTCCCAGTGAAAAGGGGGAGAATCTCTGTCTCGCCTCTTTGGAAAGCATTTAACCATTCAATTAGCAAGTTCATCTGGAAGCATGTGAAAAAAGACACAGGAATCCTCCTGGGCAAGCTGTATGAATACCAATGTATTAATTAAAATCCACCTAAATGTGTCAGAATTGTGCAGTTGGAGCCATATCTTTTATATCACGAAGTTCCACTGTACACAGACAGCGTTAGGTGTTTATCTTTCAAAAAGCACTTTATTTCTGGGATATGTGTGTGTGAAATTCTGGAAGGCTCCTGGGTTTATAAAAGTGTCTGATGACTGCAAAGGGCCATAATTGTGATTTCATCAGGGAGATGTGCTGGGATGCCCCACGCTGGGCCCTGCAAAGGCAAGGTCTGTTTGGGTTTGTCCCTCTGGGCTCCCTTCTTTGTTTAAACTGTGAAACAACACAGTGTAAACACACGGCTGGAATAGCCAGACCCAAATGTAATCTATTAATTTTGCTGCCCTGGAGTGGATGTTCCTTGGGCTTTGTTCTGAACCAGCAGAGCTGCCCCTTTCTCCTCCCTCACTGCAGTGATCTGTTCCACCAGGCTCAGGTCTTGTTGTCACCTCATCTGCCTCCCCTCCACTTTCTCTTACTTTCTCCTGTTCTTTTTAATTATCCTCCCTTTCTCTCTGGAGAACTTCCTACTCAGCTTCTAAAAAAATTGCTATTTTGGGACCCCAAATCCATGTGAACTTACAGCTAGAACAGATGCTCGTGCTTTGGAGTCCATATTTCCCCTGACCACCATTATGAAAAAGACTAAAAAAGACTAAAAACCCAGGATTTCCCTGCTGGCTAGTGGCAGGAATCCAGGAGAAGGATTTTTGGGGGGAAAATTAGCAGCTACTGCAAGGCTCATGCTAAATTCCAAGGGTGGGAGACCTCACGTAATACTCTCAGTTGTGTCTTACAGTAAGTAGGAGGGTGTCATTTAGGGTGAGATTGGGTGCTGTGCTGGAAAATATTTAAAACATGCTGGATTTTATATAAATTTAATATTAATATGTGCTGAAGGTGTTTAAAAGGTGTAATGACCTGGCATAAGGACATGGTTTAGAGCTGGGTGTGGCAGTGCTGGGTTAAAGGTTGAACTTGATAAACTGAGAGCTCTTTTCCAACCCAAAAATTGATGATTCTGTGGAAACCCAGTGAATCCTGTGTGCAGGAGCATCAGTGCCCCAGGACACACATCTCTGTGAGATGTGAGCCACATCCCTGTGCTCCTGTGTCCCTTTGGAGCAGGATAGGGAGCAGGGCACAGTCACAGGCGTTTCCCCTGTGAGGATGGTGCTGCCTTGTCACTCTCCCTTTAAGCCCTCCGTGCCTTCTGTGTTGCTTTATAAAGTTCATAAAGTTTCCCCATTCCATTTGCTGTTGCTAGGTGCTGGATTTTTTTTTTTTTCCATTGTGCTTGTTATGAAGAAGCCTTCAGCGGGCTAAGAATATTTTATAAGGTTAGAAAATGGTGTTAAATGTTAATTAGCAGTTGCATAATCCCAGGTGGCATCCTTTCACATGCACTCGTCAATTTTTAATGAGTGTCACTCGTGCACATCAAACTCAAAATTAGCTTTCTTTCCCAAGTACTCTGTTTGATTTTCACACTCACTTCCCCTCCCCTTCTCCTTTGATGTTACTGACACAATATATCATGCTGGCATTTGCTTTGGTTTCATCTCCAATGCATATTGTCATGTAGCTAGTTAGTTATCTGCAACATAGACACACACTCCTACCCGCAGGAGCGCCCTTCAGAGAGGCACAGGATGGAGCCTGGCTTTTATTTTTCCCTTCTTAGGCGTAGCCTCTTGTAGTTGCAATACGGAAAACCTGATGCTGAGGCATTTTTGGGTTTTGATCTGAGGATTCTGAGTGCTGGAGATATAAAAGATACGGCTCTGACTGCTCTCTGAGCTTAGGTGGAGGTGCCCCTCGCTGATCCGCGTTGCGTCTGGGGGTAGCTCATCCAAATTAAAATCTGGAGCAAAAATCTCTGTGCACCCTGGAAATTTATCACCAGCTAAATACTAGAAAGTGTTGCACTCCCATATATCTGCTAACTGGTGGGATAATTCCCCACTTAAGCAGTGCTATAAAAGGGTGACTGCTCAGAGGTGGAAAGGAGATTTTTACTCCCCAAACCACCACCAGCCCAGCACAGGGATGCCCTCAGTGGGGTGGATTGGTTTCTCTTTCCTTGGTTTTCTCCTTTGGGTCAGGAGTGGCAGTGCCCAAGCCCAGTGCAGGTGAAATAACCTGGTTATTGCTGAGCAAACTGGGCAGTGCTGCCCCAACAGCTGGGATGGGAGGAGATGCTCACCTGGTGATGGGTGCAGATCCAAGGGCAGCCAGGCTGAGCTGGCCCCAGCTCCTCCGGGCTCCATCTCTGGCCTTTCTCACTCAAATGTGTTCCGTGGCTTCACTGTAAATAATGGGCCAGCAGAACAGAAGCCCAGATAACTGAATTTTCACCGCTGATCATTTCCATCAGACTTCTTCCTTGTTAAAAGCAAAACCCCATCCTCCTCCCCTTCCCCCAACAGCTCAGCTTGGCCCTTCGCTTCTGATTTGATCATGGAAGTAATTTCACTTTGGTCTGCATTTTGCTTTGATTTTTATTTGTTAAGGAAAGAGTTCTTCTAAGCATGGGGATGATTTTGTTTTGTTAAATGGAGTTGTTAGCTCACTTGGCAGGAGGCTCCGTGCAGACTTTGCTTTGATTTCCCCATAGAATACCATGTGTTTGTAAAATATTGGCTTCTTGACACCATAGTGCCAATGACCTCTCTTTCCAATGAACAAACTCAGCTTCAAATTATTTTTATTAATCAAGATTTTATCTCTTACCAGAGATTGACAGTTTTCCAAAATCTTTTTGACAGCTCCTGTTACATGCAGGAGGTGAACCAGAATTAATGACCAAGGGTTAGGGGGGCCTGATTCCTGCTGTTACTTCCCAAAACCTAAATGGGGGGAAAGCTTGCTGATCCTCCTGTGCTTACACCAGCACAAATGAGATTAGAGCCCAGTCGTGTACCCAGGAAAATGAAAATGTCACGGCAATGACTTGTGTCCAACTTGTGGAATAAACAGATCAAGCAGGAGTAATTGCATTTCTCCTTCCCCAGCTCTGCACACAGATACTTTTCACTGTCCTTTGATGATCTCTACAGAAAATGTAGATGATAATAAATATTTCCACACCCTTTGCTAGTTTGCAAGAGTAATGTAGCCACTTAGAGAGAAGAAAGTGGTGAGATGATACACAAGGTGTTGAAGCACCAGAATAGCAGTGTATTTTCTGAAAGCTTAAAACTTAAAATGTGGAGTTTTTTGTTTTGTTTTTAGATTTTTACAGTAGAAAAGAGGAAAAAAATGCTGTTTGATTTTATGGTTTGGGTTTTTAGTGTCTTTTTCCCCAGTTCTGGACAGACCCCAGTGCTGGCACTGTCCAAGGAGGCAGCAGGGATAAATCAAATGGTGCCACTCTGCCAAGTCCCTCAACGCTGTCCTCCAGTGCAAGCAAAGATAGAAAATACTCAGCTGTGCCCACTGAAACATATTGTGCTTTCATCTTGGAGCTCTTACTGCACAGAGTCTTAAAAGAGATACCTCTAATATCAATTAACCTGATGTTGATGCTTTGTGATAAAGCTGTTGTGATGGGAGCCCAGCCTGGAACTTAGAGCTGCTCCAGACCCATCTGGAAACTCAAATGCAGTGGGTGACTCGAGGAGAGAAATGATCCCTGAATTTTTTCCCAGTCTGGATCAGAAGTTGGATGTTGGAACTGTAACAAGGTAATTTGCTGTGGTGGGATTTGGAGCCCCCAGTGGAGTTCCTTAAAAGCTCTGACCAGAGCACAGCATTTCTCAGGGCAGATTTTGGGTTTGCTTTGACTCTCCCTGTCACCCTTGAGGTTTTCATCCTTTTTTCCCAAGAGCTTTGGACTGTCCATTGAAGCTTTGAAGAGCTAGGTACCATCAAAGAGGATGTGGTTTTCAGGCTCTCTTTTTGTTGGCACACTATCAGAGACAAATTATCAGCTGCTTCTGGAAGATCTCCAGTCATTTCGTGTGCATTTGTGACCAAGCCTGCACTGGCAGGCATTTGCCTCCTGAAAGCAGCTTATTCTGTGTGTGCAGAGCCCTGTGCATCAGCCTGAGAGAGCCTGGCAGAAAGCAGCAGCAAGGTGCTCTCATTGCTTCCTGTCCTGTTTCCTCACTCATAATTAGGTATTTTTCAACACACCTACTATAATAAGTGAAATCTATTCCTTTGGAGGGCAGGGGTTTTTTCTTTTCTCCCCATCTTTGCTTTTGAATTATGATTTTCTTAATGTAAGATGCTCTGCTTTCCAAGAGACAGAAAATTGGTTGCTTCTGCCAATGTTTGGAGTTATAAACCATTGCTTAAACTTTATGATGGCATTAATCCCAGTGCATAGATTGTTACTGTGGTTAAGGACTGGTCTTATCAGCTTTAACAGCCCTTGGAGTTGCTTCAGGCCATTAAGCAACAAATTGTCTGTAAGAAATAATTTGTTGCATTTCTCCCACCTTGTTTTATAGTGAAAGGTGTTGTATTTAATGTCATGCTTGCCTGGGTTCAGTTGTCACCCCCAGACAATGCCACCAGCTCTTCAGCCTGTGTCACTGGCCAGTCATTCCCTCACTTGGGAATATTCCTTGGAGCAGGTAATGTGGATTTTAAAGCATTTTGGAATTTTGTTGGAATTCTGTTGGAATTTTGTTGCAATCTTGGGAAATCTCTGTTCTTTTGGTTGGATTTGGTTTTTATCCCATGACAGGCAAATGCAGATTTTGATGATCCATTGGCATGTCAGTACTGAGTTTTGTGAATGCACAGAAAGCTGTGACAGAGGAAGGATGTCAAAAGACAGAATTACTGCAGAAATTTAATTATGGAATACAATTATTAAATCAAATTAGAGATATGATAAAACTAGAGTATGGCCCTGTTTGAGTGAAGACTGTGGAGATGTTTCATGTCATCTTCTCATTTGCATTGTGTTAAATACTATTAAATCAATCTCTAATTGACTCTCAGCTTGTTCTGGGTGGGTTTTGTTCTCCATGTGTACAGCTTGTTTTGCCAAAGAGAGGAATAAGGGTTTTTTCAGCCTTCATAAGTTTCATTGCAGTTTAAAGGAGGAAGCAGCAAAGGCACAAATCCTAAAGGCACAAGAGGATGAACAGAACTTGCTTGGCAGCAACAATATTGACTCCCTGTGTGTGCTATTGACAGCAAGGTCCCTCCTGCACATAAAAACCATTCCTGTCTCCATCCAGGCACTGGTGGAGCAAACACTCTTCTCTTCAGCCAGGCCTCACTCACTTTTTATCCATTCATTCTGTTGGTTCATGAGAAAGAATTCAGTTTCTGTGGGAATGGGCTGAGAAATGCCCCGAGTGCAACTCTGAGGAAGGGCTGGGAGTAATGAACAATTACACTGCATTGCATCAGGGACCCACCTGGAGCTGGGAGATCTCAGGGCTGGAAAACGCTGTGAGAAAAGGTAGGACATGTGTTTGATGGTTCTCTCCTACTTCCTGGACCATGTCCTAGCCTGGCTCGCTCTGAAGCAAAGGCTGGATTCCAGCTCTGCTCCAGACAGGTGTTAGCATTTCACAGTTACTGGTTTGGGCAGGGTGATTTAAAATCCTGTTAAAAGCCTTTTCTCCTTTGCTGTTGGACTGAGGAGCCAGCAAAGCCAAGGGCAGTGCTGCAGAGAGAGCTGTGAGGTGAACTCCACTGATTTTGATGGAGAACTCCATTGATTGTGGTGGAGCCACACTCCTGACACCACCCAGGGAATCTGCCTGAAGTGACAGCTGGATTGGATTTTTTTTTTCCTTATTACTTAGAGAATTAGGAGGGCTTTACATGCTAGTTAGCCCAGAAAAGTGTAAATTCGTTGAATGCTTTTGGTGACACAGGGAACAACAAGGGCGTAATTTGGCTCTGTGGAACTTTCAGGCTGGAAGGTGGGAAACTGATGGGTTTGGTTTTTCCTTTTAGGAGAATGTAAATCAGAAAGAAGCACTGAAATCAGTGAGCTACACAAATGTAAAAAAAAGGAGAAAGCAAAAAGCAAGCCTGTCCCATTAGCATTTTACTTGTAAACTCAATGCATCTGATAAAAAAAATCATTTAGAAATAATAAACATGCCATTTTTGCAGTCACATTTCAGAGCAGAGCCACACTTTGCGGGCTATAATTGTGACCTACATTTTGAATTATTTGATAAGGCTGACCCCCCATGATGATCTCAAATTAAAATCTTATAAATTACCACTTTCTGGCAAATAGGCTTGCTGTTATCATTTCACTCTGACATTTATTCTTTGCTATGGGTCACTGCTTTATTACTGTAAGAGCTTTTGGCCAAGTGCTGTTCCCAAAGCATAGAAAAGACGTTAAAGGTTAATTTCTTGCAAACTGTGAGAAAATGTTATGTCTCATTCATTTAGACTTGCATTACTGAATTTGCATTCTTTTTATAGTATGTGTATTAGTATGTAGCTAAAATCCCTCGCAGCAAATCAACCAATAAATTGCACTGAATTGCAGTGCAGTAATGAATTGCTTGTCATTTGGTTTCTAACAACAATAACAAGAAGGTTTTTATGCTCTTGGCCAGACAATTGACATATTCTCTCGTGGTGTAACTCTGGAGTTTTTGGAGCTCTGCCTGCCCAGGACTTGGCCCAAAAGTTGCAAGTGCCATAAAAGTCCATTGTCATGTCCTCATCTGAGAGTGCCTGAGGCTGGAGCCTTGCTATAAAATACTCTGATGAGGAGAGCTGGTGTTTGGTTCCACTCTTCACTGGCCATTCAAATGGACAGGCAATTCCCCTGGAATTTAGCAAAGGTAGAACCATTCCTGCTCGGCCAGCACAGGACCAGATGTGCTCATTCCCCCCAGGAAGAGCCCTGAGACGTGTTTGTGCTGCCTGCAAACAGGATCCATTTGGGATTTGGCACGGGGGCCGTGTGTGGAGGATTTACAGGGATTTATCAGACCTGCCTTTCAGGTGGTGACAAGGCCAGAAGGCAGCAGGAGGGATCTGGATGTGCCCTCTGAATAGAGCGTGTTCTTTGTGAGGGTTTCTGTTTGAGGTGTTGCTGTCTCCCTTCCCAGTGGGAAATGCTGCGCAGGGAGCTGTTAATTGTCTCCGCACTCAGCTGGTACCAGGAGGAGCTGAATGACGGTGATAGCTTCGTGTTTTCTGTGCCAGCACATCCCTGGGGGGCTGAAACTGTCCTCAGAAAACACGGGGTGCAGCTGGGGGTGGTGGCTGTGAAGGCACCCACACACACCTGGATCCTTCTGTGTTACTCAGAGGAGCTGGGCTGTGAGGAGGAGGAGGGAGGGAAACACTGACACAGCTTTTTACCAGACAGAAATGATTAAAAAATGAATCATGGTTGTACCCCGTGTGAGAGATGACTGGGAGCTCCCTGAAGAGGCAGGTTAATAACGCTGTGGCCTGATGAAGTCACAGACCTCGTTTGTCTCCTTGCCCTTTGGAGAGTGGCACCTCCCAGGCTTTGCCATGGCACCAGTGCAGGTTTGGCACACTGAATATTCCACTTTTGGCCTGGTTGTTGACTTGTATCAGTTCACTATCTGCGTTTGCATGCAGCTCCTGCTCAGCATTAGGAAACATCTGTGGGATCTCTCCCAAGGCTTTTGTCATTACTGCACCATCTAGCCCTAATTCTCCCCGGTTATTTTGGCAATCATGCAGTCTCCCTCTGCTGCCAAGTCTGAAGGCTTCAGTAAATAGCCAATTAAATGTGTAACCTGTGTGTAAGGAAAACCTATATATCATAAAGGCACTGCCTCCCTGTGCACTGCCTGACTCAGTTCAGTGGTGCACTCAGGGGAGGATGAGCTGTGCCAGGATGCTGCAAGGTTTGCTTGGAGTTACTCATATTGTGGGTTCTCAGGGAGGCTCTCCCTGTCCCTGACACCAGTAGAGGGTTGTTGCCCACTCCAGGTTTGGTCCTGGTGGTGCTGGGGCCGATTCCCAGTGAGTTTTGTGGCAGTTCTGTTCCAGGAATGGAATTAGTGCCTCTTTCCTGACACTGGACGAGGTTCACATCCATGATAAAACCCGAGAATTGTTCTCTCTCAGGGTGTATTGTGCTGTGGTGATACACAGCAGGCAGTACACAGACAATGTGTACTCACATCCTACTCCTTTGTGGCTTCACTGGGGTTAAGGCAGGCACTGGGGCTTTATGTGTGTCCCTATTTAACCATAAAACAAATCTGACCTTCGGAGATTTTATTTTCTTCAGTGTGTAAGCACATTGTGTCTATGCCTTCATTCTGACTTGGAGTTTTATTCTGAGTTAAGCTCTCTGGTAGTTGTCAGTGAAGGATGTAGAACCATGGTTATGAAATTCAATAAGCCACTGATATGATTATAATAGCCTCAGCAAATAGCTGTGACACTCAGCCCTCACAGAGCTCATTTTTTCATTCTCATTCTTACCTAAAGAAGTGCTAATGAGAACATTTTGGAGTGACTTCTATAACTTTTCTCTGCTTTCTTGTGTGAGGCTTGGAGGTTTAGTTTGGATTTGTAAGACAGCTTTTTTTTCTATGATTTTTTTTTTTTTTAAACCAGGGAACATCAGGGACTGCAAGGAGAAAAATGATAGAAACATGTTGGAGATGAAAATAGATCAGTATTTGGCACTTCATGCTGCTTAATTAGGAAAACATTTAGTTCCTTTTAATTTAATTATTTGGTTGATGTAAAGAACTGTAAGGATTTTTCCATTAAAGATCTCATTGTACATCAATATTCACATTGATTTTTGGCTTGGTTTGAGATCATGCACGTTTTCTCAATGTGTTCTTGGTGCAGATCTACAAATTGTTGTATCTGTGCCAGTCTAATTGACAAAGGGGTCACCTGGTGGGACCTTCTCAAGGAGATCCAGGTATTTCCTTAAACTTCTCTAAGAACTCAGCAGCTGAGTCAGGAAATGCATTTGGGGATGGATCATCCAGTCCTACCAGCCACACTGCAAACTCTGTTAAAGAATAATCAAAAAAAGCGCCTTGAGCTTGGAATTTTATCTCTTTGATGACAAACTTATCAGTGCATGCTGAGTTGCCCATGTCAGTTGTGTCAACTCTAAATTTGGAACGCTCTCTGTTTAAGTGGCAATAGCAAATAATCCTTTTTTTAACCTTAGTGGTAATTAAATCTTTATCTGATTTAATCCTGATTGTTTTAAAGCTTTATCGTCCAAGTATTAATGCAAATTAACCAATTCAATTTTTTCATTGCTGAGAGGATCCACAGTTGTCTCACATCTGGAAGAAGTTGAGTTTCCTTATCTTCCTGCAGTCCTCAGCCCAAACTTGCTATAAGAGGAAAAAGTGTTTGGATTTAATTTTAAAAACAAATAATGAATGGAAAACCCCATTCATCTCCTTTAATAAGTAAAAATAACTGATAAAGGACACAGACTGAAAACTGGTTTGTCATGAAGTGTGTGGTGGGAAGAAGATAATTTTTTTTTAGGAATGAAATGTGATCTTTCAAGACTTTAAGCCAGGAGAAAAAAGGTTTCTGTGTGCTGTAGAAGTCAGGCTGGTGACAATAGTCAGCTGAGTGAATTAAGGAGAATAATGAGTGTCTCCCCTCGCTCTGTTGTGCTGCCTTGCTCTCAGCCCCTCACGGGGGATGTCTATTGCCTGTTTCATTGAGAGGAGGCTGGATGAATGTGTCCTCTAGGTAAACACATTTCTGTTTTAAAGGGTGCAGAAATGGGGCCAAGTTACAACTAAATAATCAAAATGTGCTCCCAGCTCTTGGTGTGGTTTTTGGCTCATTGATTTGGTCTGTGGTTGGCTTCAGGAGATTTAAAACCAGACAAGTGAGGCAGTGGGAAATAAGGGAATATCCTACAGTGGCATGGGCTGGCCAGATGATGCAACAGGTTTTTTCCTGCTGTAAATCCTGATATTGTACAAGCCTAAATTAAAAGGGAGATTTCAATTTACATGGTAAGTAGTGAGTCTGTAATGTGTAACTTCAAAATAAAAAGGCAGAAAACCAGTATTAAATGTAAGTATTCAGTGTTAAGGCTCATGAGATGTTTGCCTAGGTTATTATTCTTCTAAGTTTAAATACAGTAGTACTTTTGGAAAATCACTTGTACAGACCTGCTGTTTCTCTTTGGGTAATGATGATTTACCACCTTTTATTTTATCTTTTGGATACCCAGGATAGTAGCATTGGCACACTGAAATGAAATCACATTTCTTATAACCTATTTCGTTCTCTTTAACAGCATTTGCCAAGACAAAGAACAGTACATTTCCAAACTACAAAGTACCCATGTGTCCTTAGGAGAATATTATGAAACTAATGAGGCACATTTCAATAACTTCAATCACGTACTCAAAGGAGGCAGAAGCAATATATTGACCAGTGAAGAACTTATACTAGGAAAAAAATGGCACTTTCTGTGTTGCAAGGACTTTATGACCATTTTATGGAGATTTCTGGACCCTGAGATTTAATAATCTTTTTGATTTGTCACTCCAGTGGAATGACTGTGCTCGTGAATTTACTCTAAATAAAATTTTCTAATCATCCTTGGGAAAATTAGAAATATATGGCAGATTAAGGAAGCAGCCATTCATCTGCTGGGTTAAACGTACTAACATGAACTTAACAAGCAATGTCGTCTTTTAACACATGCAAAGGACCAAATTATCTGCTGAAAGACTGACATTATGTAAATGTAACATTTGCTGGACCTCTAAACCCTGTGATTAAATTACTGTCTAAATTATTCTGCAATATGAATGTCGCCTACAAAAAGAAAAGCTGTAAAAGAAACGGCTGTGACATCTTCTGGGTTTGCAGTATTTCCATAATGAGTGTTTGAGATGAAGGGTTTGCACGTACAGCTCAAGATCTTAATGAAATAGGGAGAAGGAAAGGGGAGGATGTGATGTGAGGAAAAGTTACTCTGCAAAGAGGTAAATTTATCCTGGGGTTTCCACAGGAATTTGTTAGCAGAAGAAGCATGGCTCAATTAAGAGGGGAATTTAATCCACAAATCAAAACTTGTCACTGGAGAGACGCTTCCCCCACCTTCCTCTGAGGATGTGTTGGGTGATCAGTGGCAGGTAATCTGTTTTCACTTAGTACTGAGAGAGTGACACATCTGTAAAACAGCAAAAAAATAAAAAAGGGAAGAGTGTGCCGAGGCTCTGGCATTGCGAGTAATTATGGCCCTGAAAGAAAGGCTGCGTGCAAATTGTTGCCTGCAAAAAGCCAGAATAACCCATCAGTTAACTTGCACTGTATCATTAACTCACATAAATTGTCCTAACTCCTATTTCACTCATTCAGAAAATTAAGATCTAGCAGAACAAATGTGCTTCAGCAAATGGAGGAATTGGATGTTCTGTTAATTGGCTCCTTGGGAGGCTGTGGCAGCAGCAGAGAGGGGCTGCACCTCACCCCCTGGCACGCCTGTGGGGTGAAGTTACTGACTGCCCTTTTGGGTTACCTGGCTCCAGAGTTCACAGGCATCAGAGCCTGAGCAGATTTCAGAGCATGAAAACCCAAAAAGGCCAGGGCTGTGCTCCTTCAGCATCTCCAGGAAAGCCCAGGTGGGAGTCCAGCAGGGATGGGAAGCTGTAAAACTGAGATGCTCAGAGAAAGCCCTTGAGATCCACCTTCCCTGGCAGCTAGGGAGTTCTGTAAAACTCAGTTTATTTCTTTGGGGTAGCTTTGCTCTTTGGTGGGGACCTTTTTCTTTCTCCTCTCTGTGGTCTTCCTCAGGGGAAGGATTTGGGGCAGCTCTGAGACCCTGGAGAGGGAACACTCCTGCTCCCCTCTAGCTGGTAAATATCTAACAGTGGATAAAAGGAGACAAATTGTGTTCATTTAGCTAAGCTGGGCTGTTAGATTGCTGGGTTTAGAGTGGTTTGAGCTTGCACTGAGCAAGACTGACAGGGCAGTGGGGGAGAAAAGACAGAATATTAGCAAATCAGCATCAAGCAGACAGTGGTTTTGTGTGTTTTCAGGTTTTGACAACCAACTGAAACATCCTAAACAGGCTATCTCCACAAGTGTCCTGTAGTTTGCAAGATACCTTGTTCCATTTGTGCTGCTAGTTTTCCTTCCCTCCCTCTCTCCCTTAAAATAGGCACTGAAAATTTTGTTTTACCCCATAGCACCATCACCTTCCTATGGAGGGGTTTTCTTTGAGTATTTATTCACAGATCTTTATTAGAAAAGACAGTCAGTATGACCAGTGCTGATTAATGTCAGTGACCCAGCAGATTGGTCTTGGGGGTTCCTTTTTGATGTGGACTTTACATTTCTGACCAGTTTTGCCCCAAGTTTTATTGTAAGGAAAGCTGCTCCAGATCTCCATCATCCTTAGTGATATTTTATAATTGAAAAGGCAGCTTCCAACACGTGGATATCCCTCCTTGTTTTCTCAGCAGCTTGATGGGACTTCTTGATTTATTTTATGAATATTTGTGGTTGGAATGAACAGAAAATGCAGTGTGATCATTTAACCTGCAGGTTTTGTTATGTTTTCTCAGACAGCAGCAGAGTTTCCTCTCAGTGCTGTTTTCCTGAGCCTTGTTCCCTTCTTGTCTCATGTGCCAAGTGCTGTAACAGGAGAAGCAGTTCTGGGTTTCAGACAGGACCATTTCATTCAGGTTCTGGGGAAATCAGGTGTCTTTCTGGATTCTTCATGTTTCCACAATTGTGGTGCTATTTCCAGATGAAACAAATCTCCCTCATTCCCACAGACAAGAAAATTCACCTCCTCTCCCCATCCCCTTCCTGTGACTTTGTACAGTGAAATCAAGATGGAAAAGGGTTTAATGTGTGTGATTTGGTGGTGATGGTACCTGTTGCAGTGTAAACTGCCTCTGTGTGGGGTGTGATGGTTTATTTATTTTTGCTAGAAAAAGATTTTTTTCGCAAAAGAAGCCTGCAGTTGTCCTTCTGGTTTACCTTCATCCAGACCTTTCTGGTGTGTGGGAAGCAAAAGCAGGAAAAAAAAGTAATAATAATTATAATAATAGAAGAAACTGTCTAAACTGACTGAGCTCCCCAAATTATTTACAGATTCAAACAAAAGGACGTCTTAATGTTCAAATTTTCTTTTTATTTACGTCTCCTCTTCACTGTCCCTTGCTAGTGTAGCCTGACCAGCACACAACTGGGAGAATGCTCTTCAGAGGGACTTACTGGTTGTAGCTTTTCTTCTTTTGAAGTGGAAATATGATTTTCTATGAAATTGTGCCAAAGCTACCTGCAGGATTTGTTTCACCTTTCATTTGAAAAGGAAATATTTTGGGTTTTCCCCTCTCTGCTCCCTGTTCCTGTTTGGTCAGTGCCCCATAAATGCATCTGAAAACAGCCCCTGATCTGAGCAGTTTAGTTTGTAATTGAAAATAGGAAGAAAATAGGAAAGCACAGAAATCAGTGTTATGTGTACTCCTTGTTTTTTTAGTTTATTCATATTCTGAAGAAAATGGGTTGCAAAGGTGAATAGCTGAGTTAAATGCTTTGAGGGCAAGGATGGTCCTATATTTGATTATCTCTGAAATACATATTGCTTTTATTTATCCCATAATCCCCAGTACCTGACAATTTTGGCCACATCTGGCACAAACATAAGTAGCACTTCAATTTTGTGCCATCCACCTTAAATTACCCCAGGTTTATACTTGTGTAACTACAAAGTGAACTTTTTCATTATATTTTCAGCATTAGAAAGAAAAAGTAGGCTAAACTTCAGCTGTTGTAGATGAAGTATTTAGAATAATTTCCCAAAGCCCTTCATAAATGTGACATTGATTCATTGATATACAGACCATTAGCAGTTAGTCTCCTCTGTTCATCTATCATTTCAATTATCTCTAGACTTCCCCAGGGTCTTTGACAAATGGGAGACAATTTGCATTTTGTACATTAATGACCTTGGTGGAATTTGTAATTTTATTCCCCCCATTTTATAATTATACTTTAGCATTGGAGGGGAAAATCCCACAAAACTGCACTGGTCCAGTTTTTGATTTAATTGGAAGCATGGGACTGTCGAGGTGAGGGAGAAGGAAGAAATAAGGAGAAAAAAATGTTTGAAAGTATTTTGCACCATGTGAAGAACTTTCACCTGAAGATGAAGCAGATATTGTAAGTTAAGCTTGAGGTCTGTTTTACAGGGGAGTGTTGCCTCTCTGGGTTGCAGGGTTATGGGAGCAGTTAACACAGCCTAAATCTTGGCCTAAGGAGATTTGTTGGTCTTTGCCCAGTCCTAGAGATTTCTTCCTGGAAAAGCTGTCTCTTGGTTCCTTTGATAATGCACAAAAGATATTTCAGAAAGTGATCCCTAAAAAGAGAAAGATGTGAAGGAAAAGGAGCTGTGTTTTAAAATGTGCATTTCAGAGGTCTATGGTGTGGCTGGATGCTCAAGAATTCTAAAAATTTCCATTAATAGTTTTGGGTTGTCTAATACTTATAAATTGTCCTTCTTAGCTTTATGTTCTGTAGAAGTTTGCCTGTCAAGTTAAACTGTTAATTTCCTCCTCTTCCATCTTTGAACCTCTGGTCTTTTGCCCTAGTGGTGTAATAACCAGGTATTAGCATTACCTGTGTTGGTCACTGTTCACACTTTTCCTGTATTAAAAAAAATAAATATGGAGAAATGCTCACACATTATCTGCACTTTTCACTCTTTGTTAATGGTCATACTGCAGATATTCTGGAGAAGAGATACAAGTATTTAGTAAAATTAGGAGGTATGAGTATCTAGTAGAATCAATCATTTTACACTCCTGGCTGGGACAAAGAGGCAGCGCAAAAAAAGTGAAATTAATAACTGGAATATCCTGTAATGGAGGAATAGTTTATGGTCTTGCTGCATTCATTCCCTCAGCAGAGAGCTCCAGGCCAGCTCTTGGGGTTTTGGGGAGGTTTGTTGTTTTTTGTGTAAAATGCAGGGATGCTCAGGCAGCGGCCGCATCCCACGTGGGGATGGCGATCGCTGCCTCCTCCCAGAATATCCTCCAGGTGTTAAAGCTCCCCGTTGCCAGCTTTAACGTGGGATCTGAGACACCAGAGGCTTTGCCTTTCCCTTTGAACACGAAATCACTGCAGCCTCTCAGACAGCATTAGGTGGTAACTGTTGGCAACGGCGGCGATGTTGGGAGCGACGTCTGTTTCTGGCTGCATTTCCAGAACCATCCATAACGCTGTGGCGGATGTGCTCTGCTCATAGATCACACTTCCCCTTTGTGCGTCACGGGGAGTTTGGCTGCCTCTTCCATGCAAAAAAGTAATTAGCCTGGCTTGAATGTGAGGAATTTCTTTTTTGATTGGAACCGAAGGGTGGAATTCTGAACGCGGAAACCTGAGCTGTGAATGGCATCGACCCGCGGCGCTGCGGCAGCCCTGCAGTGCTGCTCAGGTTTGGGGGTGTTTTATTCATATAGCTGAAAGGATTTTGGTTTTAATCAGTGCCCAGGCCTGGCTGGGATGTGCTCAGGCCAGGCTGCTCAGCCTTGGATGCTCTGACGTGCGTTGTTTTTCCGCCAGCTGAAGAGCTGCAGCGCTGGGTTTGAAGAGCTTTGGTTAAATGAGATGCTCTGAGTGGTCTGTAAGAGTGAGCCAAAGATCAAGGTAAACATAGTTATTGATTTACTTCCTCACTCTTCTGAAAACAGGGCTCAGACTCCAAACAATACACGTGTCTGTGGAATATACTTGTCTTTGCCTACGTTAGGTGTGCTGCACACAAGTGTGTGCTGGATATGTATTTATTTTTACACAGCCCTCTGGCCCTATTAGAATTTTTCTCTCCTTGTAGTGTTTGCCCTTTGCTGTCTGTTTTTAATTTTTTGAATATTTTCAATAGATCTTTAAAACTCTGAGTTTATTTCTAATGCACATTCTGTTTAATAGATGTAAATTTAATACTTTGACCTTACTGTTGCTCAAAAAACCAGAGTTTGTTATCCTGAACCAAACAATCTTACAGGAGTGTGGTGTGATGTTCATATTTTACTATGGTGCACACTTTGTTAAGAGTGAGGAACATGAAAATATGTCAGCTGTTTGCAGGGAGAGAGATAGAGGAACACATGTTTTAAGGTATAAAATGATCATATATAAAAAGACCAAGTCATGTAGTAACTTTGAAGTTTTAAATTATTTAAGCTGAAGAGACACTGATGTCTCACTGAAAACATAAATGCAAATTTTTCTTTGGTTATACCCCCTGAAAAAATAGGGTATGGCTTTCCATCAAGACCAGATGCCTGACATCCAGAGAGATTTAAAAGGCAAATTTAGTTTGTGTTGGGAACCAGAATGTGAAGTTTGGGTTACACGAAACTGACTCTTCCTGCTCTGGTACGAATTAATTTCAGCCATGCAGGATTAACAATTTCAGCCCTCTAATTTCTGCCTGTGATCACCTTTGACACTGGTCTGTTGGAAAAACCTTGGGATCCCATATTTTCATGAGCAGAATTGCTGGGGTGTGAGGCTGAGCGCTACACACGTGGTGAGCACATGTGTGAGCAGGAGCTGGGAAGGTCCCAGGTTCAAATGCTGCTGTCAGGCTGAGGGAGCTGGCTGCCAAATTGTTCCTTCTGCAGAGTTTCTGCCTTGCCCCACCACGCTGGGGCTGGTTTGTTTGGTTTAGAGGAGGGTTCTGTGCTGCTCTGTCCTGCTGGGAAAGGCCCTGAGGAGTCCCAGCTGTGCTCTGCTCCTCGTTGCTAATTTAACTGGAAAGAGAAAATCCTGTTTCTTCAGTTCTGTGCTTCCAGCTTGTCACTGGTGAAATCTGCATGGAAGTTAATGGTTTGTACATCTCTCTTTTTTCAAGCTTGGTGTAACTCCATTTTCAAGTTTAAGTGCCCTGGTTGAATTCCGTACTGGGAATTCCCTTTAGCTAAAGGATGCTCACCTGGCTGCTGTTTCTGATGAGCAGGATTCAGACCTGTGCAATATTTAGCTCCTGTTCAGTACTAAATGCCATTTTTTGCCTTTTGAAGGGACTCCCTTTCAGCAGGGCCAGCCAGCAGTAATTTCAGTCAGCAATAGTTAACAGCACCTGTTGGTGTCAGAGAAGTTGGAAGAATTCATAAGACAAATCAGGTAATGGAGTCTCTGGGAATAATGACTTCCCTTGGGTTTCTTTACAAATTAAACTGATGAGGATTTAATCTTTCTTTTTTTTTTTTTTTTCCTTCCTGTGGGTTGCTTTGCCCTTGACACACAAGATCAGCTTCTGGAAGTGGCTGTGCCTTACACTTCTGCCAGTTCTTACACTCCTGTAAACTGAATAACCAGCTCCCATTTGTGTCTCTTGTAAAGGAGTGACCTGGTTGTGTGGTTGTGTTTCAGCCACGCAAACAGGCAAAAATGATGACAGAAATGTTATTTTCTGTAGTAGGAAGTGGAGTGAGTTTACATTTAAAGTTAGCACAGGATTTTTGTCAGGGCAGTGAGTAATTCTGCCCACAGGACTGCTAGAAAGATCTTCTAGAAATGGAAAACAAAAGATGGAAGAAAATATTAAGGAGATATGGGAAGGAAGAGAAATTCAGCCCATTTCAGGCCATAGGCTGTTTGATCTAACCCCAGGCTAGATCTTGATGATGAGCAAAGTTTTGGATTAGACTGGCAAGGACAAATATTAAGAAACTAAGGAAAGAAAATTGGAGCTTCCATTTAAATCTCTGTAATGAATTCCTATTCTAAACTAGAAGCCAGCACACATCATCCTATCTCTGCTGAGAAATTTTTTATATTCATTTCTGCTTGTAATGGTTTAGGAAAAGAAAAGAGAAAAAAAGAAAGAAACGTTTCCATTATTCATGTGAAAAATGAACTCATTTGCTCACATGCTTAGTGCTGGGGTTAATTATATTATGAAAAAGCACAGTTTGTAAGGAACTGGCTTATTACAATAGGAATGCCCTGAGATTTAAGCTGCCTAATTTGTCAGCTTGCTCAGCCCATTCTGTTGTAACACTCAGCCTGTTTGTAGGTTAAGCAGCAACTTCTGGGCTTTGGTCCTGCACAGGGGACTGTGGGCAGGGAGGGCTTGGACATTTTCTGTTTGGGGGTTCCCTTGTGGCAGCACCATCACTCATCACCTGAAATCCTGGCACTGCAGCATCAGGGACTGCTTTGGACCAGGGGAGAGCTGCTCTGGTGTGGATTGAAGTGCCAAAATTGGCTGTGGAGTGCCAAAATTGGCGGTGGAGTGCCAAAATTGGCTGTGGAGTGCTTCAGGTGTCCCTTTCCCGCAGCGTTGCAGTGGACACAAGGACACTCTGGGTTTGAGACATTTATTCCATATTTTGTGTAGACAGGAGGCGTTCTCTTGCTCAGATGGATGAGTTCTTCTGAGGACACAGTAAATACAGGGACAAAGCTGGAATAAACTTTATTCTCCACTTCCAACAGGACTTTTCTTTGTTGTCTCTTCTGCAGCTAGAAGCTAAAGCTGTGATTTGTGTCCTTTCCCTGAATGTTTGGGAGCTGATTTCCAGATAAGCCATCCCTGCAGCCCTCAGTTCCGTGTTCCTGCATCCTGCTGGCTCGAGCTCATCCCCTCACACTCCTGCTGACACAAACTCAGACTGCTGCTGTACACAGATTTTTGAGTAATATTACAGCAGAGCTTCTCAACACCCACGTTGCTCGTGGTGTGCCACCACTAAATTGGTAGAATCTGACCCATCCTTACGGGTTTTACTTGGAACAAGCATTTATTTCTGCTTGAAATTGTTCATTCGCCTTTCATCCTGGGGAGCCTCAAAGGCAGCACCAACGTGCTCATCTATCTTTATCTCTGGTTTTTGTTATTGCTGTGTTGGATCAGTGCCGTGCTCTTCACAGCACCTGACATAAATCCCTTAAAATACAGGTTGAGCAGAGTACACTAAGTGCTGCCTTTGCTTCCTTGCTGTTCCTTTTTGATGCCAGTGCTGTGGTCTCTGAGCTTGTGTTTGGTCCTGAGGATGTTGGCCCTGGCTAACCCATGGGTATCTTAAGGTTATTCACACTTTCATATGACACTGGCTGTCACTCTCCAGCTCTTGTGGCCTGAAAACTTCCAACTTCCATACATTTGCATAACCTTGATTTTTTTTTTTTTTTTTTTGGTTCTCATGGAGATCTGTAAAAATTACTGTAAATGCTAAGCTTTCAGAAATGACCCATCACATGGGGTTTTTTTCTATATATTTTTTAATTCAATTTTGCTGACCTCTTTATAGATGTTTACAGGAAACTGGAGAAAAGGCAGAAGTTCATGCTAATTTTCTTGAGATCCAGAAGCAAGAGGAGAGTTGGAGTAACAGAAAATACGAGCAAAGAGCCAGCCTTAGTTCATGACCAAGTGGTTTAGTGACTTGCTCCCTGAGGAAAGCAGAGGGCAGCAGGGTGCAGGGATGTCTGGAGTTCAGGGTGCATTTTCTGAGCTCTCCTTTGGGCACCAGGACTTGGCTTGGCTGGAGTCACCTGTGGGGCTTGTGCTCGGGGTTTAGCACTCAAAACGCCAATCCAGCTGCCAAGAGTCCTGAAGCCTCACTGAGAGTCACTGCCTTGGAAATGATGTTTGAAGAGTGTTTACCTGCCTGCAAAAATACTGAGGGCTTATTGTGAGATCAGACTTGGGAAGTTCAAAGCCTTTCCGTGTTTGTGTATGCATAACCAGCACTTGTTGGGGCTGGAAGTCAGGTACACTGCAAAGAGATGCATTCTTAGGGCAAAAGCACTTCTAGACAAAAGCAAGGGCTTTTAAGGATGGCACTGCAGAGGCCCTGAATCATTTCTAAAAGGGTTCCATTTTGTGGCATAGAAAGTCAAAGCAGAAAGGAGCTCGCCTCGGCAGAGTGGGGAAGGTGCCGCACCGCCAGCCAGGCTCTCTTTTGTGTTTTGCTCATAACCATCATAGCAGGGAAAGGCAAACACTTGTCTAATTTGATAAAATATCTTTAATTGCAGCAGCAGCACTTGAGGTTTGGGCTGGCTGCGTCAGCTCTGTTTGTAATCACAGCTCCAGCCGCACTCCACAATCAGCGCCAATTGCTGCCAATTAGCATCCGCTAGGCTGCTGCTGCTTTATTCAGATGTTCTGGGCTGTTTGGTTGCATTATTCATACCTTGGCTGGCAAAACATAGTTTAAAAATGAGCACCATTACAGGGTTTCATTGTACCCTGACAGACCTTCTCCCAGCTCCACCTCTCAGTTTAGTTCTATTTAGTGAACAGAGGGAAACTTCGGGCGTGATCTAGGTCATTCTGCATTTCACTTCTAGGAAACAGCTCCTGCTTGATGCAGAATTCTAAAGAGAAAGATATCAAAAGATATTAAAGCTGTTGTTTTTTCATGTAACGGTTTGGTTTTGGAAGTTGTTGCAAAATGTCATTAATGTGCAGGATTTAAGGAATAAAAAAGAAAAATTTTAAAAAGTGAGCAGGCATGTATATGGTTATGGAGGACTGCTGTGACCAGAGATTTTAAAAGGACTTTTAGGTGCCGGTTTAAGAGCTGAGTCTGGTCTGTAGTGTAGGAGAGCTTGAGGTGGAAGGGGCCATCTCTGTAGCTGCAGCAGGTACAGAGTGTTCTCTGTAGTGGCACAAGATGAGCCACAGGCTCAGTCTAACACAGCAGCATCTTGGGCTTTAAGAGCTTGTGGTTTCACCTATTTAAACTTTGAGTCTGTGTTTTCCCCCCACAGGATTTTATTCTGACTTCAAAGGAGTTGTTCTTAATGCGAGCAAGTGCAAATGATTGATGAATGTGTTTGGTTTTGGTTTTTTTTTCCTTCAGATGATGATTTTAATAAGGAGAAATGAATGCTAGCTAAGTATATTTAACAAGGAGCTTTGTTTGCTTTTGGTTTTGCATCTAAGTTGAATTAAATGAAATGCTTTAGTGCCACAGTAAGAAAAGAAAGCAAACCATGGCAGAGCCCCCCATCCCTGGGGAACTGGGGCCATGCACACACTCGTTATGTGATGGATGCTCTCTGCATATGGGAATGTGGCATGGGGATAAGGAGCAATGAGTGCAGCAGCAATTTCCTTAATTAAAATATTAAAAAAAAAAATGGAAAAAGGAGGTGCTAACTTGTGGAAGCACAAGGAGCAGAGCAGCCAGCAGGAGCAGTGGCAGTGATGGGTGTTTGCTGGGAGGGGAGGCTCCAGGAGCCTGTGCCAAACTCGCCGATAACTTTGCTCCACTAATCAGGCGCTTGTTAATAATGACTCAGATTTACGATACTTCATAACAGCCCAAGAAGAAATATTCATCCTGGTATTGACTTTGTGGGGGTAGAAAACCTAATAAAGCATTGAGAGTGCTTAATCAATAGCCGGGCAGGGCTGTGCTGACTATCAGAACGAGCAGCTTTGTTTGCCATTCAGGCGGATAATTTATGGTTAGTGCTGGAAGTGATGTATGTAATTTATGTTTTAGAGACAATTACTGCTCACAGACAACTGCTGCAAAGCTTTCTGCAGGAAACCAAAAGACAAACGCAGCCTTTGGGGTGCAAGTGTTGTGCCTGGCAGCCTGTCCCAGTGTGTTTGTTCATTACATTATGTGTATGTGTAATTTTGATATATGTGCATGTGTGCTACGTTGCATTGTAGCAGTGAGTGGCCTTTAAAGTTCAAATCAACTTTCTCAGGTTTCAAGATTTTTTAGGCATATGGTTTTGATTGCAGACCATCCAAGCTGTAATTAACAAAAAACAAAAACAGCATCTAAAACTTAAGGAGGTGCTTTTTTTTTGGATCTTCAGCATTTTTAAAAGCTTGAATCAAATTATTTAGATCGATGTATGAGAAGTTGTCAAATGAGCATTGTGATTTACAGACACTTGCCTAGAATACCTCCTTATACAAGCAAATTGTAAGATAGTTGCAGTTCTACACCTTGCTGTGCCAGGCCCTCAGATATATTAAAGTATGCATATAGGACCATTTGAGGTGTACATCATAAGCTATATTTAGACTTAGATCCTAACCATTATGAGGGTTTGGTTTGGGTTTTTTTGCCCCACAGCATTAGTGTTTTCTGAGTTAGGAATTCACATCTTTAAATGGCTATAAAACTCATAGAAGCTGCCAGTGCCTGCTGGAGAGAGGAATCAAACTGCTTTCTGAAAGATATTTAACATTTAGATTCCTGACATCAGCCCATCTTCATCATAGTCTTCATAGGAAGGTCCCAAGTGTTGGTAATGCAATCTTGTCTTCCCTCTAAATGAATGTGCTGTGGTTGCTGTGACCCCTGACTGAAGCTGGGTGTGTTCCCCTAACGCTTTTAAACTAATCAAAATCACCTCCCTGCTCCGTGCTGGTGGGCTTTGTTCAGGCAGGATTGCAATAACAATGGCAATGATTTTACAGATTTTATTCCACTTCAGTGATTTATTTCAAGTCCAGGGAGCTCTGACACGTGCTGGGGTCAGTGGCTCACGGGTCAGAGCATGGGTTAGCCCAAAACTGGGCACCCACATGGCAAATCTGCATGTGGCTGCCTTAAGTGAATGAAGTTATTGCTCATATGCAGCTGATAAATACAGAAACCTTGGAAAATGGGTTTTAAATACTGTGCGGCAGTCATGAGATTCCTTTTGTTATCTTAAAAATTAGTCTTGATAGTAATGAATATGGCATTAAACTCGTCGTATGGGGAAAATAAAAATACCTTAAGCTGTAGGCAGTGAGTTAAGTGCTGTGTTCCACTGATTTAAACACACAAACTTGCCAAAATTAGATGGTCTTTGACCTAATGGTTTTCCTGTTGCAGAGCTGAGCCCCTGCTCATTGCAGGTGCTTTCTCCAGTGCTGTGCCCAGGACAGGTTTAATCCCTCACTGGATTTTAGAGGTGCTCAATTGAGCTCCAGGTGCAGACCCTGCAGAGCCCTCACCAGCAGCTCAGTGGAGAGGAGACTTCTGCCCTGATGCCAACACCTATTTCTGCTTTTCACACTGATTTTTCTTCATCTGCTTTCTACTTTTGAGAGCTAGTGATAGAGCAGGTCACTGCTGTTAGATTTCAAGATGGAATTACCAATGAAAACCACTTTGTCCAGTGTCTGCTTTTACGTAAAACCTTCATTTATTTGTAGGAAATCTGAAATCACCTACATTTTCATAAAAACTTGGTGGAGGCCTGTTTTCCCGGGAGCTGAGGATGTGTGACATTTTCAGATGGAACAGCATTAACAAGAACAGAGAAGTGAAGGGATTGGAATTGTCCTTACATTTAGCATGTAGTTCCTAGGCAGGGTTAACTGGGCAAAGGTGTTCTGCTTCATGGAAAAAAAAGGTATGTTCCCTTCCATATCATGTATTTTATAAGATTTTTGGAGAAAAAAACACCTTTTCACACAGTTCTGTCTATAATACCACGAGTGCAGGGAGTGTGGCACATGGGCACATGTCAACAATCCATATTTTAACATACTACTGGATTTAAAATATATTGTGTATTTTTTTCTCCACACATATATGCTAGACAGATCATACATAAAGTTAATATCAAGTTAATCTAGATGCAAGGTGTTTTAAATTATTTTTCCCATGGCAAGATTGAAGGCTCACATCCAGTATGTCCCATGGATAATGTTTTTGTGTTGCAACATTGGCTCTATAAATAAATGTGAAACATTGCTGTAGCAAACATCACATTTGTTTTTTTTTTTTTTGAAGTGCCTACAGCATGTCATTACAGATGGATTGATAGGCTTGATAACATTGAACTTTTGTCAGACCTAACGTGGCAGACTTGTTACGTGTCAGAAATTTTCTGTCATTTTGCTCACTATTCAAAAGGCAAAATATATTTGCGACCTTGAGTGACATTGAATATGGAAAGCAGACAGAAATTTATCTTTTGACAGAATTGTTTTTGTTGAGTTTATTTTAAGTTTCCTCTTTTTTTTTTTTTCAGTGGCAAAGCTGTAATCAGATTTTAAAATCCTGACTACTCTGTTTTAGGAATATGGAACAGCTGATTGTGGCTTGTAAAAGCTCTATGACCCGGCCTTTTACAAATGTAAAACACATTCTTCATTACTTCACATTCAGATCATTTATTTTTGTGCTTCTTTGGACTGAGGCAACATCTGACCTTTATTAAGGAGTTGCAGAAAGCAGCTTGGCAGAGAGCAGGCAGTGGGGAAGGTCTTGAACAGGAGACAGGACAGCAGAGGATGCAGATGCTTAGAGAGCAGATTTTCATAGTATTAGGGCTAAAATTGGTGAGATTTATTCCCACTCAGTGTATTCCTTCTAGTGTGATTGCTCTCTAGTAAAGCTGTATAAAAAAAAAAAAAAAATTGGTGCCTTTACTCAGAAATTAAATCATAGTTTATTTTATGATGATTAGCTTTAAATAAGGTGTTTGTCTTAAAGGCACATGGAGATGGAAAGTCAGGTTTTGCAAGTATAACAGAAGATTGTTGGGTTTCTGGTGTAAAAAGCAGCAAAGAAATGAAAATATTTCATCAAAAGACGAAAACAAATATTAAGGCAGAGACAAAGAAATCCTGGACAGAGCATTAAGAAGGTAGGGTTAGAAGAAGGAGGAAATGAGATTTTCAGTCATACCGCACCAACAGCTGGACCACAGCATTTTATGCTGAACAAGGAAGGAAAAGATTTTTAATTGCTAACAGGAACACTCTGCAATCAAAGGAGACACTTCCTATATATCAGCATGCAACAGCATTGTACACTTCCGAATGGATTGTACCCTGGTGAAATCAAGGGGATAATGATGAGCTCCTCAGGTAGAAAGGTTTTGTTCCAATAATTTGCTTCAAAATATAGACACTGGTGTTAATAAATTGGGCTGTAGATCCCAGACCACTCACCCAGTCAATATTTTACGCCAGGAGATCACGTAACATTGTGGGCACTAAAGAATACACCAGTTCTTCCCTTAGTTTTGTTTAAAAAATAATAATAAAAAGAGCAGGGGGATTTTATTAGCTTTCAATCCTGTTAGTATAAATAGAAGTCGAAGCTGTGGAGCTGGGTTATTTTGTGGCTTGTCGCTGTTTGTCACCACGAGGCGCATCGAGCAAACCGCTCGGAAGGGGCCGCGCGCCGCTCTCCGCGCGCTCGCGTGCCTCCTCCCAGAGCTCGGGGGAACACGTCCAAAATCTGCCTGCTGTCATATGCTCTCCCCATCTCTTGCTGAGGAGAAGCGAGCAGACGCACGCTGTTATTTTGGTGCCGTTTGTTTTTGGAGGGGAGGAAGGGGGAGAGTGTTTTTTCTCCGGGAAAAGTTTCTGTTTGAATCGCGTTCCCGTGAAATTGAGAAGAGCCTCGTTGGCTTCATGCGAGTTAGGATTTGGTTTGTTGTGCAGCTCTGGGATAGCTGAATTTTCTTTTATTTCTTTTTAGCCTGCCAGTGTTTTCCAGTATCACTGAGGACAAAGAAATTACCATTTTGTCGGTCATTGCATTGAATCTAAAGCTGTAGAGAAATGAGGTGGTTTTAGTAGGTTTCTGCCTCTTCAGCTACACTTTAGCAAAAGTTGGTGTTTTGTGATACACTTTTCTTTTAGATTTTTAATAGTCTGAAGCCTCCTCAAAAATTTCTTTTAACCTGTGGCTTTTAGCCAGGATCAGAAATGAACCAGTCAAGTGAAACTTGAGCTCATCAAAGGACTAACAAACCTTGGTAAATCTCAGTCTTTAACACTGAAGGGTTGCAGTTGAAAGGCTTTCACCTCTCTTGCATGAATGTGAAATTATTTTTTTATGATTTTTCTTTACAAACTAATTAGTGGTTTTTTTTAAAGCCTCATTTCTCCCTTGGGAATGAGGAGTGCCATAATTACGAAGTAACTGCCTGTGGTTTTTACAGTCATGATGATGCTTATCTTCTGCTGCTTAATCCTCCTCCTTCTGGCTTTTCTGCTGTCTCACCTGAGAGCAAGAACCTTTTAGGTTGGAAAAACCTTTAAGACCATTGAGTACAACCATTAACCCAGCACTGCCAAGCCCACCTAGAGGACAAGTCCCCAAGTGCCACATCCACTAATGGCTGGGCTGGAGGATCTCAGAGGTGTTTTCCAACTGTAATGATTCTATGATATTTATCTTTTAAATCCCTCTGAGGGTGGTGACTCCAGCACTTCCTGAGCACCCTGTTCCAGTGCTTGGTAATCCTTTCAGTGAAGAAATGCTTTGTGGTACCCAATCTAAACCTCCCCTGGCACAGCCTGGCTGAGTGGAAGGGCTCAGCAGCATAGCTGGGAGTCGTCGCTTCTGATGTTGCTTCAGGGTCCTGAGCTGGTTATCTCAGAAACATTCTCATTTTTTCACATCAGTCAGACACAACCACCCTCAGACCTTCAGGTACTGTGGTCAGTGCCCATCCCTCACTGGTTTCTTGTGCTTTCTCCTGGCAGATGTCAACGAGTGCACCACGGGGAACGGCGGCTGCCAGGAGCGCTGCTGCAACACCATCGGCAGCTACCACTGCAAGTGTCCAGCTGGCCAGAAGCTGGGGGAAGATGGAAAATCCTGTGCAGGTAATGCTTTGTACCGTGTCTCACTGCTATTAAGGAGTCAGCAGACTTAGGAAGGGGAAGGAAATGCTGGCTTTTATGTGGAGCCAGCTGAAGAGCGTGTGCTCAGAGTTGTCGAGAGCGCGGATCTTCTCGTGTCTGGATTGTGAAGATGTAACTGTAAGAACACTTCAAAGGGTTGGGGCTTTGTTTTATTTTGTTGAAAAAAAATGTTATCACTTAACCTGGATTGGCTGTGCCATGTTCTGATTATGGGATTTCAGTCATCAGCTGAAAAACTTGAGGGAAGTGTATGCGCTTGATAATATTTCATCTGTCTCTTAAGCAAAATGGCTCTTATCAGAAAATACACATACATTTTCATATTTCAATCACAATTCCACAGCTAGAGATTAACTGAATAAAAAAGGATTTAAAACCACATGCTATGTAAACCCATTTGTCTTTTTCCTAAGGGAAATTTAAGTCTAGTTAGTGCATTATAGGGTAAAATTCGTTCTTATGCAAAAACTTAATGTGTTAGTACACAAAATGAAATATGTGGCTCACTGGCAAACAGAGTGGCTGTAAACAAGCCCAGATGATGTGCTGACCTAGAGTCACTACATTTTGTGCATCATTGGGTGCTGCAGAAGGTCAGGTGTGAGGTACCCAAGGTGTGCTGTGCTGCAGGCCAGAGCAGTTTCTTTTCCTGAGCTCTCTCCTAACACAGGTAGCAGGGATGTGCTGCCACATCACCTGGTGTGCTCTGCTGTGGGCCTGGATTGCACCTCCCCTTCATTTTAGTACTGCAGTAAATGCATCAGTGATGATATTTTTTTAATCTCAGGGCAGCTTTTCATGAGCTGTATTATCATCTTCTCACAAGAAACTGTGTTTTCTGGCTTTTCCCATTGCACAGGGTCTCACAAATCCCCTTTCTTCTAAGTTTCCCTTTTACCGTTGTTCAACTCCTTTTTAAGGTTTGGCTAATGCAATGTGTTTCTCGTCTATGGTCATATTTATCCCACCTTTATAATTTATTTGACTGCACTCCTTTTTTCACTAAAAGACAATAGAATTATTTTCTATGTCAGCCTGACAGTTAAAAACCACCTTGACAGTGAAAATCAGCTGTAGATGGTTATGTTATTTTGATTGAAGTATTTCATTATGGTCCTCCATGTTTTCATTTTGGCCTTTGGAGAGCTCAGCCCAGGAATATCATTTATGATTCACAGATCCCTGCTACTTCACCTCTCTTGCCTCTTTGGGGGGCTGACTGGCAATATGCCCATGGGCCAGTGCACAGGTCTGTGTTTTGATACCTACTTACTGCTTCCAGTGCTTAAAAGTTGTCCAAACCCCAAGGTTTTTGAAAGCAGGAGTCCTACTCATCATAATCCTTAGCATGCATGAGTAATTTTTCCTTTAGACTAGTCTTATTTTAATAATTCAGTCAAATTAGTGTTCCTTCTGCGCAATTCAGTTCTGACAATACACTTTAAACTCAAGCATTTGGACAGTCTTTAAAAACTCAAACAGAGCTTAAGGTGTTTGATTTTTGTGCTGTATTTTGTCTGATCAGGATTTGCAGGGGGAATATGTTATTAAGTGTTGGGAGGCCATTTCTTTTAAGTCCTCAGGCAAAAATGTAAAACAATGAACTGGAAGTGCTCAAGCCATAAAACAGAGTGGGTGTTGTGGTGTCACTAAATACACCTGAACTTTTGAGAGGTGGCAATGACAGAATTTGGCTGTTCTGACCTGCAAGCAGGCCACTATCAGCCAACCTCTGGCCATCAGGTGGTACAATATGAGTAACTCAGTGGTTGGTTGCTACATGAGGGAAAAGTGAGCTCTCAAACAAACCTGAGTGCTGCTGGAAGGACTTCCAGGGCGTGCACTGGGGTTTTATAAATGCCTCTGCACTGCTCAAAGGAGTCACTTTGCAGGTAGGAGTAAAACAGCTCCTCATTCAGGTTAACCAGTGGTTTCGGAGGAATCAAGTTTATTGTTGTTCTGGGTTGTTCCATTCTTTCTGCCTTTATGGCATCATTGTGCTTTATGTTACCCCTTAGTCTAAACTCAGGCATTAAATAGATGGGCACCATTGTTCTGCTGCCATTATTTGTCTCGTGGTTGGTTTTATTTCACGGGTGCCTGCAATGATCGATCAGTGTACGGGGTTTTTTATAAGCCAAGGTACAAATAAGGTGCATTGTTAGAAAAGCAGCATGGAAAGTAGCACAGATCTTATTCAGCAAGTCATTATTACTGGAAAGATTGATCGTGTTTTTCAGAAACAAAATAGAGCATCCTTCTGACAAAAGGGAAAGATGTTGGGAAAGAATTGTTGGGTTTTTTAAAATATTTTTTTTAGCCATTTGTAGCTGTTTAATGCTAAGGAAGGGAAAGTGGATAAAAATTCACTAACCAACAACTTAGTGAAGAGCCCTGCTGTTTTGATCAAGCATTTCTGGGGGATTGTGAGCAATTTTTTTTTTGGAGACCCAAAGGCCCCATTTCACAGCTTGAATGGGCTGACAATGCTCAGCATCTCCACTTTTTAGGGTGTCAAAGGTGTGTGCAAGACACAAGACTTCATGAATATGCACAAGACAACAGCATAAAATAGGTGGGATAATCTTAAAATAGTTATTGCATCAGCTTTGATTTAACCTTCTCCTTCTTGAGTGATTCTGTGAGTTGGACCCACATGGGGAAGGGGATTGGGAAGACCTGTGCTGTGGGGTCCATCCTCATTCCAAGGGCTGTAGGGATATTTCCTGGCTATTTGTAGGGATCTTTCCTGGCTATTTGGGGGTACTTTTGGCAGGATATGTCACTCAGAGTTATGTAGTTTGTAAGGTCTTTCTTCACTTTGGTGAGGGATACTCGTATAGAGAGTAAGATGTGGTGAGCTGGAGGCCTGTGCATCCCCATAGAAATGCCAGCCAGAGCAGTGACCTGATTAGCCTTTCAAAGCTAATTATCTCCATGTTATTCTGCAGCTTTCACTCTCCAGCCTTCATGCTCAGAACTTCAGTTTGCTTCTCTGACACAGAAATATTTCCTGGCAGCTCCTGGCGCAGGCATTTCAGATTGTGACAGAAAGCTCCTGCTTCCCTCCCGCTCCTCGTGCGCCTGATGGAAATGAATGATGAGACAGGATTTGGCTTTAAATCACTGCGCAAATAATGTGACAAATTAATATTTGACATTTACCAGTGTAGGACTGTCAGGCTGATGCTGTGCCCTGTGCATCCGTGTGCTGTTCCTGGGGCAGCCTGGGCAGGTGGGTTTGCTCAGAAAGGTGTGCCCTGGTCTGAGGAAGGCAGAGGGAATGGGTTTGTGCCTTGTTTGTGCAGCAGAGGCACCACTGTGTCAGGGAGATGGGCTGTGAAATGCAGAGATATCCTCATTTCATGTTTTATTCTGAAGCGAAGCAGTTCTACTCGAGCATCGCGAAATGCAGAAATGGTATTTTCTGAACATAAATACCATTTAAAATGGTATTTTAAATGGTAATTTTAAAGCTCAGTTGTTGGCAGAAGTCCAGATCTGTAAGGGATGCTGAGGCTACAGCTACAAAAGCGTGTTTTCACACATGAATAAGCTGCAGAAGTCAAGTAGAAAAAGGTCGTGACCTTATGTTAACCTTCTTTGGTAAACTGTCATTTCTTATTTATATTATTGTGCTCTCATCTGTCAAGGCAACTGCAGGAACTTAGAGACAAGTGAAGTCCTGTGATTAACTGTTGATGGAAAGGAGCTCCTATGTGGTTGATTGGAGTGATATTGCAGTGGCTGTAACCCCATCCCTGGGGGTTTCAGTCAATCCTCGGAGCTCTGGCTGCTTCCCTGACCTTTGCCAGGGGGAATTTGGGAGCGGCTGCCTCCAGAGCCAGAGTGTGACTGTGCCAGGGCCACCACTGGTTACCCCAAAATGGAGGAGTCACCGGGGTCACCGCTGGAGCCTGCTCCCAGGGCAGGGGGGACTCTTCAAACGCTGTTTGTTGCCTTGGAAGAGTTAATGGTGGGCTAAAAGCAATACTGAGGGACATGTCTGAGAGCAAGAAAGTGTTTATTAATAAGGTGACAGCATTTATTAAGTCAATGAGGTCTGAAACACAACTTACTCTTGTCAAAATTCTGGTTTTGTTGCAGAGAACAAATGCTAATTCTGCATTTGGGCTGCTTTCCCTGCCCAACAAATCAATGTACAGGTGTCTGCCATGTCCTGTGATAAAAAACTGAAGGACATAGCCCCATGCACTTGGAGGAAAATGCCAAGGAATTTTTAATTATATTTATCTAATTTTTATTAGAAGAGAAGACTAACAGAAATTAGTCTACTGGAAGGATTCGGGATGCTTTTGCATGATCGTAACTCCAACAGTTGCATTTGATTCAACACACATTGTTGGCAGGCCACGACACTGAGGTACTTATTGCCAGGAACACTTCAGCAGAAGGAGAACAAGGAGAATATATTTTACAAATATCAAAAAGTACCAGTTCTTATTCCAGATGCAGCAAGTGCCAGACCAGCTGAACTCAAATCTTACAGCACTCAAGTGAAGGCACCCAACCCTCTTCATCTTCCTCTATTTCAAGACCTTGTCTTGAGACAAGGAAATAAATCCAGTTGCAGGAATTGTTTCACAATTATCTAATTATCTGTAAATTAATTACTCTGTCCACCTAATGTCTGCCTCTAAGAGTGAGGGGAATGGACGACTCCACCTCATCACCTCACCTGGGTGAACCATCGTGATAACTGAGGCATTTCAGAGTATTGGAATTTTACAGCAATTTTGAAAAGAAGAGAAAAAGAATAGGCAAAAGAAAAAGGCTTGTGAGAGGAGAGGAGGTAAAGCCTAATTTCTGATTTTTCCAAACCTGTTTTTAGTGGCTCTCGGGTATCCTGGGACTCCAGCTTGGCCTTTTAGAGCTAAGTCAGATAATTTCAAGTATTTATGTTCCAAAGTATAAAAAGCTCACAGTAATCTGCCAAGGGGGGGGATGAAGAGTAAACATTTTCTTCTCCATTAGTTTGTACATCCAGAATGCTGGTAAATGTCTTATATTTGAAGTGAATTCAACAAAAAGCAATATCTTTTTTTACATTTAAGTATTATGATTGCTCCTACCTGTCAAATCATTATTTTTAGTCATGAGTAAAAAGGTTAATAACTGCTTTTGATTTCAGATCCCAGTTGGAAATTTAAAAGAAAATAGGGTTCCCCTACTTGTCTTACAGAGGGAACTGTATTAAGTGAGATTAGGGATTAATTGTGCATTATAAACACTGTTTGGCATTGTGCACTCAGAGTATTTTCAGTGTATTTCAGAGCATATTCAGTGTATTTCTGGAGACTGCTGAATTTAGGCAGGAGGACTGTGTGATTTTTGTGCATGGCTGCAGAGAAGCTCCGGGCAGAAACTGCTGGAGATGTTCTACATTTGCAAACCTGATGGGGAAATCTAATTTTATTTCCACTCCCGAGTCATTCTTTTGGAATTCCCAATTTCAGGCGTTTCTCTGAGCAGGAGTGATGGCTGGGGGTTGTTCCCCTGACCTCCCTCGTGCTCTCCCATGCTGTGTTGGATCCAGCTGGGATCAATAGCTGTGTGGAGCTGCTACACTCTCCCAGGCAAATTGTGTCATCTGTCTGCATTTGTCTGTTCCTGGTAGTTCTACAGCAAAAAAAGCCTTCCAAATAAGTGGTAAAAATGACAACATAGCCGTAGTAAGGGTAACACTGACTTCAGCTTATTGGACTTTTTAAATGGATTACCTGAGTGCTGATTCCTGGCAAGCCTGAGCAGGCAGGAGCTCGAGCTGAATTTCAGGTGCTCATTCCAGGCTGGCAGTGGCTTGGGCTGGGCAGTCCCGTGGCTTTCTGTGAGCCCTGCCCAGCAAAATCACCCACCTACACAAACCTTCTCAATCTTATAAAAACACATTGAATACTAAACTCGGCAAATCCCAGCATTTTGTGTCTGTTTCTCTTCAGCCAGGGAAGGGACATATTGCTCGGGCCAGAGCAGACACTTCCCACCTGGCTCAGAGCATTTCTGTGTCAGTCTGGGCTGAGAAGAGCATCTGATGCTCTGATAATTGATTTACTGTTGATTTTGTACTTTTGAATTTTTTGTTTTCGAATTTTTATTTTTTTAATTTTTAATTTTTGAATTTTTAATATTTTTTTAATTTTTATTTTTGAATTTTTTAATTGCCCTGCTTTAGTTTCTCCCCAGTTCCTGCTTGGCTGCTGCTGAAGGCTCCCTGCTCCTCCCTCACGCACCGAGCAAAGGCGGCTGCGAGCCGAACCCCCCAGACTCTCACATCTGCCGTCCCTCGGGGTGCACAGGCTCACAGTTGTGACAGCTCCCTCCAAAGCGAGCGCTGCCACTGCAGGCTGGGCTCGTTTATCCTGGATGTGTGTTTTCATCCACGGGAGCTGAGAACAGGCTGAGTCGGTTTGCAGTCACTTTTCAAGCAGAAGTTCTGTGCGCACCAGTTGGGTCAAGGGCGTTGTTGTCCTAATCCGAGGCTCCAATGCAATGGTTGAAGGAGTTCTACCCAAAAGCCCTTGACTTTTGGGACAACTTATATTTCAAGGATTCCGTGATTATTTCCAGATAATCTTGGTAAATCTCTTTCTCTCCACGGAGCTTGTTTTTTGGTGCCTAGATTTTTCTGCCTTTGAACGCTTAATTCAGCTGCCACGTTTTAATAACAGCCTTTTGCATAAACAAACCGTGGAACTGGCAGTTTAATTTTCAGGTTATGTCAGACTACAGGGTTAGTACACTGTTAGAACACTACCTAACACAGGGTTAGGTGTAGTGCAGCTTGTCACCGTGTCACACGTTCCCTGCAGCTCAGCTTGTGCCGCGTTCCAAGGCAGCAGCGTCTCTTAAAAAAGCATGGCTCATACCACAGGGAAAGTTGGCACCTTTTCCCTTTGCATTCCAGTTATCAGATGAATTATTGATCGCTGATCTGAAGGGGAAGGCTTGTTTCTGGGTGTCACAGGTAGCAGCACAGGCGGAGCCCCATCTCCACGGCGTTTCCCATATGGCGCACGCGGCTCTCCGTGCGTCACAGCTGATTATAGACCCGGCACAGGGATTGCTTCCCCAGCCTTCCAGCTACCCTGTCTTCCTCCAGCTCCACCAGCTGGGAGAAAATATGGAGCAGGAACCTCAACTTGCCATTATATTTGGGAAGGAATGTCCTTCAGGTTGTGGGATGTGCAGGGACAGCGGCTGTCACCCCCTCCATGGTTCCTCCCCGAGTTTTGCACAAGAAAGTTGGGCATGGGCAAAAAAAACTGCCCTGGAGAGTTTTCTTTGTCCAAACCACTTGATGCATAAAGCTGTATTGATCAGCTTTTGATAGTGAAAACATCTAAAGTTCAGAAGCACTGAAATGTTTGCCATATTACTCAGGGACTCAATGCTTTTAATTAACGGGGGAGCTGTGAATAGCTAGATGGAAAGCCTCATAGAAAAGGCTGTTATTGTCCAGATGAAAGATAATATTTGGAAATAATGTGACAAAAAATGATAGACTGGAGTACAAATATGTTTTGAGATGTTTCTAGGCCTCTGATTAGTTTACATTAGCTAGTTTTTTTGCATGTATGACTACATCTGAAAGACAGGTTATAGAGAATGTTAACATTCCAGTGGGCTGATTGACAATAATTAGTTTATTTTGAAGGAAAGGAAAGAAGCAGGGTATTGTTGGAGCTGACTAATGTGAATTAAAAGCCAGGTAATCTTTTCTGCAATTACAGAGATACAATGATTGCTGTTATCAGAGAAGAAAACCACTCGTACTTTTAAGAATCATTGTGTAGGAAGAGCTTTGCAAGCCTGAAATTGAAGCTCTGGTCATGGTCTCCAAAATTACACTTAGTAGTAATTTTATGCAGAAGCAAGACTTCTGAATACTTAAATTATAGCTTGTTTGTAGCAAGGTATTTACCAGCAAATACAGGCATCTTATAAACAGCACATGAGTCATCTTGGTGTTCATTTCGAGCACATCGAAAATGCAAATTGCAGCTGAATTATTCTTGTGTGGAGAGGCAAGGCTTAGAAAAACCTTAAATTTGTACTTTAAATGGAAATTGTGAGCGGAAAAATGTGCACATTTGCCTTTCAGAGGAGGGTATTGTGCAGAGTGGCTACAGCTTTTTCTGTAGCTTTGCCTACAGGCTGTGTAAACAAGAACTGATGGCAGGTATAGGGACGGGAAAGAGCACAGCTCCTGAGTGGTGTTTGTGCTCTTCTTTGGGAGCATTTAATACTGTTCTTCACCTGGACATCTTGTAGAACTCCCTTTTTTTTTTTTTTTTTCTTTCTTTATTATTATTGAAATGCCTGTGGATTTTATGAGCCATCTGATACAACCTTAAAAAGCTTTAAAACAATTTGTGATAAAATCTAAAGCAAACAGAAACTCTGTTCAAAGCCCTGGCCCAAAGGAAGCGATCCAGACACGACTGTCAGCGAGATAGCAACTGCTGGGAGAGCTACACTGCGTTATTAAAAGATCAGTAGTTTGATCAACATCATATTGGATTACTCCAACTTCAATTACAGGAGCACCTGAGGGCTTTAGCTGGGATATATTAGAAGAACAACTTGAAGTGAACCTGCTGTTGTTGCACGCCAGCTCTGTGAAAGGCCCACCTGAGAACCCTGTGAACAGCTCCTGTCCCAAGAGGGGTTCAGTGTCAGCCAAGGAGCTCAAAAAAATAACCTAGTAATAAAAATGGAGCAATCAAGTGGTTAATTTGATGTGAATTTTAATCTCAGGAAGAGGAAGGAAAAAAGAAAGTAAAATAAATTTTTCCATGCCTGGTGGCATTATTGATACAAAGACAGGGTGAGAGAGTTGGGGTGGCTCAGCCTGGAGATGAGAAGTGTCTGGGGAGAACTCAGAGCCTCTTCCAAAGCCTGAAGGGGCTCCAAGAGAGCTGGAGAGGGACTGTCAGCAAAAGCATGGAGTGATAAGAGAGAGAGAAATGGTTTCAAACTGACAGAAGGCAGATTTAGATCAGATACTGAGAAGAAATTCTTCCCTGTGAGGATTGTGAAGCACTGGCACAGGTTTCCCGGAGAATTCGTGGAATACCTGAAAGAGTTCAAGGTGTCAGGCTGGACAGGGCTTGGAGCAAGCTGGGCTCGTGGAAGGTGTCCCTGCCCATGGCAGGGGAATTAGAACTGGTTGATCTTCAACCATTCTGTGATTGATGGTTAGGATCCAGCTCTGGAAGTTGGCATGAGTAGGTTTGGATGTGCTCATGTCACTTCACTCTTCTTCTAGAACCTCTGCAGAGTCACAGGTGATTTATGTCATAAAGGAAGGAGAGCTGGAAAACCTGTGTAAAACGCTGTCCTTTGCTCCCTGGCAGTTTATCTCTTAGATTGTCCTGGAGCTGGGATGGCTTCCCTGGGGGATCAGTGCTTGTGGTGGCACCTGGAGAGGCAGCCCATGAGCTGATGGCTGTAGAGCGGTGCCAGAGCCAGCTGTGACACAGGGGCACGAGCTCGTGCTCCGGTCTCAGCTTCAGAGGGGCAGAGGTGGAGCTTGGAGGCTGAGTGGTGCCTGTGCCCCCCCTGTCACAAGCCACATCTGTATTCCAGCCAGCACACGTGCTGTAAGCTGGAAACACAGGATTATGAAGGTGTTTGCATGATTATAATTTTCTTGTGCATGTTTTACCTGCTGTGTGTGGAAAACACATTTCTCTGCATTCTGCCGTGGCAGAGGCACGGAGCTCAGCAAGTGTGCATTAATATTGCTGCTAGCAAAATCCAGGTGTTCTCATCACATCAGGCATTTCTCTTTTTATTCCAGGACTACTCTTGCAAGCTGCCACGTCCTGCTGAGAGGAGATGCTGATGGCCCAACACATAAACCTCCTTAACACAGCTCAGAGCTGAGTCCACACAAGGAGCTTGGGCTGTATCATGCTGTCACTTATTAAGTGCAGCTCCTTGTAGAGATCCTCTCCTCCTTTGCCACCCTCCCACCTCACAGCAGGGCCCAACTGGGTTGTGCTGAGGAGCTGTATTTAAAAATTGATAGACCCATAACAAATATTCTCTCTGCTGTTCCGCCCCACATCTGAAAATCTTGCAGTAGCTGCTGATACTGGTGATCTCAAAGTCTTTTTGCTAGCAGAAATCACCTGTAATTTTGATATTTGGCTTTAAAACATTCCCTTCCAACTTCCCTGTTTACAGCCAGTACATTTACTTCTTTTCTACTGGAAGCAGTAATATTAATGAAGCTGGGTTTTTTGGGGTTTTTTTTTTGGGAGCCTAAATTACCCTTTTCTCTGGTTTGTCATTCTTCAACTTGTACTCCCTTGTTATTTCATGTGGTCATTCACTTATCCTGGCACAGCTCTTCAGTGAGAGTTTGTGTCCATCTGTGTGGGTTTCATTTTGATGGGAGTTGGAGTCGTCAAGGGGGTGCAGTTGCCAAAATATCTATTAGTCTAACCCCACTGAGGGGGCTGGTAACCCCATCACTCTTCCTTTTTGGCTTTGCTTTGCTGAGATGCTGTGTGCTACACCAAGATCCCAAAAAAGATAATTCTTTTTCTGTTTTAAATACTTTGAGCGGAGAAAAACATACAGAACTGCTTAGTGAAAAGATGGGAAAATGTATTTCTGCACGGCTGTGTGAAAACATCACAGTGTTGTCTGAGGTCTGGCCGTGAAATTGTCATGTTCCTTGCTTTAATTCTATAGCCTGGTTTTCCTGCAAATTGTCTGGTTTCAATAATTGCTTAAAGTGTGTGTGTGTGTGTGTGTGTATATATATATATATATATGTCTCTGTCTGTATATTTAATGAAGAATTCCTTGAAACTCTAATTAGGGCTGCTTGACTCCAAAGCAGTTTACATATCACAGGCTTATACAGCTATCAAACAGATGCTTCTCCTTTTTTTTTCATTCAGCTGACATTTTCATTTTCTCTGCATATTTTGAGCACTGAGCAGTGATGTGTTTTGACTCCTGAGGCTACAGATGATATCAAAATGAGGATTAGAAATGAAGCTTTACCTGTCAATTAAGTTGTTAAGCTTGTCCTCCACAGTGTCTACACTTTGAAATGGCCTGTTTATTGAATTTGAAATAGTTTTCATTCTTGACTTTGTTTAAATTGAATGGACAGTTCTAATTATAATCTTCAGGGTTTTCATCTGCAGCATATGGTTTGCATTTAGAGCTGTGGATGAGGGGCTCTTGGATGTTTATTGAGCTAAACCACTGTTAAATATCTCGTGAGAGAGTGGCATGTCAGGCATGGGGAGTAAGCAGAAATGGGCAGCACAAATATTGGCCAATTTTCTCTTTTCTCATCGCTCTGTGCAGGAGATCTCTGTCCTGGGGGACAGCTGGGAAATGAACTGTGGTGGCAGGGTCCAGGCATTGGGAAAAACAAGTCACCAATTTAAGTGGTTGTCTGGTGCCAGTCTTAGCTTGAAAGGAATATTGAAGGGAGGGAAAGGGAAAGGAAAGGAGAGGAAGAAAGAGAGAGAGGAAGAGAGAAGGAAAGGAAAGGAAAGGAAAGGAAAGGAAAGGAAAGGAAAGGAAAGGAAAGGAAAGGAAAGGAAAGGAAAGGAAAGGAAAGGAAAGGGAGAAAGGAAAGGAAAGGAAATGAGGAAGGAAGGAAAGGAAGGAAGGAAAAGAATGGAGGCTTTGCCATACCAAGTTCAAAGTCAATGAAATCACATTTTCAGGATCTGTGTCAGGTCAATGTTGTTCTTTCCAGTCACCTGTGGCCCCCACTAACAGGGCTGCATGATTTCTCATGAATAAATGACAATTTATTCGTCTCTTTACTCCCCAGTAAGGCCAGTGACAGACCAGGAAATGAAATTCAATTCTCTTAGACTTGATGGTGTGGATTGTCCCTTGCAGTGCTCACAGAGGTCTTCTCCCTAAAAGCCGGTTGTGGGGCAGCTCCTGCTCCATGGATCTGTCAAGAATGCCATGGAGGCACCTTGGAGATGCCTCTGTCCTTTTCCCTTGAAAACAGGCATCAGGAGATGCATCTCCTTTCAGATCTGGACATAAATATTTATTACCTAGCACAAGGTCCCATTGATGACTCTGCTGTTCAGCGTTTCACAGCACTGTGATTTCCATCTTTTGGTGTTTCCTGTATGTAGAGAGATATAAACCAGAAGGAGAGAAGTGAAACCTGGCCTAGGCACAGCTGGAAGTCCTTAAAGCCACCTGGGAAAGCACATGAGGTGTAGGACAGGGTACCAGCTACAGGGTAGAAAATGTCTCTCCATGATGGACCAAATCTCCAGGGGGAGACTGTCAGACAAAGAAGCTGTGGTGGTCTAATGCCATTATTGACCTTCCCCATTTTCAGGAGCAGGTAAATAATCAGATCACCTTTCTTTGCCTGCAAAATGGGTGCTGGTAGAAGTTGCTTTGTCCTTTATCCTGGGTGAAGAAATGTGGTAGAAAACTGGCTGCTCCAACGAGGGTGCTCCTCCATTGTGAAACCAGTTTGCAGGGGCTAAACTGGGTGAGGAATCCTTAACCTTGCCTTTTAACCAGCTCCTTTTGGCTTGCTGGAGCCCTGCCATGAGTCAATCCTGTCGGAGCAGCCTTGGATGGGACACCTGGCAGTGAGGAACCTGCAGCAGTCGGGGCTGACCCAGCTGGCTCAGACAAGGGATGCTCATCTCATCCATGGCAGGGCCAGCAAAGGGCAGAGCAAATAGCTGAGGAGCAAAAATAAAAGCACTAACAGTTCCAAATGACCCAGCTGGCTCTGCAGGAGCACATTTATCTGTGCTGGAAGCTGTTTGGTGGAGGTGTTTCAACGCCAGGTTCTAGGAAACCACTCAAAGGAGCTTGTGGAGTATTTGTGGTGTTTTGTGGAACATTAAAAAAAAGCCCCAAACCAGGAGTTTTGCAGTTTAAAACTTCCCAGCCACCCAAAACTGCTTTTCTCAATCTTTGCTGCTCAGTTTGGTTCAATGAAAAAGAAATAAGTTTTTTATTAATATGAACTGGTTTTGTTTTTTCTTTTTTGTTTTAATTTTAGGCTTTGTTTTGGACCAGACTTCAAACTTGTATTTTCCTTCCTAGAGTCAATACCAATGTAAAACTACTTTCATTGTAGAAAAGATGGCCAAATATTTTTCTAGCAACAGGAGTTTCAGACCCTGAAAATAATTTCTGTGTTAGTAAAAGGGGAGAGATCCTTTTCAAAACTTCTGCTGCAAGAGCAAATCATGCCATGCTTTGTGAGGGAATTCACAATGGTTCTCAAATTTTGGACATTTCTGAGCTTGAAACTTGAGCAGTTCTGTGATTTAAAGGAAGCTGTGAGTTGAATCTGTTATAAATTTACCTATATATATATATATATATATATATATGTAGGTAAATTTATATATATTTATATAAATTTTTATATATAAATTTATATATGTATATATATTTACAACAATAACAGAGGCTTATTTATTTTAAGTTTTACTTTATAGAAGAATTTCTGACTTTTGTGATCAGCTTAAGAATGTCTGGGAACCAAGCCTTTTCCCTTCCTTCCCATGAGTACATAAATTATTTAACTGAAAAACACACTAAATAATGTGTAAAATCCTCCATGTAATTAGCGGGGAAAGACCATATGATATTTTCACTCCGTAACTTTTGTGAGGTTTAAACACCCTTTGGAATATAGAAAAGAGAGTAGTAACAGTGTAGTTACAAATAACAGAAGGCAAAGCACTGTCATGCATCTTTGTTGATTTAAAATATCACATTAAATAGCAAACAATCAGAGTTTTCCTATCAGATGTACGAAATGATCTGCAGCTGAAGAGTCTGGGGGCAAGGGAGGGGTGAGCCAGATTGTTGGAGCTTATTTCCAAATCTGTGTTGGAGTTGAACAGTTTATCCACTTGTGATAATTTTAAATGGAGACTCTTAAGGTTTCTTGTTCTGGTACTTTACTTAAGACCCAATCTTTCCTCTTTTTCTGTCACCATCATTCCTGACTGAGCCTCACAATATTTTGTGGGGACCAGTGACCCACAGAGCTCCCTGGTAAAGAGGGGTCAAACCCTGATTTTAGTGAATTTTAAGTGATTTTCAAAACCCTGATTTTAGTGATTTTAGTGAATATTTTGTGGGGACCAGTGACCCACAGAGCTCCCTGGGTAAAAAGGGGTCAAATCCCGATTTTAGTGAATTTTAGTTAATTTTAAGTGATTTTTAAAACCCTGATTTTAGTGATTTTAGTGAATATTTTGTGAGTACCAGTGACCCATGGAGCTCCCTGGGTACAGAGGGGTCAAACCCTGATTTTAGTGAATTTTAAGATAATGCTGCAAAAACTAGACCATGTTTCTTCTTTCTGGTCTGGATTTTTAAAATAAATAATCATTGTAATTATTTTTAATTATAATCTGACTTTAAAACCATCAGCATAAACCATTCTCTGAGTAAATCCAAGTAGGGGTTTGCGTTTCCCTGCTTCTGCTGGTCTCATCCTTTCTGCAGCAGGCTGGGGGATTGTGGTGGCTGGAAAGAGGAAATGCTTGTGTGTCATTCATTCCTGTTTCATGTAGTATTTCTTAGGAATTTAATAAAAAGGGTGTAGTGAAAGTCATTTGGGCCAGATCCACAGATGCTGTGTTTGGGTCCCTGTGTGCAGGTACCAGCAAGGAATGGGTTCTCACATCAGCCCCCAGCTGGACAGAAATCTTTCCATCCATATGGAAAACCACCATATTCTGGTGTTTGTGGGGTAGGTGATGCTCACAGCTGTTTGATCTCTGCCTCTCTGTGTTGTTCTCTGGTTGATAAAGTGAAGAGATTTTGCCGAAAACTAATTAATTATTGAATAAATCCTGAAATCATACAACCCCTGAGGTTGGAAAATTCCTTCCAGACCAAGTCCAGCAGTCAGCCCAGCACCACCACTGTGTTCACCATTAAGCCATGTCCAGGGATGGTGGCATTTCCATCACTGCCCCAGCAGCCTGTTCCAATGCTTTATGACCCCTTCCAGGACCAAATTGTTCCCAGTATCTGCTCTAAATGGTGAGGTTGGTCCTGCCCAGTTCTGGTTTCTTTCTCCATCGGTGACTGGGCACTAGGAAGATTTTTGTCTGCTTATCTCTCAGAAAACACTGACTCTGAACAGTTCTCAATCTGTAAATTTCAATAGTCAAAGGAGGGAAAGCCTGTTCATTTGTCACCCTCCAGAAATGCCCCTGGCTGGGGGAAGCTCCTTGAGAGGCAAACCTTGCTGTCACCTTGTGTCACATAAAGCTTTTGGCAGTGTCCTCCTCAGTGAGAACACCATCCCTGGCATACCTCTGGCACATCATCTCTCCTCCATCCAGGATTCTCAAAATGGAGGCTTGTTATCCTGTTTTTCTTTCTTTTTGGAGTTCAGTTCTGTATCTTGTTTGCATTTCTTAGTGGTCTTAAAAAGCAAAGCTTTCTGTTAGTAGAGAATTGATTTCTGGCAGGATCTTGCTTTCTTTCTTCCTTTATAAAAACCATGATTGCAGGTTCACTAATTATCCATGTTTATTACTGCTCTCTGTGTATTTTTGAGGAGCTGATTGATCATAGCTGTTCCTGAGCATTTTTATAGTGATATGAAAAATAGCTGCTAATGTGACAATCCTGAATTCCAAACAAGCAGTCACACAGCTCTGCGCTGAAACTGGTTTTGGACGGGGCAAATGGACTTTTAATGTGATTAATCAAGTCAATTAGGGACCAACCATCTTGGTGATTAGCAAGGCCCTCAGTCAGGGGTGTGGAGGATTTCACAACCTGGAACTCCAAAAAGAAAGAAAAACAGGATAACAAGCCTGAGGGATCTGCCCTTGGAAAGGGAAAGGAGCTGGCAGTGGGTTGGGCATTTGTACATCACATCCTCTTCTGTTGTGTTTGGAACTTGAGGTGTTGGGATGCAGGAAGGGTCAGTCCAAGTGCACAGCCCTCAGGAGCATGAGGAGCTAAAAAAGATGTGGTTAAAATATTTTAAAATATCTTGGGAACACACAGGCTTTGGTTTGTTTGACTATTAGGTAATTCCTGATGAAAGGTGAACAAACAAAGACACAGGAAGGTACCTTCAGTGTGGAATCCCCCTGTAAAGCATCTCTGCAATGTTCTGAAGGTGAGAAGGGGAACATCCACACACCCCCTTTGCTGTGTTCACCCAGCAGTGTAATCTCCTTGGCAAGACAGCCTGGGGACAGCACACAGCTCTCATTTTCCTTCTTGTCTCCAGGAATTGCTCTCCCTCTGTCTTGTGGGGATGCAGCTGCTTTCATCACAGCCTGGCTTGTGATAAGCAAGCCATAAGTGGCTTGAAATTCAGGTTATTCAGATAAGCATCATGGGTTGTAACTATAGAAATTCGAGCAGGAAGGTGTTTCAGTTTGATCTGCACTGGAAACTAATCCAAATTTAATCACAGATGCAGATACAATCTTCCATAATCCTGTGATGGTCTAGAATTTAAATGGAAGGGCTTCATATTTCAAGAATGCTTTCAAATATTTTTTTATACATCTGCTATTCTAGAATAATTTCATCTTTCTGTAGCCAAGTAGAAAAAATATGTCCACTTGTGTACCTACAAAAGCAGAAGCTGTTGTTTTGCTGCTACATGTGTCCTTTACTAGTACAGCAATTAAAATGTGAAAGTCCAAATAGTTTAGACATTTAAAATTTCCAAATGCAGTTCAGGCATTTAGATCAGTGTCTGCTTTGCAGACTGCTCCCCAGACAAAATAATTAGGGAATTTTTCTGCTGTAACTGGGGGCGAAGCTGTTTCCTGGCCTTGAGATGGAGGAGACGTGGAAAGGCGACTGCGCCTTGCATTTCTCTTGATTTTATCTGCTGGATGTGAAGGGATCTTTCAGCATATAATCCTTAAAATATTGATCTTGCAGAGGAAGTCTGGGGCTGGAAGGGATCATCTGTCATCAGATTTGCTGTTGATGTGGCGTCGTGGAGCTGCATTTTCAGCTCCTGCCTCTCGCCTCCTCTTGCTGCAGGGAGGCTCAGGCTGGGGCTGGGTGTAGCTCGTGGGCACAAGTGGTTTAGGATCTTTTATTTTGCATTGAATTGTGCTGCCTTTCAGCAATATCACTGCTCTGGGATGTGCCAGCACGAGGGAAGTGCTGCTCAGGGAAGAGCTGCTGCTGGGTGCAGAGCTGCCCCATAAACCAAGCCGCTCCTCTAAATCTCCAAATGGAGACTAACAAATATCACTAACTCTCAGCTCGTTTTTATTAGCTGGACTATTTTCTCTCCTTCGTAAGTGCCAATATCCGAACTTAAAACTGTGTTTGGTATATGAGAGAAATTCTCCAGCTGATCGTAGCCTATAAAATTAAAATACTGAATCTCCCAGTGTTTGAGTTTATTGAGGTATAAATACTGGAATGTGGTGTACTATGTGGTTCAGCTGCTTCCTTGTTCTATTTTTCTGAGTCTTTTTGCTTATTTTATTTCTCTGACACTCCGTACAAAGGGTGTCCTGGGTCTGATTTCGTCCTGGCATTTTTCAGCAGTCTGGTTCTTAGTGGCATGGAATTAAACAAGGTGAAAAACATTTTCTGTTTACTGTTTACATTTTAAAAGGCAAAATTTCTGTTTCAAAAAAGCATATTCCAGATGTCTCCAGGCAGCAGGACATGTATGTAGTATACAGTCTAATAAAACAACAAATACAGCAGAAGGATCAAAAAGTGGTGCATGTTAGCAAATGGTCTGAATTTAAACACCAGTCAACACCAGGACTTCATTTTAGGTGAGGGGAATTCACATGTGAAGTATTAAAATTGAACTTCATAAACGTATTTCCTCAGGAGTGGGATGTTGTGCATTTCCAAGTCTTCTTTAAAGCTTCCTCTTTCAGTTAATTACGATTAGATTTTCTAAAATGGAATAAACATAAAAGCATTAAAAAAATATGTAAACCATGAAAGTTAAATGCAAAACAGATACAACCAGAGCAAAGATATGAAAGCCAGACCCCTTGTTCCTCAAGAGCAATATGGAGGAGAAAATTCCTTCACTTCCCCCACAGGAGCAGTTGTGGACTTGCCTCCCATTAGATAATTTCAGAACATGATCTGAAGAGCAATTAAATCAGCAGGAGGCTGCAGTGTTGAAAGGGGGGGTTTTCAGAGATGTCTGTTGCAGGAGGGAGGCTTGACTTGGGGAAGAAAATATCTTTGGCATTTGGATAATCTGGGACAAGAATCGCCCCTGGGGGAGATGGTGGGAGGTGGAGCTGCTGTCCCTGGGGACTGCTAAGGAAAGGAGAGACAAAATCTAGGCAAATATCTGCCAGGTGGATTTTTTTCAGGGAATGGACTAATTGACCCTTATTTCCAACGACCCCGTGTTGATTTTTAAGGTAACGGTGTCAACATGTCAATCAAATGCTATTTACAGTAGGCCAGCGTTGCTGAAGAGGTGCAGAAACTGCTTATGTGGTACTTCTGGAAATTCAGTTTTTTTATGATTCTGTCTTAGACCTTCACCTGTTTACTTAAACTGTTCTTGATCTTTGTCCATCATTGTCCATCATTTTCAGCTGGAACTTTGCAGCAGCGTTCTCAAGCTGGTTTAATGCTTGCTTGCCTCTTCATTTGACCGAATGTAATCCTCTAAAATCCCCTGAAATATGGAATGATGCCTGCTTAGCTTTGGAAAAGGTATCAGCAGGAGCTCACATCATTTTTCTGGGAGGTTGTCTGAGAAGATGCTGTGGACAGTTTAGGTGAGCACAAGGAAGAACAAGGCACGATGTTTTCCCCTTCCCTGGAAGTGTCCAAGGCCAGGCTGGATGAAGCTTGGAGCAACCTGGGATAGTGGGAGGTGTCCCTGAACAGGGCCAGGAGGTTGGAATGAGAGGAGCTTTAGGGTCCCATCCAGCCCCAACCATTGTGTGATTCTATGTTTGTATGGCAAGGGGCACAGAAAATGCAGCGCAAGTTCCTCACTCTTCTAAAGTTTTCTCTTTAAGCTCTCTGTGCTATCCATGGTTGAAAATGTAATGGTGATGGAGAATGTGTCTGTTTTCCATTCATGTCAGTTTTACCTGCTTGTACCCCCAAGAACAATAGGATTTAAAGCCTGATGCAGAAGGAAATGTTCATAGAGCAAGTTTTCATAAAAGCCAAAGGTTTGACCAGCAGTTCCTACTGGCTCAGATGTATTATCTAACCCTAATTCTTCCCTTATATTTTCCTCAGCCATGTCACAAATCACTCTAATTAACCAGGACTTCAGAAGCAGAGACTACAGAGGCAGTGCCTGCAGGAGCTTGGAAAAACACCATAAAATTCCACTTTTCAAATTCCCCTTTTCTTTGCTGCCAAAACGAAGTAAACAACAACCCAGCCCGGGCTCCCTGCATTCTGGATGAGCCCTGCAGGAGAACCAGGCTCTCTTGCAATCCTCTCTCACCGTGTCCCTCCCTTCTTTCTGCAGACGTGGATGAGTGTGAGGTGCTGAACGGGGGCTGCCAGCAGCGCTGTGCCAACACCCAGGGCTCCTTCCAGTGCCAGTGCCAGCCGGGGTTCCGGCTCCACGCCGACGGCCGCACCTGCCTCGGTAAGGAACCCTCTCATCTAACTGCAAAGCCTTCTGGCTCTCCAGTCTGAGCTTTCACTAAATATCGTTACCCACTCTGGTTCAAGCAGCCTGTGAGGGTTCAGATATTGCCAAAATTACTCTTTATTTTGTTTTGGTTTTTGTTTCTTTGTTGAAAGAACCCCCCTTTCAACACTGCAGCTCCACGCCGACGGCCGCACCTGCCTTGGTAGGGAACCCTCTCATCCTCCCAACATCTGGGTTTTGTCTAACTGCAAAGCTTCCTGGCTCTCCAATCTGAGTTTTCACTAAATATCATTATCTATTCTGGTTCAGGTATTGCCAAAATTACTCTTTATTTGGTTTTTTTGTTGAAAGAACCCCCCTTTCAACACTGCAGCTCCATGCTGATGGCCGCACCTGCCTCGGTAAGAAACCCTTTCATCCTCCCTACATCTGGCTTTTCTCTTAACTGCAAAATCTTCTAGACTCTCCAATCTGAGTTTTCATTAAATATATTACCCACTCTGGTTCAAGCAGCCTGTGAGAGTTCAGGTATTGCCAAAATTACTCTTTATTTTGTTTAGTTTTGGGGGTTTTTTTGTTGAAAGAACCCCCCTTTCAACACTGCAGCTCCACGCCGACGGCCGCACCTGCCTCGGTAAGGAACCCTCTCATCCTCCAACTCTGGCTTTTCTCTAACTGCAAAATCTTCTAGACTCTCCAATCTGAGTTTTCACTAAATATATTACCGACTCTGGTTCCAGCAACCTGTGAGGATAAAGGTATTGCTAAAATTACTCTTTATTTTGTTTCGTTTTTTGATGGTGTCTCATGTTGGCAAAAATTCTTTTGCAGGAGACATTGAAGAGCTTAGGGGGTTTCATTTCAAATGGCATTTTTTTTAATTCTGAGTGCTTTTTCTTTGTGGCACATGCCAGCACTGCCCTGGGACTTGGTGAGTTTAGAGATTGTGATTTACACAATCTCTAAACAGTCACCCTGTGTGTGCTCGTGTCCATGAGAGCACCATGGAGCTCAGCCATGACACATTGCCTGTTTATGTGGAGAGAATTGCAAAAATAAACTCTGTGTTTCTTAGGTTGGACTCTAAAGCCTGAAACAAGGCACACCTGAGTTAATTCTGCTTGTTGTTAAAAACAATAATATGAAATACATGGTTCTTGCATTGTGTTTAAATCAGTACAAAAGTCAAATTTTTGAATTCTACAGAAAGGATTAAAATGTTCTTTCATCTGGGAAGAAGAAAAGGGCACCTTTTGTTTAAGTTTTTAAGCCTGATTTGAGGTAAGATGGGAAGAACAGTTAAGTACAGTCAGACCACATCTGCAGAATAAGTTCACTCGCAGTTTGGGCATTGCCTCAATTCCTGCACAAAGTCCCTTGGTTGTGCTGAACTTCAGCCAGAGATGTCATCAGTCATTGCTGGAATTATCACAGCAATACATTCCCTGATGCCACCAGGACACAGGAAGTACCAGTGCTCAAGCTGTGGGAATAATGGATTTTTTTTTTTTTAATTTTAAAACTTATTCTTTTAGGTTTTTTGAGTTTATCACATACAGAGACTTTCACTGTTTTGTAATTAAGTGCAATTAAAAATGTGATGAAGTCTCAGTCTTAGTTGGTGAAGGAGTGGACAAGGGAACGCCATAGTGAGAGGGGAAAAAAATCATGTAAAAGCAGAGTGATTCATAATTAACTAGAAGCAATTGTGGTTTTCTTTGGATTAAAAGAGAAGTTAATCTTGCTCAGATCTGACCAGGGAAGACCCAGAAGTGAAAGATGTGTTGTTTGAGCTGTATTACTCCCTCTGAATAGTCTCATTTGTGGTGGAGAGGGATTTTTATATGAAAAGGAGACTAAAGGGAATTTGGGGGGAAAAAGAGAAAAAGAACTGTGTGATAAAGGCAAAAAGTAGATGTTAATGGCAATTAAATGAATTTACTTGTGTAATATGTAAAACTTTCTGTGGACACAAAATAATTAGGTTTTTTCTTGCCTCACATAATCAGCAAGCTCAGTTTAGCTTTGTCCAAGCTGTGAACAATACCAGAGAACAAGTTTTCATTTTGTAAATGTAAATATTCTCAAGAAGTTATTCAGAGTACTTCATACAGTGACCAGCTTTGTTTGCAATGTCTCAGAAACTATCAAGGAGAAACAAAAATAAATCCTGAGATGGGAGGCAGGAATTTGAGAGAGCTCTGCTATCATAATAATGGATGTACAAGATACCGAGGGAGGATATTGAGCCCTGTTCCAGCTGTTTAGACAAGACACCAAAACAAATGGGTACAATAAGCTCTCATGCATTGGAGAACAAGACAGTTACTAATTGATGAGGACAGGGAGAAGCATTCCATATAAATCAGGAGTGCCCAGGATCAGGATCTGGGCTGTAGCTGCTTGCTGGGGACGGAGGGTTTGCCCCTTGTGCAGCACCAGGCTGCACATTCAGCTTCCATCACTCATCTGATGAGGAGCAAACCACAAATGCCCCTCTCCTCTGACCCAGTGCAGCTCAGCAGAGCATCCAGCATCTCAAACAGGCTTGGATTAGCACTGCTGTTTATTCCATGGATACTTCAGAGAATGTAAGGATCTCTCCTGCATGCTGAGAAAGAAAAGGGACCCCATTCTGGCACTGAGCTGTTTATGGAAGGTGATTATCTCAGCTGCAGAAATAAGAAACGAGTCCCCCTAGACAGGCTTTTCAGAGGAGCCCAGCCCAGATTGCTGTTAGGTTCTTTCTTTCCACGTCCTGCTCTTCTTTTTTGGCAGCCCTGTGTTTGTGGGAACAAAAGTGCCAAAATCATTTGAGGGGAAGCAGATTTTGCAGCCTGGATGGCTTGGAAATCTCCCATACATAAGGAAGTGGATCTATCATCTTAAAAGATATTCAGCCTACATCTGAGGACTCTAAAACCTGGGATGAGATACTTCCTCGTGTGATCATGGAATATTAGTGAGCTACTGTCCAAGTTTTGCAGTAAATCTGCCCTCCTGCCACCTCAGCACAGGGTGTTTGGGATCCTGACTTGTTGCTGGTGGTCCATCCCTCCTCTGCCAGTATGAGCCTTAAAATACGGGAGAGGAAATCTGCTTTTGCCATTCTTCCTGCTCTGACTGGAAACTTCTGCTCATACTCTAAGGCAGAGAACTCCACTCATACTCTGCTCAGACCCAAAAATCTCCAGAATGAGTTGACTTGTTCAGTGATGACCAGTGTGTGAGAGTAAACTATTTAATTCCTTCATCCTTTGATGCTACCCAGTACTTCATGCCATGATAAAATCCCATCTCTTTCAATGCTCCTTTTTTTCCTTCAGCTTTTTGGTCCTACAAATTTTGTTCAGCATTGAATTAATTTATAAACACACGTGCCAGACCAAATATTCACTGCAACCCTGTCCAAGTTTTTTGTTTGCTTTGTTTGTAATGCCTTGATTATGTTAATGCAATGAGTTTGACTTCGCTGGAGTTTAACCAGCTGGTATCTGAAAAGCTGAAACTCAGAAAGAACATGTTTATTGTGGTATCAGGCTGTGGGTTTGGACTGTTATAGATTCATTGTCTTCAGTGGAATTTATTCCTGTTTGAACTCCTAGAAGTGGAAACAGGGCACAGCCATTAGACCCTGATTCATCTCTGGTGCCAGCTGTTACCTTTGATGTCTGCTTTATGTGGAGAAGCTGTTGAGATGCTGTTTTTTATGGAGATTTTAGCACACTAAGGCTCTTCTATATTGAGAAAGTAACAAAGAAAACGTCTCTACAACCCTATAATCTGTGTTTTCCAATGTAAATATAAGCCCTGTATGTCTGAAGTTACATTTCTTGTCACTGCTAAGGTTGGATTTAAGGTGATGTGAAACACAGGTTGGAAGAGATTGCATGTTCTAACCCCATGGTGTCTATGCACATGTCTAACTATGGCTTCAGAGCCAGCTCTTTGTAAAAATATCACCTTTATTATAAAAAATAATGGGTTGAGAAATGTGTATTTCTTAACTGTTATCAGATCAGGGGGCTACAAGAGAGCTGGAGAGGGAGTTTTTACAAGGGCATATTGTGATAGACAAGGCAGAAGGGCTTTGAATTGTCAGAAAGCAGGGTTAGACTGGATATTAGGAAGGAATTGTTCCCTGTGAGGGTGAGGAGGCCATGGCACAGGGTGCCCAGAGCAGCTGTGGCTGCCCCTGGATCCATGGAAGTGTCCAAAGCCAGGCTGGAGCAAGCTGGGACAGTGGAAGCTGTCCCTGCCATGGCAAGGGGTGGAATAAAATCATCTTTAGGATGAACCCAAACCATTCTGTGATCCTTGTGTTTCCCACCTGCTGTCTCCCACCACTGCCCCCCTGCCCAGATACCCCCTCCCTCTCTTGGCATCACCTGCCATCACACCCAGCCTGTCTGGAATCCACATCAGGGCTGGGTTCCTACCAAATTCTGAGAGTAAATCTTTGAAAAATGAATGCCAGGCCATATTTCTGCCTGTGCAGGTGCCCATCCCTCCAGCCACAGCCCCTTGGTGACAGCTGGAGCCATATCCAGGAGATGCCAAGTCTCTCTGTGCTCACAGAGGCGCTGCTGGTGCCTGGCAGCCACCAGCACAGCCCTGTCCTGTCCCTGGGGCTCTTCTCCTTCAGTCTGGCACCTCCTCTCAGGGATCCAGCCTGGTGACAAACCTGCCCTGGCTGCTCCAGAGCAGCCCCTGGCAGCTGGCACAGCCACACACCAAACGGGGGCTCGTGGGTTTCACACCTGTCCCCTCCCACCTTCAGAGCCTCCCAAACCCTCACCATGACAGGTTGCTGTTATCTCCCATCGCAGCCAGATTGGCTCCTGCCCAGAAACTGAGGGAGAAAACGGCACTTTTAAAAGCCAACATGTATATTCTGTCACTTGGATTTAAGATGTTTTTCGTCTCCTGAAATATTTTCATCTTATTTGAATATTCTTGCTGAAAAACAGGTTTTTGGATGCAAACGTACAGGGAGCTGGGAGCCCAGAGTGTGTGGGGTGTGCTGGAGCTGCTTTCAGGGCCTGTCTGTGGCAGGGCAGGAGGCTCCTGGGCACAGGTGGGGATCAGAAGCCAGGGTCAGGTTTCTGGGCTCTGAGGTGCCTCCTGCCTCCTGCTGTGTGTGCAGCCAGGAGAACGTGAAAATTTGCTTTTCTTTTCGCCTTTTTAACACATACTTGACTGCACAAACTCAGTGTTTGCTAATTGGTGGCACAGGGTGAAACGAGTCCTGTAGTGGGTTTTGTAGCTAACATTTACTAATGTCTGTTACAGATACATCAAGAAAGACAAATATTGCTAAAATTATTATGAATAAATAATTATAAAAGCTCTTCGCTGACTTCATTGGGTTCAGAGTTTGGTGCAGCCCATGATGGACCAAGTAATCTTTCCAGCTGCCCATAGAGAACACAGAATCCCAGAATGGTTTGGGTTGCAAAGGACCTTAAAGCTCATCCAGTCCCACCCCATCCCCCACCTTCCACTACCCCAAATTGTTCCAATCCCCATCCAAACTGGCCTCGGACACTTCCAGGGATCCAGGGGCAGCCACAGCTTCCCTGGGCAACCTGTGCCAGGGCCTGCCCACCCTCAGAGTCAAGAATTTCTTCCTAATATCCATTTAAATCTCTCCATACTACATCTCTGCTGTGGGAGTCTCAATGCAGCCACACACACCCATCAGCACAGCACAATAGCAGAGTCAAACCATCACTCTTATTTTTACATGCAGCCTGTGAATAGGTGTGGGTGTGTGTTAACATGTTTTGTCAGGAGGAGAAATGTTTCTCCAGAGGCCAGGGATATGTGTTGAACAAAAAAGAATATTAATTTGCTGGGGTGAAAGAAGCAGCATCTCTAAAGATGTACAGAGGACCCTCTGTTCCTGTGGTTTGCTGTGTGACTCTGTTCTGCAGGGCTTGTGGCTCCTGTTATTTGAATTTTTTTTATTTATGAGGCTTTTTTTTTATTTATGAGGCTGAGGAAATCAGCCTGAACGACAATTACTATTTTTAATCAATGAAAGCAAGGAATAGAAAAAGATAATCAATGGGCAAGTGCCAGCAGGGCTGTTCTTTTCTCCCCTCCTTGCCTCGGTGGATTGGCAGCGCTTTGGTGCTGTCAGATCAAAGGGTGCTGTGCTTCAGTCAGCATTACAGCCCTCAGATCTCACCTGCCTCTCCCTGGAATCAGGATTTCACTGCTGTGGGGCTGTGTCAGCAGGCTCTGTGAATGAGGATTTCACTGGTGTGGGACAGTGTCACGCTCTGTGAATGAGGATTTCACTGGGGTGAGATGCTGTGTCAGCCAGGCTCTGTGAATTGGGATTTCACTGGTGTGGTGTCCGTCAGGCTCTGTGAATCAGGGTTTCACTGGTGTGGGATGCTGTGCCAGCCAGGCTCCGTGAGCACAAGGGAGGGCAGTCACTCAGGGGAGGGGACAGGAGCATTTCTGGAAGCTGCTCAGCGAGGTTTGCCTGCTTCTGCTGTCATTTATGTATTTAAAATAGGAAATAGGTCCTCCCAAGTTGTTGATGTGCTTTCCTTCCCTGCTTCCTTGGCTCCAGCTGTCAATTCCTGCAGCATTAACAACGGGGGCTGTGAGCAGGACTGTGTTCAGCTCAGTGAGGACCACTACAAGTGCCAGTGCCAGCCAGGCTACCAGCTGAAGGCAGATGCCAAATCCTGTGAAGGTGAGTCCTGTGCTAAAGACACACAGTAAAGGCAATTTAACAGACCCCAGGATGGTGTTTTGGGTCACTGTGTCCATTCCTATTTCCAAAAGCAGCTTTGGGAATTGCTTAATGACAGACTTTTAAATATAACACGTGTTTGAGGTGTGAAGCTCACTTTGAATCACAGGTTTGAACAAGATTTTGGCCTCCTAGATCCCTGGCTGCTCCTTGCACAATGATGGTGATGACATAGGTTAGGAACTTAATCGTGAATTAATTCTAACATTTTATTGCTCATCAAGTTGCATATAGAGTTGGCCTGCATTACATGTTTTATTCTACAAAAAAGTCTTCTCTTTATCTCCTTTTGGCTTATCACAGGCTGATTCATTCATCCTGCCCTTCAGGTTTCTAAGCACCCTCTCAAGCAATGCTACCTTTGGGTTTGATTGTTGCTTTTCTTTTCTTGTATATCTTAACATATTCATCAGTTTTGAAGGCAACCCCTCCATTCCCCAACACAAGCACACACACACACACCCTTGAACATGCCAGAGAAAGATAAGGCCAAATTTATGGATTTATTGAGCTGAAATTCCTGTCACAAAACCGTTTCCATATGGCTCCTCTTCTGCTCGGAGATTTTGCACGCTGTGGATGAAGTGTAAGTAAATGCTGCTGTTCAGATGGCTCCCAGCTCCTGCTGGGTGCAGAGAACCCTTTCCCTTTGGTTTGGTTCCCCCCAAATCCTGCCCCAAATGGGGGCTGCACCCCAGGGAGCACCCACAGCCTGCTGGCCTCTCTGTCTCTCATGAGGTGGCCACGTTTTTCCCTGAGATTATCACAGAGCCAGAAAAGGGGAGATTTGGGGAGAATGGGGTGTCACAGAGCTTCCTCTGCTGTTCTCCATCCCTTTCCCAAACATCTCGAGATGTGTTTGGCCAGCTGGCTGTGCAGAGCCTGAACAGGGCTTTGGGGTGGGATTTTGGAGTGGTGGGACAGTGGTTGGGTCAGAGGGGTCTGAGTGATGCCAGGTGGGGTGGGAGTTCTCCTGCAGTGCCCAGGACACAGTTCAAGCTCCCATGGACCATTTCCATGCTCTGTCTCAGCTGGGACCCCTAAAAGGGGAGGTTTTGTCACCACTGTTCACCCCCTCACGTGGTGAGGCTGAAGAGAGTCACCCACTCACCAAAGGCAGTGGTTTGTCACCAGCCTGTGGATACTGAACACTAGAGAGGGGCAGGTCAGCCTTTCTGCAGGTGGGCACCCATTACCTGGTTACCCCAGGGTGTTTGAGCCAAAATAAATCACTTCAGCCCTCCCCAGGAGAGCAGCTGTGCCTGGAGGAAGGAGGATCTGCCTTGTAAGCAGAGCTCAGCTTGCAAAATGAAGACTGAGTAGGATGCTTTTCTCTCCCATAAATACCTGAGTGAATGAATGCCTGGGAAAAGTGCTAGGTAAGGCCATGGACAAGATTTTTACCAGAACAAATGAGGATGAAGTGGTCATGAATGCATTTGGGTTGTCAGTTCAGAGATATTTTAAGTAGAAGAGGTGAGAGGAGGTGAGTCTGGATGTTTTTTTATTTTCCACCCAAAGCTTGGCTGCTGGAGTCATGGTTTGGATGGAGAAACCACAGTGTCATGAGAGTGTTTGCCACAGCAGGTGAAGGTGCTGTGCAGATATGGATTCATCCATGTGGACTTTTAGGAGTTAATACTGCACCCACAGCCCTGCAAAGCTTGGAGAAACACTCAAGCCTGGCAGTTTTCATCTTTATCACTTTATATTTTCTCCAGTGTGAAGTCATGGTTGCTGTGAACAAGAAAATTTATTTAATAAAGCCCAAGCCTCTTTTCTTGAGGTGCTCTAGAGGTCATGGCTGATAGGACTGGAGACCCTGTTGTTTACAGCCCTGTCTGCCCCATCCCTGGCAATGCCCAAGGCCAGGCTGGATGGGGCTTGGAGCAGCCTGGGATAGTGGAAGGGGTCCCTGCCCATGGCAGAGGGTGGAGCTGGATGAGCTTTAAGGTCCCTTCCAACCCAAACCTTTCTGGGATTCTGTGTCCTGAGGCACCTGGGAAATGAAACCATGCCAGTAAATTTTGCACCATAGTGTTTAACAGCTTGGAGTAGAGCTTTGTAGGATGGAGTCTGTTATCTACTAACGTTATTAAATGAACCAGTAAGAGGCAAATGTGTGAAAAAAGAACACTAATGAGTTATTTTTGGCTTTTCCTGAAACCTGCTTCTAACAGGAACATACATATCACTGGAAAGCAAGTCAATCACTGACTGCCTCATGTCCTGAAGATCTTTCCTTTACAAACTTACCTCATGCAAGGACTTCCAAGGCTGCTACCTTTATTTGAATTACTATGTTTTACTAACATCCACCGTGTAATTTGTTGTTTGCCTGTTGTCATGTCACAGAGCATTACAAGCTTTACCCCGCGCTGTAATCATTCTCAAATTAAAGCTTTAGCTGCTCTGAAAACCTTCATAATATGCAGGTTTAACAGATGCTGTTTGATAGTGATTTCATTTAATTTACCCAAATAGAAAAGGAATCGGCAAATAACTCAATATTTCATATCAGCAAGGAGCGAGTTCTTGCTTGGAGCTAAATCCTTTGTAGACCGCAAATTGTCGAGCTGCAGAGCCAAGTTGTCAGCCTTGGAAGTGTCATGCACGATGAAGTGCTGCTGTTCCTTGGAAACCTATTTGCAACCTATCGTGTCAGAAGTCCAATTTCAGTTCTACATCCCTAACTGTGCTTTTATTTTATATTTTTAGTTGGTTTTTTTTTGTTTAATACTGTCAAGTCAAACTCAGCCCTGCGGACTGGAACGGTTTGTGCGTTGTGTGTTCCTGAAATGGCAGGAGGTGACATGAGGCAGTTTGAGGATGTTCTGTGGCTGCTTCCTCCTTTACCAAATGGTGGCACAAAATGCCACTTGGCTGCACAGAAAAAGGGACAAAAAAATGCCCTGCCCCATATTTATTTAAATCCACATGAAGAAGAGGAATTTCTCTCCTGTTCCCTCCCTCTGTGTAACAGAGCAAAGCAGCCAGGTCAGAGCAAAACTCCTTCAGCCCTTCCCAGGGCTCCTCAAACCCTGACTCCAGTGGTGTTGAACTGATGGTGACTTTCCTCTAGGGCTCTGAGAGAAGTTGGCTTGTACAGAGCAGGGCAAGTGAGGAATATTGCTCATCTGTCTCAAATCAGACAGTAATTAGTGAAATGCTAAAGCTGAATCAGAGCTGGAATTATAGAGAAACAAATATAACTTTCAGAAATTTTATTCAAAGCTAAACAGAACTGTAGAGGACACATTTTCAAGGTGCCCTCCAAATTTGCCTGTGGAATGTTATTCACCAGAGTTTTGGTGTAATGAGTGCTCCAAAGCAAAACCTCAGCCTGATGCAGAATGTCAGGGCTTAACCCAAGTCAGACCTGTCTGAACAGTCGTGGTGGGTCTGTTTTGGGGTGTGCCAAGTCTCTATTTGGGCACATGTTCCAGAAATAAACCCATACAACACAATGAAATCTTCGAGATGGAGCCTTCTGTAGGCACTTCATAAAAGTTTTTCTAAGTACTTGCCACTTAGGGCAGCTTATCCTTGAAAAGGTATGTTATTGTTCAAGAAGAGGAAAAAGCCTTGATGTACAACATGAATGGCATATGTTTATAGACTGAAAGATGTCTTTGGGGGCTCTTCAGCGTTTATTTCCTCTCAAGCCTTTTAAATATTCATTGTTTTGTGGTGAACTCCATCATTGTGTGTGTTTATGGATTCACACATACTGGAGTGCTAATTGCTGTTGTTTAGAGAACTCTTGAAATCTGTTCAGGTACAGCAAAATAACAATAAAATGTACTTTTTTTGTCCTACTTCCAATGTAATACAAGCTTGGTTTCCTGCTGTTTAAAGCCTTGTTGCTGCTCTGTGAAAAATGTTGTCCAGCAACAAAAAGCATCCAGAAAAACAGCAGCTTCACTCACCAGATGCTGTCACATTTTTCCCCAGTCTAATCTCTTACAGCTACTTCGTCATTAGTTGTAACAATGGCAGGTAAGACCATTTCCAGGCAAAAAGTGACCTTTCAGTTGACAGTGTGCTCTAATTGGTTTCAGTGATAGACCCCTGCACAAGTGGGAACGGAGGATGCTCACAAATCTGTCAGAATGAGAGAGGAATTGCAAAATGCGAGTGTCATCCAGGGCATTCTCTTGCTGCAGACAAAAAGTCCTGTTTAGGTAAGAAACTCTGGACTCTTTATTGTGAAGAATGTTATTAATCAGCGCTCTGCCTTACTGAGCTGTGAGTGGAAAGGAATATATTAGACAAATATGTGTGTGCATTTTGAAACTGCCTTTCTCTCTGTGATACTCACATCAGCCCACAGTCTTGAAGGACTTTTTTAGTGATGAAAATGTCCCTGTGATCTCCTAAGTCATGCTTTCTAGCAACTGGATTTGTGAATGCTGTAGTGTTATTCTTGTAGGGTGCCTTTAAAATAATGTCCCAGATACAGCTCCTGGAAAATTGGTTCAAGTAAAACTCTGAACCAGGTCACTGAAAACCTATTTAGAATTCAAAGGGCTTTTTTAGCTGGAGAGCTGTTTCCATATTAATGGAGAAACTACTGTGAAGGAAGAAATCATGATGTGTAAGATTTCCAAAGAGAGGAGCTTAAAAAGTTGAATTCTGAAGTCCTGTGTTTAGTCTGGGGTTGTCAAAAGAATCTGTAGCATTTCTGACCTGAAATTTGGGAGAACTAGAGATCAAAATACCTGCTTTTCTCTTTCAGTGAAGTTCTTGGAAGATAGTTTAGCAGTTTTATGAAATAAACAGCATTTGTGGACTTAATGGTGCACAGATTCTTAACAGCCAAGTCAGGATCAAGGTGTGTGTATATACATATATATATATATATATATATATATATACACATACATACACTAATTTTGCACTCCTCTTTTGAAAACGTGGCCAAAATGTAAATTATTGTCTCAGATAAAGGGTGCTGGGTGCCTTTCAAAATATTTACTTCCTACCCTGAGTATTTTACTTAGTTGCCTGTAAGTCCTTCTGTGAGTAGAATGGCACATCTTAGTGATTCTCTCTTACTGGAATTACTCATGAGTAATTACTGAAAATAAAAACTGTTTTCAAGTAATGTACTGATAATGAGTGGATGGAAACAACAGTGGGTTTAGCAGTAGGGTCAGCCTGTTGTTTGTTTTATCTCAGATACACATTGACATTTCTGTTGATTTATGTATAAACTGAATCACAGAGTTAACTTGCAGTGTTATACATTGGAACAAATTTTCTCCCCAGCCTCATGGCAACAGTCTTTTGAATCATTAAGCAGTGTGTCTTACCATGGATATACAATTATTGGTTTTTTCTCCTAGAAGTTACTCAATGCCTTTTGCAAAATTCAAGCTGTTGTTTGACTCTCTGGAAACTGAGCTGGAAGGAGACAGAGGGCAGCTGGAGTGTCATACTTCAGCTATTAGCTCTAGGACAGGAAGAAACCTGTGCAGGATGGTGGCTGTGGTTCAACTTTTAATTTTTTCTATTTAAAAAGAAGAAGAGAAAAGAATATTTACAGCCCTGGCCAGCGCAGTGTACTCGCAAACTGACAATTAGAGAAAAAGGAGGAATAACCCATTTTATTCTAAGCAGCAGCTGCTCCCATGGCTGCTTCAGAGAAGCTGTCATTTGTCCTGAAATTTTCATGAGCCAGTGTGTGGTGTTTGCACTGCCTGGGGCCTCTCTTTGCAAGGAGCCTGATTGCATCCATCAAGCTCCTTGTGCTCGAGTGCAGGGGCCGCGAGCACAGCACTGGGCACAGCACGTGTGGAGGGACAAAACTGTTAGAAAGTGTGGTTTGTGGGATAAAAAGTGAAGAGCTGCACATCAGATTGCTCCCTGCCATCTTCAAGACACTGACCCAGCATTGGTGCAATAAATAATCTGTATTTTGCCAGAAAGGTGTCAGAATGGGAAGGAGCAGGAGATGCATCAGGGGTTTGCCATGTGTGATACCAGTCTTTGCATAGAGGTCGGTGTTCTGTGCAGCTGTATTTAATGTAAATTTTTGTGTGTTTGTTTGTTTTCTTAAAATAATTAAAAGTTTTAACTAACTCCTTAAAATTACTTTATATTCCACTGAGATCTTAGGAAGATGGACATCTTTGGGGACATTTAATTCCAAAATACAGACCAGCAGGTGTGAAGCTGAGGAGCAGCCTGCTTGGCAGAGGGCTGGGGGAAGAGCAGCCTCCCCACTTAAGGCTCTGCAGCTTTTCCTTCCCTCACAGGGCTGCTGGAGCTGCTGTGGTTGCAGCAGGTGCCTCCCACTGCACTGCTGTAAAGCAGCTGCAGGATTCAGGGATGATCTGTCTCCATCATCCCTCCTGAAACCCAACCACCACTTAATCCAGATCATTTGACATTCAGAGAATAATCAGCTATTTCTTGTTCCATTCATTTAACTATAATGGCTTGGAGGACACGGTGATCATTTCAGAGTTTTGGAAGTTTCTTCTGAGTTCTTCACACAAGGTCTTCTTTTGCCATTGCTCTTTTTACAGGAATAATAAATAAGGTGCTTTGGCTGATACTGCAAATATAGTGTTTGATACTGTAAATGTTCACACTGAGAAGTTCAAGGTCAATGGTGCTCAGAAAAAGATTGTTCTGGAGAATAATGTGACTCTAATGTTCCTGGGCTCACCGGGTGCTGTCCTTTGTAGGCTGACCCCAGGATAATCCTCCCAGCAGATATTTGGAAACGCAGCCACATCCATGTAGAGCAGCATTATTTTTTCATTTCAGTGTCCAGCTGAACGACTTTCTGTGTGCTTGCAGACGTGGATGAGTGTGCAGAGGGCAGTGCCAGGTGTGCCCATCGCTGTGTGAACACCCCGGGCTCCTTCAGCTGTGCCTGCAGCCCCGGCTTCGAGCTGGGCGCGGACGGGCGGCGCTGCTACCGTGAGTGACCCTGCCGAGCCCTGCTCCTCTTCCTCTCATCTCTGCTCCCTGCCAGGCCTCACTTCTGATTCTCTGGGATTTCCATCCCCAGCAGAGGAAATGTATGCAAAAGATCAGGCTTAATACTGTTTTCTTCCTCTGCTGCTGCTGCTGGGTTTGCAGGGCGACGCGTTCCTAAGCCTGTGTTCACAGACCTTAATTACTGCCTTTCAAAGAGCAAATAGCCCTGTTGGTTTATCTTCAGAGCCTGGTGAATTCTGCTGCAGAGCCACCAGAATGCTGCTGTTCTGTGAAGTGCATTTATTCCTGCCCTCCTCCTCCTCCTGCCAGCTTTCTTACAGACCTGATGCAAGAGAAAACCAACATGATGTTCTGCTCTTGTCTTTACCTGTCTGGGTTTGCTTATGTTTCTCCTGAGATTACTGACACTGTTAAGAGGATGCTTTAAAAAAAAAAAAAAGGCAACAAAAAAAGAAAGATTTGGGATGAAAAACTAGTTGAACAACTCGAACTTCCCAAGCTAAAGCGAGCCCTGTTGTCTTTCCTCACATGCTTACCTCTTGCCAGCGGGGTTTCTTAATCAGCGCAGCGTTTCTGGAGAGGGGGACTGACTCCCAGTGCTGCTAGCCGATAGGTGATCCCTGGCCTGCCCTTGAGGGCAAATTTAGATTAATAAAAGAGGTGATGTGGAAGAGTTGGGGTTATTATGGACCTTACATAAGCTCCCTGGAATGCAGACAAAAGCATGACCTGTTTTAGCAGAGAGGTGGGCAAAGATCATTCAATCTAATAATACTGTGCAAGAGCTTTCAGCAGAGCTTCCTTAGGAAAATATGCTGCATGCCAGAGAATGAGTGCTTTATTTAAGAATGTGTGTGTAAGAAATAGTTATTAAGAATGAAATCCAGTTTCAAGGCATTAACATAGATTAAAAACAAAACCCAATTATGTGGGAGATATCCTGGAGAGTTGTTTCATAGGTGATGGGGAGCTGTGAGTGGTGCAATGGCAGAGGAAATGTGATTAATATATAGATATGAAATCTTCTGTCATAGTCATAAAAAAGAGGTTTAGACCACTTAGATTTCATTGTGCTTTTCTGATAATAATTTTTCTGGATGTTCAGCAGATCTCAGGGGATGGTGATTCTCTGTGCCTCATGTACAATATTGCAGAACAAACAATAAAAATAAAAACATTCTGCATATATTTATGATCAGGATTATCCCAGTGTTTGAGCAATTTACAGTCTTTGTTTATTCTTTCATTTCCCCAGTGGCTGGGGAAGAGCTGGTATTTCAGTTTTACTGATGAAGAGCTGGGACAAAGTAAATGATGAAGATTGTGTATGAAGTCAGATTCTGCATTTAATTGCTGGGTTTACTAAATCCCAGCTTAACACACTGGACAGGAGACCAGGGAGATTTCTTCTCCCTAGTGCAAATAATAACACTCTGCATGAGACGTAGAGATATTTATTCTCTTAATTTATACCCTCTTCCAGCTGGAATTACATTTCTTGTTGGCAAGCAGGTTGCTCCCAGGGGTAGGACCAGACCCCAGCAGCACAGATGTGTCTGGGGAAATTCTGTGCCAGATCTGATGGCCACCACTCTAAGCTGGGCTGTTTCTGGAAGTACAGTGGCTCCTTTAGGAAGAGTGTTTCTCAGTTTCCCTACAGAGTAGGAGAAATGATTTCCTCTCTAAATAGCTCTGTAACAAAAGCTGGCTAATCCTTTGTGGAAAAACTTCATAACTGACCCTGTGGTTTCTTTGCATCCTGGAGAAATCATCTGATGAAGTAGCTGGGTGGCAATGAGGTGGCCAGGCGTTCCATTTTTCATGTGAAGGAAAAGGCCAGGATGTTCTGAGGACATGAAATGGCCAGGATGTTCTGAGGACTGTCCAGTGCAGCCCCATGAGGAGGGCATGGAAGTCTGTCAGAGGAAGGGGAGCTGGCAGTGGCACTGTACCACCCTGTAGGGGACAAAGTCTCAGCAGAGGAGCTGCTGTGTCCCCCTGGAAGGGACATCCAAGAACCAAAACCTGGAGGTTGTTTTGCATTGTTGTTGGGTGTCCATTTCACCAGCAGGACTCTGCTGAGGAAGTTTCAATGCCTTTGTGCTTGGGGGATGTTTCAGAACTGAGCTCTTTGCCATTGCCATGCAGAACTCCAAGCTGCTCTTTGGGAAGTGCATCAGGCTGGGTTGAGGACACCACCTGGGCTCCTCAGATGCTTCTGCTCCTCCTTTGGAGCAAAGCATAAAGCTGAGGAAAGCTGGGAAGGCTCCTGTAGCAGGTGGCTGCTGAACACTGGACCAGCCTCACATGGCTGAATTTGGGAGCATCCACTGTTGAGACACAAACACCTGGAGCTCAGTGACTCCAAAGGGCTGCTCTTGTGGGGAGGGGCTGTGAGCTGGTTACACTCACTGCTACAGCGCTCCTGGCTGCTGTTTTACATCCTTCGGGCTTGCTTTTTACCTCCCTTCTGATTTATTTCATCCAGGCATCGAGATGGAAATCGTGGACAGCTGCCGGGACGGGAATGGCGGCTGCGAGCACGGCTGCGAGCACACGGCAGCGGGACCGCGCTGCTCCTGCCCCCGCGGGCACCGCCTGGCCGGGGACGGCAAAGCCTGCACAGGTATCCGAGATCGGGAGAACCTGCACAGGTATCCGAGGTGGGGGAGAACCTGCACAGGTATCCGAGATGGGGGAAAAACCTGCACAAGTAACAAAACCTGCACAGGTAACCCCAGCTGGGAGGAAAACCTGCACAAGTAACCTGAAGTGGGGGCAAAACCTGCACAGGTAACCTGAAATGGGAAAAACCTGCATAGGTATCCAAGATGGGGGCAAAACCGGCACAGGTAAACTGAGATGGGAGCAAAACCTGCACAGGTAACCTGAGATGGGGGCAAAACCTGCACAGGTAACCTGAAATGGGGAAAAACCCGCACAGGTAACCTGAAATGGGGAAAAACCTGCACAGGTATCCAAGATGGTGGCAAAACCGGCACAGGTAAACTGAGATGGGAGCAAAACCTGCACAGGTAACAAAACCTGCACAGGTAAACTGAGATGGGGGAAAAACCTGCACAGGTATCTGAGATGGGAGCAAAACCTGCACAGGTAACCTGAGATGGGGGCAAAACCTGAACAAGTAACCTGAGCCGGGGGGAAAACCTGCACAGGTAACCTGAGATGGGGGAGAAACTGCACAGGTAACCCAAGATGGGAGCAAAACCTGCACAGGTGACAAAATCTGCACAGGTAACCCCAGCTGGGAGGAAAACCTGCACAAGTAACCCGAAATGGGGGCAAAACCTGCACAGGTAACATGAGCCGGGGGAAAACCTGCACAGGTAACCTAGGAGCGGGCTGGGATGGGTCCCCAAGGAGGGCAGGGAGTGGCAATAACAAAACAACAACTAAACAAACTATTTAGTGCAATACAACACGGCATGACCCGCTGCCATGGCTGTGTCTCACCACGGGCAGCCCAAACATCACAGAGCTGACTTTGTTTGCCTTCCCCTCTCAGCTGTTGGCTGGAGCAGCAGCACAAGTGCTCCCAAGTGCTGCTTGCACAAACTGCACAAACCTCATCAGATTTGCTCAGTGATGAGGTTACACTGCTGCCTGTGAGAAGTCTCACTTTGTTGCTTTCACCTCCCGAGTTAGATTTGGGTTTATTTTGAGACACAAGCTTAAAAATTCATTCATGTTTTAAGCAATTCTACTATGAGATTCTTTTTGTGTGTGTGTGTGTGTTTGTTTCATGTTTTTGTTTTGTTTATGGCTTTTGTCATGCAAAATGTATCTCATTCTGCTTTGGGCTTGCTGTCACTGTGCCATTACAATTTTTAAGAATAGCCAGGAAGAGAGGGGGAATGGAAGAAGGAGCAGGCACCACAAAGCAGTGCAGGGAGATATGAGATGATGAGAAGAGGTAGAGAGTGGGAGCACTGATGAGTGTGAGAGGCATTACAGACAAAAGGAGTCTTGCAAGGAAAAAAAGCCAAGTGCAGGAGAGAGGAGGAGCAGGGGAGGAGGGAAGCACTGAGGGCTGCAAGGGCGGGTGATGATGGAGCTTAAAAATCAAAACCAGAAGAAGTTTGGGAGGCAGATTTGGAGCCAGAGCCTCACAGGGGTGGGTGGGTTGCACAGTCTTGTCTGTGCAGCTGACAGGAGGCAGAGCAGCCTGCTGCCCACACCCCAGCTCAGTGACCTGCTGCTGGGGAGTTCAGAGGGAAGCAGATACTCCAGACACAGCAAGAGAAGGGGGAGAACACAGAGGAGGGCTGAAGACATGAAAAGTTGCTCTTAACAGCAAAAATCTCCTTTTTGTGGGATGCAGATTTTGCATTCCTGCACAAACAAGGAGCTGTTGCTGGAGCCCAGAGCGAGGCGTCACCTGATGTACTGCAGAGGAGCTCAGCTTGTGACATTTCTGAAAACACTGCCTTCAAATAACCTGCATTAATCATTTTCACACTGACCTCCTCACCTCGATTGATTAATTACATTTTCTTTCTCCTGTCCTTGTTTCCTCATAAAGTTGGCGCTCCTTCCAAGGTTAATTGAGACACTGACCTTTCCCATCTGCAGCTGCTCAGCCAGGCCACGTTCAGAAGCATTTTGCAGACTCAGCATTGACAAGGTGGCCCTTGGATGGCCACTGACCTGCTCAGCAGCCTGACAGCAGCCAGGAGCCTGCAGTGCACAGATAACAGCTCAGCTCTCCTATCTAATCACCAGAGCAGTGGTGTCAATGATACCAATTTCTGAGCGGGCACAGAGCAAGAGGAGGCAAGAGGAAATCAGTTTCCAGAAGCTGCAGCTGAACCTTCCAGGCTGCTGCTGTCCAGCAAGGGCCTGGGTGGATCAGAGCATTGGTAGTTTGCATTGAGTAAGGTTGAATGTAGAGAAGGTCTAAATAGTCAAATGTAGGTTGCTGTTAAACAGAATGTTTTTGAGGGCTGGTGGGTCCTTGCTGTTGTCTCTTCGTAGAACCATAGAATATTCTGAGTTGGAAGGGACACACAAGGATCATTGAGTCCAACAATCCCACCTTGTACATCCCTGGGAGCATTGTCCAAACCTCTGGAGCTCTGGCAGCCTCAGGGCTGTGCCAATTCCCTGGGCAGCCTGGGCAGTGCCCAGCACCCTCTGGGTTGGGGGAAGAACCTTTTCTGATATCCAACCTGACACAACTCTAACCATTCCCTTGGGTCCTATCCTTGATGCCAGCTGGTGTTTGTAAATCCCCTCATGGCAGCTCAGACTTGGAGAGGAGATGCCTCTCCCAGGACATGGAGGGTCCTGGCTGCTGTGGGGGAAGGTGGAAGGCAGCTGTTGTCAGGATTCAGGATTCAGACAGGGGGAAGGTAGAAGGGAGTGGCTGTCAGGATTCAGGATTCAGACAGTGAATGTCTCAATATGTGCTTGAAGGAAGGTGCAAAGCAGCGAGTGCTGTGGCACCAAAGCTCCCAGCAGAGCTGTGGCAGCAGCTGGGGGAGTCTCAAGGGCTGAACATGCTGCTCTTTCCTTGCAGATGTGGACGAGTGTGAGACTGGGGAGTCCTGCTGCTCCCAGTTCTGCATCAACTACGCGGGGGGCTACGAGTGTGCCTGCAAGGCGGGGTTCCAGCTCAGCGCCGACGGCTGCTCCTGCGATGGTGAGCTAGGCCGGGCTGGGCCGGACTAGGCCAGGCTGGGCCATGCTGGGCCAGGCTGGGCTGGGATGGCCCAGGATGGGCAGGGCTGGGCCAGATTGGGCTGGCCTGGGCTGGGCTGCAAAGCACCTAAAGGTCATCTTATTTCACCCCTGCTGTGGGCAGGGACACCTCCCACTAGACCAGGCCATAGTGGATATTTTTGCCCCCAACAAAGGGAGAGAAATAAGGCATCTGACTCCATCTTGTCAGAAAGCTAATTAATTACTTTATTATACTATACTATACTATATTGCATTACATCTAAACTGAATCTGCCAAGCACTCAACTGCACTCCACTGCACTGAATCTCATGACTGTCCCGACACACACACCTTGGCACTGATAGGCCAAAGAAACAAACGCCATCACTCTGGGTAAAAAATATCCATATTGCATTCTGCTTTGGCACAAACAGGCACAGCAAATAAGATAAGAATTGGTTTTTCTTTCTCTAAGGTTCAGAGAATGTGAAACCCAGAAATATTCTTGGGAAAAATTGTGCCTTGCTTTTCTCTGTGAAGAGAAATGTGGTGACACCAGGCTGCTCCAGCCTGACCTGGAACACATCCAGGGATGCAGCACCCACAGCTTCTCTGGGCAGCCAGGGCCTCACCCCTCTCACAGGGAAGAATTCCCTCCTAATATCCAGTCTAAACCTTCCCTTTGTTAGTCTAAAGCCATTCCCACTAGTCCTGCCCTTGTCAAAAGCCTTTTGGTACCCGTGGCTCGGTCTTACTAATCACAGCCCAGGGTAGAAGAAATGCTGTCAAAGCCCTTTGCAGGGCTTTGTGGGCACTGCCCTAATGAGAGTCACTGACCCTATGCCAGCTTTGCTGGTAAGGTTTTTACAAATGTGTAATTTCCTCTTTGTGAGGCTGGAATACAGGAATAACCCAGCATCAAATTTGGGGATGTGGGACAGGAGCCAGCAGAGAGAAACTTTCCCTGCTCTCTCCATGGACACTGTATGCTGATGTGTGTTAAAACACTCCTTCCCCCAAAAAAAGATCCCTCAAAATAACTGAAGGATCAACTGAGCTTAACAGCTTAAAGCATCTGTTTTCACTTGAGACAAAAACATCAGTGAAATAATCTGCTCCCTGTAGCCCTGAAATGTTTTCATACCTCCAATACCAGAGAGAAACGGAGAGCTCCAAAACACATAAGAAAAATTGTGTTTTCTTATGTACAGAATAATTTGTCAGATGCAGCTGGGCACAGCATGGGCTCTGCAAGCAGAAGTACTTGTTCCTAATCACCATTTATGTCTGGATTTTCTAGATGTGGATGAATGTCATCTGGATAACGGCAACTGTGACCATTTCTGTGTGAATTCCCTGGGGTCCTACGAGTGTGCCTGTAAGGAGGGTTACAGGCTTGGGGACAGCAGATGGGCCTGCGTGGGTGAGTTCTTCTCAAAACTTGTGGGCCATTAAGCACTTCCCACTGAATTAAAATGTGGTTTTTGGAGTGAGGATTTTCACAGATCCTGGGATTTTGGGAGCCCAACTTGAGCCATCTCTGAATGTGGCCAGGGTAGGGCTACGTGCAGTGTGTGGATCCAAGTTCATCCTCCAGTAATGGCTTTTGCCAAAGATTAATGGCAGATGAATGCTTAAATCCCCTGGACACGTTTGAAAATCTAAAGCTCCTGGTTTAGAAATTAAGACTATTTTGACACTTTTCTTGCACTATTTGATGAAGTTTAACATCCTGTGGGGAAAAAAAAAGTAGCCAGATTTTTCTTTGATCAACCATGGCAACTTTTCCATTAGTCAGTGATGTTATTCTGGATTTCTGCCAGTGTAACCAGTCCAGAGTTTAGCAGAGCAACTCAGCTTTATAACCAAGTTTAGAAACTGCTAAACCTTAACCCAGAGTTTGATATTCTAACCAACACCAAAAAGAAAGCCAACTGATTTCCCGTCATTTTAAGGCCCAGGTTTTCATGTTTCTTAAAATAAATTGCACAGCCGGCCTCACTTTCTATTTGTCATCTCCAAAACGAGCAAGAGTAATGACCTTCATTAGCTAAAAATAATCTCAAACTTCAAGTGAGGAAAATGAATCTCCTCATTTAATTTTGATTCTCCGCGAGCAGAGTTTTTTTTTCCAGAAGAAGGAAAAGGGAAAGATGGGGTGGGGAGGGTGTCTCCCATTTCCTGTCTATTTTCTTTTTTTGGATAGCAGGAACTCTGTGAGAAGATGCCTGGGCTGGGAATGCTGGGGAGAGGTGTGACTTGAACATCTAAAGGCATCATAATAGTAAGAAAAGATGTAGATGAGAGGTGGTGGGGGCGGGCTGGGGTGCTGATGGCTGTGTTTGTCCAGCCCTAGGTGCAGAGGAGGCCGATGCAGAGGAGGCAGCAGGGCTGGCTGGTGCCCCGGGGCTGCACTTCCGAGGGCCCCCACAGCTGCTCCACCTCGCCCTCGGGGCCCTGGCTGAGGATGGAGACCCCCGAGGAGAGCTCACCCTGGTGCACAGGGTCGGTGAGTGACCAGCAGGGCCCTGAGCCAGCACTGCAACCTGGGGGCTTCGTCCTGGGAGAGGATTTGGGGCTGGGCTGGCGGGGCTCAGCATCAGGAGCGTTAATCCTGCATCCTGCATCCTGCCTGTCGCCATGTTCCATCCCAAATGGGACATGTTTGAGGAGCCAGGAGGTGCCTAGATGTTTTGGGAGGGAGGCAGGGGAAGAGTGAGCAGCACAGGCTCCTTGGAAAGCAGAGTGTCTGCCCAGAGCCCAGGCAGCAGCCACAGAGTGCTCATCATGCCAGGGCTAAGAGGATGGCATGGTTTATAACCTGGAGAAACTCCCTTCCTCCTAGAGCTAGGAGCATGGGTCCCTGTTTACAAACCATTTTATAACAACTGGAGGCTTTTTGTTTAAAATATTTGCATTTTATCTGTGTTAAAAACAGTCCTCTGAAGATTCAGGTTTCCCTTGACTCTCTGGGAAAAACACCAACCCATCTACGTGTTGCTCAGCTCAAGTGGTGGCAAACAGCACAGGAGTGGGTGCAGGACAGCTTTGCACCCACCTGGGCTTTGCATGATTCAGTCTTTCCACCCAAAGGTGGAAACTTCACAATTTTAGGAGTATTATGAGGTGAAACCCTGTGTTTGCTTTGTGCTGAGTGCTGGTGGATCACCAGGGAGGATTTCTTGCTTTTTCCTATGTGTGCCCTGTGATTTTTATATAAACTCTATAATTACCCGTCTGAGGACTGTGCCCTACAGGCAAAAATCAGGAGCTGGTCTTGACTTTAATAAAAAAATTACCTTATTTTTGTGAACAAAACTGTTAAGGCCCTCCCAAATCACACAGCATCAAGCCAGACTCAACAACACTGATAACCGACTGGGAAACTGATAAATGAGATAACCACAGGCAAAATTATCAGGCCTAGAAACCACAATCAAATATTTATTGACCACTTTTTGCATGTTTTATTTATATTTAGCTACAGAAATTTGGGTATTATCAGTCACAGCTGAGCAGCTGCACTTTTTCTAAGGCTCAGGCTTTGCAGCATGTAGTGGTTTGTATGAAAAGGTGATGGAAAAAAGGAACTTTAAATGGTTTAGTAAGTTCTTTTACCTTCTAAATAGCAATTTATTCCTTGTGTTTTCAGACCTGGTTTTGTGCTGCTATCTGTATTATAAAAAAGCCTGCTTTAACAGTAAGCTGGTGCAAATAATTAAATATTTTCTCTAACTTTAATGACTTTTTATGATGGAAGCATGATGTTTTCAATGGTGGTCTGTATTCTTCTCCTAAAGTATGAATTTGTACCCTTTTCTAAGTGGTAGCACTGGGATTCTAAATGTCCCTGAAAGCTTGGGCATTTGTTCAGCTACAGAAAAGGGAACAGTTGGGTGCTCAGACCTAGAGGAAATCTGGCCTCACACAGAAAACTGTTGGTGAAATGCAACCAGCCTGTAACTTACTGAAATAAGGCTGAATAAGCTGCCAGCTCACTTTCAGGTGCTGTTAAAAATCCCCTTTCAAAAAGCCTCCAGCCACAGCCATTAAGCCTTGAAGGCTCTAAACTGTGTGGATGGGATCTTCAATGCCACTGAAGTATTTTACCAGACAGTCACTTTATTTTGCATGCCTGTCTCAATATACCCAACAAAGAGAATGTGAGGGTGGCAAGGGATAAAAGGAGGGTGGGGAAGGAGAGGAAAAAAATGCATTTTCATGTCGGGTTTCCTATATAAAACTCTTCATATCCATGAAGAGAAGAGACATGATAAATGTGTATTTTGCTTTGTTTTCCTAGAACACACTGAATGGTTGAAAATACCACTGAACTATGTTTAAATAGCACTATATCCATTTACTGCAATCAAACAACAGGGATAGGCTAGCAAGGGGAGAAGGAAAGTCCCAATAAATTCTTCTAGTTATATACAATGTTATCAAGCATTAGGTGCAAATTCACTTTTTCTGAAGGCAAAACTCTTGCTTTTAAAAAGTAGCTCTTAGCTGAAGAATTACAGCATTTAGGGCAGCAAATTCCAGCTAAACACCCAGCTTTCCTTGTACTTAGAGTCAGAAACACGAAGAGGGAAATTCAGGAATGCCCACTTTGCCGTGCCTTTTGTGCTGAACCGGCGGCGTTCACAACCCAGCCGCAGGTAAGAGCTTGTGGAAAGGTTTTTGCCCAGCTGCTCACTCAGCCCTGTGTGTTTCTTGCTGGCAGTGTGCCTGGGTGACACGTTTGGCCAGGACTGCAGCCTGAGGTGTGAGGATTGCCTGCACGGGGGCCGCTGCAACAGCGAGCGCAGCGGCTGCGTCTGCCCGCCCGGCCGGGCTGGGCTCATCTGCAACGAGAGTGAGTACAGGGCTGGCAGGGGGCTGATCCTCCTGCAGGGCCTCTGCGGGTGGGCAATGGGAGGAACGTCCTGTGCTTCTCATCTGTGAGGCTCCTGAGGCTCCTATGCTGTCTCACAACCAGATTTGTTGTGCTGGGGCACGGTAAATAGGAGCTGTAAATGATGCTGCAGTACACAGAGGTCCCTGCGCTCCGGTGGAGGTCAGGACAGAATCATCCCTGTCCTGAGTATTTGGTGGTTGTTCATTCATATTTGCTCTGCTGCAAAAAGCTGCCAAAGTTTGCTGGCCATGCTTTGTTCCACAACCTGCCTTGGTGACTCCAGAAATCAGTCCCAGAAGTTGGTGTGACAGCCTGGGTGAACACGTATGCTAAAATTGAGTTTTTCCATTGTAGCACCCCAAGACATTGCCTTTAAATTTTTTTTTCTTATGTTTTCCATTTCTTTTTCCTTATAATTCTTTTTATTATTAGCATCACTTTCTTGGAGCAGTTAATTTTTCACATTGGAAATGGTATTTTTCAGAATTCTCTTGCCAAGTCAGTGCCCTTTATAACAGGTTTTCAGTCTTCTTGCTCCTGTTTCCTGGCAGAAGATCTTTCTGATTCAGAAGTAGGTGTCAAAACCCATAGGAAAGAGAGTGGTGATTTCTTGATGTGCTGTTCTTCATCTGCAGTTTGGCAAAACTTGTCTGCTGCTTGTCTGAGACATCATACAGCAGATTTCCTCTTTGAGATGGGTCCCTCCATTTCGTGGTGTGTGACATGATGGCCCATCATTCTCAGAAAGTCTTTGCTGTCACTGGGGAGACAAAAAGTCGATGAAAATTTATTACTTGACATCAGTAGACAGCACTCTTCAGGTTAATTGCCATCAAGATTGTTTAGGAGACGTCATCACATGGACAGAAATGTAGAAAAATCAAGCAAGTGATTGAAACCAGCAGTCTGCCTGTGGTTATTTTGGGAGACTGATGGTGGGTTTGGTTTGTAAACTCTGGGGGCACCTAAGAGAATAGGAATGGGGAGGATTAAAAGGATAATTTCCAGTCTGTCTATGACAGTTCAAGCTATCAAGTGAGGATATTCTTACTTCTGTCCCTGGTGTGCTGGTAGTTCAGGATAGATTATAAAAATTTCAAGGCAGTATCCAAATTCTTTAGTTCATTTCATAAATAATAAAATTTATTATGTATATTTGCACTAGACATCCATGCATGTAGTCTAATGGAATTCACCTCTGGAATTTAAAGAACTTTAATAGGACTGTATTATTGAGCTAAACCTGCTGTCTGATGAAGTCAGCAGGGACAGTGATAAACACAGTATCTAATCTGTATTAATTACTCATCTGTGATTGCTTTCACTCTTTTCTCTTGCATTTTTTAATATACAGCACAATTCATGGGTTTAGGGTGAGCAGGTTTAGGATAAGCTAAAACAGCGGAGAAAACTGGAACTAAATTTCTCTAATAATGCACTAAAGAAGCCGAATGGAAATTGATGTGAAATGTCAACTTTCTTAATGTACATTGATAAAACGTCAGTGAAGTCAGATGACTCCAGCAACTGTATCCACTCAGGCAGCTCAGGCTGCAAACAGCAGAGCAGGGCTGCATCTCACGGCTTGTTTTTGCTGTTGTGGATCCATTGCTGCCATGATTACCTGGGGACTTTCAGAAACTGCATTTGAAAAACAAGATATTATTTTTATAATAGTGTTTGGGAGAGAAAGAAAGAATGTTTAAAATATTTCTGTCCAAGTGTTCCAAGCTGTGCTCTGATGTTTAAGCTTTGGGCTTGACAGGCAATGGTTTTTGAGCCTGTGCTTTGTGGGGAGGGCAGCATGTTCTGGGGAGGGTTGGATACATGACAGTACTTCCCAAAACTTGGTTAATTCAGTGTCCTTTGAGATGTCCTAGTAAATATCAGGTTGATGTCCTTTACAAGAAGAAGAATATGACTTTGTTTAGAGCCTGCTCAACTAAAACTCTGTCCATGCTCAGTTTTCACAGAATCACAGAAACAATTAGGCTGGAAAAGACCTTTGCAATCGAGTCCAACCTATGACCCAACACAACCTTCACTGAGTGCCACATCCAGTCTCTTCTAACACCTCCAGGGATGGTGACTCCACTACTTACCAGGGCGACCCATTCCAATGCCCAGTCGCGCTCTCTGTGAGGAAATTTCTCTTGATATCAGACCTGAATCTCCCCTGGTGCAGCTTAAAGCTGTGTCCTCTTGCCCTGTTGCTGGCTACCTGGGAGAAGAGATCAAACCCCAGCTAGTGCACTCTCCTCTCAGGGAGTTGTAGGGAGCAATGAGGTCTCCATGAGTTCTCCAGGCTGAACGCCCCCAGCTCCCTCAGCTGCTCCTCACACCACTTGTGTCCCAGACCCTCCATCAGCCTTGCTGCCCTTCTCAGTGCCCAGAGCCCTGTTTTGCTTCCTTTGCAGCAGAGGGGAGGTGTTTCTTGCAGTGCTCACACTCCCTGCTCTCTCCACAGCCTGTCCCCCTGGGACGTTCGGCAGAGGATGCGCCGGTGTCTGCAGGTGCCAGAACGGAGGCTGGTGTGACCCTGGCACAGGACAGTGCCACTGCCCTCCCGGGGTGCTGGGCCAGCTCTGCGAGGATGGTATGGCTCCAGCTCTGCCTCAGTTCCCCACTTTTGCCCCCTGATCCTTTTTGAAGTAATGAGCAGAACAGAGGGTGAGACAAGCCAGTGGTGGTGAGGCTGCGCAGAGCCCCAGCTCAGCCTCACAAACTGCTTTGGGTTTGGGGCTTGGACCTGTAGCCACTGATGCCTTCCTGTGTTTGTGCACTCCAAAGGTTGCCCAAAAGGTTTCTTTGGGAAGAACTGCAACAAGCCATGCAACTGTGCCAACAAGGGCCACTGCCACAGACTCTATGGAGCCTGCCTGTGTGACCCCGGGCTCTACGGCCGCTTCTGCCACCTCAGTAAGTCCCCGGCGTTTTTGGGATCTGCTCAATGTGTGCACAGTGTGACAGTCTGTAAAAGATTCCACATAACCTAAAGGGGGCTGGCAGAAAGCAAGGAGAGTGACTTCCTACACAGTCAGGCAGTGCTAGGACAAGGAGGAATGGATTTACTAAAACAGTGGAGGTTTAGTTTAGATGTTGGAAAAAAGTTGCTTAACAGCAAATATTCTTTGCTGTGAGGGTGGGGAGGCCCTGGCAGAGGGTGCCCAGAGAAGCTGTGGCTGCCCCTGGATCCCTGGAAGTGCCCAAGGCCAGGTTGGACAGGGTTTGGAGCAGCCTGGGATAGTGGAAGGCATCCCTGCCCATGGCAGAGGGCTGGAATGAGATGGGTTTTATGGGACCTTTCAACCCAAACCCTTCTGTTTCTGATAAAATGATCATGACTTTGGGTTCTGCAATAGTCTGGGAGTAGCAGGAGGGACAGGCCTTTTGAAATGTGCCAGGAAGCCCCAGAAGCTTCATTAATCCTTTTCTCTAGTGATTAATTTTTGCCATAAGGACTGAGATTTACTGATGCTCAAAGGTGAGGATTATAGGTGGGGTGGACAGGTTAACATTAGGGTTATTGCTGAGGTTGCAATCTGGTTGGAGCTAGTTTGTGACTGCTGATGGATTGGAGTGGGAGCTGGGGAGCAGGGCTGGCTGGGACAGGATGAGGATCAGACATTAGATAGAATAAAAAGAATTAAAACAAAAACTTTGCAACATAGATGATCAAGTTTCTTTGTACTTACAGATTTTGTTTTTAAAATCTCTGCAATATCAAAAATCTTTTGTTTAGCTTTGTTTTGGGTTTTATTATGAAAGCTTTTGTCTTGGAGTGCACCCAAGTTTTTTTTCATTCGAAAAATCAGCTGAGTTTGCTTTGAAATGTTTCTGGTTCTTGCATTCACCACATTTTGCTTGACATGAACTGAATGACCCAGCTCAGGGATCATGTAAACTCTTCTCTTACTCACCCACACATGAACAGGTGCTGCCGTGGAACGGGGGTGTGCTGGCTGAAAGCAGACCCGAGGTTTTGCTTCTGCAGCAGTTGTGTTCTGCAGCAGTGTGCAGTTTCAGCCAGCTCCTGCATAATTACAGAGCTGATGCTTCCTTTCCTTGTGGCTGCAGCCTGTCCCAGGTGGGCCTTTGGCGCGGGCTGCTCGGAGGAGTGTCAGTGTGTGAAGGAGCACACGCTGGAGTGCAGCCCCAGGGACGGCTCCTGCACCTGCCAGCCCGGATACCACGGCAAAAAGTGCCACAAAGGTACCACCCCCAGCCAGGTCCCCACATTTGCTTGTGCCTTTGTCCCAGCAACTTCTCCCTCTTCCACCCATTGGCTTTGTTTGGCTGCTGCTACTCACATATTCCTATCCTACTAATGGTTTTGTGGGGTTTGAACCCTGCTAGGCTTGCAGGGACACTGAGGGGAATAGAGCTCAGGAACTGAAGGAGTTTTAGCCTGGTTAAATGACAACAGAAATGCAGAACCTAAATCCTAATACAGCCTTAAGTAATGAAAATCATGTGAGTTTTCATTTCTGTGCTTTTTTGACACAGTCAGTAAATAAGTGGCAAAATTTGTGGTTTATGGCAGTGGGGTGATTTGTAAACAGGTTCAGTAATGCTGCTTTTCCTTCAGATTTGCAGCTCTTTGAATTCAAGTTACTCTTTGTAGTTTTTGGGGGTAGTTCAAAGAGAATTGTATCCTGCATTCATGTTTGCATGTCTCAGTAGCCCTTTCCAGACAGCAGTGGAGTAACACAAAAAAGATTCTCCCTTCAGATTTTTCTCTGGCCAGGCAGGACTGTGTTGGATTTATGGCAGTAATTCTGGTGGGTTTGGTGGAGAGCAATAATGACAATATTTAATACTTTTATCATTCTTGTTGATGGGCTGAATTCTGACAGGGAGCATGCCTTGCCCAGCACTGGCTGTGCACCAAGGCAGAGAGCAGCAGAACTTAGACATCAAAGAAAATAATTCCATCATGTATTTAATTGAATACATCCTCAAGTATTCCAATTGAATAAATCTTTAAGCATTCTGCCACTCTGTTTCTGGGTTACATTTAAGCAGTAACCTCTTTGAAATGTAAGCATTTATTAAGTATTTACACTTTGTTAGCAACACCTCTAAAATGTACATTATAATATATTCTCTGCAAGTTTCTGCCAAATTATTTTCTGATTTTTGTTCACTTCTCTTAACTTTTCCTTTTTCTTACGCATGTTCTGTACCTGCTTCTATTTCCAGAGTGCACCCCGGGGTTTTATGGGGCTGGTTGCAAACTGAGATGCAGCTGTCCTCCTGATGTTCTGTGTGATCCTGAGACAGGAGCCTGCAAACATCCGTGTCCAGCTGGGTTTCATGGAGAAAAATGCCATTTGTGTAGGTACTCACTGCGTGTTTCCCTGGGAGATACACTTGGGATGGGAAAGCTGATTCAGGAAACTTAGGTTCAGATCTAGAAGCTGCAGATAAGCAGGTACATTTGTTGTTGATTTGAGCTGGCAGTTCCCCACTGAAACCAGTGGGGAAATTTGGAGCCTGGCAAATGCTGTCTCTCTTTCTCTCTCTCTCCCTGCAAAGGTCAAGGCACAAGGCTGAGGCCAGTTACCCAAACTAACATTTGCCCAGGTAACAATAGTTACTTTTAAAGCTTCAGGCACAGATTTTGCAGGGCTCTGCTGCAGTTCATTTCAGACCACCAGTTGCTCAGACTCCACTGCTAACACTGATCACTTCTACCAGCACAGTTCAGTTTAAAATTGGTGGCCGTGGTGCCTCCTAAAGTCTTCAAAATGTTCCTAACCATGACTTTGGGGTTTTTTGTGCAGCTTGTCAGCCTGGCAGCTTCGGGATGGGCTGCAGGCAGAGGTGCAGCTGTGGAGGAGCCCCGTGTGATCCGAGGACAGGGCAGTGTGTTTGCCCAGCTGGGAAAACTGGTGCTACGTGTGAGCAAGGTGTGTGAGGTGCTGGACCAAGGTAGGGAGTGCCTGGCTTTGGAAGATGTGATAAGAAGTAGAATTTGGCTGTTTCCCAAACCAATAAACAAACAAACTGTGGTGGAAATTGGGAGAGAGCCTTTGGTCTCTCTAGCTGTGTTCTTGCATGCTGCAGTTTAATGACAGGGCTGACAGGGATATATAACAATATAATGTCACAATCCAGCTCAGTTTTACTATTATTTTTAAATTCTTCAGGGTAGCAGCAGAAATCTACAACTGTCCTGAAACAGCAAATGGCACTGGTTACACCTCATGTGCTTTTTCTGCAGATTGCCCACATGGTCAATGGGGACCAGACTGCCAGAACTCCTGCGAGCCCTGTGCCAACAGGGGACAGTGCAACAGGGAAACTGGAGCCTGTGACTGTCCCCCTGGCTACACTGGGCCATCCTGCTCTGACAGTAAGTCCTTGCCTCAGCCTTCCCCAGGAAAGAAAGTAAAATTTCAGGTTATGGTCTGATTTCTGCCTTCTTACTCTTTTGTGAGATAAAGCATGCTGATCTGAGATTAAGTGCCCTTCATCTCCAGGAATTCCCCAGGTTGGATTTGACATTATTTGTGGGAGGCAGATTGCAGATAAATGCACGTGATCAGCTAAGCTGCATCCCAAATGGATGTTATCATTAGACCTAATTTATGGCAAGCTGTACTTGAAAATACAGTGTTTAACAGCCACACCACTGGTGCTGTAATCCTGGCTGTCTGGCAAGAGGTGTGACCAGCTGGCCCCCGTGCCATCAATCTTGAGTTATGTTTGCAGCAGCACTCCTTGGTGTAGATAATTTAGGATTAAATAATACTGAAGATGAGGGAGCAGTATCAGTGCTATCCCTGCAGCCAGAGACCATGGGAGCAGTTCAGGGAACTGTTCTGTGCTGCTCTTCAGCCTCTGGGTGTTAAAAGGCTGCCTGAGTGTGGCTGTTGAGCTGCACAGAGGCTCTCAGAACAGCTCTGCTTTGTGCAAACCTTGGTGGTGGCACGTTTTTAATTCTTGTTAGTCATAAAATGCCTTTTGAGGAAGGTTTTCCTCCTCTGAGGAAACAGCCTGATGCACAGGAGTACCCAAAAGCCATGCAGGCTGTTCCCACATTCCAGGACTCAGCCCCAGATGCCCAGGGTGGGGATCCCAGATATTTCAGTGTTGCTGTTTTGACTCCTGGATTCAGCTGAAGCCATTTTTAGGGGGTGAGCTGTGGCTGTTTGTGGCCAGGCTGTGATCTGGGTGAACTCTCAGCTGTCTCTGTTTGCAGCCTGCCCCGATGGACACTATGGACAGGGCTGCCTGTGGCTGTGCAGCTGTGGCAGCAGTGCTCAGTGTCACCACGTCACCGGGGAGTGCTCCTGTCCCCCGGGCTGGACTGGCCACGACTGCAAGCACCGTAAGTCAGGGCACACGGCGCCTCCTGGGGACCTGCTCTGTTTGCTCTTAGTTTATTACAGTTTTTTTAATATAGTTTTGCTAATCTTGCTGCTTCTGAAACGGTGTGTTTGTGGGTTTGCACAGCCTGGGTGGTTATAATCCTACATTATCCAGGTTCAAAGCATTGAAATAGATGGCTGATGAAGCGCAAAGTATTGATATAAGCTCTTATTTCAACACTATGGATCCCTTTGCCCAATACCATCTGTCCTGTCAGCATTTTGACTGACAGACAGTTTTGTTTTTCATTTTCAGTGCAGATTAGTTTTGAGATTAATTTTCCATTTCTCATTTTGTTTAGGGGAGATTTATTCAACAAGTGAGTGGCATGTACAGTCGTGTGTCTAAAGGTCACTTTTTAACTTGGGAATATAAATGCTGTGAAAATTTCTGTTCTCTGGAAGAGCAGAGCATCCTTCTGTTGACTTTAGCATCGCTCTCCATATTGGTGGCTGTGTGAGAGAGTAGATTTGCCCTTTTTGGATGGCACCATATAAATGTGAAGCCATCCTCTCTTTTCCTGTGACACATCTCTTCTGCTTGATTCATTGTGATGCTTCTTGCAAAAAGCCAACAGAGACAAACCACTCTCTAAACTTGGTCTTAAACACATAAAGTCACTTAATTGGCAGTGTTGATTGCGGCAAGTTTTGCACCTGACTTCTCAGGCTCTCTACTGAAGAAAATGCTGGGAAAATCTGAAGTTTCCACCCGTATGCATATTTTAAAAATCAAGCCAGTTGGTAGTGTGTAGAGCCACTGAGATGGCTTTTCACAACTCCCTGAGCTGTCTAGAGAATTGTGAGACCATGACAAAGGAAAGATTTTATTTCTATTCAGGATAAGATCTGAGAAAAATTGTTTTGCAGTGGTATCTTGGTACAGCAGCTCTTCCAGCTATTGCAGACCAGGCATTAAACAGATTCCCAACTCCAAAACCAGGTTTCTGTTGCCCTAATTGGCACTTTCATCTCCATCCTTTACTCGAAAGAAAGGACATTTTGTGGTACACTGGTGTAATTGTGTCAGTGCTATGTGATTTTAGGATGAAAGCAGTAAGTTGCTTTAACAAACATTGTGGGATTCCTTTGTGTCCATGCTGCATTTCCCAGTATTTTGGGGAAATCATGGAGGATGCTCCCAAATCTGTCTGGTTAAACTCATTAGCTAATTCTGGTTATGCAGATTTTCAGTGAGTGAGTCAATAGCTGAGATTTTTTTTCCATGAAATTATAGATTTGTGACTGTTGGGTGTGGGTTCACAGCATCACCGGGTTGGAAGAGATCTTTAAGATCACCAAGTCCAGCCCATGCCTTAACACCACCTCAACTAAACCATGGCACCAAGTGCCACATCCACTCTTTTTTTAAACCCACCCAGGGGTGGTAATTCAACCACCTCCCTGGGCAGCTGGTTCCAGAACTTTATCACTCTGGATAAAGATAAGAGCAATATCTTTGTCACTCTTCAGCCGCTTGAATGTGCCGCTTGAATCTGCTTTCTAGAGGAACCCTCCAAAGGTTCTTCCCAAATTTGTCCTAAACCAGGACACATTCTTTCAGTAAAAACTTTTCCTAACATCTAACCTAAATTTCCCTTGGGCCAGATAATGAATTATTAGTTTTATGACTTCAAATGATTAGTTTTATGTGGATGAGACAATATCTGCCTGTTTCCAGCTGAAAGGGACCAGCAAAACCAGTCTTCATTTCCACAGTTTTTGCCTGTGCTGCAGCTGGGAGTTCAGTCCTGCAGAATTTTGTGTGCTCTGTGTTCTCTCACGTGGAAGTGCAGCAGGGTTTTGGGGTGGTGCTGGATGTGACCCCGTTTCCCTTGGCAGCCTGCAGCAGCGGCCGCTGGGGCCGGGCCTGCGCCAACCCCTGCGCCTGCGACGGCGGCGACGGCGGCTGCGACCCCGCCACGGGCACCTGCTCCTGCCAGCCAGGGTTCACCGGGCAGCACTGCCAGCTCAGTAAGTGCCTGCCTCCCCAACCCCAGCTCCCACATCCCTGGAAGTTGTGTTTTCCTGCTCGTTCCCCACAGGAACGCTCCCAGGCTGTTCCGCCCCCGCTGTGCCCCGCGCCGCGCTCTCGCGTTTCACCGGGGTTAGATGCTTTGCCTAATTGGATTTCCAGAAAAGGTATTTTCAGCCTTGTTTTGGACCCAGCAGCTATTTTTAGTGTTAGGATCTCTCGAGAGGGATAGGATTGATGTGTATTTGGGTTGTGGCCTAAGAGTTTCCGTATTGGTTTTACTTATTCAGTTTTAGGGCAACACTTACCCTTCGTAAATCTCTATTTCAGGTCAGGCACATGGAAATACTTCACATGTACATAACAGAAGGAAAACCAGGAATTTTTTGAGTCCTGTATTTATTAAAAACAAAAATGTGCATTGGTCTTATCAGAGGCCCATAACCCTCACCTCAACATTCACCTCTAACTGAGGTCAGTAGCAGATGCTTCAAGCATATGAAAACAGGCTCAGAGTCAATTTCTCATATGTCTCCCCAGGTACCATCAATTTCTCATTCAGGAGCACCATGAGACAGAAGCAATATCTCTGTATTTAATACTGCTTGATTTAATTTTTTTTTCCAATTAATGTGCCTATTTTCTTTTTCATTTCATGCAAGCATTTGGAATCCACTTCGTCTTGTGGCAGTAAGTTGCATAGTTAAGCTGCTATTACTATTATTATTGATTATATTGATGTTGTTAAATAAAACAAACATTTTATCTACTAGTTTAGCAATCTTACAGTAGCACAGATGTAGCTACCAGAGCCTCAGTAGCGTGGGCAGGATTAACTGCTGGTGTCACACAGAAATGTCAAAACAATTAATCTGGAACCGTGACCTAAGACAAGAAGGCCTGGAAAGTTGATCGTGCAGCCCTTGTTGCTGTTGGCACAGGGAGAATGGAAGGACAGTGTGTGGGGAGGACCAGCTCCCAGAGAAGGAGCTGCCAGCTCTGCTTCTCTTTCACTCTTGATCTCTCTCAAAATAGCATCTATGCAGAGACAGAGTGGCCAAATAGCTGCTTGTAATCCTCGCTGGGAAGGGAATCAGTGAAGCCATCACCACTGACAAAACATCAGGCAGTTTTAAAGTTCTATCTGTGGGCTTTCTGTTGTATTTAGTCTGCTTTTTGCCCCTTATTTTGTGTGTGTGTGTATATGTATATGTTTTAAATTGCACATATATATGTGTGTGTGTGTGCACAAGATTATGAAAATGATTGCTCTTCCCATAATTTTATGCTGCTTTGGAGGTGAAATCCTCACTATCCCTGGATATTTCCTCTGCTCCCCAGGCATCCCTTTCTTCACCCTGCAGGCTGGGCTCCTTCCCCTGGCAGGAGCTCAGTTCTCTGTCGGGGTGGCTGGATCCTGACACGCATCACAGCAGCCTGTTCCTGCTGGAGCAGGGGCAGATTCTCTGTGCTGTGGACTGTGAAATCATTTGTGAAGTGCTCTGACCCTTTGCCATCACCTTGAAAAGCCTCAGCTCTGGGCTAAACACCTGAAGGGAGCTCTGCTGAGAGCCCCACACCTCTTGCTGCACTGCAGCACCATTTCCCTTGCACAGATTCTCTGACTGAAATTTCAGCTGAAAGGGAAACATGGAGAAGGATCAGGCTTTTAAGGCACAAGTGCACTTTTATGTATTTATTTGTTAAGCAGTGATGTGCATCTTTGGGAAGAGGAAGGCATTTCACCTGTAAGTGCAAAAAAATAGATCCTAACATACATTTAAAAAACATCCCATTTTTTGACTCTTTGAAAGCCAAGAAATACTTAATGTACCTTGCTCTTCTCCCAGCTCCTCTGTAAGACACACAGTTGGCAGAGTCACTGAGCTGCAGGAGCTGCTGAATTCCTGCCAGCTCCAATCACTGCCCACCCATGGCACCAAACAAACAACACCAAACCCACCCCCCTATTCCAGACACAGAGCTGTTTTTGAGGATTCTTGTTTTCTGTTCTCTCTGATTCCTTCCAGATTGCCTGAAAATCACTTTGTAGCTGTAAATGCTAAAATCATAGACTTCTAGAAGAGATCTGGCAGTAATCTCCATAACTCATTTAGAGGGATGTTCACAAGACCTTCAAACATGAGTAAAGGCCCTGTAATATTGTATTTAGCCAAGTCTATCTCTGTGTTTCAGCCTGTCCAAAATATCCAATGTGAATTAGGCAACTGGCCCTGGTCTTAATTGATTTTCCTATAATCCTGGAAGAAATTATTTTCATTCTCAAATGTTTTCTTTCTGCTGATAGTTAGTACCATGCAAATCTTTTAAAACTCCTGACATTAACTGCTGTGGAAATGTAATTGTTAATCTGTCCCCCAGATGTAATGTTTTCACTTGAATCTTTCAAAGCAGAGCCTGAAAGTAAAATGTGCAGCATTCAATTTGGAGCTTTGTGAAGGCAACCAACACATTTCATATTTTCTCCAACTTTCTGGGGAAAGAGGATTTGCAGGAAAACAGAGGAGCTTCTCCCCTCCCAGCTGATGAAGTCTCAGTGGAGATGTGCACATAAGCAACTCCAGACCAGTGGGCAAAGTGTCATCATGCAGAACCTGTGAAGTCTCAGGCTTTACAATAGAAGGTGTTCGTTTTCTGTGCAGAATTTAGTCTCCCAGCACTCTGGAATTTTTCTAAAATAGATCTTGAATGCAGCCCAACTTACCTGAACCTCAGGGGGGACACTCAGATCTTACTTTTAATCCGTTACCTTTACGCCTTGATTATTTTGGAAATAGTCAGATTTCCCATGCATGTAAAAATTCCCCATTGATCCCTGATCTGCTCTGGCATTAACCCATGCTCTGGTTGTGGTTCCTGTGCTGCAGGGTGCCCCGAGGGGAGCTTTGGCCCGGGCTGTGAGTCCAGCTGTCAGTGCCAGAACGGGGCTGCCTGCGACCACGTCAGCGGAGCCTGCACCTGCACGGCGGGCTGGACAGGAACCTTCTGTGAAAAAGGTACTGCTGCTCCCCTGGTCCCTTTAGGATTCATGGAGAATTTGTCTTGGTTTTTGTTCAGAGAGAAAGTTTTACAATTGACAGCATTGGATCTAAATGAACCACTGAACTTTATTAGAAGCCGATACTGAAATGTGAGCTCCCCTCCTAACTCAGCAGAGCATCGTGCTGGGTGCCAAATGTTGGGCACGTGTTTTCACATGGTTAAAATTAGAAATATGCTTAAGGCTTCTGCTGTATCACATCTTTGTGAAGACTCTTTTCAAGCAGAGTCCCACTATTTGAGCACTGAGCAGGGAGAAGCTTGTTTAGCCTTATGGCTTGCTTGTTTCCAGTGCCTCCCTGAAGTGCTTTCAAGAAAAACATGGATGTGTGCATCATCCCTGTGGAACTCTTCAAGAACAGATTCACTTCTAACTTAAATAAATCCAATTCTATTCTATCTACTCTTCTATCACCTAGTCATTTGATAAAATGTTGGAAAGGTTGGACTGGATTCTTTAGCTACACTATGGTGAGTCAGTCCGTGGCATTATCACAGGAGGTTGCTGTTGTGCTGCATCATTTTGCAGATTTTTTGTATAAAAAATAAAAGAGAAACAACACAGGGCCATTCAGGCACTGTGAAGTTTAAGTGTAGGTGATTGAAGATTCTGCAAATTATGGTATTTGAACCAAAGTCACAACTGTTTTGCATGGAAAGCAGCTTTATCAGCCAGTTTCAGCAGCGAGGGTGGAGGGAAGTGACAACTCTTGCAGGCAGCTGCTGCCCTCTCATGGGAAGGAAGATGGTCCACAGCCTGACCAGGAGTGTGGCAAGGCACCCACAGGTTGGAGTTAATATTCCTGATTGTTGTTTCCCTCGCTTTCTTACCAAGGACTATGATACAAAATAAAAATTCTTTCCAAGGTCCTGCTGCAAATTGCACCTCATAATTAATGCTATCTCCACTATGTCCCTTTCTAATACAATTTAGCTGAAATATGTTTTCCCAAATCTACTGGGTTTTTTTAAGTTATTGTATTTTTATTGGAAAAAAACAAGGCAGTTATCTGTGTTGTGTAAATCTCTTCATTCCAACAGGAATTATAAGGGGAACAAAGAGGCTAAACAGTCTTTGCCAGAATAGGTGTGAGCAATATGGAGAAAACTGGGGGATTCTATTGGTGGGAAAAAAAAGAACAAATCTCAGCTTCCAAATCAGTAATGTTGGACATTTTTGTCTTTTTTTTAATTCCTGAAAGAAGATTGTGGAGGGGAGAGTGAAATTTAAGGCTCTGTAAAACACCGTTTTCCGTGTGTTTTCCCTCAGGAAGGCAGAGTGTTTGCTCTCAGCTGACCCAGGTTACCTCTTAACTTAGGAAGTTTCAACCAGAACAGTTTGGCAGCTTCCAAAAGGCGCCGAGGGAGGAGAACATGTGGGTGGTTTGCCCTTGGTAGAACCTTCTTGGCACCTTCCCTCGGAGGAGCTGCAGCGCTTCTGTTTGGAGTGACTGGGAGACTGGCAGGGTTTCCTTCTGGCAGGGATGTGCTTTTTGCCGTCCTCTTGGCAATCCACCCACGTTGGCCAGGCTCTGTGCCTTGCAGGCAGAAATTCACATCGAGCCCTGGCTGCCTTGGACTTCACACATCCTGCTGGTGCCTCAGCCCGTGGCTGGGAAGGACTGCTCCGTCATCACAGAAATGTTGAAACTCAGGCTTTTGCACTCTTCTAAGTTCAGAGTCCTGGGAGAAGACAGTCCCTTACAAAATGGGATTTTGGTTGATATTAATAATTAATATCACCCCTGCACAGCAAGGGTGTTTGAACCTGCAGTCATTGCTTTTGGTGTTTTGCATTGTGGCAGCACGGGATCTGGATTCAAGCTGAGACTGCAGAAATCCCAAAATATGCCTTTGGATTTTTGATTTTCATTTGGGAAAGTTTCTTCCCATTTTTGTGGGAAGCTGCTGTTTCTTTCATTAGTTTGCTGCCCTCAGTATGAATTAAGGCTTCATAGGTTTAGCTACCAGCCCCTGTTGATAAACACCACTTCAGTGACCATTTCCAAGTTTATTTGCCACAAATTTCTATAATGTTTTATTAATATTTATTAGAATTGTTAATGTAATCTTAGTCCTTGCTGAGTCTGAATCTATCTATATAATCTGTCAGTAATACAGATAACAGCCAAACCCACACCATCATCATCATCACCACCCAGCAGCACAGGACAGTTTCCAAGCTCACTCATAGCAGGAGACACTTTTGCTCCAGGGCTGCTGTTTCATGAGACCTTACTGTGAATTATTCAGGAGCTGACTGAACTTCTGTGCTCTGAGCCACAGGATGCTGACAAAGGACCTCACACTCTTCAAAGTACTTTTGTCTGTCCATCAGCACCTCAGTTCTGCTCTGCCCTGAGTCACCTTTGACCAGCTGCTCTTCATCTGGTACCCCTCAGTGGTGCTGCTGCCTCTGCAGTTGTGCTGTGGTCACATGTAATAATGATGGGGAAGAATAAAGCTATCAAGACACTCTGTGAAAGAAAATTAGACATTTCTGAAGGTGCTACATGCCTGCTCCGTCTTTCAGCTCTGCTCAGTGCTTTGTGAAAATGAACCTTGTGAATCTTGTGACTCTTTCAAAGGAGTTTCAAAAGCAGCAAAACTGTTTCAGTTGCAGAGCGGGTAACGATTGCAAATAAGGCTGAAAACAAAATAATCTACAAAGAAATTATTTCAGTCTGTGAGAGCAATTTAGGAAAGGCTTCCTTTGAATTTTCTTGAAAGCAGCAAGTGATACAAGCAGAACACTGATGAAATAATGTCTGTTCCTTCACAAGGTCTCGCATTACCAGAGGAAAATGAATCATTTTTGGTGGATGCTGCTAGCAGTGCCACCAGTCAGCTTCTGTATGTGAGTGGCAAAAAAAGGGACAGAAGAGTCCAGAAGTGGAAGATGAACACTGAGAGCTCACTGGGAATGTGCAAGGCCAGGTTGGATGGGGCTGCAGCAGCAGTGGAAGGTGTCCCTGCCCATGGCAGGGGCGTTGATGGCAGGTGATCCTTAAGGTCCCTTTCAGCCTAAACCATTCTTGGATGACACCAGTGTTACTCTGACCTGGTAGAGAGCTGTGAATTAGTGTGGAGGGCTGTTGGTCAGTGTAGATGGTGGCAATCATTGTAAGATTCTCTTGGGAATCCAGAAATCATTCTGATTTCATGGTAGAAGTGTAAGAAATGGATTTTAAATAAGAGTTTATATTGAACAAGGAGGACAAAGAGACAAGTTTTACTGAACTACTGCTTATTTACTGAATTTACTGCTTATTTTACTGAATTTACTGCTTATTTACTGAATTTACTGCTTATTTTACTGAATTGCTGCTTATTTTGTGAGCACCATCACTCCTGAGGTTGATTCAGGGATTCTGTGGAAAGAATGATGTGCAGTTGTGTATCTATAGATCTGTTATTATTTAGTGTAGCATAAGATACTGTACTGTGTGACATAATATATGCACTTATATAATCTAAACACACACAGAGAAGTTAAATTAAGGCTAAATGGAGAATATATTTTTAAACTCTGCATAGCAGCCTTATTGTTCTTGTAATGCAGCATTTGGGGTATGATGTGGCCCACTGACAAGCACTGATCCTTATGTTCACTGCTGTCAGCACCGGTACAGATAAAAATTGAATCCATGGGGCTGCTCTTCCTTAGTCCAGGTTCAGTTCCAGATGTAGGTGCAGAGCTCCTTCAGCTCCCTGGGGTTGTTTTGCTACTTTTAATTTGTCTTGGCTTTCTCTGCTCATTCACTTTGCCAGTTTTTCATTCCAGCACTGAACTGCACCACTGTAGCTTAGGTTCACTGTTAAAGAATCTTTAGAAAAGTGTCAGGACAGTAAATGGGAGCAGAAGTTTTGAGTTTCCAAAGGGAGGAAGGTCAGCAGGGACGGCCCTGGAGTCTGGTGTTGTGTTGAATTATTTCCTCTGTCCATTACAGAGGCACAAGGAGCAGCTTGTGTGAACCCAGCTCCATTCTTTCACTTGTTTTATGGCTTTTCAATATTCTCAGCCCTGTTTCCCTGTGCAGGAATCTGTTGCTTGTGTAAAGGGGTCACATTTTTCCAAGATGCACTGTAGCAGAACTGGGCAGGCTTAACCCTTGGTGCGACTTCGCTTCTTAAGAATCCGTGGAAAGACAAGGTGGAGTTTGTGCAGAAAAACTGTGCTAAAAAGGAATGTTTTGCATTTCCAGCTTGTCCAGACGGATTCTTTGGGATTGACTGCCACCAGGTGTGCAAGTGCAAGAATGCTGCTGGCTGTGACCACGTGCTGGGCTCGTGCCACTGCCTGCCAGGCTGGCTGGGGGAGAGCTGCGAGCAGCGTGAGTACAGAACAGAATCACCCCAAACCTCCTCTGGGAATGGGACAGTGCCCTGCAGGACGCTCTTCCAGACAGCTCACCTCCCTTCCCAAATATGCCCAAAAAAGGAACAATTTTTGGTGGCTGTGTTAAATCGCCAGCTCTTTCTAATAGTTTGTTTTTTTAACTCATCAAACACGATAAGCATCAGGTTTTAAATAGCAGAGCTGTCTCCTGCCATATGACAGCTCCCTGCTTTTTTATTTTTGTGTGACATTAAGAGAGTAAATGTTGTGTATCTGTTTCTGGTGTATCTCATCTAATTATCAATTATAAAGTGTCAGATTACAAAATGTGCAAAGTGGAAAAATCAGACCTGGGACTATTTTGTTATTTGAGTGTGACAAAATAGGTTTTTAATAATTACTAGGGAAATTATTTGTTTTAAAATAAATTTCAGCTTCCTATGTGTTCAAAAGTGTTGATTATCCCACAATTTTTAAGCCAACAAAGTGCTTGTATATATCCATGTATAAAATTGGCTATTCTGAGAAATTTTTCATTGCATTTCATGGGAATTTAGGTAATTTTCTTTAGCTGCATAGCGTTACATATAGAGATCACTGAGCCTATTTGCAAAGTTTAGCAAATAAGTGGGCTTTTTTAAGATTTTCAGGTTTTAGCTTCTCAGCTTCCTTGTTTTCCTTTAGGATGATGTCATGGTCTAAGCTTCCTTTTGAAAATATGAGTGCTGTCTGCAGGACTGGGGTGCAGAGCTGGGCTCCGGGGCTGCTTCACAGTGAGCCAGCTCTGGGAGGGAACACTTTAATACATAGGTCATGGCTTTCTGCAATAGAAAAGTGGTTTACTTTAGAAAATAGAGAGAAATGTGGCTTGTATTGAGGCAGTGCTGTTCTTCAGCCATACACTATTTTATCATCAGCCCTGTTTGAGGGCAGTGCTTGCTCTTCATAATATTTTCCCCCACCACTCAACACAGCCCATCTTCTCCTGCAAAATCCTTGGCTCTGTTGTTTACAGGTGGGTCAGTTCTGCTGAATCTTCCCCATTTTAGACACTTTTCCTTACATCCCACCACTGCAGGTTTTTGCCTCCTCATGCCCTCCCAGAGGAGCACTTGGCTCTCCACCTGAAGATGCTGTGGTAGCACAGCCTTTGAGTGTGGATTAGTGGAGTGAGCACAGAACAGAAGCAGCCCATGGTCACTTTCCCATCCCACAGGTCAGAAGAGTTGCTGCTGAACAGGTGCAATATTTGCTCCTTGGTCACAGCCTGTTTTTCCTGCCACAGCATTGGCAATGTGTCACCTTGCCCCTTCCCCAGTCCTTAGCATTAGGGATGGGAAGCTTTGCTGTATATTTCATTCAATTCAATTCAGAGTTGCAGCTCCTTCTCCATGGCCTCTGGTGCCCTGCTCTGCTCACATTAGGGAAGCAACCCTATTTATTGTCTTGTGCCAGAGCCATTAGAGCTTCATGCTGGGCTGAGTTATTCCTCCTGCTGGTGAAGGTGCCAAAGCCCCCAAGGCCTCCATGAGTGAGAGGTCAGCTCACAGTGCAGGCTGTCTCCTCCTTTCCTCTTGGCCAAGTGAGGGATCTTCATTTTGATTTTACATCCTCGCTGCTCCAGAGCTGCTCAGGTGGGAGGGAGCTCAGCCCTCCCCATCCTCCCAGGGTGTTTAATATTCACCTTGCCTGTTCCTGGGACCCACCAGCTCCAGCAGCTGGAAGGACAGCACTCGTGTGGAAGTAATCAGATTGCAGGCAATGTGCTGGAGGATATTGAGGAATAATTTTGGCATCATGGGATTTGAATTGATCCTAAGCCAGCCATGCAGTGAGTTTTATACTCTGCTATCTAATTACAGGCAGTACGGACAGTGATGCCTTTTGTTGAAGCTGCCTAATGCTTTCCATTACCAGACCCTGGGTTTCAGTTGTTTGAAAATGAATTATGTTAATCTGGGCTGAAATCTGCCAAGCAAGCTCTGCCTCAGCTTCAGTTTGTGCTTGGAGATTTTATTTGGGGATTTTTCGGAGTGTCCACCTGAGGTATTTTAGGTTTCCAAGAAAGAGGCTTAGGAAAGGTATGTTGCCTATTCTCTCTCTCTCTTTTTTCTTTTCTTGTTTGTTTGTTTGTTTTGGGTTTGTTTGTTTTGGTTTTGTTGGTTTGGTTTGGTTTTGGTTTTGGTTTTTGACCTGACATTTGGCATTTCTTTGTGATAGTGATGTAACCTTCCTTTCTGAATACCCCATCCCTGGAAGTCTTCAAGGCCAGATTGGATGCAAGGAACAACCTGATCATGACAGGGCATCCTTGTTCTTGACAGGGGGCTTGGAAATTGATGATCTTTAGGGCCCCTTCCAACCCAAACCATTCTGATTCACTGCAAATTCTTCCAAAGTTTGCAAACTTGAAAAAAGCCAACCAAACCCTCCAAAAATCTCATGCTGCATATGGTCTGTAGCAGATGTACACAATTCAACATCTGAATTTTGCCTTAATTCTGTCAGTATACTAAACATGCCTCTTTCTGGGGCTGTTGGAGCTCAGCAGAATCTTGACTGAAGTGGCTCCTTGTGGTAAAAAAAGAGACCACACTGGTTTGAAAAACAAATAACTACAGAAAAATGTGCTCAGCCAGAGGCACTGATAACAGGGGTTTGACATTTCGTGGTGTGTGAGCACTTGAATATGCAGATTCCCTGTTCTTTTAAAGCTAAAGCTTCATTTTGTGGAGAATAATCCATTAAAGTCACTTGAAATCCAAGCTATTGGACACCCTATAGGACATTAGAGCCCATCATTTTCCTTTCTCCTGTTTTGATGGCTGTTGACTTCTACACTGGAAGAAAAGTCTCCAGTTTCATGTGTTCCTTACTCTGCATGCAAAAAGGAATTTTAAAGACTGCAAACAAATAAATCCTCCTCTTGCAGAGGAAAGACACTAAGAGGAAAATTTTGAACCAGGAGGAAATCTATTAATTTAAACCTTTGGATTAAGTTATGTCTTTTCTCTCATCGTGAAGAAGGAAAATGCCCAGGGATATCTGTACATTCAGATGTGGGACTCCATTAAATAGCTTCAGTATCACTTTTTTCCTAAATCTTCACAAAAATACTTTGAAAATCAGGATTGTCCCACCAGGAAGCAAAACATTTGTGTCTACCCAGTAGAATAGTTAAAATTTTCTTCTCCACCAATTTCTGCGTTCTTACCAGAATTTTCACAGAAACACCCTATTGTCTTTTTGGTAAGTGTAACAAGAGCTTTGCACACATACTCCAAAAACCTCCCACAAACCACTGGTAACCAGTCAAGGGATCTGGTGATGAGCTGGTTTTTCCTTTGGCTTGGTTGTGCTATAGTTCTGGTCTGTATTGTGGAAATATTTAGTTCTGCTCCCAAAACCCGAGCCAGAGCTCTGTAGATGTGCCGAACTTTTCACTTGGCAACCAAGCTTCATTTACAGAGCAAACTTTTAGCTGTGATGGGATTGAGCTCCTGCTCTTTCTTGTGGTTTCAACATGGATGGGGTCCAAGTGATGACAAGAACGAGCAGTGTAGAAAAGAAGTCCAGGGAGAAATGGTGTCTGAGAACCAGGCTGGGAAGCTGGAGGCCTTTCTCAAATGAGGAGAAAAGGGCTGAGAATGGGTCAGAGGCTGTCAACCAAGCTCACCTCCAAGATCAAGGTGGTTTCACACCTCCCTTCTGTCTCCAGGGACTTGCTCTCCCACAGCACTGCATTGTGTTCACTGACACCCTGAAAGGCAGAGAAGTTTGGGTGAAAATTCACTGTTTGGCTGTGAAACCTGGAAGATGTCACATTCAGCAAGTGCAGGACACTCTCCTGGATCAGGGATCCAGGCTGTTTGCCTCTCCAGTGCATGCCAGAGGTGCTGCAGGGATGAGAGGCTCTGACAGGAGCCCCTGCAATGCAGAACAAAAACCGTGCAAGGAGGCAATGAGCTCCACCAACACCCTTTGTATTATTTTGGGTGATATCTGAAGAAAACAGGGTAGCAGAACTGTCTGTTCTCCACCATCCAAAGCTATCCAAATCTCCAGTGCAGTGGAGACTGCAGGAATTTTATCACTGCCATTTTTCACAGGCTGCAGCACTGAAAGCAGAGCGTTTGCTTACCAGATGACTGCGTTAAGTTTTCACCTGGGAGCCAGCTGCTTAGCCAAACTCATTGAAAATATCACCCCTCTCTGACCAAAGAATGAGAGTCTGGCTGAGCACAGGCACTCAGCTGTGAAAAATGAACACTGAAAACAATGAAGTTGTCAGTTCTCTGACCAGGATGCAAATAAATACGGGCTCTGTCAGGCTGGCAGTTCTGCTGGACCATTAGTTTAGCACAAAGACATTCTGTAGAGCAGGGGATGACAGCTGATCCATCACCCCCAGTGATCCAGCCCCTCCATAGAAACCTCTCCAGAATGGGCTGTGATACATATTTTTAACCCACATTATTAGGTTAGGCTTTCATAAGGCACATTATCTCTAAACTGCAGAGTGTTGCAGAGCAGTTTCAGTTTATGTGACCTTAATTTGCAGAACATTTTTTTAAATGCCTTTTGCAGTTTATGTGTTGGCTGCTATTGTAGACTTAGCAGTGCTGAGTTAACAGTAGAACTTGATGATCTTAAAGGTCTTTTCAAACCTAAATGCTTCTATTATTGTTTCTAGAGTCAGACATGGCTAATATATGGGGTTTTATATATAAATGTATATTTCCAGGAATTATGAAGTCACCATTCCTTGAAGTGTGCAAAAAGCAAGTAGACACAGCACTTTGTGATTGGTTTAAGGATCATGATGGTATTTGGCCAAAGGACTGATGATCTCGAAGATCTTTTCCAACCTTAATATTCTGTGATTTTATATGGACTTAGGCACCTTATGAAGTGAAAAGTGTCACTGGAGCACAGCTCCAACCTGATTTCCCTGGCACTGCATTGTGCTCTGTGCTTCCTTGGACACTTCCTGACGGGGTTTTATGGAATTCTGTCATTGCAGCCTGCCAGGGGAACAGCTACGGGCCGGGCTGCAGGAGCACTTGTCAGTGTCACAATGGAGCTCTCTGTCACCACGAAACCGGGACGTGCCTCTGTGGCCCCGGCTGGAAAGGAGCCACCTGCCAAGAAGGTACAGTTGGAAATTCAAACCCCTGCCTCTGGATTTTAGGGGGGAAAAATAAAACCTGTGTTTGGGGAAAGCCCACTGGTATTTTAGCTCTCAGCTCGTTGCCCTGTGTTGTGGTTGGGTTTGGATCTGCGGTGACGTGAATTGGTCCATTAAATTAATCCGTGGCACTGTGTTGTAGGATCCCAGAGTGCACAGGGCAGAGGGGTGAAACAGCCATAAACTGGAAAGAGAGCTGATTTGGAAGGCTGATGAAGGGAGAAAAGGTCCATAAAACTCCCAATTATGATGCTGAAATGAAGCTCTGTTTCTTTTCCCTGGGCTGCTTTGCTGTCTCATGCACCAGACTGATCCTCGGCATTACCTTGTGCTGTTCCAGACAGAGCCTAAATCCAGAACATGTGAAAGGCATTGAGCCTTCCAGCCTTGGCAATCAGAGCCATACATGAGGCTTAAGCACAAGCCCAGCTCCACAGAGCCTTAAGAAGAGGCTGGCAAAGAAAGGCTGCACTGTGGCTTGCACTGCACATCCTAATCCATGCATCCCAGGCAGTAGGAAAAGTCTGTCCATCCCCATTGCAGAACTCCTTGTTCTGTGCCTTCCCCATGAGGTCCCTGGGGTGGCAGCAGTACCATGGAGCTGGGAATGCTGCTGTGGGTGACATCTGACACCAATCCCTGGTGAGCAGGGATTTGGAGTCAGCACCTCCACTCAGACACTGCCCTTCAGCATCCCAAGGGGATTGCTAGGGAAAGGGGATGAAAGCTGGCAGGGGTAGAGTGATATTTAAATTTAGCACATTCCCCTTTCAAAACTTGATGTGAATTTTTAAATCCTTCCATGAAGGAATAAAAAATTGGGAAGACACAAAGCAGTTCTTGATGACATGTACCTAAATTTTTGTTTTGTCCGAAGGCCACAAATACAAAACCAAAATGAAAGTTACAAAAGCTGTTTCAAATACACCTTTTCTCTTCAAATACACGTATGGAGATTTCTTTTCTCTTTGAAGTGAGGAGGTAGAATAATTATGTGAGACTTGAGGAGCCATCCACTGGTGCCTGTGCTTTTCAAAGGCAGATCTTGTCCCTGTTTCTGTCTTAAAGAGGTGTCACTCTAGCATATGGCAGAGCTGTGTGATGTTTTTCCAGAAAATTATGTTCTATCCATAGCAACTGGTTGTGATAGGAATTCATAGACTTCTCTAATTAAAATCAGGTAAATGATGAAATGTCATCAGCCAGCTGTGGGCAGCAGGATCAGTTAGAGAAGGAGCTGTGATTGTAGGAGGACTGTACAAAGAAATTCTGAGGACAGGGAAATCAGGAGCTGCACTCCCCAGTGTTGAGAAAGCTGGAAGGAACAAAAAAAATGGATTTTGTAGGTACAAACAGAAAGTCTCAAGGTTATTTGGTGAATCACTAATTCACTTCATCACCTACTTTGTTCCAGACCAGCTTTACAATGATCAGAGCAATTCCTTACTGGTTGTCTTGCCATTGCTGCTTGGTTGTACCTCCCACAACACCTTCCAGAAGGTGGGAGAGGTGGTGTTGAACCTGTGTCCTTCTCCTGCACCTCCTGATGGAAGGTTTTCCCTGTCTCCCCTTGCAGCCTGTCCCCCAGGGTGGTACGGAGCAAACTGCCTGCAGCGCTGCCTGTGCCACGGCCAGGCCACCTGTGACCCTGTGAGCGGCCAGTGCCAGTGTCCCCAGGGCTGGACAGGGACAGCCTGTGAGCTGGGTGAGTGCCACCACCCCCTGCAGCCCTCCAGCACCTCGGTTCAGTCACTCTGGAAAGAAGTTCAGTTGTGCTGGGGTCTGGTTTGAGATGACCGAGAGGAAAAAGGATGGAAAACAACAGGTGGGGAGAAGTTAAAAAAAAAAGGGGGTGTTTAGTCAGAAATGAGACATGATATTGGAACTTGAACATATCCATGGTGCTGGAAATTTGCTGGCAGAGGAGAGAAATTATCTATTCTTTGTCCCTTGGGAACAGGGAAGACAGGTAATGAGCTCCATTTAAGGAGAAAGAAGGAAAGAAAGGCTTAAAGAGGAAAGTGGTGTATTTCTAGAGAATTTTCTTAAAGGAGGCTTCAAAGTTTCCTTCACTGAAGGTTTTTAAGCCCAGTTTAGGTGGTTCATCATATTGCAGGGGCATGAGGGAGTTCCTGCTGAGGTTGCTGCAGCCTGGCCCTCATCATCCTCCCCATCCCATTTCAGAGTGTGGAGCCGGGCAGTTCGGAGAGGGCTGTGAGCAGAACTGCAGCTGCCACCATGGGGTGTGTGACCAGCCCTCAGGGAAGTGCCTCTGCCACGCTGGCTGGACCGGGGACCGCTGTGATATTGGTAAGGGCAGCTCCTTCTGCACATCCTTCATTTGAACCATCAGCCATTTCTGCCAGTTTTCTATTTTTTTATCTTAAATTTCCAGTATCCTGCAGGCCAGTCAGGATTTGTGCACTCTCACCCCATCTCAGACCCACAGGCAAGTCTCTCTCCAACCATGCTCTTGTTGAAATAATTTTATCTCCTCCTATCTCTGTCCCCTGCCTGCTGGCAGTTCATGGGCACAGTTCACACTGCTCAAACATCTGTCCCTGTGTGCAGAGTTGTTTCAAAGCAAACAGCATCACCCTCTCCATGGACCTGTCTGGATTTGCAGTCCAGGCTGTGACTCATTCTTTGCAAACTTTCCGGTGCACTCACTAGCAGCCAGCATTAACTGCGTCTAATATTTTTAATATCTTTACTGATATTTTCTGGCCATGCAATCTGCTAAATATCCTCCTAAGCAGGAGCTCAGGCAGGGAGGATCCTGGCTGGTGGCCAGTGGAAGCTGCTCCCCAGGCAACAGGATGCAGGAAGCAGGACTCCTGTAGGACTAACCAATATGATTAAGCAGAAGCCATTTATTGTTCAGATTATACCACATTCTACAAACTACTGCACATGCTAATTACACACTTCTTGACTGGTGCTTCTATCTTGTCCATGTGTTCTGCATGCACTTCTCAGAGTATTGGTTACAGTCCAGGTGGTTCACAGCCCTCTGTTTTATCTCGTTCTTGCAGTCTTGGTATTCTGTTTCTCAGCCTCTTCTTCCTTAATTTAGCACAGTTTATGTCTTGGTAACTATTGTATTTGTGGGGTGACCCAACTAAGGGAGGAGTGATGAATCTGACTCCATGCTCTCAGAAGGCTAATTTATTATTTTATGGTGCTATATTATATTAAGGAATGCCATACTAAACTATACTAAAGAATACAAAAAGGATACTTACAGAAGATTAACAAGATAAAAATGAAAACTTGTGACTCTTTCCAGAGCCCCTGACACAGCTTGACCCTGATTGGCCAAAGAGTGAAAACAACCCACAGCAGAAACAAATAAAACAATCACCTGTGATAGACAATCTCCAAACACATTCCAAAGCAGGAAAACACAGGAGAAGCAAATGAGATAATTATTGTTTTCCTTTTTCTCTGAGGCTTCCCAGCTTCCCAGGAGAAAAATCCTGGGCAAAGGGATTTTTCCAGAAAAAGTGAATGCCACAGGTAACCTTGATGAACTCCTGAGGGTGCTAATAAGAGTAACTAGAAGCAGCCTGGTTGCTGCACTCTGTGGCCTGAGCCTTGCAGATCAATGCCCCAGCAGGTGGAACGTTGCTGTCTCTGCTTGCCCCCAGGCTGCCCCCCAGGATTTTTCGGCGAGCGCTGCGAGGAGCGCTGTGACTGCGCCCACGGCAGGTCCTGCCACCCCCAGACTGGAGCCTGCCACTGCGAGAGGGGGTGGCGAGGGAGGCACTGTGACAAACGTGAGTGATGAGGGGACAGCTCAGCTTGGGGTGCACGTCCCCCCAAAGCCAAGCTCATGGCTGTGGCTGGGCATTTCCACACCCTCGTTCCGTGGGGTTGGGCTGGGGGTGCTCGCAGGGGTGGGTGCATGAGTTTTATAGTATTTTATTTTAATAAATTAAAAATGGAGTTGTATTTTTATAAGGTTTTTTTAAGGATAAACTGTCTAATTAAGAAATGATACTTAAATTATTTTTTATTTTTAACTTAATAACTAACTACTTGTGGTTTGTTATGTGCACTGTTTTGTCTAATTACATAATACCACACAAACCCATGAAGAAGAAGGTGAAGAAAGAGGACTAGCTTCTAGCCTAAAACTTCTATCTTGCTTTATATATATTACTATATATTGTAAATTTAGGCCCACTGACAAGGGGAGAGAATGATATATCTGACTCTATCTTATTAGAAGGCTAATTTATTACTTTATTATACTATATTATATTAAAGAATGCTATACTATACTATACTATACTAGAGAATACAGAACAGATACTTACTGAATGCTAAGATAATAATAATGAAAACTTTTGACTCCTTTCAGAGTCCCGACACAGCTTGGCCCTAATTGGCCAATGAGTTAAAACAACTCACACTGGAGTCCAATCAAACAATCACCTTGAGTAAAACAATCTCCAAACTCATTCCACATAAGCCAAACACAGGAGAAGCAAATGAGATAGGAATTGTTTTCCTTTTCTCTGAGGCTTCTCTCTGCCTTTCAGCTTCCCAAGAGAAAAACCTTGAGCAAAAAAGATCATGTTCAGAGAATGTAAATACCACATCTATATTCTAAATATATAGATGTCGCTGTAGAGCGCGGCATGGCGCAAAGCACCAAGGCTCCACCAGAAAAGTGTATAAGAGAGATTTATTATAGCAACATGTTGCTTTTATAATTTTTCAAGATATTTACATTTACTTAACAGACACATTCACTGCCCATTGGTCATAAAGAAACGAAGTTCTCAATAGGTGAACAAGGAGCCACGTCATTCTGTGAGCCAGCTAGAGTCTGTTTATTTTAACTTTCTCTCTTCCATCATGTTGTCATGGGGATAGCCTTGGTGTCTTCCTTGGGAGAGATACAGGACTTTCCTTATCTTCAGGAAGCCTTCGCTGGCTCACAAGAACAGCACAAAGTGCCTTTCCTACATATATATTCCATATATACTATATTCTAATTATATTTGATACTATAAATTACTGTATTCTAAAACTTTATCTGTTAATACTTTAAACTCTTAAGTTTTCCACCATGTGATATCACGCACTTCTGTTCAAACTCCACACCCACAATCCCAGTTCCATCATTCCATTTTGGAAGCCTTCCCCGCGCCCTCAGGTCTAACGCACAGTATTCTCTTGGCGGTCAGCGCCTGTTGGGGCAGCGAGTGTGACATTCTGAGTGGGCAGGGCTGCAGCGGGTGGCTCTGTCCCCTTGCTGTCCCTGATGGGTCGGTGTCCCCGCAGCCTGCCTGCCGGGCCGGTACGGCGCGGGGTGCGCGCGGCGCTGCCGCTGCCCCGCGGGACGGCCCTGCCACCACCGGACGGGCGCCTGCGGATGTCCCCCGGGAGCCACCGGCCACGGCTGCCACAAGGGTGAGTTCCTTGGCACACCTCAAATGCTTCCCTTCGTAATCTGTTTACGGAATCAGAATGTGGTGGTGTGGTGCCTGAGGAGGGAGGAGACACCAACGTGATGGGAGGGGAGATGGCCAAGGGTGCTTGTCCCTCACCTGGGTGGTTTGGCCAGCTCTGAGTTCTGTTTGGGCTGCTAGCCAGGGGCTGAACTGGCCCCAAATAGGCTGAGGATGTGCCAGTGGAGCCCTGCCCTGCCCACGGCCAGTAAAGCAGCAGCTCAGCTTCTGTTTGTCTTATCCTTGTGCTAGACTATCTATTCCTGCTCTCAGAGCTCGTGGAAAGGACATTTTCTGCTTTCTTAGCATGGAGTTTGGTCCCCCAGAGCTGTATTTAAAAGCAGGCTCCTGTTTTGACCCCAGCTGCCACACCCTGATTTTGTTCCTCCCTACAAAACTTTGCCTGAGCCCTGTTTTAGCCAAAGGAGAGCCAGCAATAAATAAGAATTGAAAGGACTGACATCAGTGTCCATTATCCTCCACCAGAGGACTCTAAATGCTGACCCACAACCAGGGCAGCTTAATGGAAATGAGATGTAAGAATTAAATGTGGAAGGTCCAAAACCTGTAGGCAATGTGGCTGTCAGCAGGCAGAGTGAAACCTGTTGATGTTGATGTTTCAGCAGCTTTGCAAGTTTAAACTCTCTGCAAAACGCAGAATGTCTTTATCCACACGCCTGGTCCCTTGGGAGTTATACTGTTATTTTAGTCAATTTCACCTGACATTTCCCTATGATTTTTTTTCTAGTGACAAGAAAATTGTATCTGGCCCTTGACAGTTGGGCACAAATTGACTGAACAAAACAAAATCAAGCGTTCAAGTAACCCCCAAGTAAATGTAATAAATCCAAAGTCCCGCAGGAGAGCGTCATTCCGTAGGCAGGGATTTTATTTAATAAATTTCAGCCCGCGCTTTGTTTGAGCACTATATTTACCAAGACAAATTTAATTTATTGGCTTGCATTTCTTCTTCCCAAAGCTTGTCCAGCGGGCACGTATGGGCAGGACTGTCAGGGAGTGTGCCAGTGCTCTGCTGAGAATCAGGAATGCCACCCTGTCACCGGCCACTGCTCCTGCAGCCCGGGCTACCATGGAGCCCAGTGCCACCTCCGTGAGTATTTTTGGGGGTTTCTGCCTTTCTGAAAGAGAACTGAGTCTTGCAGGAACATCTGCTGGAGCTTTGGGTTCATCCGTGTCAGTACAGTGGTGACTGAGAGAAGTAGAGACTAATTATAATATGAAAGTTACAGCATTACAAATAAATTACAGTATAGGAAGTAAGCATAGATTGCGTTAATTTACACTGAAAAAGTAGTTGTATTATTGCAAGGAATTAATTTTTAAAATTTTTATAACTTTTTTTAATTCTAAAAAAAATTAATTAATATTGTTAGTTCAAAAATGTAATTAATTCAGTCCTTCAAATTAATTTTTAAGCCCACCAGATTTACCAGCTAAATTCTTCCCAATCTCAAGCCACGCTAAAGAATGTAAAGATCATTCTCTGCGTTGCATCTCTCAGCTACACCTGGATTTTGTGCAGCTCTCTCATTTCCAAATACCAAGTCCGAAATACTTCCCGAAATCTCTGCGTGCTCAAGTAAGGACAAATGGTTATGAGAAAACAACAAGCTGAAATTGGCAATAAATCCAAGTGATTCATAAAGTCCTTTCAGTTACAGAGCCTTCTGAGGAACAATCAAATTAAACCAACTGTTACTCTGGATTGAAAAATGGTGACTAGTGTAGAGGACAAAATGCCAATTGGCCCAATGCTCCATCATAAAAAAAATTCCCAGATCCACATGGCTCATGCTGGTATTTTAGGACATCTGTAAAGTTGTTTTTGGTGGAATGTGGCAACTGATAAGAAACATATACCAAAGCAGCCAATAAAAGAGACAGTTAATTACCTTTTTATTTACAACTTTAATTTTGGTTTTACTCCACGGCTTGTAGTAGTCTCATTTAGAGGAGAAAAAAAGGGAAAAAAGAAAAAGCTGTTGTCTTTCTTGCTCTGTTTTTGTCTCTTTGGAGAGTGCTGATTTCTCTTTCTTGGGAATCCAGCACAGCTCTGTTTGGCTTAATTGCCTTTTGGGGTGACAAAAGCCAGTTGTCGCATTCAGAGCTCTAGTAAGGGTTAAACCATTGTTTTATTCCTTGAGCAGAAATAGGAGAAAGACTCACTTTAGAGATGGGCCTTTGTATTGCCATCACGTCATCACAAGTTATTCTTTAAAATATAAATTATAAATAAAATACAAAGGATTGATCCTGTCCTCCTCTGTGCATCAGTTTTTGCTGTGAGTGAGATCGAAACCTGGCCTTCAACACTGGGGCTGGAGCCATCTGGATCCATTATACATTAGATTATAATAAATGTTGTAGTAAAGCAGTAGTGGAGATCAACTATTTAACAGGATCATTTTAAAAGACTTAATCATGGTCAGCCTATTACCTTTATGTAGCAATTTCTCAGTAGTCATTGCCTGTGCGTGTAGCACTAAATCTCTCATTACAGTAAACGTCCTCAAACTTACTTAGATACTAAAGGTTTTATTTCAGAATTTTAAAATTTAATGCTTAAACAATTACACTGAAGTTCTGATAGAAAAGATACAATAAGACTCATTGCAAAATAAAATCAGTTTTGCTGCATTCAGGGGGTATTTTTGCCGTGGATTTCTGTGTAGCTGGGGTTAAACCTAAAGCATATGATTTCATGGTGTTTTGTACTCTGACATTCCAAAAATGTACAGCAAATTCTTCAGCATGGGTTTGTTGGATATTTATTGGAGAAATAATGAAATGATGGAAGCTCACAGAAAAATACTCATCTATGTTGGTGTTTTTCCTGTTCTCCCTTGTGCCACTTGTAGACAGACACAAAAAATAGAAGGAGAACAGTTAATTGTGGATTATTTTAAGTTCAGATCAGTGGGAGGATAGATTGTGGGCCTGATTCTGAAGTGACTGACTGAAAACCAGAGATGGCTGGCGTGACTTTGGTGGGAATGCTCCAAGCTCCTGCTGTCCTGCCTGCAGGGAAAGCTGGGGCTGCTCCAGGGTGAAGAAGCTCTCGATGGAATATTAAACCAGCACAGGGAGCCGCTCCCAAACGGGCTCTGGTCCAGTCAACATGTGGTTGGATGCTGCTGGAAACAGTTCCTGGCAACTGTTGCTGTATTTATGAAAAAAAGGTTCAAGAAAGTATCTATAAAAGGTGTAGTTGGCTGGGAAGTCAAATTTCCAGGAGCCAAGAGCAACGGGGCTTTCATGTTCACAAATTTTGGAGTGAGGAGCTGAAAAAGTCTCTTGGCATGGTGCAGAGGAAGCAGACAAACTAGCAATAAGGTTCCCATCACTTGTCCATAACTTGGTGGATGGGCAGATCTACTTGTTAAAAGGAGTAAAAAGCAATAAGTAGTGGTGAAATTATTATTTTTTTTTAAAAGCATGGTATTTTTCTGTGACATTGACTGGGCTGGGAGTACCCAGAGCCAGAAAGATCTCACCAGCTTCACCCTCAGGCTGAAAGTGACAGGATGTGTCAGAAGGGATTATTTGACAATGTGATTTAATAGCATTGGTCAGAAAACCTCAGTGTGTGCAATTGCTATGGAAAGATTTAGGAGCTCTTGGTCATGACAAACCCACTCAAAGCAGAAGGAAAATCAGGAAATGAGGTGGAAATCTGGCTGCCACTCTTTTGTTCGTAGAAAAAACATAACTCAGAAGCGCAGGAAACTGTTAAATTAGAAAATGTCTTTATGAGATAACTGGTGGTGCAAGAATAGCCCTCTTTGCAAAGGCAGAGCCTACTGAAATGGTGGGACATGGTGCAAATTGCCCTCGTTATCTGCCTCAAAATTCTTCTGCAAAGTACTAACAGATGAGGTGGCCTTGTTATTGAGCATGTGCACGGTGCAGCAGCTGAACATGCCCTGCATGTGCTGCTCCTTCTTGAGCCAAAATACAGGAAATACTGCAAGGACAAAGAATTTGGGAAGGAGGGAATTACTGCATCCCTAGCATGGAGCAGCTTCTGCTAGCCTTGAGCTAAGGAATAGCTCTGAAAGCTTTGCCAGGGAGAAGCAGCATCTTTTGGAGTCTGGGAGACAGAATTTTTTTAAAAAGGCGAAAATCCAAATGATGACCAAAAGGAAAAGAAGGAGGAAAAGAGAAACTCACACAGAGTAATTAAATCATTGAATCTGGATGAGTCCTTCACTTGAAGTCCTGGTGGGAATGAAGGGGGTGTTGCAGGGCTACCTCCTTGATGCCAGGGCTTGCACATGAAACAGATTTTGCCTCCTGGCAGATGGAAGCACTGATGACAGAGCATTCATTGAGAAGAATCTGTGTTTGGGAAGGGCTGGGGAGAGTATCTGCACATTATAAAAGCGTGTATCTGCTTAGTCCTGAAGATCTGCTATCCTGGTTTGAGCAGAAGCCAAGGTTCAGTTTTATTTTAAAAGGCACCCCTTCAAAGCTTCCCATAAGCTCTCCCTCACTATTGAATAGCTCAGAAAAGCCAGAGATTTCTCCAGCCACTCAGGCCCTGCTTTCGTGCCTTTAGGAAAGACAGAATACATGAAGTTATTTGTGCACAGATTGCAAGGGATCTGTTGCTTGGAGACGTGAGCAAATATATTTTCAACCAGGTTTTCTAAAGTAGCCACAGACTTTCCTTCTGCCAGGGAAGAGAAGGAAGGGGCGAGCAAAGAAATGGCATTTGGAGGTAGTAGCACAAGTGGAACTGTTGGATGATGATCATGCTGCTTGAGCACCAGCTACTCCTTCTTCCACTACACTGGAAAATTAGGGGAATAACCTGCATTTCTGGAGTTCAGAGGTGGCACACTGGAGGCTCACTGGTGCCCCTGCCCAGCAGTTCTGCCCAGCTCTTCCCCTCAGTTCCAGCCAACATCACTAAAGATCATGCAGAAGGTGTAAAGTGTGGCAAATGCATTTACATCTTCCTGATCTTTTGTTCAATTCTCCTTGAACATTAGCTGTCCAAAAAGAAACCAGAAATCCTGACTACCCCTGGAAAACCTCTCCACAGACAGTTTGTTGCCATGTAACACAGGCTCAGCAATCCATCCAGGTGTGGTGATTCTCGTGGTTCTTTACAAAATACAGCTGTTTTGTTGTTTTGGTTTTTTTCTCAGAGAATTTCTGGCTTTGCATTTAAATAATGCTCCTGTCATATCTATCTTCTGAGGAGGTGTTCTGAAATTCTGAGTTGTTGTCATGTGCACATTTTCATGGTCTTCCATCCACAGGGTTGGAAGGGAAGTTAAAGCCCATCCAGTTCCAGTCCATCCACCTTCCACTATCTCAGGTTGCTCCAAGCCCTGTCCAGCCTGCCCTTGGACACTTCCAAGGATGGGGAATCCACAGCTTCTCAGGACAACTGCTAACAATGCCAGCTCCAGTTTGCAGGGAAGGAGTAGATTATAGAGGAAACAAACTTTCTCCAATTTACACATTTTAAGAAGACGTGACCTAACCTATGTCCATGGAACAGCTGCTAAAAGAGGCAGAAATGGCTCACAGCTTCTCACTGACTTGGACAAACCAGGTGGCTGCTGCCCAAGGAAGAGGGAGAATTACCCATCTCTCCTGTGTAGGAAGGAAACAGGGTGTACATTCATTTGGAACAGAAATCCCAAGAGGAAAACCTCTGTAGAATGGGGTTTGCTTTTTTTTTTTTGCTTTTTTTTTTGCTACTGTCACATCAGGGGAATGGGAGAGCACAGAGCCAGGAGCAGCAGCGCTCAGTCCAGCTCTCCAGGATTTGACAGTGCAATCAGAGCTGTCCCAAGGGCACTTTGTCCCAGGGAGCTACCTCCTCCTCAATGCCTACTACTGGCCCTCTGGAAGCGAATAACATTAGAAAAATGAAAATCAAACTTTGATTGAAAGCAACAAAGCGCATAAGGCATGAAATGCAACAGGCCCAGGAGCAACCTAACCTAATTGCTGGCTATTTTTTCTTTTAAAACAGGGTGTCCAGAAGGTACTTATGGTTCAAACTGCCAAAATCCCTGTAAATGCATGAACGGAGGCCGCTGTGACCCCGCGTCAGGAGCTTGTGATTGCGCTCCCGGTTTCATCGGAGCCAACTGCAGCAAAAGTAAGCCAACATTCATGTTCTGCTTCTGTCAAAACACAGCAAAGAGAATCATTTGCATAAGAGCTTGTCTGAAGAAAAACAGACAGATCCCAGCTACCTCTTCCTTGAATTGTAAATCAGGATTCCAGCTTTGTAAAAAAATCTCTTGCAAAATATTTTCCCTCACTCCTGCATGCATAGAAGCAAGGACACTTACCCCAGGATTACAACCTGCTTGCCCAAGTTTATTTCTAGAGCCAGCTCAGCATGAATTGCTCAAGTTCCTTCTTCCTGTCCAAAATTTCGAGGTTGAGAAATTATCTCAATATTTTGCTTCACACTATGGTGCCATTAGTTTCAATAAATGGGAAAAAGATCAAGTTTTGTCATGGCAAAACTGGTAAAGACTCCATGGCAACCCTACTGTTACTTCTCTGTTTCAGAGCTAAATGCTGTGGCTGAATTTCTGTGCTGCTTCCGAAGCTCTGGTCTCTGTGAAGTTCTCTTCAGCTTATTCACAGAGAGGCAATGTTTGAATGTTTGGCTGCCTATAGCTTTGCTCTTCATTGCTGGGCAGCATCAGTATTAAGGAAGGAAAGATGTTTTAAGCTGGAAGGATGAGCAGCTGATATTTCAGTTGTACATTAACCCTTCTGATAAGAAAGACAGTAAATATTCTGTGTGAAGTTATGGATTGCATTTATAATCACACATTTATTATTAATTATTATAATCACATTATAATAATGGGTTATATTTATAATTACAAGTAGTCTCAGAAGGTAAAGCAGTTGTGTCTTTGGGTGGGTTTTGGCTTCACAGTTGATGCTTTGAAGTGCATTAAGGGGAATAAAAACAAAGCCAGCTCTTCCCCAAAGATTGTAGCTATGTTAAAAATGAAAATTGCCATTGGATCCTGTGGGTGTTTAACAAATCCTGTGTTCCCTCAGCCTGCCCTGAGAGCTGGTATGGGAAGGACTGTGCCCAGCCCTGCGCCTGTGGCAGAGGCCAGTGTGACCCACGGACCGGCGAATGCGCCTGTGCCCCCGGCCACACAGGACCTGCCTGTCAGCAAGGTAACAGAGCAGCACCAGCTCACCTCCCAGGGGTGGCACATTAAAGTACCCAGCAAATAAACCCAGTGCCAGACATTGTTCACAGCCAGGGCCTTTGCTGATAAGGCTGCGGTTTGGGGCATGCAGCCTCTGTCCCTCCCCGCTCCATCACCCAGCCTAATCCTGCCCACACCTCCCTGCCACCCTCTGGGGCACTGGGCTCTGCAGGAAGCTAAGGGGATAGGTCAGGAAAGAGTGTTTGGGTGAAACTAATAATAATCATGGAAACTAATAATAATCATGGAAACTGATAATAATCATGGTGGTGTCCCACCACCCTAGGTAGACTCCAGTAACTGGGGATATATGTGTTTGTATTTATTCCCTGTCACCTTCATCCTTTCCTTGGGGTGCTAATTTTTGGGTTTTTTCAAACTTTGTTAATTCTCTGTAGTGTGTCCCCAGGGACAGTATGGCCCCAACTGCCATGGGAGGTGTACCTGTCAGAACGGTGGCATCTGTGACCACGTGGATGGCAACTGCACCTGCGGGCTCGGCTGGACAGGAAGATCCTGTGAGGAAGGTGATTTCCTGCTTCCATCACAGTGGATTTGTACACTCAAACTGGGGTTTGCAGTGTCCCCAGATACCCACAGACAAGGACAGTTTCAGAACTGCCCCTAGTTAGAGCTTCAAGTCTTTTTTTAAGGATAGTTTTCCTCCTGAGTCCTGCTCAGGAATTCCCTTGCACACTCCTTATTTCTTCTTTGCTCTGTTATTTCTTCTCCAGTCCAACTTTTGTGTTCTTTTGTCTATACGAATGTTGGGTTTTGTCTTCTTCCATGTGATCCTCAGAGCATGGAGAAGCCTGTCTTCCCCCTCACTGGTTGTGTTCTCTTTCATTTGACTCTGGAGTTAAGCTTCCCATGTGTAGACTTTCTAGATATTCTGACATCTGTCCAAATCAATTGAGATTGTCCTGCTCTCTCACCCTTACTCTCCATGACACCTGTCCCTTGTGCAAGACAAAGCACACTAACAGAATAAGCTCATTTCGTACTCCAGAATCTCTCCTGCCAGCCCTGTCTTCCCACAACTGTCCTGTCCATCTCCCAGAAACCATTCTGCATTTCTGTGTTCCTGTTTTTCTCTGTAGGTAAGAGATATCTGAACAGTTATGGACTTGAATGTTCAGGAAACAAGTTTACTCATATGAAATACAAGTAAATAGTTATAAGTACACATTCAAGACAAATGTCATCATTAAATCATAACTGCCATGGTTCAAGCCCTTCAACACCTTCCCAGATTCTCATTTACAGCGCTTTTGTCCTTGACACCTCAAATATTCACCTCAAACTCCATATCTATCTGTACCAAGAACTGGTTGTTACAGGGGAGTGTCCCTATATAAAAGTGTCATCTAGAAATGACACTTTTTAGCAGCATTCAGAGATGCAGCTGTTCCACTCTGCATCTGAGGAGACTCAGAGCCCTGCCGTGCATCTGTGTGCAGAGGAGGAGCAGGGAGGACAGGAAAGATGCAGCTGCTCACAGTCTGAGTGCTGTGAGGATTCAATGGGCTGTGAATGCTCTCTGGGCACAGCTCTAAAACATTTGCACTTAACCAATGTCTGGGTGACCTAGCAAAGGCCACCTGTGGTCATCTCCATTTGCCTGTTCCTGTAGTCACCCATAGTCTGAGTTGGGGCTGCCAAGGCTCAGCAGGATGGTGCAGGTAGCCCCACATGGAGAAGTGGATTATGGGTGTATCTCATAGATAAAACATCTCTAGAGTGGAGCACAGGAGGCAGACATGCACACACTGCATAAGGAACTGTGTGTTGTATCACTAGAGAGAGCTTCACTATTTATCTTCTGACAGAGGGAGTGAAATTATTGGAAAATTGAGTTTTGATCTCCACAGCAGTGTGGGTTTGAGTGTGTTGTGACTGGAAATCAAAGACAGCTAATCAGGCATCCTTTTAATAGAGCTTAGATATGATGTTCCTGGAAGATCCTGTCTGGCATTTGCAGGGTTCTCAGTCTGATTATTTGGACGGCCACGCTCGTTTAAGTTCGTCTGCCCAGATTCAAATTATCCCAGCAGTGGGAAGTTAACTTATTCAGAGATGATGCTGAGGTTAATTATATTGGCACAGTCCCTTCTGCATGACTTGCCTTTCAGTAATTTGAGACGTGTTTAGTTCTGTAAAGGCAGATAGCTCATTATACATGGACAGACTGTTGCTATGTGTGAAAAAGATCCTCCTGGTTTTATTAGGAATTTGAATAGTGTGAACTCCAATGATAACACAGAGGAGGAAAAGCTTCATGTTTTCTTTCACACTTTTTAAGTGCCTAAAAGAAAATATTGCTGTAGATAAAGAAAGAAAAAAGAAAATCTAATTTATGCTATTCACTACAAGGCTTTACAACACATGGTGTGGGTTCAGCATCGAGTCTGTGAAGAGAGAAATTGAAAAAGGCAGACTGTTAAAAGTGAGGAAATTGCTGTTCAAACATCTATATATCATAAAAGATTTCTCACCAAAGTATGTAAATGCATCATAGTTGTGCAGAAATCCTGTGTCTTCATAACAAATATTCATTGGTCTGCAAATTACTCTTTGGGTATCTTCCCTTGGCAATGCAGTCTATCACATATCAGCTTTTCTGGGTGAGGGCAGTGATTTTTGTCTGTTTTTCTGTCCATGTCCTGTCAGCAGAGTGCCTCCCAGGAAAGTATGGGGCAGGCTGCTCCCTGGACTGCCTGTGCCAGCACAATGGCACCTGTGACAGGTTCACAGGGTGCTGCAGCTGCCCCAGGGGCTTCTACGGACACTCCTGTGAGCACAGTAAGTGGAGGCACTCGGGGTAATTGGTAATAATTGGTAATAATTGGTAATTGTCACAGGTTTGGGGCTTCAGAGGGGTCAAGAACCACCTCACTGGTTCAGTTAAAATTTTGGCATGACCCAAATCATCCACCTCCTTCCAGATCTTGCATGTCTCTGATGCTGGGTGGTACAAGTTTAAAAGCCCATGGCATTATAAGATATAAGGATAAATACAATTTTTTGTTGGCTGCCAGGGAATGTCACAGAGAATACAGAGGATTTTAATGGTGTGTATGATTTTCTCCATGAACCTTCTTCACTTTAATTTTTCAGGGTGCCCCCTTGGATTTTATGGGCTGGGCTGTCTTCAGGCCTGTGCCTGTAAAAATGGAGCGAGCTGTGATGCAGTGACAGGACAGTGTCTTTGTCCTTTGGGTTACCATGGTGTCCTCTGTGAAAAAGGTACTGGTACACCTCTGATGGGAAAGAAAAAAGAAAAAGGAAAAAAAAAAGAAAATTAAAAAAAAAACACCAAAAAACCCCAAAAGCAGAACTCATTGTAAAAAACATCATATAATTACTGAAATATTTGTTGAGAGCCACTTCTTCCATATTTTGAGCTTAATGAATATCCTGAAACACTGAATTTGGGACAGATTTCCTGTTCTACAGCTGGGTGTTCCCATTCCCTTATAAATTAACTAATCTGGTTCCAATTAATACAGTGAAAGTCCTGGTCTCCGTGATGTCTTGCAGCAATGAGTTCCACATGCCATTTATTAAAAATAAGTCCCTTTTACTGATTCTAAATTTGCTTCTAAAACTCCAAATAAGTTTATTAAATAGGTGCATGTCAAACCTGTTGAGTGTTATGGAGGGGTCTTCTAGAGAGTTCTAATTAAAAATAAAAATAAGTGCCAACTACATTTCTGGGGCAGATTTACAGATACCTTTGAGAACTTAGATTAGACAACCCCAACAGAAGGAGAGCTCGTATAAATAACGTGCCCATTCCACTATGTTTGATTTCTTCATTAAACTTGGCATTTACACTTATTTCTTTTATGAGCTTTCCCCTGAGACATCCTGGGAAAACTCTGGGTTTGTTGTACATTTTGCCACTCAAACATGCATCTAAACTGTTCTCTTGCTGTCAGGCTGTGCCAGGGGCTGGTTTGGTGAGGGGTGCCAGCATCAGTGTGACTGTGGAGATGCTCCTTGTGATCCAGAGACTGGGAAGTGCCTTTGCCCACCTGGGAAGACTGGAGACAAGTGTGACATTGGTAAGGGCAATATTTTTAAGGGCTGGACTGTGAATTGTTAAACCACTCTGACCTGTTGGCTTCTGAATAACTGTGAAAGGACATTTGCTGGTGTTCAAGAACACATTGTTTGTAGAAAATTGCGCTTTGTGGTTATCGACACCTTTATCAGCAGGCTTGTACCTCTTGATTTAATCAATATTTAAATTGATATCCTGATAGGAAAACTGTTCATGGGTCAGCTGTAAAATGTCATTTGCCTTGAGTTTTGGAGAACACAGCACAGGAAGAATAGATCAAGAAACTTTTGCAAATGTAGTGGGGAGGACTCCAGAGGGTGCAGTTGGTCACCAGGGGCTCCAGTTGCTGTGTGCTTTGTCACACTGACACTTGTAACCCTTTTCAGACCAATGCAGGAGTATGTCCAGATCTGAATTTGATTCTCCTGAAATCCCCACAGACGAGGGTGTGGAGCTGCAGCAGCCCAGGGACTTTTAACCCAAATGTAATTCCCTCCTTTGCAGCACGGGCTGCACTTGGGCTCTGTGCTGGCCCACAGGAGCAGAATTCTTCTGTAACAAGGATATAAAAATAGGTGAGGAATTTTTCCTGTAGGTAAAACCAGCCCCACTGCTGTACCCTGGTGGGGTTGGGTGCAGGCTTGAGAGGCAGCAGTGGCAGATCCTGAGCCAGTCTCTGGTTACAGCTGTGGCTCTGATCAGAGCTCAGGGCAGGGTTGGACAGGGCTTGGAGCAGCCTGGTCTGGTGAAAAGTGTCCCAAGCCTGTGGATGGAACCAGGGGAGTTTAAAGGTCTCTTCTAACCCAGCTGTTCTGGGATTCTGTGATTATGATGGAGCAGTTTTAGGGTAATCACTGGAGTAAAAGGAATTGCAGTGGTTAAACTGAGAGTCAGAATTTGATCCCAATGCTGTGACAAACAAGATAAAAGGAGTGAACATCCATGTGCTGCTGTGGAGCTTCACCAGGAACCAAAATCCTCCTGAGCCCCTGGAGCAGAGGGGGAAAATTATTTCTCCTTTTGTTCTAGGATGGGGCAGAAATAGATTTAAGCAGGCTGTTATTAATACAAATTGCTGTGAGCTTAAGCGTTAGTGCAACTTGCAGAACTAAAATGGAAAATCGTTTGTTTCCCTCTGGGCAGTGTCCTGTGGTCAGGAAATGAATCTCTCAGTCTGCAGCGCTGCTCCAGTGGGAACATGAGCCACCCTCAGTGCCCACACAGCCCTGGGTGTCCCTGGGCCTTTCCAGTAAAACTTTAGGCAGAATTGGAACGCAAGGGGGAAGTTCAGCACCAAAAATGGGAATTGAGGTTTTCTTCCTCACAAACTCTGCGAGTCATTTTTATTTTTCTTAAATCAGCGAGGGTAACCCCCATCCATGAAAAGCTGTTATGGGGTAGGTTTTATTTGCATTTTTATTTTCAATTAGGTTCAGTTCATCTGTGATATAACTGTGAGCAGCTGTGACTGTGCAGCAGCCATAAAGATAAAAGGCCTGATTTTAATTTGAACTCTGGTAAAGCACCCATTAAACAGGCAAAATGTTAATTAAAAAAAAAAAAAGAGAGAGAGAATATAACAGACTTTTATGGGCGTTCTTTTTCTGTGGTAAATTAACATTGCAGACTTTCAAACAGATGTCTTAAATACACATTGTTATTAACATGAAAATGTGGTATTACATAAATTAAAATCAGGTCCAGAGGTGTTTGGGGAGACCTTTTCTCATAACATTTCCTAATTGAAAAGGCCAAGCTCGGAGCGCACGGGGCAAGTTCTCCCACGTGCTGGGGCTTCAGGGCTCAGCAGGACTTTATTTACCTGAGGGTGCTCGTGGGAGAAGGCAAATTCCCTGCTTACAGGGTTTTCAGAGAGGTGAGGGAGAGAGGGGCATTGTTTGCTGTGTGTTTCACACCCTGCCTTGCGACCCTGCTGCTCACTTTCCTTTCCTGCCTGTCCTCTGATGCTTAAAAAATTGCAGCGAGGATTTACCAGCCTAGGTATGAATGTATTTGCATTTGAAAGTGAGGTTTTTGGGTTTTATTTGTGGGTTTAATTTGCCAGGATGCAGCAGAATTGTGCAAGACATGAGTGTCTATAAAACGGATTAATTCTCAGTGTCACATTCTGTGAGGGAAAGCACGTACTGACAGCCCAGCCACGCAGGAGGGACAGGGGCAGGAGATAGTGTGGATCCAGGATGCTGACAGCAACTTTCCTGAGCAGATCCCAAGATGTTCTCTGTTGGGCTGTCAACCCCTGTTTTTACACCAGCAATGATTTCCATTCTGGGAACTCTTGGGGACAGCTGGGCTGCAGCTTGGGCAGAGCGTGTGGCAGACGAAACTCGACGACTGCCGCGCTTTCCCAAATGTCGTGTTTGAATGTGAGCAGATGTGGGTGTCTGAGCAGCTTCCTGATCCCACAGCAGGGGGAGGCTGCCAGGAGTGTTCCCCGTGCCCCAAACCCTCCTGTCCTTGCAGGGTGCAGGGCAGACAGGTACGGCCCCGGCTGCTCCTTGCGGTGCCAGTGCGGCGGCAGATCCCGCTGCGATCCCCGCAACGGGAGCTGCGCCTGCCCCGGCTCCTGGAGGGGCCCAGCCTGCACTGAAGGTAACCAGCCTGGGGTGCAGCCTTCCCTGGGGGGGAAAACACCTCTGGCTGTGCTGGTGGTCTGCTTGGATGGGAGGGTCAACTCGTTAAGTTGTTTGGGTAATTTCTCTTCTTAATGAAATAGAGTGCGGAGGGAAAGTTTCCTCTCAGTTGTGATGTAATCACAATTCCTCTTTTAGTTTAGGAAAAACTTTGGGAACCTTCAGATTTGGAGGTGTTTTATAGTTTTGCCTGCTCTCTGCCTCTATGAGGAGGCTGCTGTAAGTCCCTCCTCTACCTTCTTTTCAAGGCTGCCATTGATTGAATTATTTAAGTGTAAATTGTATAATCTATATAATATTTCAGTATTAGGTTATATGGACCTGAAACCGTGTTTCTACTTAATTCTCTAGGTGGCCCTCCAAAGCTTCCTTTTTATGAAGAACAAGCTCAAGAAAGAGGGAGTATTTTTCCAAGAGCTCTACAACAGTAACATTTGGACTAATAAATGAACTGTTTTATATGCACAGACGGTATTTGAATTTGGATATGAAAACAGTTATTCAATTCAGCTTGAATTGTACTGAAGTATTCACACTTCTTATGGAAGACTACAGAGGCCATTTAGTAGCTGGATCCTTTTAAACAGTTGAATCTGTTTCATGTGTTCATTCCTAGCCTCTTGCCCCTCCATTAATCTACTCTGGACATTCTTTCTGGTATTAATATAATTCATTTCTTGAAAGCCTGGACATGTTTTTAATCAGAGCAGCTCCAAAGAGTATCAGGATAAGCAGCATGTAACACATCACCATGGAATGAGCCACACTCCCTATCAGGGACTTTCTAAACCCACTTGACAACAAGCACCAAGTTTGAAGAGTATTCCACAGATTATTTCTCTACAGATTCATTGCAAAATCACATTGCACAGAAACTAGAGGGATTTATCAAGTTAATTCCTCTTTGAATAACGTGGTGTGTTCTAGAGAAGCATGCAGTCTAATTTTGAACTTGCAGCTGAAGAAGAATCTGCTACAATCCAACAAGAGTCCTCAACATGCTGTTAATTTATTTAAGAGCATCTTCTGCATTTCTGGTGTGGTTTGACTGATTGGAAGGTCTCTGTCTGAATCTGTCTTCCAAAAAGCGTGGTGTCATCTGCCAGACTCTCCTGGCACCCTGTGTTCTCACATCTTGCCAGATGAATTTCTCAGTGGGTTGTCAAGCCAAACTGTGCAGCACTTCTCATCAAACAGTATCTGCTAATGCGGAGAAGGTTTTATCTTGAATGGAGAAAGCAGATAGTAAGCAAGGAGAGATGCTTAAAGATACTATCTCTGGGGTTAGTGTTTGTATTGAGCAATTTGGTTTTTTTTATCAAGTCATCTCACAACAGTCCTGCTCCCGTTCAGGTGCTGGTGGCCACCTCATAGAGCAGAGACATTTTGGTGCTATTTTGTCTGTTTAGACAGGTTTTCGTTAGATATTGAACTATTTCATTATAAAGAAATGTATGTTCTGTATTTTAATATTCTGTTAACCAGACTAAAAGATTTCAGAGTGCCTCTTTATACCTCTCTTTAGGTTAGGAGATGCAAATCTGTTTAGTAACCACTTGATTCTGACTGTATCAAAAGTGCACTTAAGAAGGGGCATCAGGACCGTGGTAGACACAGAGTATGGGCAGTTCCAGCTCTTGTGCTGACACTCCATTCCCCACCAGAGCAAACTGCAGCTCTGCAAGAGCAGGGTTTTGTTTTGCAAGAGACAAAATGACAATAACTGATGGCAACTTGGGATTTTTGAAGAAGTTTGTTGTTGTGGTTGGGTAAGTGATGAGTTGGTGAAGCAGCATCCAGGAGGTTGGATGGGAAGGTGAGGTAACAATTTTCCCCCATGGTTCACCCCAGGGCTTAAACAAATCTGCAGTCAATGACTGTCCAGGCCAAAGCAAGTGGTGCTTGCTCCCCTGGGAGTTTATTTCAAATTGTCATCTATGGGAGGCAATACAGTTTTAGGAGGTGTTTTCCAACCTTTATGGAAGTCTTATTGTTGTTACTCATCACTTTGTAGGTATTGAAAGTAAAGGTATTTGTGAATGTGTCAAAATTAATTAACTAACTGTGCTTCCAGCCAGAAAATCACTGAGGCTGATGATGATCTCTTTTAATTTCTTCTGTAGAGCTCAATGAATGTCACTGGAAAGTTCATTCAATGTAAATGTGGCAAAATTATGGTCCCAGAAGTGTGTGACTCTCAGCAAGACAGTGATATTTTAAATGTTCTTTCAGAGGTGTGATGGCCTGGGTCTGATCCTACAATTGTGTGAGTTTGGGGCAGTTTCACTGAACAGGAACCTGTAAGGTAAATCTCCTGTAAGACAATGAGATACAATCTTAGCAACTGCTGGAGAAGAACAATTCAAGTTTAGCAGTTGGCATATTTTGGTCTTAGCCCTGCATTTACTGCAGAGCTAAACACAACAGCAGTGCAAGTGTCACACTGAACTTAAGATACTTTTTTTGTAGAATGATTGAGTGAGTAAAGCTGTAGAAAACCTCTGGAGGTCTGAGCTTCCCTTTAAAGCCTGATCAACTTCAGAGTCAAACGGGTCAGAATTTCATCATTCAAGTAAAATTTCAGAGATTCATCCCACCAAGTTTTGAATATCTCCAAGAATGGAGATCCCACCACCTCTTTGAACCTGTCCTAGTGGAGATTTCATTTTCTTCCTTTTTTTTTTTTTTCCTTCGGTTCCTAATCAGAATTTCTTCAGTTTCATCTTTGTTCCACTGCTTCTCATCCTTTCAGAGTGGATCTCTGAGGGGCCTTTGGCTTCCTCTCCCCACAGCCCCCGTGGGGATGTTGGCTACAGCCTTGGTCTTCTCTTCTGAGGACAGCCCATCCACTGGCCACATTCCAGTACCTCAGGCATTCCAGTTCCTTCCAGCTGCCCAGAGACTGGTGTGGTTACTCAGCACACAAAACCCTTTACACTGCTGTCAGACAGCAGAGTGTATCAAATGTACTGTTTTTCTCTTATTTTTGTAGATTGATGTGTGATTTGAGCAGCTAATCAAAGGGGGAACCTTTCTCAAGCCATATTATTTACACCCATGTATTCTTGTTTACATTTTCCACAGTACCTTGATAATAGAATTGTAAATATGTAGTATAAGGAAATAAAAGATTTTTGTATTACGTGTTTTTAAAGGATGTCACTGTTTTAGGTACATGATGAAACACATATTTTAAATGACTGATACTGAGTCTTTGCCAATGAATTAAGGGCCCAAGTTGATCTGCTTTGGGAAATATTTCAGCAAACTTTTCTTAAATCAAAAAATGCCAGTTCATACAAACCACTCTATATGCAATAGACTTTTTTATTCAAAATGCTTCTTAGCTTCTTTATGTTATTACCTTTGGAAAAGAAGTTCACTTCAGTGCCATCAAACAGACCATTCTGATTTGTGGCTCTGCATGACTTTTGTTCCAAAACAAAGCACAGTCATATACAGGTAAAAATCAGAATTAAATATTTCAAAAATGTTAAAAGACAAATTTTTATTAAGATAGTTGGAGTATCTTATCTTGGTTCTTATTTTTTTCATAAGGCAGAGAAAATGTTTACAGGATTTTGTTTTCTAGAAGAGCCACAACGTTGCATTATTAACTACTAATTAAGGAAGTTTATTTGCTTCTGATATTACTGTTCTGATTCTGCTCCTTACTACAGTTTAACAGATTTACCTAATTCTTTTCCTACAAAATAGTCTTTATTAGACAGGATGGAATTTTTAATGGAAAACTGACTAAATCAGCTTTTCCAGGGATCAATTTTGTGGCAAGTGAGTGCAGTTGCTACTAAATTAACACAACTCTGCTTATTTGCTTCATCAGATTCCAGTGGAAGAGTGTCAGGCTGATGCAGTCCTGAGCACAGCACTGGGGCTTGTTGAAAATGGAAGTGAAAAACTCAATGAAAATGGGGTTTATAGTTGAATTGATGTCCATCTTGCTCTTGGTGAAGGCCTTTGTGTTTCCCAGGAGGCTGAAGTTAATTACACTTCCTTGCAGAGAGAGCTCTGTGTATTTCTCTGATTCCTCTGCAGCGCACTTGCACGTGCAGATAACTCCTTTCAGAAGGACATTGGAATTATTTCAGCCATGCAGCTCCCGTGCCAAACCCCCCTCTCTTACCTTGTGAGCTCCAGATAACTCCAGCAGGAGAGGGAAGGAGCTGAGTGTAACTCAGTGGGCCCAGCAGAACCTCGCTCCCTGTGAATTCATGAAACCAGAACAGCATGTTTTAAGTTAGACTTCACTAACACTATCCTCATAGGAAAACAATCAGAATTTAAAAAATTCCCTGCTTCCCCTGCCAAAAATTATTATTCTACTTTTATCCTTTTTATGTTGAAGAACCATAGCTATTAAAGTTTGCCCAGATTCCTTGCCAACCATATTATTTTGATTGGCTGCAGGTTTCTGTTTGTGTAAGTAATAACCAGCACAGTGTCAGGAGTTGCCAACGGGACAAACATGGAAATAATACCTTCATGTCCTTCCCAGAAGAGGCAAAGACACATTTGGGAGCCATCGTGGCTTCAGTGTGCAGATCAAATGGTGACTCTGTTAGAATTCAGCTTCTTATCAGAGCCAAGTAAAGCTCAGGAACAATCTTTGAGAGTGCTGGTGGACCAAGAAGCCTCCATCCTCCCATTCTTGTGTGAATACTTTTATATTTAAGCTAGAAACCTCCTCAGCCCCCATTTTTTGAAGGACTTTCCTTCAGGTTGACCTGAGTAGCTCCATGCATGGGCTGCAACTGTGCCCAGTAATTCTTTTGCAAGGTCACAGCTTTAAGTTCTGACACTGTGTAAAGCAATTGCCAGCAGTAAACACCAAATCTCAGCCTTGTAGAGCATAAATTGTTTGTTCTGTTCTTTTTATTGCTTTTAATAAGCACTTGCATAGCAATATTATGTCTCTGTGAATTTGTTGTCCCTCTTCAAGAAATGTGTGGGATGTATCTCGGGTTTGTACTGTACTTTCTGTTGTAGACGTGTTGTAGTGAAAGGATGCTGATTTTTTTTAATATAAACTTGTCATTAAAACTTGGTCTTGATTTTCCCTCATTGCTAGTTTTGAAGCAACAGGCTTATATTGTGGATGAGATTTTATTATACCGAACTAATTGACATTCAGGGCAAACAGGCTGAAATCACACCTGCTTTTGGTAGTTTGTATAGAGTAAATAATGGCCTGTGCCCAAATGGGTTTGTACATGATCCCTGACCAGGGCAACCTGGCCAGTGACTGAGCCTGACAAATGGAGCTTTCTGGCACTCCAGAGTATTAGAAATAATCAAAACACAGCATAAATCTCGCTGGGAGAGGATGGTTGTGAAGTGTAACATTTTGGGAAGACTTGGGCACGGAGCGCTTTGAAGGCATTTGAAACCACACACCTGCAGCCTCCCATCAGCCTGCTTGGGCACTTCCCAGAGCCCAGCTCTGCCAGCAAACGGCCTGGTTCACCTTCAGGGTATTGTCTTCCCACATTGGCAGGGGCTGAAGGAGCATGTGTGCCTGCTTAATGCCAAATAATGCAGTAAGAGTGCGCTGGTTAATTGGAAGTAGCAGGCTAAATTGAATTCAAAATGTGTAACAAAGAGGGGACAGTAGATCAAGCTGTCAGAGAAAAAGTGGGCAGCTCTGGCTTGGTGCTTTCTGGGAGAGCAGGCTTGGATTCCTTTTGAAATTTCAGGGCAAACATTTTGAGTCGAGCTGTGTAATGCTGCAGGGTTCTGTCTGGCGTGATTTACTTCACTCTTCCTGCAGTTTTCAACAAGGAACAGAATAATTAAGTTCATTTGGTTTGTCATCTTTTTGACATATGTTCTAAAAATAATTCTATAATCCTTGCAACTTATCCAGTAATTTCTTTATTAGAAGACATATTCATACTATTCTTAGAAGCTGTTGATGTTATCCTGTAATATCAACATATCGTGTTGATTTTAACCTCTCAGATTGCTGTTAAAAGCTGATCAAAAACTAGGCATGGAATATTAAACCAGAATATTCTCAGCCTCTGCAGAGTTAGCATTGATCTGTGTTTTAAACCTTTAAAAAGCCGTGCCTCTGCAGCAGTTGAAATGTTCATAAATCATGGAATGGTTTGGGTTGGAAGGGACCATTTATTTCCAACTAAATGTGGGGCAGCCACAACTTCTGTGGGCACCCTTTGCCAGTCCCTCACCACCCTCACAGTAGAGGTTTTTTTTCTGATATCTGAGATATGTGGGACCAGAGTGACCTTGTGACTGTGTCCAGGGAATGCTGTTCCATGGGATTGTCCCTCAGCACCTTCAGAAATCATCACCCCCATCTGCAGCCAGCACTGCTTATCTCTTCTTTTAGCCAGCACCAGGAGTTCACGGGGTGCTCATAGAATATTCTGTATGCACACAATAAAAACAACCATCCAAACCCCCTGAATGGTTTAAAAATGACTTAAAAGTGCTGTATGATAAGGCACTTCTTTGTTGATTCCTTCAAGCATGGTTGTTAAAAAAAAACACAACTCAGTTGTGTTGTTTTATATATGAATAAAGATGTCAGCAAGTAGTCATCTAACTGTCCGTGCCATTTGGCAGCATCTAGCTTCCTTTTCAGTAATTGCCCAATAAATCTTTATCTTCTACTAAGCTGATGACAGCAAAACATCTTGAGAAGCTGCATGTGGTGTAGATATTATAGTTAATGCTTAAATGCTTCATGCCATCGTCTACTGGGTGTTTTTTTCCCATCCAGATGTAACATCCTGATTTAAGGCATGTGCTCGCTTCTCCCCCTGGTGATTCCAAGAGCCTAATGATAATTAATTAATTAATTAATTAAGGTCTGTTATCCAAGACCACCATGTTGGCCCATGGTTACTGAGATCCACCTGCTCAGGTGACCTCACTGATCTCCTACCTTTTAAAGGGGTACAAAAGCTGCAGCTTTGCCATTTGGAGTGGGTTCTGTACTGTGTTTTCTTTCTGCCTACAAGCCCTTGGTTCATCCAGAAACCCAGGGGTTGTTTCAGCTCTTTGGAGGTGCCCATGGAGGTTTCCCAGTGGGAGCAGCACTGTGACCTGGGCTCATGCTGGCTGGGTAAGTGGAGCCACATTTGGGGTGGAAATGCCCCATGTCCCACAGGTTCTGCCCTGTTCCCACTCAAACCAGCCTGTCATTTCTCTGTTACTTGGTAAGTCTTAAAGTACCATCAATTACTTACAAAGTGACTTAATGAAAATTCTCTGATTTTTGCAGCTGAAGGAGGCTTTTTTCAACCAGAAATCCAGTTTCTAAATTATTTATTTCTCTTCTAAGAACCGCACTGAGACTTCTTGCTGTACATCATCATCAAAGAGCAAGATTGGTGCTAGTAGAGACTGTGTGGTAATTCCTGCCTGTCCATTTGCTTTTTCCCCCTTTTCCCTGACATTTCGACTGTGGTGGCTGTTGTGGATCTTGGCCTTGCACTAACAGGCACAGGGGAAGGCTGCCCTTAATTATTACTTTACATTAAGGGTATGTATGAAGTACAAAGCAGCAAATAGCATCACATTAATTAGAGGCTGTATCCCTGGGTAATGAGGGCTGGGAATGCTGCAGGAGCAGCAGCCATGGATGGCATCACTCTGCTGGAGCCTTTTGTGGAGCCCCTTCACCCTCTCAAAACTAAGAGGTCTGAACAGGCAGCTTGAAAAGACTGTTAGAACTGCTCACGGTCATAGTTAGCGTGTTAAAATATTTTACAAGGACCAGTGAATTTGATCAGAAAATAGTTATTTTTGGCTGCCAATGTGGCAAAACCACTTAAAATACAAACTCAAGAATGTGTTGAAAGGAGTCAGTTTGCCAGCAGAGCCATTGTTGTAGCAAAGCCTCCCCTCTGATCCAACGGGAATCCTCTGTTCAAGTTTTATTACTTAAAAAGTTAACGTGGATGTCAAGCACCTGGAAATCTTTATGGCTTTGAAAAGAGCATTGGTAGGGGCTGTGTGGGTTTGGTTTCTTGCTGCAAACTCTTTTGCTGTGGGGTGTTAGCTGGGGAGAAGCTTTGAGGATTGATTTGGTAGTTCAGTGTCACTGCTCTGATAATGTGCTCTCTACAAAGGATAACAAGATGTGCGATTTGGTGCAAAAGTATTTGAATTTGCAGTGGATTTTATCTCATTTTTTATTTCTAGCTAAAAAAAAAAGCATTGGTTTTTTTGCCTTTTTAAAAAATATGTGAAGAACCCCACCCACCACACAAAGGTCCTCTAGAGAGACAGGGCTGCCTCCTTTGAGGAAAATCCCAAAAATTCCTGTAAGCACGTGGGACAGGATGATTTCAGCAGTAAAAATCCATTTTGATGCATGTCTCAGTGAGGGCTTGTGCAAGCAGAAAGCCCCTGGACCCTTGAGGAGCTGGAGCAGGGATGGGTCTGCAGCCCTTGTTATCTCGAGTACATAAATGGCGCTGCAGCATCACATGCCAAGGCAGGGGAGATGTGAAAATCATCATGACCAATAAATTAATGTTTTACTTTGAGTGGGCATGAAGGAGGATGTTGAAAACTGGGTTTCTGCTGGGTTTCTGCTGCCAGCAAAACAAAGCCCCACACAAGAGGGTTTGAAGGTCCCTCTGGGAAAAATGCCATTGCCAGCTCCACCAGAGTGCCTCGTCCAAGCTGCCCTGAAAGAATCTCTGCCAAAAATACCTGTTAACAATAAGGACCTGTTAATGTTTCACAATTATTTTCCCAAGTATTTAATTGCTGCACCAGTCCCCGACAACAAGAAACTGGCAGATATTAAATACACAATAACTGTGGAAACCTCTGGTCTGCCTGCGTGTGCCAAGACCAAGATAGAGCTGCACATCTGCAGGTCTGGTGAGGAGTCTGTGTGCCATCAAGATGAACAAAAAGCTGGGGCTCTCTCAGTTGTAGCTACAACTTTTCCAAAGAAAATCAACCTGATTTTTGTCTTTTGTGGAAGGAAGCTAAACCACAAATCCCAACTTTTCTGCACGGAGGCTGCTCTGGGAAATGAAGGAGAGCAGTGTTGGTGGCCAGTCAGGAGGGGTTGTTTGTAATTCCCCATCCCCACCAAGGTGTTGCTTTGTCACTGGCTTCACACCAGATACAAACTCCTGATTTACCACAGGTGTGATTTTCCTGCTTCGAGGTGTATTTACAGAGCTCTTGCTTGGCTTCCCCTTGTGGATGTCAAAGCTGATGAGGCTGACCTTTACAACTGACAAAACCCCACAAATTGCAGCTTCTCTGCCTGATATCAAGGCAACATTGCTGCTTATTTTGATAGTTTATCCTCCCCAAGTGAGGAAACTGCAGCGCTGGCACAACACCTCCAATATTTCTGCCTCACTCTGCAGGATCTCAAAGACAAGGCTGCGCCTTGATGGATGTCAGAAAGGGACGTTGGCTTTTGAAGTGGTACTGAGAGCCTGTCTTCATTCTTGAGCCTTGATACACCTTTTCAGCTAGTAAATTTAGATATCTGCCTACATTTCATCTGCCTGATAGGGTTTAGGAGCTACTTGACAGCAGACCTTCCCAGTTCCTGTCGGGTTGGTCATTGATGTGGGTCCCACAGAGCAGCTCCTGTTGGGTGCAGCACTGCTGGATTCTCACTTGCTGGAAAACAATTGCTTGCAAAAGATATTCGTGGACTGCCACAACACAGCCTGATTCACTTTGCTTGGGTTTTCCAGAGGAATAGGTGGATTCAAACCTGCTGGGAGTCAAGGGGGAGCTGGACTGGAGTGTCCTACACCCTGGTAAGAGCTCCAGTCGCTGAGTGATTTGATAACCAGAACACTCCCCATGGCTATGTTCCCACAGGCTTACAAATATAGCTTGAAGCTTTGTTTATTTTTAACTGGAATGAGCATATTGGTAATTTGCACAGATTTTTTTTTTTGGCCTCCAAAAATGTTTGAGCAACTCAGTAGGTGGCACCCTTTCTATTCCTTTATTTTCCACCAAATGTCAAAAATAAGTTGAAGCTGGAGCCTGTGAGTGTATGTGTGTGTGAAACAAGTTCAGTAAAAATGTAAATGCATATTTGTCTCCTTAATTGAATATAGTATATTGTGAAATCATTACTGTCAGGGCACACTTGGGTTTATACAAACGCTTAAGTAAAGAAAATATATAAACCTAGATTGACTTGAACAATTTGAATGTGATAGCAGACATCTGTGTTCAATAACATCACTTTGGTAAGCGGTGTTTAATATTTCATGTCAAAGCGAGGAGAGTAATAGAACGGGGTATTTTCAGAATTCTTAGATTGCTGAAGTTTATGGCACGGCATAATATATAATCTGTCCTTTGTCAAGCTCACCAGAGAGAGCCCTACTGCAGCTGAAGACGTAAAGTGCTCTAATATATATGTTTCTAGACCTCTCCCTGCTTGAGGAATTAATCTTGGGAGGTGCTGAGTGCCCTGAAGTGCCAGTGAAGTCAGTGGGATTTGAAGTTTCTCACAGCTCAGGGAACAGGGATCCTTACAGGGGCTAATTACTCTGCTCCAGCCCCGGCCAGGAAAGCTCTTCAGAGCTCCTTAACTTTCGGTGTGTGAGGAGTCCTCTTAAAACTGGCATCAGGAATGCTGCTGGGACAGGGCCCAGAGCTCCAGCCCGCTCCTCCGTCATCTGATAATGTGAGAGCTGCTCCCCAGCCTTGGGAATTCAAAATTTGGTGGTGAAGAGGTGAAAATGAGAAAGTTCCTTGCCCAGGGACTGATCTGCAACTGAGGGCTGAGCCCAGAGTGCCCCAAAGCAGATCAGAGCATTATCTGCTGGGTTTTGAGGGGTGGAGGAGGAGGAGGAGGAAAGGGGCACCCCCTCATTCCAAGTGAAGTCCATGCACAATTACATTGCCAGCTCGGGGACTCTGTTTGGCTGCAGAAAGTTCAAAGGAAGAGAAACATTTTTAAGTATCTTCCAACTCTCTTATTAATGAGCAATTACACTGATGTTCTTGGATGAATTTCCACTGAGTAATTCATCTACAAACAAATCTTTCTTTTGTATTTCTCCCCCCCCTCCACCCCAGTCTTTTGTATTTCAATTTTAGGTGAAATTCTGTAGTGAAAGGGGCCAAAAGAAACATGCTTTCCTGAGCCTCATGCTGAATGTCTGTCTGGACAGTTTCATTTTAACTGCAGCTTGGGAAAAAAAAATGTAAACATGGTGTGAGTATCATTTTAAAGCTGAAACTGTTTCCCCCCCCACACACCCCCCGCGTTCAAATAGCATTATAAATGTTTGCTCAAAAGAGGCATATTTATTCATCTAGCCTCTGAGAGAACACTGTGTGCATAGGTAGCAATAAAAATGTGTTAAGGGCTGAGAGAGATTCCCCTGGTAAATGGCTTTTCTCTTGACCTCCTCTTAAGCATCTTAGCGGGGCTGTGCTGCTGCCTCTCTGAGGAAGTATGTTTGCACTGGGGAGGAAGAATTTCTAAAGTTGCAGAGTGTTACAAACAGTGAGCAAATAACTGCGGGGGTTTGGATGTTTGGGGGTTTTTTAAATAATGTTGGGGAAAAAACTCTTAAGGAAAAGACATGAGATGCAAAACAGTCACACACATTGAAAGTTGTTCCCAACATGCTGTATGATTTCTTGCAAGGAAGATGATCTATGCCGTTGTTATTCTCTAAATTTTTATTTGACTAATTTATCAATTTATTTTTTTTGTGTGTGACTGTTCACCAGTCCTGTGTTTGATAGCTAAATCTGCCTGCAAGGGTTGTTTAGTATGGAGAAAAGGAGGATCAGGGGACCTTATCACTTTCTACAAATCCCTGACAGGAGGTTGAGCCCAGGTGGGAAGTGGGATTTTCTTCCAGGTACTGAGTGATATGGCAAGAGGAAATGGCTTCAAGTTGTGCTCAGGAGACATTTTTGTTGGATATTAGGGAAAACATCTCCTCTGAAAGGGTGGTCAGGGCAGTAGTGGAATCACCACACTAGGAGTTGTTCAAATAACCTGTAAATGTGATGCTTAGGTGCATGGCTTGTGGTGGGATTGGCAGTGCTGGGTTAATGGTTGGACTTGATGGTCTTAGAGGGTTTTCCAGCCTAAATGATTCTCTGATTCTGTGCATGTTCAGATATAAATCAACATCATGTGTCTTCTCTGGCACACAAGGTTACTGTCCCCTCATTACAAGCCTGAGTATTTTTGTGTGCAGAAATGGTTTCCAGTGACTCTTTCACATGAGACCCTGGAGTTGCTTTTCCCTGAGTTTGGTTCATTCAAATGTTTGAGGAAAGGAAACTGCAAAATAAGGAGGGACTGTAGCAGAAAGAAATTCATCTTGTATGAACAAGGGCAAGGCTTCTCTACTTTGCTCACCCAACTCCCTCTCCTACCCCATTAAATGTGCACTTGGCAGCTGTCAGACCAAATAACTCGACTCGCCGCAGAAGCTGGAGATGGGAAACACCTGCTCAGACCATCCCTGCCCAGTGCAGAGCCATTTCCCTGCAGGACACGGGTCATCCCTAAATCCTGCACTGACATGCACCACAGCCTCAGCTGGCAACATCCTGTCCAGAGCTGCACCTCATAAATCAGGCCCAGTAAATCAGCAAGGAAGAGCAGTTACCAGCGCTGTATCTCCCTTCCTTCGTCCTGAGGAATCAGTGGCATGTCAGAAATGATTCTCTTACCCAAGCACTGACCAGTATCTCCCCAGTGCCGTATCTTGCCAAGCAGGAACATAAGCAAACACTCAGGTCTGCACTGGGGACTTGAGCAATCTCCCTGCATGGCCAAAATTCCTCCCAGCTGTTTATGTGTCCTTCACGCTGCTGTTATCGATAGCTGATGTTGTTGCTGCTGCAGCACTGAATCATTTCATCATTGCTGGGTGGGAGGATGAGTTGAACGATGGATCTGTGCATATTTGTCACCATGGGAGCCTCCAGATCGCCGTGTTCCTATGGAAACCTGGCCCTGGTTTAGCTGAACTGGCCCCGTCGTGGGTGCTGAGCGCTGAGAATGGGGAAAAAAGCTGGCGTTGGGCTCCTCTTGGAAATCTGCTCCCAGATGTATGGATGTTTGTTTATTTTTGCATTTAAGAGATCTAGAAAACTGCACCAAGATGCAAAATAGCACGGAAGAAACAGCCTTTGCAAAGAGTAATCCCCACTGATTGGCATGAAGCGGGGATGTATTCTTTCCATAAATTTGGGGTAAGATTAAATTACAAGAGGCCTAAAAGGAAAGATTAAAACAACAACAACAAAAAAAAGCCTGACTTGGCCAAGATTGTTAGTTTAGAATATATGTAGTGCCAAAACAATACACATTGCACAATTTCACCACACATACCCATTTCTTAACCCGTTCTGGCTGCATCAAACTCAACAGAAGTTGGTGACTCCAGTGGACTGTGGTGAACTTCACACTGGGCTGTGGCAGCTGATGTCCTGCTCCTGGTTATGGCCTGTTGCCCTCAATCAGGTAATATTGGACATTGTAGGGTTATTTCTGCCATACCTGGTGAGTACTTTGAGATTCCTTAGGTACTAATCAGAAATGGTGCCCCGTCCCCTCTGTTAGACATGGATTGGAAGCAAGCTCTGCTGAAAGGCTGCTGCTCCACTTTCTGAAAACCCCAGTGTTACTCTGTGTGCCTTGCCAGGCCTCGAGATTAAGCTTTTCCATGCTCTGCTGAGATATCTGTAACATATGGTGACATTTTCAAACCCTCACCATGCTGGAGAGTCCGTGCTGTAATGTCACTGCCGCGCCGCAGGGATGCTGGGGAAACGGCTGGCGGAGCAAAGATTAAATTGCATTGGCCAGATTTTAACAAGTCATCACAGTGGCCCTGGGAAAACTTCAGCCAGGTGGTTCTCTGAAGACTTTGAGGTATTGTAATTAAGCGACTGCTGTGCTTTTACCTCCCATAAAAAGCTTTGCCTCCCATAAAAGGTTTTTAGCTTGACGATGCATCAGGCAGAGCTCCTGCCCAGTGTCTGCCTTATTTTGCTGCTGGGGCTGTGCAAGCAGCACAGCTCCAGTGCCGGCACCCCAACCCAAATGCGTCAGGCTGGAAGGGCCCCAAAACACCAGCCCTGCATCCCATTTGGTCACGAGGGAGACAGTGGCAGTAATTCTCTGGCGGATGGGAAGGGCATGAAAAGCTTCAGATTGCCATGAGTGAGAAGCAACACAACATCCATACTGCGTCTCTTGTTCTTGGCATTGCAACAATGCATAGCTTTCTGTTGTCTCTGGAACCACTCAGGCCTGTAATGAATGGAGTACCAGTGATTGGAAACGGTCCTTTTAAGCGGATGTTTCCATTAATTTGCTTTCCTCCTAAAACCTTACAATGTTGGTTTTTTTCTCAAGTGTCGGCAGAAGGGCTGAAGCATCTCTTGATCTTGCAGATTGTGTGTCCATGTGGGCCAGTCCAGGCACTACGTGGAATTTCCAGCACAATATTCACTTGTTCTCTGAGCTCTCAATGTTTTTGTTAGTTCATTTCACTGGTACTAAAAAGGGAGAACATCCAAGGTCTAAATTCTTAAAGGTGATTGCAGACAGCAATTCTGTTCAGAAATATGGTATACGTACAGCTGATTTTCAGAAAAGTTGAGATCATCTCCTTCTGCATGACTTCAGGCAAAGTAGTGGTAGTTTGATGACTCCAAAGAACTGAAAAACATAATGGTCACCCTTTAAAATATCAGTCAAATGTTTAGAGTTGATTAAGACACTTCAATTAAAGCAAATCTTTAGAAAATTATTAGTTAATACCAAAACCCTGTGAAAAACCAGATTAATTTAGTCCATCCCTTACACTGTCTCCCCTTCTTACTCTGAGATTTACCCAAATCATAAGAATTCTGCTGGTTTAAACATCCCAGTGGTCAGGAGAGCTCATGTGTGTGAGAACTGGGATTACAATCTTCAGAACGTGCCTGAGCAGATATTTAGTCTTGAATTTCCCACACCCCAAGGCCCAAATTCCAGGATATTAGTAAAATAGAAAAAGCTGTCAGGCACCTATCTTGTTATATTGGAGAAAAAAAGGTGGAAAAAAAGAGAGAGAAAGGGAGAGGAAAAAGCCCTTGGCTTCATCCTAGTGTGGAAACCTTTTCCCATCTCAATTTAGCTGAAAAAAAGAGCCAAGACTAACAGCCAATCCTTAGCAACATAGGGACCCCTTTCAGAAAACTGTTTAATCCCATGCTTAAGTGTACCTATGGATATGGGTTCTGTTCAAACTTGCATGTTTTGCTGGATTTGGATGGATTTAGGTGGAAACTTGAAGATCTGGAGAAGTAACTCTGTATTAGGATGGTTGGTGAGGCCCTGTCCCAGGCTGCCCAGAGGAGCTGTGGCTGCCCCATCCCTGGGGATGCTCAAGGCCAGGTTGGACAGGGCTGGGAGCAGCCTGGGATAGTGGAAGGTGTCCCTGCCTGTGGTGGGGGGTTGGAATGAGATGGTTTTTAAAGGCCCCTCTGCCATTCAAACCACTGCAGGGTTCTGTGATAAAGGAGGGGTATCCTGGCTGTGATTTGCTGTTGCACCACTTCAGCTGAGAAGCCCCACGTTCCCATGCTCCCAGACGTGCTGGACGTGTTTTGATGAGCTCACAGGAATTCAGGGCTGGCTGGGGCCTGGCAGGTCACTCAGCCAAGCTGCTGCACTGGGGCCAAGACCATCCCTGACGTGTGTTTGCCTGCAGCTCTTGCAAACCCCTTCCCAAGGGACTCGCTGACTTCCCTCTCTGCATTTAGGGATTCACAGCGTCTGTGGTTGGGAAGCGCTGCCTGATGTCAGAGCCACACCACCTCTGCCACAAACCCTGTGGGATACAGAGCTGTTCATGGCCTTTCCATAACCCCCTGGAGCTGTGCTCCTCTCCCAGACCCAACAATTCCTGTTCACCAGTCTCATAGCTGCACGTCAAATGACCCTGAGCTCTTTCCTCCAGGTCAATTTTCTAGACTTTGTCAGACTCCAAATCCTCCAGGTCCAAGGTGGGGAGGTGCTGAAGGACCTGCAAATCCCAGTGGCCATGTGGGGTGACCCATGATCTGGGGGTTCTCACGCTGATAAAATGATATGAATGATTTTTCTTTTCTTTTAGTAAAAGAAAAATGCTGGGATTCAGGCCCCACAGGATCACAGAGTGATTTAATATTTTAAGCTATGAAACTTGGCCTTTAACAGTTTCTGCAGGGTGCAAGGGGACTTACAAGATAGCACTGTATTATTCACTACCATGGGCCACCTTCTGAATATTATAAACCTTAATTTACTTTTTTTATAATCTGAATGGACTTTTTAAGTATATCTAAGGGAGTTGGAGTGAGGAGAAACATTGCTTAATTCAGCCATTGCATCCTTAAAGCCAGATTGGAAACATGGAAACCATATGTGAGCTTTTAGCTAATAAAATAAAATGCCAAAATGTGGCGGCTGAAGCTATTGCACCCAAAATATAATTGCACATATGCTCATTTACTCACTTATAATCAAAACATTAAAAATAAAAAAAAAAATCTTTGATACCCAGACTAGGTGTAACTGTTGGACTAAGTTATTTTACAAAATTATTTTACATGGAAAGAATGTGCACGGGTTTTTCTAATGGCAATATGAAAAGCAAACTGTATAAATACAGCCACACACAGCAGCAATTGATAATGTTTCACCTGAACACAAAAATGTCCTCAAAATCCTTTAACAAGCCAAATATATTTTCATTTTACTACAAGATAATCTTACTTTTAGATGGCTCTAGACTACATATTAATGCTAAATATGTGTTTTATGCTGACTGTTGGTTTTCTTAGTGGAGCATTCATTTTTTCATTACTATGAGTCCTGAGGAGATATTTAGCCTTGCCAAAGGTGCCAGAACTGAAATCATCTCTTTGCTTTAACACTTCATCCCTCATGTCCTGACTGTCTCTAAAACATTACTTTTAGCTGGTTTTAGCCTCTCTTCAGTCCAAGTTTTACTGTCCCAGAACTGATTGGAAGCCTCTTGGAGATGTTGAAAATGGTCTGTTTAAAAATCAGTCAGAGAAGACCCTGCTTCTCATGCAGAGGTTAAGGATCACGTAGTCCTTTTCCTCCTCCCATTTTTTGCCCTGATATCACTCGCCTGAATCCAAGGGATCTCAGCTCAGCTTGGGCAGCAGGGAGGGGATTTGCAGCACGTTTTCCCTTGGGAGAGGTTTGCTGAAGGCAGAGAGATGGGCGAGGAACATTGATGGCATCAATCTTTGGAGGCTGAGGTGCAGCGCGGGGCTGAACCACTGATGGGGCCACAATAAATTCCCTTTTCCTGTGGATTAGCTGTCAAGAGTGGGAAGCAGGAGGAGCAGCATTGCTCTCCCTGACCGATAGACTGCACTAAAACTTGTCTGAGCATAAACCTGCACCCAGCGTGCAGCAAGGTGCCGTTGTCTGGCTGGAAATGACAGGGGCAGCTCTTTGACTTTGGCTGCGGTGACCTTCCTGGTGCTGCCCTCTCCAAAGCATCTCTCCCAAGGCCAGCACTGAGCTCCTAGAAACTGGCCAAAGTGGCTGAAAAAATGCGTTACGCTGGTGGAGAATCTGTTTTTTCAATTGCCAGCGCTTTATTTTTTTCAGAAACGCCAGAGAAGGGGGTAAAAATTATAATGTGCCTTCCAAAAGGATGAGAGAGGAAAATTAATTAGTAGGGAGGCAATTGGATGGGAATGTGGGTTAAGTGGCTGGCTCTGCCATTGGCTTCTTTCGCAAGCACAGCCAACATCCATAATTCTTCCTCTCCCCATCTCCATGTCCCTCCTGCCCCCGTCCTCCATCTGTACAACAGCTCCCATCTGTAAAGAGTTTCTATTGTTTGTCTCAAGGGCTTGATGGCTTTTGACTCCGTGCAGCGCGTTGCACAACGGCCTCTGGATGCGATTTTATAAACAGCAAATATAAATAGGAGACTTTTAGGGGAGACTAATGAAAAAACTTTAGGAATAATCTGTTTAAAGCGAATTTGAAAGTGAAAAGCTGACATGCAGATGCGATGCTGGGATATCTTTAAGATGCTAGCCAAGAAACTGGCCCTTGTTTATTTTCTTATGTGATAAGTTTGATAGCAAAAATGTATTTTTTTTTTAATTATAAAATCAGATGGAGCAGCCAAAGGAATGAGTGAAGTCAGATCAAAGATGATAAATTGAGTCTGATGAGATGAAGTCTTTACCTATTTCAAATACCCAACTGAAAGTCTAATTTTGCAGAAAATTCTTTCTTAAAAAAAGAGAGAGAGAGAGAGAGGAAGAAAAAAAACACAAGAGAAATGAAAAGAAAAACATGCCATAGCCAATAAGTTGTGAAAAACTCTGGAGACTGGCACTTTCAAATGCTTGGCAGGTTTTTAAGCCAATTTTTATTTAGTCCACTATAACTGTTGGAGGGTCTGTGATTCCCAACTGTTTCACATCAGAGAATGAAAACAACTATAGCCCAGCCAAGACCACATTGGTGACTGCCAGCCCCTTTATGTGCCAAACATGAAAGCAACAAGTCCAGATGCTTTGATCCCAGCATTTTTGGATTTAGCCCAGAATGTTTTTAACTCATGTTAGGACAACATACATTATAACTGGAAATCAATCAATAGCACTGTGACCTTCAAACGCAGTAAATGTTTGGAGTTAGTTTCTGAGCGTGTAATCTAAATTGGGGATTGGAAGTTGGAAGCAATCCTAACTTAACAGAAAAAAAATAAAGTGTATAGTTTTAAAATCTGGAGTTGCAAGGAAGCAACAAATGAAGGTTTAATTGTTTAGGGAAGGATTATCAGCACTGGAGATGCATCTGATGTGGAGGGAGGGCTGGAAAAGCCTAAGGAGCAGAGCAATGCCATCCACACAAGTGTGGTGGAGAATAAATGGGATAATATGGGAGAAATTGATATGTATAAATAAATAAATATAGCCTTTGCCCACTCTGGACATGGTTGGTGTTAACACTGAGGGTCTACAGGGCAGAGTGGCACAAAAGGGTGAGGAGATGTCCAAGGGAAACAGGCATGGAAAACCCATCCATGCATCCCAGGTAAATTTATGCCCAATATCTGCATCCTGGACATTTCACATGAATCCTGAGTGCCAGCCCCATGCTGAGGGGTTCCTTTGACCCCCCCAAGTTTGTAGCGAGGAAAAAGCTGAGCCAAGATTTATTGCAAATATTGCTGTGTTATGGCCAGGCTTTAGCCTGTCTTATAGACAAACACAAGATCCCTTTCACCTTCACACTGCTGCTCCATCAGTGGGCCAACACCTGATGTGCACCAATTTAAATCAAGGTCTGACCTCTACAGGGAAGAAGTGTCTTCAAAAGGTAATTAAAATAATTTAATCTCTTTTTCTTTTTTTTCTTCTGCAACATGAGTTAATTGTATTGCCACTAAATACCAGTCTAGACAAGGTCTTGTTAAAAGCTTTAAAATCCCCCAGTAGTTTTACCCATTAGTGGTGGTGAGTAGCTGTTGGCATGTGGGCCAAGCTCACACAAAGCTCTCTTATAGTAGTGCTCCCAAACCCTATCACAAGGAATAAAAAAACACCCAGAAAGACAAAATTAAGGGAAAAAAAAGCTAGAAAAGCAAGCTACTTTTAGCAAATATGAAATCTGTAATTACGCAAATCACTAATTGTCGAACTGTGTGTGTCAATAAATTAGCAGCGCCATGCCCAGCCTGGTTGTCACCTGCGGTTGTGGGGACACAGGGACAGTGGTGATGGCAAAAGAGTGTCCATCCTTATAGTATAGTTCAGGGAAAGGAGAGCCAGGTCAGTGGGAGAGGACACGCTGCCCTCAGGCTGGAGTGTCATCTGAAAAGAGATTTTAGGGCCAGGCAGAGGCAGCACCACCCCTGCGCTGAGCCTGGGTGTGCTGGTGTGAGCTCCAAACCCCTGTCAGAAGGGGCTGACTGCAGAGAAGCCTTGTTCTTCATGGCTTTGCTTTTACATCTCACACCTGGGCTTCTCACACCTGTGCTCCTCACACCTGTACTCCCTTTGCCCTCTAAGCACAGCCCGCACCCTCTCTCCTCTTCCATATTCTCATCATATTCTCAGTGGCCCATTTTTAAGAAAAGGGAAGATGCCCCAAGTGCCACAGGGGCACAAAAGGGTTTTCAGGAGCCTCCAGCCTGTCACTGCCACAAAAAAATGGTTTTTGTCAATACCAGGAGAAAATAACCTGGCGGTAATAATTGCCCTCGTTTGTCAGCCTGGGCTGATGACTTTCCCGTTTCATTTCCTCCTGTGTAATGTTACAGGGGACATATATGAGATGTTCAGCAAGGACTGAGGCAGGGAAGTCTGCAGGAGTGTTTAGTGGGAGGTCAGGAATTTTTAAGAGGTATTATTACAAGGCGGTGTGGTTTGGGTCATGTTTCTTGTAGACATCTTGTCAGGAAACTTTTTGAATAATAAATTATAATCTTTTTATATATTGCACAAGCCTATTAACCTTAATCTTCAAACATAAAACTGAATTTTGAAAATATAATCAGAAAAGCTCAGAAGCTAAACAAACAACGTAGAAACATAAAAAAAAAAGAAGAGAAATAAAACATATGCTGGCCAGAGTTTTAGAGACAGTAGCCACAGCACAGCAGATCTTAATTAGCAACTACCTGCAGTGGCAGTGGCCTGGGATGAAATGTTTTGATGTGTGTAAATGTTTCTATAAAACAGTTGAAGCTTTCTTAGATCCTGTATCACTTTTTCCCTAAGCGTTGCGGCTTTCCAGCATGGACATTTCACAGAGTGGGATCTCAGGAAGATCTAAAGTCTTTGCTTTCTGTTTTTGTTTCTCCACTCGTAAATTGAGGATACTTACATTTATTTACTATGAAAGGCTCTTAGTGCTTCCAAAAACCCAGTATTTAATGGCTGGGTAGGACCAGCAGTTGTGGTAGCAATAGTTGAAGGCACAATCATGCCATAAATCCTGCTCACACTCAGACTGGAAAAGTAACTCCATATTAAGTGATACAGAATTCCTGCCTGAAATATTTCTGCAGTGCCATCTTTTGTTAAAAATATTCTTGGGCTTAGCCAGCACAGACCTTTTCAGAAGGGTAAAGCAAGCAATTTCTGTTCATTCTGCCAAATCCCCCTGCAAGTGGCAGGGCACTGCTGAGTCTGACTCACCCAAGGCACTTCACAAACTGAATCCTTAAAGGTGGCTTGGTGACCAAAGCTCAGCTCTGCAGGGATTTCCTCACGGCACGACCTTATCTCTGGTGTGCATGTGAGGAAATTTGCTTTATCATCACCTCTTCCCTTCCAGATGGGTCAGGACTGCCCAAAATCATGGCAAAAAGCAGTGATGGAACCACTGACATCGCTTTGTGTCCCAAAAAGACATGAGGATGATGAGGTGGGTCTTGAAGAGCTTTTGGAGAAGGAGGAGATGCCCAGCACCATGCTCATCCCTTGCTCATCCCTAGGGACTGGCTTCATGGCACAGAAAGAGATGGAAAAGCAGGACCAATGCAGTCTGTGAGTCAGGACTTCATGGTAAGGGCTGATAATGTCTGATAAAGTCAGGAGAAATTCCACATTTCTCCTGCCCAAGTCAGGCAGGTGGCTGCTGATTCTGCTTAAAGGAATGCTTGCAAATTACTGGGATATCCCTTAATTCATGTGCACTGTGGATCTGAATGGGAGAGACAATCTATTTAAGTGTGTATAGTGTGCCCACGGTGCTCGTTTCTGGGCTCGTATTTCTGCCCTGAATTCCCTGGAGCCCAAAATGAAGGATCTTGTCTTGCAGCCCACATCTCCACCCACATGCCCAGGGAAATCATCAGATGCAGAGGATGCTCCATGTCCTGTCCTGATTAAACCCTCCACAGTCCAGCCCTGCCCCCAGCTGGCACCTGGCGAGCAGGTAATATTTATAGGAATACAAATCAGGGAGCCCCTTTCCAATGTAAATATTCCCAGAAGGATTTGACCCTAGGTACTAATTTCCTGTCTTAATCCATGGTCTAATAGAGTGTTCTTGTAAAATTCAACTTTTCTTCAAAGGTGCTTTTTCTCAAACTCTTGATGGAGGTTGGTGAAGTGATGGATTGTGAATCTCCAGCCACAGAGAGAGAGTGAATGTGATTCAGGTAATTTTGTTCCAGTTACTGTTACATATTAGAGATAACTGTAGATTTGTCTTATCTGCTGTGTCACATTTAATTGGTGGTTCTTGGTGTCCTGTCAGGACTGAAGACACATAAAGCTTTTTAATGGGAAATCTGATCTCACCTGGGGGCATCTTCTGTCTCCAGTCATTCTTCTCTATCCCAGGAAATACTTCTATTTATCAGTACCACAGCAGCTCTTGATGAAAAAAAACAATCTTCAAGTGGTCATGAGGAGTGCTAGGAGGTCTAGGATGAGTGGGCAGATGGACAGGACAGTTTGGGGGATATCAAGGAACCAAGAGTTTATCCTCTTGCAATGCTAATTACCTGTGTTTGAATTTCTGTCCATTTCTTCCTATTTTTGTAAGTTCTCCAAGATAAGAATTACACTATATTGGTACAGAGATGACCACATTGGCTCTCATCTACTTTTTGTATCTGTTGGTCTTCCTATAACACAAATAATAACTATGGAATACTACCAGACACTGGGGATTCTTTAAAAATTTCCTTTCAAAGTGAGATCCAGATCCAGTCTCAGAACAAGAATTTCTGGCACAGGCATGGAATAGGAACGGGAATTGTAGATCCTTTAATTAACCATGGACCAGGCAACGTACGTTGGCAAATCCCACTGAGAAGCTGCTGATTCCAGCAATGAGCTACAAGGGGACCTTGCATTCCCCTGGAGGAAACATCCTCACAGCTGAACCACACAGCCCATCAGCCCCACACAACTGCCTGGATTTATCCTCTGCACGTTCTCATCCCCATGAACAGAGTCAGCCCAGTGTTGTTAAGCTCGTGAAACTTGATGGGCTCACAGCACGAGGCAGTTCAGCTGCTGCTATGTGGGATCCCCTTCTATGTTCAGGTTTATTGAAAACCTCACGTCCCATCTGTTTCTGGATGCTCCTTTCATGTTCCTCATCTCTTTAGGCTGTCTTTCCCAAAGAGCTCTGCGGATCCATGTGGACTTAATAAACAATTTTGGTGTGCGCGTATAAGCGCAAGGACCAAGATGTCTCATTTCATAAAAGTCTGTCACTGATTTATTCCTCCTTCTGCTGCCCTGCTTCCTGTTCATTTCTCCTCACACTTCCAGAGTGAGGGACACTGTTTACATTAAGGATGTTTCATGTGTTTACAGATGGGGCAGCATTTGTAAATTATTCCAAAGAGTTGTTGTTTCCAAGGAGCCTCTTCAGGCTTTCATGAAGGGCTCTCACCATGTTAGTGCTTGGGGCTCGTTGTTTGTTTTAAATTTGTTTTATATGTCCTAAAAACCTCCCATGGGACCAGCCAACTCTTGATGCTGTTATAGCCTCCCTGCCCACATTTTCTGGTGGCTGGACAGCCAGGAATGCATGTGGACATTGCATCCAGCAGCATTTCTCTTCTCCTTGAGTGGAATTGAGTGTGACACTCATTCAGGGAGGTTTATTTCAGAAAGGCACCATTCCACCTCCTCTCTGTACCCCATATGTGTTGAGTCTCTACATCATAACTGGGAGCACTGGAGTTTTATAAAAGCACTGCTTTTTCTTTCAGGAAAAGGAGAAAAACCACACTAGGTTTGTGTTTCATTGCTTTGTGTTCTTTGTCATTTGAGTTCCGCTTGAAAGACGCATTTGTTGTTTTGGATATTTTCAAGTTAATTACAAATATTGTCCAGGAATAGATCAGCCAGAGGCATGGCTCCTCCTGGAAGTCCTTCTGCCCCTCATGGTGGAGTTTGTCCTTCTCTTGACATCTGAACCATAGAGGAACACTGGAAATAAACACATTTATCAGCTAGATGTGCATGCACTTGTCATGGAAGAGTGGACACGAATTTGAATCGACTGCCATCCTTTTTATCCTGGGATGCATGAGGATATATTTCCCCTACCATTTTGACATAGTTTTGCGTAGCCTAAAATAAAAAGCACATGTTTGCATGAAGGCAAAGCCCACCGATATCTAAACTGTCAAAGAGGAGCAGCGACCAAGCCAAATATCTTTGGCTAAACGAGGCAAGAATTCAAAGCTGAGCACTGTTGATGAAGAAAATGCCAAATTCATTGTCATTGCTTGTAGTTTTTTATAAAAGAGGAGAGTTGCTGGCTGATCTCAGCAGGCAAATCTGACCTGGAGCATTGCTGAGCCAGTGGGACCTGCACGTGCATGCGGCAGCTGGTGGCTTTTGGAAAACCTCCCCTGAGCAGCAGCATTTCTATGTCTTCTAAGTCAAGCATTCAGCTCCTACTTGTTAAACAACTTTATTTAAATTATACTAGACCCAGTTTCTTGGATGAGATGGAAAACTCAAGTCTTAGCCTCCTGTTTTACAGATTTATTTTTTAATCAGATTTTAAACTTCACAATGTCCCAATGTTCTTACTAAATTGCTGACATTATAGTCAAATCCTGGAGGTATTTTTTTAACCATTTCTTCTCCAAAGTAAATTCCCCTGGGGGGAATTGAACTCAGCAGAAATATTTGTCTGAGCAAGCACAGTGGGAGAAGTTTTAAAAGACACTGCACTTGCTGGAGCTTCTTATGCTTGTGAGAACTGTGGAAAATAATTAAAGTCACTAAATAGATATTTAAAACCTCAATTTTGGCAAAAACCTTCTCCATCTGGAGATATGTACAGAGAAACTGTTGTGACCTGAAGCATGGAGAAGTTACAGAGTTTGTTTAGAGAAGAATTTTGAATTAAACACAGAAACCTGCCTATGTATGGGTTTAATACACACAATTTCAGTTTTAAACATAACCCATGAGCCAAATTTTGGGTAGAGCTGCTGGTGCTGAAATGTTATGCAGGAAAAAGTCTGAAAGGAGCTGATACTTCTGTGATAATGCAGCTTTGGGTACTTGATTATTCTTTCCATTTCTGTTTTTACTATGCTCCATTACCAGTAAAATATGCAATGTCAGTCCAGCTCTACCAGTTTTGAAGTGCTCCTTGAGAATTGTAGGAATCTTTTGGCAGGAAAAATGTATCTTTCATACGAAATTCTATAACTATCAAGATAAGTTTTAAAAATATTTTCCTTCTCAAGGAACTGCAGATCAAGCACTGCTCTGCAAGCTGACACTCTTGATGAAGCAACGAGCCCGAGCTGCCCTAAAGCAAAGTGAAGAGGCTACGAGTCCATAAATTTGCTGTTATCTGAGTGCCTTTCCAGAAGGTACTTGAATTGATTTGTGTTCTTGGAAATACCATTTTCTGTGTCAACACTGTGGGATGGTGCTGCCAAAAAGCCCCTCATCCTTCTGGGGAAAGTGGCAGCTCAGATGTGGATGTGCCTGACTGTCACGAGCTGTTATCCCCACTTTTGTCTGGCTGCAGCCCCTAGAAGTAGCCAACCTTTGAGATTCAGTTCCTGCTGTAATGGATTTGAGCAGGAGCTCCTTAGAGAGTCACTTTTCAAGCCCCTTGACCTTCCATGCCTTGAGTTTTAATATTATTCCTATAGGCACCTCTGACATAAAGCACCTTTGATGTAAAGAGAAAGTTGGGTTCTCTCTTGGCCATTATGGGAAATATTATCTTTCAAAAGAAGGGCAGCATTTACATCTCTAAAAAAAAATCAATTCAAGATCAGAAGCAATGACTTCCAATGCTATTTTTCTTTCAAGTTTTCAGTACCCCGAACCATCTGAGCTCACCCAATAATGGTGACCACTTCAGCTGATCAGTTCCTAGGCAGCCTCCACCAAGATGTATTTGGGTAAGTTACCATGCTATGCCAATATTGTTTTGGGGTGGACAATTTTCTGACGTTTGATTGCCCTGGGTAAGTCATTTTTGGTGAATCATTATACCAAAATGCAAAGAAGGTAACTTGAGAAAGATGCCTTATGTTTCTGTAGCACTTTGCAGCAGATGTCTCCTATTTACTGCTTTATTTTATTGCTTAATGACTGGATCTCGAGTAATTGAGCGATTTGACAGATATTTATTTGTAAAACGTGATTCATTTAGTCAGACATTGTGAAACAGTTTCATGCCAGTTCTAGATATTTTGGTAGAACTTTCTAAAGATGCAAACATTCAAGTAAATTGCTCATGTCAGTAGCACATCCACTTTTTACTGTTCTTTACTGCGCACAAATATTTGAGTTGACAAAAAAGCGCTGGTGAACAGACTACAGGGACTTCTGAACTTTAATCAACCACAAGCACTGGCAGGGTTCAGAAGTAATTTCCTAACTATGAATCACCTGCAGACAATGAATCACATTCTGGAGAAGATTGCCAAATAAAACAAGCCATCATGTATAGCTCGCATTGACTGGACTATGGAAAGGCCTTTGATTCACCTAGCTGAAAGAGAAGATGTGATGAAAGCACTGAAATAAAGGCATAAAGGAATGCAGGAATCCCAAACCACATCTGCCAGCAGCGAATGGCGACATTTAAGCTCGACAAGGAAGATAAAAGAAAGCGAGACTAAGCAAAACAGCAGCCGAGGAGACACTATCTTACTGGAAAAGACTTGCCTGGAGAAGAACTTCACAAAGCATTTCTGGGAAGAAGACCTTAGCTTAACTCCAACCATATGTGCGAGCTCGGATTTCGGCTGTGATGGAGCAGTTGTCTTTGCTGAACTGGCCAATGATCTCCAGGCGATTTTTAGGGGAATGGAAGTGGAGGGAGAGCAGGGAAGACAAATAGCAGGGGAAGGCTGCGGGGACCAGGCGCTCTCCCTGTTGGCTTGCTGAGGTGAACAGAAAGCTCCTCCAGGGATTCCACTGGCCAAACTCCTGCTGCTGGAGAAGACGTCTTAGGTTTCCACCTCAAACAGAAAGGGGCCAAGGTTTTGGGTGCTAACAATACAGAAAAAAAGGACAGGATCTTGTATAATGTTTTTCAGAGACAGGGCTGAATAAAGGGATAGTGAAATAGGAGAAGAAACCAAAAACTTCCTGGAGACTGTAAAGAATCACACATAAGAGTAAGTCCTGCCACAAGGAAAAGAAACAGAAGAGGGTATAAAATGGACTTTTTTTACTATTTTATTTCTTTTGAGAGGTCTTTGGCCATGCTCTCCCCAGCAGTGAGACAATAGCTGGTAAAGCAATGACAGCGGAAGCAACGAGAGCCCTGCAATTATCTCCACTTTGATGATTCCCCTCTGGTTGTGCCAGCATTCAATAAACCCTCAAATTGCATGCTGTAGCAGGAGAGTGAATTTACTGCAGCCAAAATCATATGAGTGCAATGAATCAAGACAGCCTTTCCGCACCGCTCAGGTCTGGCTCGTGCGTTCCGCTCCACAGACTAACATATATTAAAAACAAAACAAAACAAAACAAAACAAAACAAAACAAAACAAAAAAAAAAGGTACAGCTAGATTCCAAAATCCTAACAGCACCTACCAGCTAACTGCCAGCATAAAGAGGGCAAAATTGGTACCTCTGCCTTGGTTTCAAAAATTAGGTAACAAAACCAGAATTTGCTTCAGAGAAAGGAGCTGTGGTAGCCCGGCACTGAGATTTTGGGCTGTAAAAAGTCCTCTTACAGGAGACTTACAGACACCCAGCCTGATTTGCAGTTGGTGAAGGGCTCTTTGCCTGGGTTTGTTTTGCAGGACCGTGAGCACTTCCCCGCGCAGCCACGAGAGAGCAGCCGGCAATTAGGGCTGGAGGGATGCGAATCACCCGCCGCGCTCCGGGAAAAATCCCTGCTCGCACTTCCCTGCTGGCCTTGAGCTCCTCAGACTAAATCTGAGTCAAGCCGGGGTTAACTAAACCCTGGCTGCTTGTTTTTAGCCGCTGCGAGGTTTGGTGGTGCAGGGATGGGGTGGAAGCTGTGGATGCTGCCCTGGTGGAGCAGGGGATGGGGGATTTTATCCCCTGGCTCAGGATATTCTTGTTCAAAGCCAAAGGCTCTCTAATGACTGCTGGCAGCTTCGGCTGCCCTTTCACGGCGGCAGCTCTGTACCTAAAATCTGAAAGCTGAGTTGTCCATTTTCCTGCGTGCTGGATAATAAACCCAGGCATTGGCTGATCAAAGCGGCAGCCCCGTGAGGCGCAGCTGAAATAAGTATTCCACACTTTATTTCTCACATGCTAGATACAGTGATAGAGGCAAGAAATATTGTGTGGACGAGCAGGCACGGGGAGGGGGTCTGTGGGGGTCTCTTGCCTGCTGCTGTCCCTGCCAGGGCACATTCTATTGGATCATGGAATCATTTAGGTTGGAAAAGGCCTCAAGTCCATCCATTCCTGATGCTCCTGTGGAGAACTGCTGCACTCCCAGAATATACTAAACCCTTCGTTATAAACTCTTTCTTTTTTCAAAAAGCTTATGTCAGTTTTGACTGTGAGGTTCGGGGTGAGCTATCAAGAAAGGAAAACAAATATTATAAATAATAGAAAATTATTAATGTTCCCGGACCATACTTTCAAACACGGATAGCATTTTAAAAATGCAGAAATCCCCTGAAACATCAGCTCACACATGAATCATGTAGCTCACGAGGCACATGTTTACTTGTGTGGTTACTGGGGTACATATTTTCACAGGCATGTAACAGCAGCTCCCGGGCACGAGTGCGGGGCAGCGTGCCCAGCCCGGAGCTGGGATGTCCAAGGCTCATTCCCATCCCACTGCCAGAGCCCTGCACACCTCCAGACATGGCCTGGCTGTGCTTGAGCCAGGCTGGGGACAGTGCCCTGTATGGCACAGGGAGGGCCCTCAGCAAAGGGGCTGAGAGTTTTTGGGTTCAGCTGTGGGGTGTCCCTGAGATGGGGCTCCATCACTTGGGGAGACACTTTGCTCCCAGGACTTTCTCCTGGGAGAAGGAGGAAGAGGATAAGGAGGTGGGACAGTGGACCTTAGGCTGAGGAGTCTTTCAAAAGGATTTTGGTGCTTTGCCCCACATCCTCAAAGGCACTGAGCTCCCAGTGAGGAGCCCCTGCAGCACTGGCCCACTCCCAGGTACTGTCAAGCTAAAAACTTACAACAGAAATAAAAAAAAACCCTAACAATAAACAAAAAAGTAAAGTTAAAAAACAACAAAGTAATTAACCAGCAGTACAGCCCTGTGTGTTTTTTTCTCCTCTTTGGCAGCCCCTCGCAGGGACGCTCTGGCTCCAGCCATTCAAGCAGTTTCCTATCCCTTGACTTCAAAACCAACAAGAACCAGCAAGAACCAGCAGCTGTGCCACCACTGACCTGCTCCAGCCCTGGGACAGAGCACACACAGCCCCCCAGGACAGGTGGGTGAACCCCCTCAAGGCAGGGGAGTTTGAAGTCACCTCCTCATTCACAGCCACTGTGGCTGTCTCTGTCCCTCAGGTGAGCATTTTCTCTAAATTACACTAATGGACATGCAATTAAATGCAATAATTACATGTAAGTACCTATGCAGTACATGAGTATTGCCAGTACAGAAAATCAGGAAGAAGTGAAAAGCAGCAAAATTAGTTTAAAACCACTGTAAGGATATTTCCAGCCCTGCCTTAGGGAGAGTCAGCCTAATTCAGCAGAGACTTCATTCAAGTTACCCTGTTGTAGGAAAACCACTAATTAAATCTACACTTAACTATCAGAGAAATTGTAAGAAAACAAAATCTTCCTTGATACTTAATAAACACTTTATATTCAGTACTTAATAAAAAGGTTTATGTCAATATGCTCAGCTGAGAGAGATCAGATAATTGGTTCAATAACCAGGTGCTACAAAATTTAGTAGAAGGTGCTTTGAAGGACATCCATAGTATTTGGAAAAAAATCCTCCAAGTGAAGTACATAATGTATCTGTACCTCTAAATAAATTTGGGGATACTGGCAGGCACTAGCAGGTGGTACCACGGGAAAAGCCGTGCCAAGCAGCCAGTGCTCAAGTTAAATTTTCACAAAGTTTTCTCAATTCCCTTCATTTGATCATCCTAAAATATTTTCAGAAGTTGAAATTTTTCCTCCTGAGATATGTTGTAGCCAGTAAATGCTGTTTATATCGACCGCAAACAAATCTTAACTGAATCTCTGCAGCTGATGTCTAAGTTCAGAGAACAAAAATAATCATTCAAAGAGTGCTTAAGGTGAAATCAAGCTGGGGTTGCAAAAGGCTGGTGGAAAACATGTTGGATGGCATGGGCTGACAGTCAGGCTGCTAAAGACACCTTCTGGATCAGTTTTAGGAATTGCTTATTAACCACTTCAATAATAAACAGAGAGACTAAGGGCATGCAATAAAAGAAAATCCTGTGGATATTTCACTCAATATCCTCAAGCACGACACATTTATTTCATTCAAAAATTCTTTGTTGTTGACTCTGTAATGTGATTCAATGTTTGCTTCTGCTAATGATTTTTAGGGATCTTTCATTGGCCTTTTGGGGCTATAAATGCAGTGAAGATCTGCAAGACATGTAAGGGTTCAGTTTGGTTTTGAAATGTAAACCATATAAAAGGAATTTAAATTATGATTTAATCTTCACTAACAATTTTCTGGAAGACCATACAGCCTGAAAGCATTGTACAGTGACACAGTGATGAAACATAGCGATGGGCTTGATGCTGCAATGCCAAATAAGGGTTTTATTCTCATATCTGTCTTCATTTGTGTGCTTTGGGGTCAGCAGGAATGGCCCCAAAGGTGGGTACTGCTCTTGGAATATGCTGAGCAATTAATTACTTTCAGGGCTCTTCTGTGTTAGGCACTGACTCCTAAGGGGTTTCTAGTTCATCCCCTAATGTGTGGGTTTAGAAATAAATGGAAATGCTTATTTCCAGTTTCTTTCTGAGGTAAATAATATGGTGTATTTAAGGTTCAATTTAACTGCATTTCTGAAAATCACTTTATGTTGAGGATGGGCTGCTGGGGAAAGGGAGACCAAGGAGTTGGTCCTTAAAGAGGTTCTCATTTCTGCTCTGAGCTCGAGTTTACTTCTCACGGCAGTTTGAAGCCAGTAAATAAAACGCAAGTGGAGTTTGTTCTTTTGTCATCCTTAAGAAAATAAGTTAGAGTGGGTCCTTGCAGTCTGCTGATCCAGGATTGTTTTAAGATACAATTGTTAGGCATGTTTCAAAAAGAAAAAAAGATCTTTCAAGAGCTCATTTCCCAGAACATTACCAGCCAACAGCTCGAATGGGCTCACGCCACACAACAATTGTTGACTAATACTATGTGCTTTGCAAAGAGAAAAAAAAAAAAAAAAAAAAAGAAGAAACAAACTGTTATATGTTTTTTGTTGAGATATATTTAGAGAGCTTTCTTATTGTTAAGGGCTTTAGGAACAATAATCAGTGGTATGTCATTCTGGTATTGTTAGCAAAGTCCTTTCTATTGAATTTTCAAGATGTTGTAAAGTGAGATTATGTGAGTAGCACCTCTGGACACTTTTTCCCATCATTGTGTTGGTATCAATCGCTGACTTCCACTGTTTCTCCTGGTATTAAATGAAAATGTTGTTTCCCACTACGCTGATTGGAGGCTGTATAATGCATGACATAACTGATAACCCTACTGAGATTACACATTGTAAGATTCCAACTGCACGAGAAATTTGGACAACAAAGTAGGTGGCCACTTGGACTGGGATACAAAGTTTAAAAGAGAATGTACTGGGATCATTGTTTCAGCTGAAAAGAAGAAACATTACAAACGGATAATTTACGAGGCTGGTTCCTCAGGTTTTGGGAAAAAGCTTCTTTTTTTATTTTTTCCCTTGTTGTTCTGTGGGGACAGTAGGTAGAATTTATTTTCCAAGGGCAAAGTGTTGCCCTAGGGCTCCTCAGCCTCGCTCACCCCTGGCAGAGCTGTATTAGAGCAGAAACCCACACCCTGCTGAGACTCCTGACATTTTCCAAAGAGGAAATATTAAAATTTCAGTGGCAGAGTGGAGGAGGAGTAAGTTATACTTTGGAATAGCAGCGAGCTGAGAAAGCCAGATTTTTCTACTCTGCAATAAAACCCCCTGAAAATAATGAAAGGTTTTGAGCTGACTTCTGTGTTACACCCCACCAGTACCTGGGCAGCATAAAGAGCAAATGGGGAGTTCCCTCATAGCAGGTTCTGGGTGCTGCCATTCCCTTACACCATGTCAGGTTGTTTTGGTCTTGCACTTGTGCTTCAGAAGGACTTTTTTGGAGAGATGACTGAACTGATCAAAGCCTCTGTGCCATCCCGCTGGTTACCCACTCCTGCTTCTTTTCTCCCAACACCATGACAAGTTTAGGGTGGTTATAGAATTTTGTTGGGTTTTTTTTGGGTGGAGTTTACCCCAGTCCCTCTTCCAGTTCTATTTATTCTTTACACAGTGGCCTTCTGTCCAACTTTGCTGTTTCCTAGGGTGGCATGCTCAGAGCTTGGCTTATGACTGGCACAAGGAGAAGGAGAGATCACTGGCATCTCTCCCTGTCCATCCTCACAGGCAGCAGAGAAAACCATGGAGAAATACTCAGCTACAAGCCAAGCTCCTGCCCTTCAGCACCTCTCAGCCTGGCCTCTGTGCTCAGCCAGGGCAGGGACAAATTCAGACCTGACCCTGGCACTCCTCAGCTGATGGGGTGTTTTGTCCAAAAAGCAGTTCTTGATCTCCCATTCAAAGCTTTTACGGCTGAGTGTAAAGTTGGAGTGAGTTGCTCCGTGCAGTGGTTAAGGTTTTAATAGCTCTTAAGTAATAAAAACAGCAGAGCTGCTTCCAGGGAGTACCAGGGAATCAAGTCTAAATGTAATAAAGGTCTCTCCTTCGTTATGGTGGATTGCAAAGGGTTTTGTGGCTTGTGGTTGCACAGAGCAGAGGGGCTGTGGATCCTTCTGAACCAAAATTTTACTGCACCAGTGTGATTGCAGCTGGCTGGACCTCACACCTCTGGGAGGATGTGAAGTTAGTCTGAGAGTGGCAAAGATTTTCCTCCCTTAAGACCTGAGCCCAAGGCTGGATGCTAGAAAATATTCCTGGCCATGCTCAGATGGGAGATGAATTCAAGAGAAGACCCAGCAGGCCACAGGGTGCAGGGGACAGATTCCAATGGGGCTTGCTCTACTGGACAAGGAGTGATGGTTTGTTTTAAGCTAAAAGAAGATCTATTTAGACTAGACATAAAGAAGAATTTTTTACAATGTTTTTTGTTGAGATATGTGTTGGTCAGGCTGCCCTGGCCCTGGAAGTGTCCACAGCAAAACTGTGGAAGGTGTCCCAGCCCATGGCACAGGGGTTGGAACTGGATGGCCTTTAAAGGTCCCCTCTAGTCCAAACTATGGTATGACTCTATGAAACAGCTGGGTACAGTAAAATATTTTCTTCCTTAATTAGGAAGATCAAAATCCTTCAAATATTTGTAGGAATCAGTTTTAAATTAGACCATTAGGTTTTGTCCTCCAGTGCTTTACATTTATTTGGATGACGGATGACCTGATACTGAGCCCGCTGGGATTTTCACATAAATCCCTCTGAAATTCAGGAGAGGTTGAATGTTTAAATCAATTTTAACATAGCTCATGCCTGAATTTTAATTTTTTTTGCTAATGTATCAGCACTTCAGATGTCAAAAAAACTTTTGATATTTTAGGAGCAAAAGTTGTTGTTTTGGTCTTGCACTTGTGCTTCAGAAGGATTTTTTTGGAGAGAAAACTGAGCTGATCAGAGCAAGATGTGTGGATGAGATGGGAGAGGATCCTCGGAGGATGCTGAGGTCAGGTTTGCACTCTGTGTGTGGAGAAGGCAGCTCACCACCTTCCTCTCTTTTGCTGGCAGCTTTAAAGCAGGAGACCCCACATTGAGCTGCTGCTGAGCCCCCTGATCTCTCTTATCCGCGCTGAAATCTCTCCCTCTGCTTGTGAACCTTTCCAGGAGCTTTTCTAGCAGCAGTTCCTCCAGTGGCCACCCTGGGGAAGGCAGAGGGGCTGGTGTGGCCTGGACAAAGGGGCTGCTTTGCTGCAGGACCACGTTACCCCCCTGCTTGCCTCCCCCCAATTAGCCCGGACCTTAATTGGGGCTGACACGCGCCCGTTGAAAGAGATTCCCCAGGAATTAAAGCGCCGCTCCTCTGGTTTGGGTTGGCTGCTGATGTGAAACATGACATGATCGTGGAGGATTTTCTGAGCTTACCATGAAGCAAGGCTGCCCCAGGTATCAAGCGGGCTTTGTGCTGGGGCTGTAATCATATTACAAATTGAACGCTTCCACATGTGCGCGCTGGCACATCCACCCTCGCCTATCTCGCATGTATCTGCCCCAAGGTACAGATGCTGAGGTCTTGACACAGCATAATATGGATCTCAATATATTTTCCAGATTGCCTTAGCACATGCTAATGAAAATGAGGAGTAAAAGGCCCGTGAGAAGCAGCTGTTTAAAATTTTCTTCAATCCCCGAAAATCAACTTCTTAATTACTGATAATTTAAGCATCAAAATCACCACTAACCCTCTTCTCCCACTAGACCCTCCCAAGCTGGGAGGCCTGCTTGAAGACTCTTGGGCAAAACCTTTTCTTAGAAGTGTAGCTTTTCATCAAATTTCTTCGGCTTTTCTGGAATGAATTAGTATTAAAATAAAGCAGGGAAAAGGCGAGTGCCTGCTGGAGGTGCCTTCTCTCAGACCTCCTGCTTAGACTGCTAAAGCTCATTGTACCACAACACTTCCATATTTCCACAGCACCTTTCATAACAAAAGGTTCCCCAAACTTCCCCAATTGGATTTATAGATATAAATATCTTCAATTGCCTTTAAAATGTGCACTTTCTTGGATCAAAGAAAGCAGGCTCTGCTTCCATCGTGGAAAAGGATCTGTGTTCAGTCTGGTTTGGGCTCGTACCTAGTGGGGCAACCAGTCCCAAGAAAAGTTTAGGCAGTGGTTTTGGGATAGAGGCTGGAAAGATGTTCCATGAGTTCCTGGATCACTGTGTGGCAGTGGGGCCTCTTTCCAGGGATTATCTAAACGTTAGTCTTGTTAAAATCTAAATTCTGGGATAATTTTGTTGAGAATTGTTTTCCTCCAGCAGCAAATAAGTCTGAACCAGAGAAAAAAAAGTAATGGAAAAGAAGGTGTACACAGTACTTATTTTTTACTTTTTATTTGATGTTCACCATCTCCCCAGCCTTCCCTAAATGACTCTGACCTTGAGTTGAGCCTTTCCTTAAGCTGGCACCATTTTCTGTAGAGAAACAGAAGCTGAATTAATCTGGCTCTTGCCAGCCCCAGGCTAGGTGTGCTCACAGACCCACAGAGCCAGTCAATGGATGGGAGCAAGGCTGGTTTTGGCCAGGCTGCAGAAAACATTTTCCTGCTAACTGGAGTCCTGGCAAGGAGCAAGGGCTTTGACGTGGAAAAGGGGGTTTCTGTTTGCTGCTGGATACCTTTGTTTTGTTTAAATCATTACTGGAAGCATCTTTAAAACTGACTTTTCCACAACACTCTACGAGAGAGCAACAAAACCACAACTAAATATAGCTGGAAGGCAGAGAGCACAGTGGAGCCATCCAGGAGCTCACAGTGAGTCTCTACATGGGAGAGACCTGACAGAAACTTTTAAATCTCAAAACATGCACGGAGCAATGGGCCAAACTGAATAGTTGAGCAAAAGCAGCCCTGCAAATGCTTTTATAATAACTTCCCCTCCCATTATTCCACAAACGTACCCATTGGAAACAGCAGCTGACACGGGAATGGTGACTGAGACCCACAGGGCTATTGAGGAGCTGGGCCAGGGTGAAATATTGATTAATCATCTTGTCATGCTGGGGCTTTGCTCAGTTGTGTAGATGGGAATTGAGAGGGTAATGTGCAGCTCCTCCATCTAGGAAGGCTGCTGCATCACATGGGAATGATTTGTTGACTTACAGAAAAGTGCTACAGTGGGGCGAACAGTAGGATGATGCTGAAATGAGCTGAAGGGATTTTTGGAAAGTATTGACTTTCTTTTTTTCCCTCAGAAAAAATTAAATCACTGTAGTAGAAAGCCAGAAACGTCAATCCTCACTCAGCATCTGTTTGCACCTGGACAATTGCACCTGTGTGGTCCATTGGGGAGGGTATGACACAAAGACAAAAACTATCCAGTTTTCTTTGTTTATGAGTAATCAAATCTGGGTTTGCTTTTCAGCTATTCCTCTGGGTGAACAACTCTGGTACTGAGACAAGGCAGTGAAAATCAAGGTCATGGTAAGGGATCTACATGGAGTTGAAGGATTTGTTGTTGATATTACAGAAATATACTTTGTCCCCTCTGCCCATCAAACCCCATGGCCAGTGCTGCTGGGTGGGACACTGTGACAAGAAAATACCAAGTTCCAGACAACCAATGGGAAAATGAGCCCAGGGATTGGTGGCATTTGCTCCCTAATGGTCACCAGAGCTGGTTATGGGCAGGGTGAGCTAACCCTGAGCTCAGCTCAAGGAGTACTTTACCTGGCAGGTCTGTGATAGGTGTGCTGCTTAACCCAGAACTTTAAACCCTGTCTGGAAAGGGAACACTGTCCTACCCTTTCTCCACCTCCCAAACCCTCTTTCATCTAGGGCAGGTGAGGGCAGAGCTGATAAGAACTGTCATTGCATCAAATTAAAGGGGAAAACGATCTGGAAAGCTGTTTGCAGATAAAGCTTGACTTGATTAATCTATTTGTTCTCTGTATTTGGCAGAAATCTAAAACCAAGTTTCACAGTGGCTTTAACTGCCCTAAAAATAATGGCCTATTTATGCAATTATCTGCATGTACGTGGCCATTACCTCAGGCCACTGCAGTACAAGAATATGCACACGGGATTTTTTTATTCATCTATTTACTTTTTTTCCAGGTGGGGTTTAGGCTTCCTGCATGAAAACCATTCCAGTGTAGGTTCTCAGCTTGCCACCAACTCGTGCAGAAGGCTTTTAAGCTGAAGGAGCAAACCAAACAAGCCCACACCTGGGCTGAAGACAAAATGACACACACAGGTTATTCTGAAATATAACTTAAATATCTTATTAAATATCTTATGAGCTATGAGAGGTCTTTGGGCACTGACACAGGCTGAGAGAGGAACACCTCAGCCCTTCCATCTCTGCTGATGAGAAGATCAGCAAGATGGGCATTCCCTGGGAAAATGCTGGCTTTTCTTACATCGCCCCTCCACAGGTTGCTCAGAAGCAGGGATTCCAATCTGATTTCAAAGGGAACACAAATTAAAATGCCCTTTTTTTTCCCTTTTAGACTCTAAAAGGCTCATTTTATGCAATTGAAGGCTAATTTAGCTTCTCAGCCATGGATTTTGATCACTCTGGTGAGTGAATATTTCACTATGCACCAGCCAAGCCGCTTCTTCCCACCCAGCAGCAGGCAGGCAAGACTCAAAGTCAGGGCTCCACAAGTGCCTTTGAAGGTGACACTGCACCAACCTCGTCTGTGAAACGACCTAAATATCCCTCTTTTCCAAGGTAGTGTTTTGAAACATAAAGGACTTTCTAAACCTCTCTAACAGTCAGTCTATTGAGAGGCTCTGGCTCGGGTCCCACATTTCATGGCCAAGTCCAAGACACCTCCCAGTGCCCCATCCTCTGGTTGCCCTCATGACCCCACAGATCCATCTTTGCTCCAAGGGAAATGCTCCTTTTGTTTTTGCTCCCAACTCAGACAAAACCAAGACAAAAAGGAAATGGATCCCTTCAGTTTTGTAGTCCTTTATTATTTTTTTTTAAGTTGATCCTCCCATAGTAATGTACTGAAATGCGTAACAGTTACATTGTACAAAGCATTTAAAGAAAGTACCTCAACTTGCCGATTATTTCAAAATGAGATTATAAACAAAAGGAAAAATAAATCTGGTCCCTCACTAAAGGCCAAAAAAACCCCCAAAAAATAACTGAATACCTTCCGTTATTTATTTATTTTTTTAAAACATAAATTTGGAACACTTCATCTTACAAATAGGATTAACATGAACATAACATCACACAAGCTCGCAGACAACCAGCATAAAATATTGGGTACAGTTTTTTTAATCAGAAGAATCATGCTTTCATGAAGAAATTATAACTGTTTATACAATCGAATCAATTTACTGTATTACAAAAAAAAAAAAACAGAACAAAACTAAGTCGCATCTATTAGTTATTTAGTTCATTAAAAGGCAAAAAAAAAAAAAATAAAAGAGGAATGTAAGAAAATTTCAAACACTGTTTTGCACTCCCATATACACAGATCAGTTCACCTCACTCTTTTTGGAAGTACATGGGTGCCTTACGTCGTAACGCAGTGGGGGACTGGAGCAGTGCTGTTTGTTACAGGAACAGTGCTATTGTAATCAACAAACAATCGTTTGCCAACAAATAAATACACGGTACACACAACACAAAGGAGAAATTAAGAGGGTAGGGGGAAAGGAAACAATACAACAAAATAGTGACATGATTGTCGAAAATTAAAAAATCTCCTTACAATGATTCGAACTAGTGGTGCTGTCGATGAACGCGGTGCTTTCACGGAATTATCTGGATGATTTAGCTTCTTGGAGTAGTGAACATTCATAGTTTACAATATACACAAGCCTCTTATGTATTGTTTCTTAGAGTTCTTTCTTTTTCTGCCATTTTTTTTTCTCCTTGTTTTTCCTTTTTTTTTTAAACAATGCAGTTGAGAAGGTAAAAGAATTACGGAGAGAACAAAATATTCCCTGTTACTTCTTTCTACATTTACGATGGATAGTGTGCATTTGATAGAACTATTTTCTTTCCTTGAAGGGCTAAAATGCATAAAGCTTTAATGAAGAGATTTGTACATAAAAGCAACTGTTCCCAATCCTGTGTCAAACTATCTTATACAAAAAGAAAATCCATTCAGTTCCTACTTTAAAGGAGTGCCCATGTGTGTATCAATGCAGTCTTAACCCTCCTGCCCCTGCCCCTCAAAGCCGGGTGAACTGGAAGACACTTTTTCCCGGCCCCGTTTACGTAATCCACTGAAACAATTTTAAATTTTTATTTTTTTTTAAAGTCGCATTGATCCTCCAGAAGTCAGCAGCTGCCTTTGCTGTGCAAAACAAAATATTGAGAATAAATAGTTTCTTTCTTTTTTTTTTTTCTTTAAAATTATTCCGTTTAAGGTCACCGGACTTTAAATGAGTGACCCTGCAGATTTATAAGGCATTCTGCTCAGCAGTCTTTTAAATAGTCATATACGAAAGAGCCATGCTACTGGTTTGGACTTGGTCCCATCCTCGGAACGACTCCGCGCTGTCATACGTGGCTGATGGACTGGATGGCGCTGGATTCCGCGGCGGCTCTCGCCATACTGTGCCACATGTTGGGAGAACTGTGGGGTGCAGAATGGAGGGAGTCCTTCTCGGAGAGAGAGAGCATCATGGCATAGGCCTGCATGGGGACAGAAGAGGGACAAGGAGGTCACACTCCTGAGCTTGGACCCGCGCCACCCGTGCGCGGCCAGGGCGGCAGGCAGGATACAGCCATGGGGCTCAGCTTAGTTACAAAAAAACCCAACTAAATGCTTTAGGTAAAAACCACTGTCAACCCCTTCACTGACACTTTTGACTCACTAATAGTAATAATAATTTCTGCTTTCATCTGGTTTCACAAAGCTCAGAGGAACCTTTAATAGTTGACAAGGTCCCAAAGTCTCCTTTGCCTTCAGATTCTTGGCACAGGAGTCTCTTTTCAAGAGGCTGAGGAATCACATTATCCCTTGTCTCGTCCTGTATTTCACCAAATGTAACAGTCTCCTTTGCTGACCTTTCCTACATGCATATTCTGCAGTTTTTAAAACAGGAATCTTTCAAAGGGGCTAAAAAACCCAATTTTAATTAATTAATGTTTAGAAAACGGCAAAAAATAGCACGAGGATGCCATTTCAGTTATTGCTGTTTGTAAAACATGCTGAGGAGCTAAAGGTGGTACCATCCATCAAAAAAAAAAAAAAACAACCAAAAAGCCAAGCCAGCCAGAAGATCAAGTCACATCCCTGTGAGGCTGCAGCTAAACTCTGCAGCATCAGTGTCAGCAGAGTGGGACTAGTTCTTATTGTGGCATTTCTGGGGACAGCAGGCAGAACAAAAATAGTAAAAAAAAAAAAGAAAAAAGTATGCAAGTCCTCTGTTCTCAGGGACCAGAGCACCCTGCCATGTCTCTGGGGTGCAGTGGGATGTTGGGTGAGCCTGAGGTTTGTGGACATGGAGCACAGCCCTGTCTGACAAAGCTGGAACAACCCTGCCTGCCACACACTAACAGCTTAATCCTGCGGGCATTTGGTGACAGAAATATTTTAACTGAGTTAAGCTTTTACCTGGGATTTGGATTTCCTGTACAATGGTTGCTTGAGGTCCTCTGGCAGCTGGGAAGCATTGAAAGCTGCCAATTCAGCTTCACTGTATTGATTTTCTTCCATTTTCCTCATTTTGAGGCTATCTGTGAAGTGCCTTATGTGGTCCAAAGCTGAAAGTCCAGTCTTATTGTACTCCTCTTCTTTATACCTACAAAAACACCACGGAGGTTTTAAATGTCAATTAAATGATCCTCTCTGCGTGCCCTCATCTTAGATTTACACATCTGAGAAATTTCCCCCTTTTCCACATCCATAAACCACTTTGCCTCATGGAATGGCAATCCTGAAGTAAAAGTAATTCCCTTTTCTGCTCCAAAGAAAGGGCAGTTGAGTGGGGGAGGGAGAGTTTGTCTCTCTCATGGTGTCTCCACAGCCTTTCACAAGGCCATTATGAGAGATCCAGGACGGCTCGCGGAGCAGATAACGTCTCTCCCATGGAACTGTCTCACCCTGCTTCCTGTCTCACCCAGAACCTCACAATAGCTCCCCAAGCACACTCAGTTTTCCTAACAAGGGCTCCAGCCTGCACGAGGAGGCTGAGAGCAGGGCTGGTGCTGACCCAAACACGGACGCACGTCGCTATTGTGAGTGGGAAGCGGCCGCTCCGCAGCGGTTCCCACGGCAGCCGGTTTGGTGCTGGCACTCCTGCGTGGTTTATTGTTCCCATCCCGCCTATCGGGCACACCAATACTCGGAAGGAACCAACCTGCCAGGGGAAGCTTTGCAGTTCATGTCCAAAGCACTCGTTTCCTCATAATCCTCCTCGGGAGTGCCCTCGTGCATGTCGCTCGTCGCGGGCTCTTTGACTGCCTTCCCTGCCACTTCGCTCTCCTCATCCTCTTCATCCATCATTACTTCATCCTCTGCCTCCTCGTCGTCCAGCAGATCCGAGTTCTGGCTGGCTACCATGGCTTTTTCATCCTTAAAGTGGCTGCCATTCATTCTGAAAGGAGCAAAACAAATGCAAGCTGTAAACACAGATCAGATATGAAAGCTCCTCATGGGCAGCCTCTTGGAGGCAGAACTGAAAAACATCTCTCCCAGCAGAATAAAGTCATTTCTGCATTTTATATCTTGCTTAGCTTCAGACATTCATGCAGCATTGGAGAAAATTCCACTCAGAAATCAGTGGGACGTTACAGCACCATCAGCATGGGATTTTCCTGTTATCCTGCTAAAACTACTGTTCTAACAAGAGGCGAGTTCAGATAACCATTCCAAATTTTCCCATGCATTATTTCATCTCAAGTTTCCAATCATACATGTAGTCTGGGCAAAACAACTCACTGCCTTTGAACAGAAGCTGTAGGGGCCAAGAAACTTTGAAAATCGATCTGGCATTTTTTAAAAAAATGACATCCAATATTGCATTCAGAGTTTTAAAGTCAAAATTATATGTATAATTAATTTTGCCCACTACCACCCCTCTGGAAACCATATTGCTTCACTGAATGTATGGATTTCATACATGGGAAGGTAAGGCATTTCAGCTGGAGACCTGAAGAGTGGTCTGCAATGTCACCTCAATGTTGAACTAGGTTATTGACTCATTTGAAGGGTAAAAAGCAATGAAAAGAAAGGTCATAAGGCAATTTAAGTGCATTTATTCTTATTAAATGAGTAATTACAGCAATACACACATGGAAAACCATTTGGTCTACAAACTGTTATTACGCTGCCCTTTGCTCTCAGACAATGACTTCTCTTAACTACTTCCTACGGGATTTTTATCAAGGGCATAATACCCACGCTGAAGTAGGGGCTCGTTTGGTAATGGTCTCAACCCTGTAGGATTCAGACTGCATTGTCTCCATCACATCAAATGAGAACTAAAGAAATCCAACACGGCCTCAACGAACACCCAACCAGAGGCACGGGGACGTGAACGAGCTGCATCCAGTGGAGCCCCCCCAAAATTCGTGCTACCACCGTATCTGCCCCCACCACGTCATGCAGCACAGAGGCCTTGATTCATCTATTGTTCTCATTGTGCAAAAGGTCCTTAACTCTTCCAGGAATACAGTTACAAAAATGGAAACCTTATTGTCCGCACGCAGTTCGCCTCAGACTCCACGTGCTTCAAACTGTGCGGGACAATATGGGATAGACCCAACGTTGGAGCAAGATAAGATGAGCCCTCACAGCCTTGCTGGTGTTTAACATTTGACTTTCTGAGGAGCAAAGCTGGTCTCTGCCACAATAATAGCACCATTTTCCTGAACATATTAGAGTTTCATCTATTTTCCAAGCAAATTCCAGCTGACTGCCATGAGTTTAGTATTGCATTGAAGAAAGCTCTAGGGAACAGTCTGTCTTTAGAAGAGTATCAAAAAAATCTGAGGTTGTGCAGAACAGGGAGAGCTGAAGCAGCCGCCTCCCTCTAAGATCATCAGAGAAATATCTCTTTATCATCTTTTATTTAAATAGGCAGAAATAAGAAATTGTTGGGCTCAGTCTGGGCTGCCAACTTGCTTGTTATGCTCAATTGAGGCCGCTAGAAATGAAAGGGAGATGGACTACAACCAAAGTAACAAAAGCCATGTGATTAAGAAAACAGATTCTCTAATTATGCTTTCAAATGCAGCAATTTGCCAGGGATAAAATATCCGTCAAGAGCAGTCTGAAGTGCCAAATTTAGAAAGGAAACACTGCACAACCCAGCAACCTTTCCACTTTGCTGACTTCCTGTCGGAGGACATGTTGAGACCAGATGTGCAAGAAAAAAAACCCAAGCCCTCATTGCCAATCAAGATGGAATGAAATTTGAATATGCATGTAATCACTTAATCCAATACCATAGCGGAAATTGTGTCGTGTCCACCCTTTTTATCCCTTCACAAAGGCATCAAGAAATTGAGGAGACAGCAAAGTTTGCCACCAACAGCAAGAATTTTTTGATGTTGATAACGTAATGCCAATTCAAAAAGGGAAAATAATGCATAATGCAACACCAATCCCAAAGACATATGTGGGAGCTCCGTCCCACAGCCTTTTCTGCTTAGCTGTACTTTTATTAACTGAAAATATTTAGAAGTGGTCTCTCTTCTGTTAGTTCAGAAGAATTCAAACACCCATATACTTAATAAATCTTAGTAGAAAAAGCTCTTTCACGTGCTGGAGCTCTGTGGACTCCCAGCGCCCACCCGCAGCCTCACGGGCTTTTGGCTACTCAGCATCTTTCTTGGGATTGAGTTACTTACGGGAAAGGACTTCCAGCTACAATCTTTCATTTGATCCAAGAATTTAGCCCGGTCTACTTTATTAATTACACATTTAAATTGCACTTAAATCCTAAGGCTCCATGCATCTAGCCACAGGATGTAGAATTCACCTGTTCTGCCGTGAATGTAAAGAGAAGGAATTTTTCAGCAGGCTTAAATCAATGGCGGGAGCCTGAAACTGAGAGCTCCAGATACAAGGAGAAATGTGTTCACAGATGGAATCTCTTGTCCAGCATCTGCCACTTGGAACATCTTCATACCCAGTGGGGAGAGAATCAACACATTTCTTTTCCTGAGACACCAAGGTGGCCACTGAATCAAACAGATTCTGAAATAACTCTGGCCCCAGACACCATCAAAAGTGAACAATCAGTTCTGCAGACCTGGAAAAGGAGTGGTGGGCACCTCCTGACGGCAGATCAGACACAACTCACCTCTCCTCTGAGTTTCGGGGGGATTGATTGTTGTGGTTGCTGTTTCCAATAAAATTCCTAATTTCTGTGAAGTAAGAGTCTTCCTTGTCATCTAGGATTGCCCCTGTGCTTTCCAGTTCTGAGTGAGGTGAAGATGTTGCAGTACCTTAAAGCAAAACATACGATGTCTGTTGCTGCTCCTTTACATTTTCTATATTTAACCATTTAAATCAAAATGAAATTGAAACTCTGCTTGATATAGGTGAGAGCCAAAAGCTGGTCAGTGTGAACTATCAGCTTTTGGCCATAAAACCAGTAATTAATGGGCAAAGGTGATTTCCAGCCAAAATGACTGGGTTGCATGCTGGGTACCATTTCCATGATTTATCATCACTTTTGCCATGTCTGTATTTCAACATCTCCCTCCTGCTGCTTGTGATTCCAAGACTGTCCATTGATAACTGTCCTCCTTAGACCAATGGCTCAACTGAGCAAATGGAACTTAATTTTTAATCTATCAATTATGCAGATTTGTTCAAAACATGGACCAGCCATTGGCATATTCACTGAGAGCCCAGTGTCATGTTCTCTGAGCATAGGGAAGGGACAGCTCTGCACTGACTGCATGCCCATGGTTGTCTCCACTGAGGCAAAATGCAGACTGAAAGGACTGCAGAGAGGGTTTTCATTAAACCCTGCAGACACCCAAGCCAGCCCAATGCCATCCCCTCCTGCCACTGCCTGTGCTGCTGCTGTGCAGTGACCAATTTGCTTTGGGGCTTGAGAGGCACCATTAGCTCCATAATAGCCAGCGCTTTTCAGCTCCTGACAGTGGGAATATTTCAGAAGGTGCCAGGAAAATCTTTCAGAGTGCCCCCTGAGACTCTAAATCTAGGACTCCTATTGAGAGCCAAGTGATTGCAGAGATGGGATTAAACCAATTTTCCCAGTCTGTTCTCTAGACGCTATGGGTCGGCTTAATTAAAACCAAAAGAAAAGACATCATCCAGTGGTCTTAAGTTATACGAGGGGAGAGTTTATGCTGGGATTTTCAAAGCACTTTAAACGTCACCAGAGCTTAGGCACTTACATATTTTGCTACTCCCCACTCGTTGGAGCAGCGTGAGCCTGTGGCAGCACTGACAGGGAAGGGGCAGTCCCTGCACATGGGACAGGGAGCAGGCTGGGGAGGGAAGAGACAGGAGGGAAAAGACACAACATACCAGACATGTTGCCGTTCTCGTGCTTTTTTAGATGTCTGTCAAGGTTGGTTTGTTGACCAAAACACCTGTCACACAAGTGACACTTGAATGGCTTCTCTTTATTGTGGATGTTGCGCACATGTCTCTGCAGGTTAGAGGATATGCTGAAGGATCTGTCACAGTATTTGCATCTGAAAAAAACCAACAAAACAAGCGGGCAGGGAAGAGTTTGTTAGTAGCTGGAAATGTAAGATTCGTCCTAAGATACACCAAGAGCCTTCTGGGCTCAGGCTCAGCACCCAACCACAGTTCCTTGTTCCCTACTGAGGCTCAATCCTCCCTGACATAAAGACAAATTTTGGCTAACTAGAGAGCCGTGCTCTTGGAATGGAGACACAACTTCTATGGTGGGGTTTTCAGCTTTAATTCATATTAGACTTTATATTTTAAGTACTGCCTCTAGCAATGAGCATAATATTTCTGAGCTAATGACATCAAATTAGCTATGGTAATTGAGTCCCATGTTTTTAAAACTGTTGCATGCAAAGTTGGGAAGTTTGAAAACAGTAGAGCAATAACTCTATTGTTTCATGTGCTGCCAATACAATACAATTAAACACTTTTGGAAAAAACATGAAACAGATCTCTTCTAATGCTCAAATAAGGTAAAAAGGGCTATTTCTTTTCCTATTCTAAATTATACTGTGTGATTAAATCTTTTCTTGAGGAATTAGCTTGCTTGATTGCTAATCCCAGAGGAAATTCGGTTATCTTGCAAAAACCAGCAATAAACAATCCCAACCTTTAATACTGTGCCAATGTGAGTAGTTTAGTCTATCACTCTGGTACCAGAGGCATCAATTTTCATACTCTGCAGCGATTTGGAGTCCCTAAAGCCTTTACTGTATTGCTCTTTAAGCCATTACTAAGTCATAGTATAACTATTCCAAATTCTCTGGCTGGCAACCAGCCAAGAGTCTTCACCACTTTAGTTTTTCAATCTTTTACTTCTCCCGTGCCTCTCTTACACTTGTCAAGGATGTAAAATTTTTTTTAGTGCTGAAATCACCCATTATGCTACTAATTGCTTGTGGCTTTTATGCAGTGGACGGGTATAACATGCATCAAGACCTCCCTTCAATAAAATTAGATGTGAATCTCATTTCCCAAAGAGACTAGATGCAAAAAACATTGTTTCCTCACAAACAATGAGCTTACTCTGCTCTTTACAGCTCATAAAATGCAGAAATCTGTGCATTTGTTTTACTGGAACATGAACTGGCCTCTTTCCAGTTTAAATTAGCCTTTCATTTTCAATAAGGTGAAGCTTTATACACATTTCTACATGTGACCGTCCTGGATTCAGTATCACACACATGTTCTTATCAACAGGAGAGTACACCCACATGGGTTTTGGTTAAGCAGACCCCAGAAAGGATCCAGATTAGGCAGGAAACAAATAAATACAGTAATGCCTTTGCAACCAGGACCTTTCAGAAATCGGATGACTGACAAATCACCCAAATTTAGGCTGCATATAACACCGTGGAACTCCAGCAAAAAACATTTTTGTAATGGAAAATAGTCCATGAGCCCTACTGAACATCACTTCAGTCACACTGGTTCAGCAGTGCCAGCCACCCTGCCAGCAAAGGCAGGACTTGGGGGTTGTGTTGGGAAGCTGCCCCAGCCAAAAGGACTTTGTTAAAACCAAAACTCTCCCCCTTTCTGCAGCTGCAACATCGAGTATCAGCACAAAACTCTGACACCAAAATGCAATGGTGGGTCCAAAGCTAAGGAGGAAGGGCTGGAGCTGGTCCAGCAAGGGTGTTGGATTCCCTGGCTTTATCCAGAGAAAATGTCTGCACTGGAAGGGACCCCAAAGCTTGACCACAGCACAGACAGGGGTGAGGTGTGGTACCTGTAGGGCTGCTCTCCAGTGTGCGTCCGCAGGTGACGGGTCAGGTTTGCAGATCTTGGAAAAATCTTGCCACAGTATCTGTGATAAGAAAATGTTTGATAAGACAACACAACCTTCAGTGGCTTCATCCCAGTTTGAGCTGGATGCACAGCCCGAATGGAATCATCACAGCATGGTCCCATTGCTTTGGTGCAACATCATCCCAATAAAAGCACTCTGCAAATGTAAGGGATCCACACAGACACAAGAGTGGGGCTGGAACTGCTGTCACCAATCAGATTTGCTTGTGCAGAAGCAAGGGTTCTATGAAAAACCTGTTTCAAAGATCACCCCAAGGTTCTAAGCCCACTGGGTGATTATCAGCCTCATTCAGATTTGGAATCAAGAGAATCTGTTATTAAAGCCTTGGATTTCTGCCTCTGTGTAAGCAAATTTCAAACCTTTCAACCAATTCTACGTGTCAGCAAACGTGACACCGCTCTGTGCATTGAATAGGATCAGAGCAGACAAGACTCAAAGACCTAATCCATCAAGGTATGTTTCTATAACAACATGTCTTCAAAGAAGGTGACATGTTTTCAAAAAGATCAGATAAACCGATATGCCAGTGTCAAACGCCTGCACATTCTGGAGATGATATAGAGACTTAAGCAGTGCAATTTAAAAACCATTCTCCAAACTCGATAATATGTCACAGGAAAAATAATGGCAAAAAAAAAAATTATTGTGAGCTCTCCCCTTCATTCAAGTTGCATGTTAATATGCAGTTTATAATTGGCCCATTCTGTTGAGGACATTTTTGCATGGGGACAGAGCACACACAGCACTCTCTTAAGCGAATGAGGGTGGTGGCAGCTCCATGCAATGACTTTGAAGATTGCATCCCTTCACTTTTAACATCCCATTTATTTTTTTCACAACGTGATGCATAAGCCTTCAAAATACCCACACAGCTAATTCCACTCTCCTGGACAAAGCTCCCATTCATTTTGGGTGCACATTCAATGACTATCTTCATTGTGGGGTTTTTTTTTTTAAGTCTGTACACACAAGTCCTAATAAGTCATGTATTTTATCACTGATCCCTTTGGATATTAAAACCAGAAGCCAGAGAGAAAACACGTCTGTAGTTTATGATCAAAAAAATCAATTATGAAAGCATGCTTTTATATATGAAAGTGATGAGAAAATTTGGAAAAAAAAGAATTGTTTATTTAACGGTTTCCACCTCATTTATCAAACCACTGTGATACAGGGTGATGCCTTAGGATTTAGCTTTTATATTTTTCAAATCTTGTACTGCTTTCGTGTATAACTCTAAAACTCCATATACAGTGTTAGTTACTGTCTTCTACTGACAAAACAGTTCCTCTCTGGGCCTGAAACTCAAGAAGACATGTAAACAACAGTGAATTGGGAGGGGCAAACTTGGAGTAAATTACTTCATTACCTGAAACTGTAATTGGAGGATTAACCTCTGATATGTAAATGGGCCAAACTTATAATTGTCTGAAAAACTCGTGACTGTTGCCCATCTTGGGTGTAGCCTCTGGGAGGCTTCTGACAGCCCAAGGTGTACCTACTGAAGGCCTTTAACAAATACCTGCTTTTATTCTCTTAATCTTATCCAGCCTCTGTTCTAGGCAGCCACTCTAAGGCATCAAGGGAGAGCCCTTTGTTTCGTAACACCAATAATTTAATAAACAGAATCATAGAATCACTGGGTTGGAAGAGACCTTCAAGATCATCAAGCCCAACCCAGCCCCAACACCTCAATTAAACTCTGGCACCCGGTGCCACACCCACCCTTGTATTAAACACATCCAGGGATGGTGACTCTAACACCTCCCTGGGCAGACCATTCCAGTACTTTACCACCCTTTCTGTAAAAATCTCTTTCCCAATATCTAACCTATATTTCCCTTGGTACAGCTTGAGGCTGTGTCCTCTCATTGTGTGTGAAGAGTCTTCCTTGTTATCTTGGATTGCCCCTGTGCTTTCCAGTTCTTGGAGAAAAAGAACAACCCCTCCTGGCTACAGGCACCTTTCAGGGAGTTGTGCAGAGTGATGAGGGCAGCCCTGATTCTCGTTTTCTCCAGGCTGAGCACCCCCAGCTCCCTCAGCTGTTCCTCACAGGGTTTGTGTTCCCAGCCCCTCACCATCCTCACTGCCCCATCTGGATGCCCTCAAGCATCTCAAAGTCCTTCCCAAACTGAGGGGCCAGAACTGGGCACAGCACTCAGGGTGTGCCCTCACCAGTGCCCAGTACCGGGACAGAACAACCTCCCTGCTCCAGCTGGCCACGCCATTCCTGATCCAGGCCAGGAACCCCAAAGGGAAACGCTCTCCACGCTGGGCACGGCGAGCCCAGAGAGCCTCTCTGTTGGATTTCAGAGCAGGGGGTTGCAGTGGTACCTGCAGGTGTAGCGCTCCTTGCCCTTGCGCAGCAGCGTCTCGGGCAGCGCGCTGGGCGGCGCGCGGAAGTTGAACATGGACGGCACCGACTGGATCAGCTCGCTGGCCTCGGGCTTCAGGGCGCTGAAGCTCTCCAGCTTCTCGGCCATGTTCTCTATGGCTGACACCTGCAGCAGGAGAGAGCACAGAGCCCACCACCGTAAGTAATCTCCTTGGATTTCTACCCCCACCGGCAACCCGAAATGCAGAGAACGTCAACTGACAAGTGAAAGAAGAAAAAAAGGAAAAAAAAATTCAGTGTAGATTTGCAGTCTTGAAAATTATGGGTCATGAGAGTAATAATCAGCCAGTGTTCATGTCTTCTTATTTTTAAGCCCCAGCTCCTACAAAATTCCAGGTTTTGCAGTCACGCTCTGTGGTTGTGTGCCTACCAGTCTATGCAATCCCATCTACAGAAATCATTGAATATTTATTACCAAATGAACAGAAATAACTGAACTTCCAATTTTATTTTTTTAAGGACTTGCAGAGGACGCATATTGCAGAGGAAACCTTATGAACACTGTAGTTCAACGAAGGGATGCAACAATCCAGATCCAAAGAGGCTCCATCAATGTCCCAGCCACATCCAACCACCCAGTCCAGTGTTGTAGCCCATCACAGCCAAAGACAATTAAACAAACACAGAAGAAATGAAGCTTTGGTGGGTTTGGTGCTCTGTATTCACATTCCCTGTTAGATGCCTATGCTATTTTTCCACCTCTTTATATTCTTGCTCTACCTCTAGTTGCTTGTAACTCCCATGTGCTTTGGGATGGCTCCACTCTTGATTAGCTGTCTGTAATTTGCAGGCAGTGGGGATTAAATAATTTCTGGAGATCAGTTTCCTTTTAGTTGTCTGGAACTGACCATGAAAAGCTCCTCCAAAACCTCAAACATTTCCACTTGAAGAGTTCAAGAATGCAGCTGAGCCTACTGACAGGTGAGAATAACCATCCACCTCTCCATAACACCACAAACAAATGAAAAAAAAAAGAAAGCCAAGCTCTCACCTACAGAGCACAAAACCCATAGCATGAGCCCTGTGCAAGATCTTGCTTGTAACAAAGAAGGAAATTATATGAAAGACAAGATGTTGAACCCTTCTCAGCTGGAAAACCTCCACAGACTGTTCTTCAAAATCCATAAAAGGCTCCTCTGATTGTTGGAAAACTGAAATTTTAATTGGAAGGACTGGGAATTTTTGCAGGTTTATTTAATTTTATTTTCATTGGCAGAATTACACGGTTGTCTCCTGGCATGACTATTTCCATGATGGTTAGCTCTGCCTTTGGGCTGGGTTGTTTTTTTCCCTTTAGCCTGTAGCCTGCCCTCTCATTTCATGCTCAGATTCCTAATGCTGAGTACAAATTGCAACGTACAGGGTACCACTGCCAATTTGCCAAATGTCTTTCATCAAACACAGTGGGAAAAAAATAAAAAAATCTCAGAGGGAAGTCAAGATACATTTACTTGTCAGGCAACAAATGTGAAAGCATTGCGAGGCACTAAGGGCTGTAAGCTCTGGGGTTTGATTCATAATCACTCAGCTGCTAAAACATTCTCCACAGATGCAAGTGGACAGCACATTTGTCAATATGAAGGATTTTGACATGTACTGATCACAGGCATGAGATATGTAATGATGATGCTGCTGGGAGAGGAGGTAATTCTATCTCGGCACCGAGATGTCATTATCAACCCATACACCTCAACATTACCATATATTTCTTTTTATACGACTTCATATTCTCCTTTAGTTGGAATTGATTCTTAAAGCTTTAAAAATAATCCTTCCACTACCTTTAATTCCTTCTAATTGCTCCCCACAAAAATTCACTCATCTATTTTACAACTGCTGAAAATAAATGGTTTGAATGAAAAATGCCCTTTGGGCTGATTAGCAATGACAAGACAGAGCAGGGGTTATGATATCATATATTTATGGTGAAGAATAATAAGGGTACTGAGAAGTATAATAAATGTTTTATTTATGTATATTTAATATTCAAGTCCATTTCATTATCTAGTGGGTTTAAATCATTTTTGGATCACAATTTCTCATGCACATGGTGCCCGCCAGTAATATATTAAAGCAACTATTTTCCCCTTTACATTTAAAATGGCTTAGTCATGCTGATTTTTGTTTTAGTTCTTATTTCCAGGATTTTGCAGAGTAGAAACTGAGATACTCTTGTTTCATGAACAACAACACAGACCAGCTCTACCTCCAACACTGCCTCCAGGATTACATCAGTCCCAAAATAGGTATGAAATCAGCACCTAATCTTAAATCCCTCATCCAGAGGAAACACGAGCACTTCCAATTATTCTAAAGTATTACTCGCTTTCTAAAAATATGTTTCTCACCATAGGAATGACTACTGTGCTTGCTGTTTTGCTGTTTGGTTTTTTGGCTTTTTTATTGTTTAAAGCCTGACTTATGTGGTGACCTGGTATGATTTATGTTTTTCAAGAACTGCAGCAGCACCAATGGGAAGTGTTTGGCCCCACAGCTTCGCTGATCCAAGGCACTGTCACTCCACTGCTATCAGGATAATTATAGCTGGTACTATCTGCTGCAGTTAGGGCTCCCAAGAACCAAAATTGGGGCGTTTTCTAAAGAAGTCCTGCAGTGTGTTGGTGCTCAGAGCCTTCAAGATGCAAATCCCTACTGTGAGATGGGTCCCTGGGCTGTGGGGGCATTTTACAGCTCATGAAATCCTGCAACCCTGATCCCCAAAATGCTGTCCATCGCCTTCAGTGCAGGCAGACAGCCCCTGCTCACAGTCTACTTGCAAAACAGCAGCTGAGCAGTGAGAAATCCAGGGGGTTTGCATTGAGGACTCACTCAGACACCAAAATTCCAAGCATGAATTCTAAACCTGCCACGTGGGCTTTTGGAAGGTGGCGCTTGGTGCCAAGCAGGGGCTCCAGGGGACAAGCAGGAGGGTGGGCAAGGGACAGATCCTCCAATTACCCCCCACCAGCACAGGGAGGTGCAGGAGCATTAACTGGAGGCTGCATCCCTGTTACAATATTGAACATTGGCCGCTGCTCCCATTCACTTGGCTAAACCTTTTCAAACCCATTTCTACTTCTGCCAAGGAGAGTTCACCAATTTAATTAGGTGCATATGAAAAGATACTGGCTTTTGTTCCTGCTGAGCCTTTTGCCTGATATTTTTTGTGGGGGTTTTTTTTTGGTATTGTTATCCCTAATGAATAACCATTCCTCATTCAGGTTCTGCTCACCATTCATGGGCTCACGGAGCTGAGGCACAGCCCCCTCAGGCATTTTTTTCCCAGCTGAAAAAAATCAAAATCTACTTAGCTTCTTTTTGAATGGAAGCTGTTCCCTACCTGTGATCATCATTGTTGCACTTTTCTGTGTCTTTTCTAATCTTGCTATGGCCTTTTTGAGAGGAACATTAGCTGTATTCAAGACCTGAAGCCACTATTACATAATGATGTTTTCAACTCCTTTCTGCTAAGCACTCAGGTGATATTTTCATAAGACTACCAACTTCAAGATCTTTTTCCTGAATGACAGGAGTTAAAAGTCACACTTTCCCCATGGTATTAATGAGTATTTACTGACATTGACTTTCATGGTTGTTTTAATCCTGGTGTCTCAGCTTTCTCTGAATCTCTGCACAATCTTCATAGTCAGTTCTGGATTTGTGTACTCGCAGTGAACAGCCACAAACTCTCTGCCTGCTCACCCTTCTTCCTATGGCATTTACAGACATATGCCACGGTTCAGCCCAGTGACACTCCAAGGTGGACCCACTGGTAATTTTCAATGATTGTAAAAATCACAATTTTGTTCTTCCCCTTTCCCCGCCCCGGCCCCCCTTCTTTTTTTAATGACTAAATGTTAACCCAGGAGATGACTTTCCTTCTTCCACAATGAACCTCCCTCTTCTAAAACACACCTGAAATAGCTGCTCTTGCTTACAAACACTCTTACTACGAATGGCAAGGCAAGACCTGCCTCCAAAGGAGTTGTGTTGGCCATGGAGATGCTACTCAATCCACCAGCTCCTGGAGAGAGGTGTTGGTGGAAGTGCCTGTCCTGGGCGTTGGGTGGGTGGTCATGGTCACCTCCCCTCTCCAGGGATGGTCCCTGGGACCACCAGGGAGGCAGGTGTGTGCCTGAAGACACCAGCTGTGCTCTCAGGGGGTTCTGCACCCCAACCCAACACCCAAGGGCTGTGCTGATCCCTGAATGGGGCACGAGGAGGGGAAGCACTGCTTGACCCCAAGGATTGGATTAGTGGGATTGCCATGCCCATGGAGGAAGCCCTCTGAGGAGGCAGGAGAGGGGGAAGATCCTGTTACACATTTTCCACACAGCTATTGCCTCACGGACAGGTCACGTGCGCCCCTAATCTGCCATCAGTGAATGACAGTGTTTTATATAGAACAGTAACTTTTGATTTACACATATAAGAGTTGTTGATTCTATCTGTGTCCAGATGTCTGGAAAAGGAAGCAGCTTTCCCCCACCTCCCTGAGAGGCTATTAACCTCCGACTGACGCAAACTAATGTGCAGTCACAATTCCCCAGCTCCGACTCAAAAATGCAGACATTACCATAATCGGCTAAAACAAGTATTTATAAACATTTCAGCGGGCAAGATATCATCAGCAGGGGCCTTGAACATTTGTCTTAAAATTTATTAACCAACCCAAGAAAAAGTGGCATAAATAAAGTGAAGGTTTGCTGTTGCTGCTTTTTCAGAATAACCTGATGATGTGAAATAATCTCGCAGACAATGCCATGAATTACATGACCTCCTGTTTGACAAACGTGACTGCTTCATTGCTACTATCACAAAAACAACTGACTTTATGGCCAGACCTCATGGGAAAAAAAACTGTTCAAGTGTTTGCTTTCTATTTTTACTACTGTTATTTGGGGAACTCTTCAAAATCCAACTGCTAAAGCTCAGCATTTCTCCCTTCCCCAGCTGAAGTTATAATGTTGCCTCTAAAATCTGCAATTTGTGAATCGTGTTGTCTTGAGTGTATTTGGACAGCCAGCCCTGGAACTTGGCTGAGTTATATTCACGTTCAAGAGACCTATCACATGTGGCTGAACTTTATGAAGCAGTAGCAAGAAACTCCTTCTGAGCTGCAATATGCCTCCAGAATAACTGGATTTGTATGAATACAGTTGGTGGGGATTAAGCTCAGTTAGCAGAATGGATCATGCCCTAAAACTAAGCCCAGTAAAACAAAAGCCTTGTTAAGGCACTCACCAAATTCCTTTCCATTTATTTATAAAATTGTTTTAATTATTTACAATGGTTCTTTCTAAAGCAAATATCGTCTGCCTAAAATTACAGAACCTCCTTAGAGCAACCTTCTCCTGATGGGACCAAAATGGCATAAAGAGATCAAATTAATCCTGATCCATTCAAAACAGATGTTCATTGATTTGCACCATAGGGCTCCTGCCAAACAATGAAAAACCAATCTCAAATAATCTTGAAATATGTGGCACATGCAAGTGGGAATTGAGATGGAAAGGCTTGTGTGACATAACCAAATCTCTCAAGATGGAGATTCATCCATGAATCAGCATCCTGCTCAGTCACTTCATGTTTTAAACACCTATTTCTGCTGGAGCTGCCCAAAGCGTGAGCACAGCCAGGAGACATACACTCACAAAAGGAGCAGAATGATGGAAATTTGAGGGCTAAGCCAAAATCAAGGAAATCAGACAGAAGAAACAGACTGCACTGGGTTTTTCCACTTCCCAACCTGCTGAAGCAGAGCCACTTTCCTCAAAGCAGAGGATTAAGGGTTCCTGGGCCAAATCACAAATCCTACTGTGGCTCCTTCTTGTCCTACAACAAATTTCCCAAGGAAAATATTTGGGAACCACCTCCTGTGCTCTCCAAGTCAGGCATCTAACCCCACCTCCTGCTTGCTGAGCTCTTGCAGCACCTCTGGGTGCTCTCAGGAGCCCTTTGGTGCTGCTCAGCTCCTTTCAGAGCACCTCTGCATCTGCAGAAGGCAGCTCTTCCCAGCAGCAAGTGGGATTAATCTCACACAAAGCAAAGCTCCAGCCCTGCTCTAGGGATGCCCCAAGGAGGGCAGGGAGCAGAGGGCAGGGCTCAGAGCCCCTCCTGCAGCAGGGACACACTGGAGCAGAGCAGCGCCGCAGGATCTCTGCAGAGCTCTGGCTGTGCCTGGAGAAAATCCAGGGGCAGCGAGAGCCAGGAGCAGCAGTGAGTGAGAGAGTCAGAACCCCAGCCCATGATCCATCCTGCAAACTGCTGGCTCCAGCTCTCCCCTCCAGAGCCCAGAGGCTGGGAAAATCTGGGACAAGCATTTACGGGTTCAGCACTGCAGCTGAGCAGCCAGCGGTGCGAGATCAGAACTCGGCCCTTTTGGAGATGCATCTGCAAAAGCAGTTGCTGTGGTTCTTTTTTTGTTTTTTTAATTTTTTCCTTCTCATGAACTATTTAGATGTATTAAAAACAAGGTTTTGTAAAAATAGAAGAGAAAGCCCAAATTTATCCCATTGTGCATTTAAAGCACAAGCCCTGTTCGTGTAAGGAGGATGATGTAAGTGTACACACAGGACAAATTTGACCTAAACACAGCAAATAAATAAGTATTTTATTTCTGCTTTAAGCACTGCAATGAGCAATTAGGCTCAAAATTTCAAAGCTATTAAAGTGACTAGTAAAGTTACTAACTCCCACCTAAGTGAGAGAAAAACATAAAATCCTCTGAGATTCTGTATTTTAATGCAGATTAAATATTTATTAACTATTGCTATCTAACAAGATTTCAGCCTGAAAATTTCACTGCAATCTCTGAAGGAAAATGACTTGGAACAATTTCAGTCACATATAAACAAAAGCCTGCATTCTGCAACCCTCACTCAGGTAAAGCTCCCATTGCCTTCACCAAACAAAACCAGCAGGATCAGGTACATAAAAATAAAGCCAATTTTTCATAAGAGCATATTCATCTGCTTAGCTGTAAGACCCTGTAGGAAAGAGTGGCATGCTCCATAAATGAGAGGTAAGTTATCTTTCATATTATATTTTTCTTATGCAATTTATTTCACAGTGATTATATTAAAAATATAAGCAATGAACTTACCCAAATTCTTTGATCAGGCAATTGGAACTGGGAGCAAAATTGAAACAAAAACAACACATTATTCCTGCATTGGAATCCTTATTGCAATCAATGTACTTATTAAGATTTTATTTAAAGATACTAATTAAAATCTTTTTATGAATGATTTATTGGACAGGGGTGTTCTCTTCCTAAAAATTACAATCCTTGTAATGGCAAATTATTGTGGAATGCCATTAAATTACCTAATTTTCATAGCTTTTGGGTACAGGGAGGATATTTGCCCAGCCAGGGCCAGGATACAGACTTCAGGGTTTATGTCTGTAAGTTCTATTTCAGAAACCTATTTGAAAGATCCATCTGTTTGCTGTCATATTACCCAGTTAAGAAACAATAAATTCTTGGTCCCTGAGATGGCAATTTTCCGGAATAAATTCAACAACAAAACCACAAGCTTTTAGGACATGAACAATAAGTTTGTAAATATTTTCAATCCTGCCAGCAGAAAATGAAAACTCCTGGAGCACTTCCCACCTGTACTTTTACAGGGGTGAACAGGACTATAAAGGAAAAACAGCTTTTCTGGAAGCTGCTCCCCAGCCCTCCATAAACACCAAGCCAGACTCTGCCTATGCAAACAGAAGGCCCCTTTCTGTTCTATTAAAGTTTGAAAGAAAGCAGTTTGACATTCACTTTTTTGACAGGACATGTGCTGGTGGTTTGGTTTTCCTTCACAGCGTTCCTTAGTGCCTGTTACACTGCTGACCTCTGCATCGATCCAGCTCACACCCAGTCACAGACATCACCCCTCTCACTCAGGTAAATGATAAAACCAAAGCCAGGCTTGGCCATGGGCTGTTTGTTCTGTTGCACAGCGAGAAATGTGGGTTCTGCAGAGACAGCCCTCCCTCCTGCCCCACCTGGGCTGGCTCTGCCATGGGGAGGTGGCACTGACACCTCCTCCTCACACTGACAGCCTTGGTGACAGCACTGGGACCTTCCTCGGGCACCAACAAGAGATTCAACAACTCCCTGGGACAAAACACAGAGGGTGAAGGCCTGAACATCACTCCCATTAACAGGGAAATGCCCCATGTCTCCATTTCACATCTCACCTGACTCCCAGATCCCCAGGTAACTCAGCCACACAAAAGAATACCCAACTATATAATATAATAAATACATAACATAAAATAATGCATAAAAGAATATCCAAATCCATAAAAGAATACATAAAAGAATATCCAACTCCTTTCCAACTCCTATCCAACTCAATATCCAACCAAACTCCAAACAGTGAATTTTACCCCCTTTCCCACCCATTGACCACCCCACTCACCACTGGCATCAGGCCAACCTGCAGCAACACCTTCAGAATCCCCAAATCACTGAACCACTCTGAGTTACAGCTTCTCAACAGCTAGAGATCACTAAGCAATATGATCCTGCTTTTTCTGTCAATGAGGTATCTAAAATGCCCTCATTTAAATAATTTTCTCATAATTTATAGCTGCCTAGCTGCTCTAACAGAATCATTGACTTGATGGGGAGGAACCAGCCTGTTTCACAGCAGGGACAAAAAGCAGATTGAGGTGCTTTGTGTATTTATGCATTAGCACTATCTGCTACTAAAGGGGAATTTTCACTTGTGTTGCCCGTTGGGCAGATTTACCTTATTTAAGGTAACTCAGCAGGAGGTGTTAAGCTGCTATGAAACCTGGCACATAAATTCTCAGTGACTTTAATACACCTTAAATTCTTATTTAATGCTTATAAATACTTACATAATGCCATAAATACTCATGGCATGTAAATACTACTAAATACTTTCACACACAATCCAACACTTTGTTCAGACATTGAAATTGGAAATGAGTGTTGTGCACCTGCAACCATACATGCTATCAGCTGCTCTTCCCAGTTCTGCAGACGTGGCATGTTTCAGGACATACTGTATGCAAGTTAGGACAAAATAATATAGGACTTCAATAGGAAAAAAAACAAGTGGTAATTGGGCTGTTTTGCCCAGGAATTCAGAGGAACCTGAACCAGAAACAGCAGCTCATGGTCGTGTGCCTAAAATACAGGATGTGTACAGGGTGTCATTACTGGGATGAAGCAGCCCACAGTCAGCAAGAAGTCAAACTGTCTAAATACCACAGAGGATTTTATTTCAGGTGTAAGATTTAACTGAGATTTTTAGCAAAATCTCCTTGAGCAAGGAGGAGGAAGACGAAATGAGGGTGCACTGCTGGTGAAGAAAAGCAACGTACAGTTTGCACACAGATCCTCTTCCTATGCCACATACACACCACAGTTGTTAAACTGTTTTGGGACACCCTCCTAAATGTTTTTCACCCAGGACTGTGATCTGTGAACAAGCAAGCAGCCCTCATAAAGTCTCTCTTGAGGACTGGAGGAGCAGGGATCCTACACACACGGCACACGTTGCAGCCCACAGCAGCTACCAAAGAAACCAAGGAGCATTTGCACTATGAGGCTTGGGAACAACAGGTGGAAACTTTTCCCTCTTTTATGAGAGTCCTTGAACACAATAAAACCCCCTTTAAAGTGGGATGCTCAGCTTTTCTGGCCTTACTGTGAATTTGCACCAACTCCTCATAGTCAGTACTGACTCTCCTTGCTCAGAGCAGGAGAGTGCTGAAGACACCAGTGGCTGCAAATGTTGGTAGCTATGTTATGGGTTTGGAGGAAAATGGTTCTAAAAGACACACTCAGTTCGAATCTGGCTTCCTCTATAATCAAAACATGTTGTTTCATCTGCAAAACATCAAGAAGCCCAGAACAATGCTTACGCTTTTCCACCACAATGGTCTCCAGCAAAAACTGTGTGTTTTAGGAAATCCAAAAATGACTAAGGCCGCATTCATTTCTCTGCACCTGCTTTGAAGCATCAACAGGCTTGTTTACAACATCAAAATTCCCAAAATACTTACTTGTGGATGAAACAAGAATCCGGGGGAAGGTCTCAAGTATTTCTCTTTCAAAGCTTCCAGTGGGTCAGTTAGCTTTCTTTTTTCTACTCTGTAAATGTTAAAATTAGATTTGCTTGTGATGAATCAGTCTCAGATATTAACAATCATACAGCTACTCAGGTTTAAAACAGGCAATTACACATCAAGCAATTTGTTTCTAGGAGATAACAGTAAAAGATAAGGGAGGAGATCAGGTCTTGATTCCCACACAAGGCTCATTACTGCCAGGGTGGGGCTGGGAATCACCTTTAAAGGAGATTATAACATTTAATTAGGGAATAATCCCATTTCAAGAGGTTGATAACCATTATAATAAGAACCAATGACTAACTACCAAGCACTTTTATACAGAAATTAGGCAACTGAACAGGCTTAGCACTAAGAGGAGAGGAATTCAGGGGACCCTTGAGCAATGTTCAGACATCACAGCCACCACCCTGGAAACCTCCCCTGTGCACAGCCAAGGTCAAGCAGGGCAGGAAAGGTGGGCTTGAATCTGGGGTGCCAGCAAAAAATCCTGCAATTCACTCACGGCAGCAAAACCCAGTGTGGACAGTTCAGAAACAGCATGGAAATTTGAGGATTTTGCTTTTTCTGTTACTGATGTGCATGTTTTCATGGATGAATCGTGTCGTCCATGTGTAGAGATAACTCATGGCAAAGGAAGGCTCAGTGATCACTGCCAGAATTTGCACAGATTTCATTAAAATCATGGAAATGTAGGCTCACAGAATGGCTTGGGTTGGAAGGGACCCTAAAGATCATCTTGCTCCAACCCCTCTGCCCTGGGCAGGGGAGTTTGCAATGCAATTTAATTAGTTGGTAATGCAGGGCCATGAACCACAGATCATTATTTCCGCTGCTTTAGGCATTTTTAGTGAATATGGCGCAAAGAAAACTTATGGTCCAACACAGATATCAATCTGGCATGAATAAAACCATCTCACTAAACAGCATCATATCCTGCTTCTTCATAATGCACACTTCTTGTCTTATGCACCAGCACTCTCCAAAAACTTTGCCCACAGCATTTCTTTTTCAAATAAAGTAATAAATTAGCATAATTTACATGGCAGTATCCTTTTTTTTATAACAAGAGGCTGTAAAATCAGTCATTTATATTACAGACGAATAATTTTATGGCTAATATTTCTCTAAACTAATTTAGATGCATGACTTTGACTTGTTGGAGATACAAGTGGAGAAAGGGCAAAGGGGGGCTGACACACACAGGGTGCGGGTGAAATTCACATTCCAGTGAGATCCATCTCAGTTCTGCTGGGAAACACCAGAAGGTCTGGATTTTACCACTGGTTTTTAAAATCTCAGCTCACTGACAGAGTGGACCTTTCAAAGCCAACAATGCTCCCTCTGATTTCACAAGGTAGACCATGGATGGGGATCTGCACACCCTGGTGGAGGGGAAGGTGTCCCTGCCCATGGCAAGGATTGGGATGAGATGAGCTCTAAGGTCCCTTCCAACCCAAGCTTTCTGTGATGATTCTATGTCTAAAGAGCCCACTGGTGAGGCTTTGTACACACAAGGATGCTGTGCCTTCATTTCTATGAACAAAATGCCTGAAGAAACCAACCCAGTGCTCAAATAATGGCAAAAAAGGGCAGAAATCATTCTCAATTTCCTTACTTTTAACACATCTTAGGGCAAATCTGTTTTTTTGTTGTACTTGTGAGAAACTCCTCTTGGATTCAAGAGGAGCTGGCAAAGTGGAGTTCAAGGGGCACTGTCATCCCCAGGGGAAGCCAGAGGAGGCAGAGTTTTGGAAGAAAATGAACTTCAGGCAAACCAGTGCCATCAAATACACATCAAATAAACAAACATTAAACACTGATGCCAACTCAGAGAACATATTCAACCTCTGCATGTGAAGCTATGCAGGTTAAATTAATGACTCATGGCAACGAGGGCTTGCTAATTGCATCATTGCCAGTCCTGTGGCTCACTTGGAGCAGCTGGGATGGGAGGAGGGATGTAGATGCACAGGTCAGCATGTGGCCCCCATGCCCTGGCAGTGCAATGGCACCTCCAGGGACATTAGAGGGACACAGGGTGGCAGCCCGGCAGACCTGGCTGCCTGCACCAAAGGATGCTCAAAGGCAGCAGAGAGCCCTTTACCTGTAGATGGGATCCATAAAGAACGGGGTGGGCCTGGCGTGCTGCAGAGAGGACTCTGAAGCTTTCCTCTGCTCGAGGTCTCCTCCTTTCTTCTCTCCAAAGACGTGGTTTTTGCGGGGCTCAGCCTGCCTCGTGCTGCTGGCCCGGCTGCGGCTGCCCATGCTGAGATCCAGGGGCTGGTCCTGGCTGGAGGCAGAGGGGGCTGCTGGCTTTGAGGGGATGGGGGTGAGTGGCTTCTCCTCCTTACGTTTAATGGTGAGGTCAAAGGGAGACTCAGAGCTTCCCTTTGGGATCTTCTTAATTTCACTGGGTGATTGGGGCTCCACTTTCAGGGGTAACGGTCTCAAGTCTCTATCAGGAAATGGATACATTGATTGAGAGAATGCTGGAAAAAACGGGAGGGGAAACATGGAAGGGTAAGGTAAGGCTCCGACTTTTTTGTCTTGCAGCCCCACAAGTCCTGTTGAACCAAAGTACTTTTCAGCAATAGAAGCAATAGCCTTTATAGAATCATTCACCGCTCCTGACACCGCAGTCTGCTCCTCTAAGGATGGTGAGAAAATGGAATGATTGCTGTGGTCTTTCTTATTATTTATTGACGCCAGGCTCTGCAGAGAGCTTACTTTGTCTTTGAACACTTTACCATTTTCTTTAAATTTCTCTTTCTCACTTTCAATGTCACTTTCCAGATCAGAGCCCGAGGTGGTTTCCAGGTCACTGCCACTGGGGGTACTGACATCGTCAAGGTCAAGGTCACTACTCTCTGACTGGTCACTGAGTTTCTCATGTGGCCTCTCTTCAGAGGACCCTTCTGGTTGAAGCTCCACTGGCTTATTCTCCCCTACTGGTGGTTGTTTATTTAGTGCCTTCAAAATATCCTGGGTGGCTGGCAGTATCTGAGGATTTGTCATGAGGGGACTTTGGCTTTTGTTTGTCTGATCTGCGCTCGGAAGTCCTTTAACAGGAGAACTAGTAGGTAGCAAAGGTGGCCTGTGGTACAAGCCTGAAGGAAACAGACCGGGGAAGCTAAAAGAAAATCCAGGAGCTGTTGGAAAGGTAAGACCAGCAGGATGCCTATTGGCTCCAAAATAGTCAGCAAGGCCCGGATTTGCATGATTCATATTAACCATGGACGTTTTATCCATAGCTGGGGTTCCAGGAAGAGAAATGCCTTGGCCAAAAAATCCTCCTGCTGCAAAATGGTTCTTGCCCTCACAAAATCTCCTGTGTTTATTTAAGGAAGACGTAGTGCTGAACATTTGTCCACAGTCTTTGCACTTGATTTGGGTTCTGCAATCAGCATGCATGCGCTTATGACGACAAAGGTTTGAAAACTGAGTATAGGATTTATGGCAGACCTCACCTGTATGTAAACAACAACAACAACACATCTCAGGCTTTGTGGTAATTGCCCATTTTAAAAAAATACCATTTTTTACCCATCAAACGTGAAAGAGGAAGCCACAGGGAGAGGTCCAGGTGCACAAATGTATAAAAGCAAATGTACTGTCCAAAGTAAGGCATCTGAGCAGACAAATGTCAGAAGACAGCACAAAACCCGCTCCAACCAAGCAGAAAAGGTCTGGAATCACTAAAAGACACACTCTCCTCGTTTGCTCTTTGCACTGCACAGTGCTGCACGTTCAGAACCATTATTCCACGTTGCATTAGCCCCCAGAGCCCCCCACAGCCACGACCCCGTGCTGTGACCCCACATGAACCCACGGTGCTCCTGTGTGAGAGCACAGGTGTCTTCAAATGGCATCCATTTATGGCACTATTCCCATGTGGAAATGAATCATTACAATAAACATTTGCAGGACCAGACAGAGATGAAGCTGCCTCACAGAGCTTTCACTCTGCAAGAATAGGAAAGAGGTGAAGGAAGAGACAACCAGGCATTTCCTATTTCCAAGTATAAATGTAACAAACATTTTTTTCTACTTACAATGAAAAATTTAATCTCATGGAAGTCCAGGCTGGAACCTGGAAAACCTCAGCACTCTCATAGGTCCAATGCATTTCTATTCATGCGATGCATACAGTGCTCACAGGTGCCTATAACTCGAAATTCCCCATCTTAACTTTCCTAATCTTAATATTGCTTATTTTCCTCTTGCACATGACAAGACAGACCATATTTCAAGAACAATTTCCTTTAAGAATGAAACTCTCTTTATTTGCATGTCTGATGCTCAGTAAGTATGACACTCTGCACGCTGGAGCTCAGCTTCCAACAACCTTCCACAGTGGCAGGAGGCTGGAAGGGGTCCCAGTGGTGCAGAGTGAGACACTACAGAGTCAATCACATCACTGAGGCAAACAGGATTTCACAGCCTTCTGTTTTTCTGGCTGCTACAAACAAATTAGGGAGCAAACTGGGGCAGCAACCAAGTTAAGAGTCTGTAGGCAGAAGTGGGGTTTGGAAGAGGGCAGTGCTTAGTTCCCCAATGACTTTTTATGTCCCTTCTTGGCATCTTTTGGATGAGCAGGAGCATCAGGCTGTGCTGTGCCTTGTGCTGTTCATTATGCCAAAATTTGTCTGTATCTCTGCACTACCTTGCTTCTAAGAGTATCAGCTCCAGGCTTGTTTGAAAACAAGGCAGCACCACTATCAGCAAGCACTGTTATCCCTCTGCAATAAATCCTTTTTTTTCTGTTTTGTTTTTTTTTCCCAGCCAGGAAAAAGCATGTGGCCGCTTTATTTTTTTATTTAACTTCTGTGATATCATAAACTCTCATCTTTCACACATCAAAGCCGGGCAACAATGCGCATTGTGTATTCCGAGGCCTTTTTAACAATCATTTTCATGGGCTCGAGACAGTCTGACATAATTTACAATGGCTCTATTTTTAAGCCCGCAGAGGAAACTGAATTGAATGTATCCCATCCTGCACTCTTGGTTCCCATGAACTGCAATCACGTCCCCTGACTTCCACTCGCACCGGGGCCCGCGCTAACCTTCCTGCTCCTGCAAATCCCTGCCCTTGAGAAACACCGCCGCTTGTTGTCATCTCCTGGCTGTTTACCTCTCCAGCAGCCTGCTCCGTGTCTCACCAACAATGCTGCTATTGTTCCCGGGCCTGATCCTGCCCCATCCACCCGGTTTTCCCCTGTTCTCATCCCGCACCGACATCCCCGGGACAATTCGTGGGGTAAACGGCGCAGGATCGGGCCCAAACACAGGAAATTCGCAGTGTGGTAATTCAGGAAGGAGGTTTGGTTCTGTGTATCAGTTACTGTTCCTGCTGGGAATCTTCATTCACAAGGAGAGGCAAGAAAGAAGGGAGAGAAAAATCAAAAAATCGAGCGAAAAATAGACAGGAGAAAAAATGGAAGAGAAAGAAATAAGAGAGACAAGAAGGATGAGAAAAGATTATTCTAGTTTCTTGAAAATGCTTGGTTTTCTCCTGTTAAGTAGTTTTTTTTCCCTTAAAAAATAATTTATTTGCCTATTTATCATAGATATGTTTTTTATTTAATACAGAATTATTGATCATTCAATTTTGCTCTGATTTTTCTGCAATTTTCTCCTATTTTTACCTTAATTGCATAAGATTTCTATTCCACACTCCAGGGTACAGAACCAGGCCCCTTACCTTCACTGTTGAGGCTTTATACAGTAATTTCCCCCAGCTCCCACCACGTTGATCACAGAAACCAAAATTAAACTGACCTAAATGGTGACTCGAGTGTTGCATCCATAGGCTCACACAAGCTGGATATTATGAATTTATTCCTCTCCCATGTCTAAAGCAGGATAGACCATATGCATTTTTCCAGAAAATAAATATCTCAAATGCATGCATTTCTAATGATAAGCTATTGTAGAATTAAAAATAAAGAATGTTTAATGGACTTTTGATCTTCTAACAGGTTGCACTGAGGTCCTGCTTCTTATTCACATGGCTTTATTAAAGATAAGGCTTTGATCAGTTTGGCTGGAGTGGCAAAGGACGAAAAAGAGGGGTATTGGCAAGGATTAGGTCTTCCTAAAATCTGGAAAGTTCTCCCTTAAATAACAGTGGTACATAATTAAACTATTATTTTCCATTATTATGGAGAATAAAGTCAATAGAATCAAGAAATATTCTACTCTGGAGAAAAGTGAAAATATGCACTTAAAATTTTAAGATATCCTTACAGGCTATTAAGAGAGATGCAAATTAATAATTTGGCTAAAGGCATTTTATCTTAGTATTTAAACTAAATCTAATTAATAATGGCAATACCACTAAGATCCATAAATATTTATTATTATAATCTCAGCAAACAATTAACAGCTGTACCAACAGTTCACCTTTTCGAGCATTGAAGTTATTTAAAACTATTTGAGGTGCTGCTTGCCTCTTGCATTCAACAGGCACTCTATTCAATTTTTAGGGCTGGCAAATAAGTTTTGTGCCAGGTGGCAGCCCTTGCTCCCTGAGTACTGCTCCGCTTGGGGACTGTCACCTGGAGCCCAGGTGTGTCACAGCATCAGTGACAGGAACACCCAATGCCATGGGGACTCTGGGGGAGACTCAGTGTCTAAACTGACTGTGACACCTCCATGGACAGTCCCAAGGACTCCTCAGATAAATTTGTGTTGTAAGATCTACCTCCTTTTCATCCCATGACTCAAACTTTTGTAGATGGGGGGTGGTTATCAACTTTAATTGTTTCCATGTATGAAAGCAACAGAAGCTGGGTTTGATTTCTGCTGTTATACCTTATTACACCCTTTAAATCTCACTGCCATACTTTTTAAGCAACTAACTTGTAAGAGAAGCTCCCCTCCTTGCAGACCCCAGGTTTAACAAAAACCCCCAAAAACTGCAAAAAATTAATCTCGTGCCTACGCACTCTGTACAGTGATCGTCTCTGAACCCCAAATTAGCCAGCAGTTAACTTTGCATATTTTCTGCTTATTACAAAAATTACTGTAAGTACTATGTAGAATACGTTCAGCCCATTGTGGCATGTGGTTTCTATTTGGGGAGGCTGGAGGTTCTGCGAAGGCAGTGAGTAATTACCTTAGTGTTGGTGAGTTTTCACTCAGGCTGGGGCGGCACACTCTAATGAGAGACAGTTGCCATAAACAGACTGGTAGGAGTAAATCATGGTGTGTGGCCTTCTGGTGGAAAGCAGATATCTGCTCTAGGTGACCCTACCTCACTCTCACAGCTCAGCACAGCCCACCAAACGTGGTCCCCAAACCTTTTTGTTCTGCAATTACACGGATGTTATCCGTACGTTGCTCCATGGGGTTTTCATCCCTCACACCACATGTGAAGAGATACCATTTGTCGTTTTGATTTATCAGGAAAAACAGCAACAAAAAAGAATTTGAGAGATTATTTCATTCATGAGAGCTTCCACTTAGAGACTTCTATGTAGGACATTGCAATAGGCCTACCTGACGAGTCCCTACCTAACCAGAAGTTAGTTTCCTAATTAAGTGCAATCATTTAATCTGCAATCAGCTTTAAAAATTATTAGTGATATTTAACGTTGGATCTATTACACATTTTCTCATTGAAGGAGTCCAAACCAAAATTATCACTAATCCAATGGCAGGTTACAGATTTTGCACAAATGAGTTGTTTAATACTCCTCCTCTTGAGGACATATATTAGCTTGTTGCCAATGCTTTTCACAGGTGTGGTGCAGATATTTCAGTAAATTATTGTTGAGAGCAGCAAAAGATTGAAAAGTTTAGCAGACAAGTAGGAGAGATGGTCAAGGTACCTTTCAAGTCACAGTAGGTGCCTGAAAAGGCTGTGGTGGAGAGCAGCACTACCAACAATACTTTAAAATATTTTCTGCCTCTGCTTCCCTGGTAAAAAGGGGGGAAAGGAATCTGCACCCTTCCCAAGCAGGGTCTGGCTCAGCAGCAAATGCAACCTGTGAGGTGCTGAGGATCCCATTTAAGCCAGCCAGGCTCACATCCAAGGCCAGCTTTATTGCTGGAGAAGCTGTCAGGGAAGGTCTAACAGCTCAACCCAGTCCTTAAACTTGGGGCATGCTCGAGGAAGGTGGCAAGGTGAATCTCATTGCCTTTGAGATTTGTTTTCCAAATCCAGCAAAAGTCATGGCATCTGCTGTGGAGACTCTGCAGCCCAAAATCTGCTCCTAAAGCAGGAGCAGAGCAATGAGGCTGCAGCCACCAAGCCTGGCATGGCTAAATCCCACTCCTCGCTTTGCATCTGCGCCTGGAAAAACATCCCCGGGACAACAGGTACATTCATACAGTCTGTCTGGAAAGGAAAATCACATGAAAACAGCTCCTTGCATTGGACCACAAATTTCCCACAGCTCATTCAGTAACTCCCATCCCTTGTGACATGGGTGGGGAACTCAAAGGGAGCAGAACACAACCTGCTGTTTCCAAACTGCTCTGCTTTACAGCAACAGAAACAACACTTAATCAAAGACGTTTAGTTGGAGACTTACATATAAAAGGTTTGACACTGCTGTGGATGTGTTTATGCTGTTTGAGGCCTGAAGAAGTGGCAAAGGTTTTGCCACACTCTGGACAAGCGTGAGCACGGGCCCCCACGTGCTGGGAACGAATGTGCCTCTGAAGGTTGCTGGGGTCCGTGAAAACCTGCTAGGAAATGAGTACTGATTAACCAAGAAACTTGACTGTGCAAGAAGCCAGACATTACAAGAGCCCTTTAAAATTCAAATCTTGGGGCTATTTTTGGGAGTGTTCTAAGGTTAAAACCCTTGCTAATGGCCAGCAATGGGAGCTGTGCCTGCAGGAAGGGGCCTCAGTTTCCCAGGATCACCCAAGTGTGTGTCTGTGCACCCCTTTGCAGCACAAACACTTGACTTTGCTGTTAGAAATTGCACATTTGAGGTCATGGATTTCATGGGAAATGAGTGAAAATGTGGCTGCTTGAAACCTCTAAGTGTTACTGCAATAGAAATATTTTATACTGATACCTGAGTGTGTGACAATAAGTAATCCTGTACACAACTCAGAGCTGGAAACCAGGGCTTGGTTACATCTTATAAGTGTCAGCTCAATATCAAACTCTCAATATTGAAGCAAATCTACCTAAAATCAATTAAGTCCTCATGCAAAAGGGCCAAACTTTGGAAATCTAATAAAAAGCAAATGCAGAGTACCACATACTATACAGATAATCCCCATAGCAAGCCCAGTGCTGGGAAGTGATGGAGATGCTTTAGAGATGAGAGATGTACTCAGTGCAGCTGGAGTGCATTGCTATTGCTTATTTTTGATTTATATTGCAGTAGTGACCTGAAGTTTCTGGTCCCAGCAGCTGGCACACAGCCTAGGGAACCCTCTGCCCAGTGTTTCCCTGGGGGTTCTTGCCCCTCATTGACCCTCTTACACCCCACCAAACTTTTCAAGGAGCCAAGCCCTGAGCTCAAGAATGCTCAGCATCCTGCATTGGTGCCCATTTCAGACTCCACAGCCATTTCCAAATCAAAAGGGAAATAAAAAGAACCTATTTTCAGAGTAGAAGTGAAAACCCTTCAGAAACCATCTGCAGCAGGGCAGAAGCCCTTTGCCCTCCTGCATCCCAGCCTGGGGCACCCCCATTTCCAGGCTCCCCTGCATCCAGCAGCACAAGAAGTGCCAGGCAGCCTAAAAATTCACTGTACCTTGGCACAGTTCTCACACTCGTAGTGCTTCCCGCTGTCGTGGGACATTTGGTGACGGATCAAGTTGGACTTCCAGTTGAAAGCCTTGGGGCACTGGTCACACTTGTACTCCCTCTCCTCACTGTGCGACAGCATGTGCTTCTCCAGGCTGTGGAAACAGCAGCAGGGCTCGGTGAGATGGGGGTTTATAGGAGGAGCACAGAGCAGAGCACACAGTTACAGCCAAAAGGAAGAAAATTAAAAAGCCCCAAAGGCCCAGTGCTGACAGAAATAAGTCCTGTGAGCTCCAGGCTCACCCCAGCCAGGAGGCAGAACCTTCTTCCCCCCACCAGAATAACACATCCTCTCATGTTTTGCCAGGCCACTTGCAAATGCTCCAGGAGATGCTGCTGCCCCCGCTCCCCAAGGAGATTATTTCATACACCTCTCACTATTTCACTCTGGTAATTCTTCCCTGCAGCCTGAATTATTTCTGCCTTATGACTTTCCCTCTAAACACACCTTGGATGCCACCACCTGCTATAAATCCACTCCTTTGATGGGAGTCAATTTTTCTTACAGCAGGAATAGATGAGGAATAACTCCTCTGGAGTAGGACAAGATGAGTTTAAGAAGCCTCTAGATAAGGTACACCACAACTGAAGCTATTATTGATTATTATTATTAACTGTGTGCAATTGTGTTGTTGTTTAATCATTCATTTCTTGGTGGTTTATTCAGTCTATTATTAATATTCAGTGTCCACCTAAATTCTGTTGCACATCTTTAAATTAAATTTTGTCTCTGAATTTTTACCATTCATTTTTAGTAAATATGTATTTTTTAAAAGCTATATTGCTTGCTCACGTACAGAGTCATAACTCACACCACTGCTTGAGGGAAGGCCACTCCATAATGCAAGAGTGGATTCACAGAAAACCCACTGGAAAGTGGGAATTTTAGCCTGGGATGCCCAAACTGTTTTCACATGAAGTTCCCACTGATCTCTGCTGAATCAGTGACCAAATCTGCTGGGGTTACAGCCTTGTTTGGGTTGTGTAGCTCAAACCTTGTTTGGGTTGTGTAGCCCAAACAGCAACCTCCATTCTCAGCCATGGGCAATGGAAATGATTTCGCACTGCAGATGCTCTTACTTCTACCCCTCTTCTTCTTTTGTGAGGGGAAAAAAATAATTCTGGCTTCTCCTCCTGATACTTTTGTAAAAATTGAATTTCCATCACATAAACAAATTTGCCATGAGACCCAGAGAGACTCTTGTCCCTGGCTGTGGCACCTGGACTCTGTGACTGGCCATCAGCACTGGGCACTCCTGGATCCAGCATCCCCATCTTCCTGCCCAGCTATTTCTCCATCTAATTGCTCACACCCTCAAGCACAGCTCATTTGGGCCCTTTGTTTTATGTAATCTGGATTTAGCACACTTTGGCCCTTTTTTGCAGTGAACTGTCTGCGTGGTGTATGAGCCTTTCAATAATTCAGCAGTTCAAAGAACGGCTGCATTCACTCTCATTTTTCACTCTTTTTCACAGTACTGCCCATCTATTTATGATGACCCCTTCTTTGTTTTCTGCCTTTTCTGTTCAATATTTAATATTTTAAGCTAAATTTACATTTCCTCAACGATCCCCATATGTTAGATATCGTCCTCTCACTCGCAGGGAGAAAAGAACTTAAACCTCACAGGCCAGAGTCCTGCCTCACCCAGGCAATTCTTCTGGCTTGATCTGCCTCCATCAAATGAATCCCTCAGACTGAAAATCAGACACGTGGAACACACACTACACAATGCACAAGAACCTGCCCCATTCAATCACGTTTTCAGCACCTTCTCCTACCTCTGCAAGTCTGGGAAGACCTGGTCACACTCCTTGCACTCCTGGATCTCATGCACGTCCTGAAGGTCGCTCTCGCTCTCGAGCTTCTTCTGGAAGTCCTCCTCCACCATGGAGAAGGCGGAGTGAGGGGTGCTGCAGGGGAACTTCTGGTGGTCCAGCAGCTCAGCCTTGGACTCGAAGAGCTGGTCACAGTCCTCGCAGCGGTACTGGCGCTCCTCTGCAACACACAGGGACAGGGTGGGGACAGGGACACCACCTCAGCTTGCACCCGTCCTTAACCACCACCCCACCACAGGATGGATGATGGTGTGGTTAATGGATTGCTGCTCAATAAAATACAGAGGAGAACCTCAAAAGAAGGAAGGATTTCTAAGAATGCTTTATAATGTTAAAACTGGGTGACATCCAACAGGAATCCCTAGCCCTGGTTTAGGACAAAGGTTTAAATACCAAGGACAAGTGTTTAAATACCATCCTAAATGGAATTATACATGGATATCCAGCAGAGGCTGCCAGTCTCTGCATTTCTTAATGAAAGGGACTGACTCAGACACAAACACCAGCATCTAAAATAGCCAAAAGGGTGTTTAGAGTTTTTTTGAGCTTCATCATTTTCATCACAGTCCTTCTGCACCACCCAGCCCTGTTCAAAGTAGGCTACAGATCCATGAAGTTAAATTCTTTGCTTTAAATTCCAAAAATTTGGTTTTAATTTCTTGCTGGAAAGTGCCGAATACCAGCAAAGTGTTACTTTGGAGTGAGTACTGCATTCCCTTAACTAGTAATTCCTGCAAAAGAATAGATTAGTTGAAGAAAATCTCCCCAAAAACAAACTTGGAGAAGAGCATCCCACTATGGCTTTTTTTTCTGCTGTATTTTCTAGTGTTGGTCCATGCAAGGAGCCAGACACCCTGGTTTGGTTCCAGATATAAATGCCCTGAGGCTCTGAGTCAGAAAGGCACTGGCTGGGATCCCCGCTGAACGCTCTTGGTTGCTACTTGACAGTTGAGCTGATCCAGAGAAAGTGTCATGGGGCTCTGCTCTTGGCTGTCCACGAGCAGCACTTTGGCTCAGCCTGCTTCTAAATTGGCCCTGAGGGACACGATCCTGCATGTGACTGCAGAGATCTCCTCTGGTGTCATTTGTACAATAGCTGCTAGGCCATGGGGACTAGGCAGGGAGTGCTGGACATGGGGACACCTTCAGCAATAACTAAACAAAGTTAACACTGGAGGAAAAACCCAAACACAAAACCAAATGGGAATTAATGTATAATCCCCACTTTTTTCTTAAGAAAAAAAAAATTTAAATGTACAAGCCCTTACAAGAAATTAGAGACCTTTATAATTTCTGCCCCGTGCATTGTTCCTGATTCCTTGAAAATTTGTAAAATGTCCCTCTGGGCGTAAACTGCAACATGCTGGGCATTAAGCAGATATCCCACACCCAGGTCCCGCTGTGGCTGATAACCCACTAGTATCACAGCTAAAGGAGATTTTGGAGATTGGGGGACAAATCTGAGCAACAATTCAGGAGTTTCAGACAAAGAATCTGTGTGTGGGATGAGTAAAGGACAAGTGTGAGGAGTCAGAATGGCTGAGATGTCCTCACAAGTGACAGCAACATCGAAAACCTCAGATTTCCTGTTTTCAAGGTCACAGTTGTTTGGCTAAATGACAAAAAATAACCTATAACCAGGGCCCTGCTCCTGCAGTAGCAGCACAATCTTGAGATAAGGACATGGACTGCTGTTCTTCTTTTGCAACCCCACAAAAAAATCAAGTTTCAATCAGAACAGAAAGGCAGAAGATGGACAAATGCAACCACAGTCCAGCTCTCCTCTCTGGCTGCAGTGAAGCCATCCCAGATTTCAACAGAAGAAAAAAAATCTTCCTAAATTCGGGGTTAATTTCAGTGATATTTTCTGGCAGATGAAACAGTAAGAAGAGGCTCACCGTGGATGTCCGGAGCCATTGTTTCATGTGAATAATCTTCACTCTTCATGAACAGTAAGAGCTCCTCTCCCGGTTCAATATCTGCTACCACTCTGTAGAATATCTGGGGGGAAAAAAATAGAAAGAAAAAGCAAGGTAAGCACCACAACATGCAAAGAAGCACCAATCCCTGCTGGTGAGTGTGGCAGACCTCGTGGCCAGAGCCTGCCCACTCATGATGACCATGGCAAGTGTGCTCCTTCCAGCCCCAAAGCCATTGTATTTTGGGCTCTGTGAGGATAAAAAGGACTGCTTTCAACAGCCTTTACTGCAAAATGAGCTGCGTGATGACTGCAGATATCACCAGCAACTTGTCTGCTGAGTTATACCAAACCAAAGTACAGAGCAGTCATAAAACACATCCCTGAGTGATCCTGGTAAGGGAAGGAACTCCTGTTGCACTGGGGAAAAGTACTAAAGTAACTTCAATGCTTTTTCTCAATTATCTCAGACGTCTTTTCCAACCTTGATGTTTCTATAATTCTAAAGCAGACATGAGGAGATGCTGCTGGTTAAGCCACAGCCATCCAGCCCTCCATTCCAACCATCTACACAGTCCAAAAAGCTGTGAGGAGAGAAGCTTGTAAGCACCTGGCTATTCCTTAGCTCCAAATGGAAACCAGGGGAAAAATCAGTCCTGGATGAAGAAACACCATGAGCAGCCAAAAGCCAAGGCTGCTGGTGGTGTCCCTGGCTGGTGACACCGTGTCCCCTCACACAGGTGACGCTGGGCTGTGGGAAGGAGCCCTTTGGGGTGCAGGAGGCTGTGGGGAAGGACAAAGGGACACCCTCCCTTGGGTCCATGCACCAGGGGCATCACAAGCCAGCAGCACCAGACTCTGCCGAAAGGAAATTCCCAAAATCCATCTGGCTGCTCTCTGTCTCAGCAGGAAATGTGAAGAGCACTAAAAAAGCCCCATGAAGCAGCTCAAATAAATATTAGTAACTTCCTCGGGCCTTGTTAAACAAAACCACATGACAGCTATGTTTCCTAAAGGCTAAAAAATTACGCCTTTGCTTTTTCTCAGTATTTTTAAAAGGTTTGCTCCGAAACTTTTAACTGTCATTGCAGTGCATGGGGAGAGAGGCAGCAAATCACCTCCAGGGATCAAAGTCCTGGTGAGTTTGGCACAGGTAGGGACAGGTGTCTGGAGGTGATGGGTACCTGCCCTGCCGGGTCACACAGGACTGTCACCCAGGGTGATGCTCTCCCTGCCCAGGCACACTGGAGCATCATCGGCAGCCAGCACATACCCGCGTCCTCCAGGAGGTGGCCGTACAGCCTAATCCTTCCTGCCTGCACGAGCCGTGCCCACTAAACGGGATAAACACTTAAAAATATCGAATTCGGATGCATTTCCTCAGATTTGGGGTTTTTTTTCCCGCAGTTTGTCCCAAAAGCCGCTCCGGAGAACAGTGCAGGAAGTGGCAGTGGAGGCTGCTCATCCCACACCCCTCACCAGGTGACAGAAATGCTGGCAAAACACATCAGGCACGAGGTACCAGTGCACAACCCCCTGCTTGTGGCCAGTTTTCCCCATAAAAACCAGGAGAAAGAGTTTATGGACTGTGATCCACCCTCCCTCCTCATCCACACCACCCTCCCTCAGCGAACTACCAGCCTGGGCTGCTTGGGCTTCCCATTTGTATTTCTGGTTGAGAGGATTTCAAACTCCACAGGGTGTTTTGGAGGCCCAGAGAGCCTGGCAGTGCCCTGTGAGCATCCCTTCATGCAGCCAGGCAGGTATCTGGTACCACAACCCCCCGAGCGTACAATGCTGCTGTCAGTGGCAAAGGATGCAGTGCTTCCGCATGCTGGGGCTCCACTGAGGCAACACAGCTCGTCCCATGAAAGGCAAAAACACATTTAAATGGAGCCAGCTTTTACCTCCTGCAAATAAACCCAGTGACAATGCCACATCCAGTGAATATCTGCTGCAAGCAATGCTTGGTTTTCCATTTGTTACTATGAACGCGTTGAAAAGTGGATTTTTAATTCCACAAGTGTAATGGCCTCTGTACATCTGAGAGGTAAGCTGCAGTTGGATCTGTGGAAGATAGGCCCAGTTGCTGGCTGGTCTGGGGTGAAAATGATGTGTGGAATAATGATATGTGCACATTGACTCTAGAGATTTCTGGAGACCTCCATCAGCAGGACACAGAAGGAGCAGCACACAGCCAGGACACAGCAGGACTCCCACCACCCCACAGGGACTGTGCCAAAGCCTCTGCTCTGCCCAGGACTTGCTTCTCCTCCCAGGTTCTGTTTCCCAGTCAGGTAAACACGGCTGTTCTTCCTGGGCTGGCTTTGCACCCACACCAAGGAGCGAACAAAAACCACAGCGGAGCTTTCTCCCGTATTTTCCCTGTCCCACCAAAGGTGTCTGCACAGACCTTTTCACCCCTCACCACACAGGGAGGACACGTGGACTGGGGCATAAAGAGGGTCTTGTTCACAGGCTCTGGATGAAGAAACACCATGAAAGCTGGGGAGCATTGCTGTTCTTGGGGCAGCCCAGGGCGATGCAGCATCTTCCCCGCAGCTGTGGGACACAGCCCCGAGCAGCAGCAGGCTCTGCAGACAGCTGTCTTGTCTGAACTGGTATTTAAAAATCCCAAAATGACCCAGCTACCTATCAGAAACTGCCTGGCCAGCCTCTCTGTCCCTCAGCAGGGAAACAAGACTAGTGCTCCAAAAAACTCCATTTTTTAAGTTGAGTAATGTTTCTTTATTTTGCATCTCAGACCTGACATTCTCCAAAAAAAAGGCTGAGTGACAGATTTGCAGCTCTGGTGTTTTCACATCATTAGAGTACTAGCTTTAATTATTATTAAAAATAATGCTTAAAATTTCTGTATATACAGAAAAATTCACCTGCACTAACCCTTTATGCATCAATTTGCATTGCAGTGAACACCTAAAATAAAACATATCGAAGTTTAAACCAAAACAGTCATGCAGGTAAATGTATTCTGATTTTAAAAGCTGTCCTTATTGCTTCACATGAATAGCTTTTTTTTCCTCACTCTTCCCACCTAAAAACTCCTGGAATTACCCTATCTAGGAAAAAGTGAGAAGCCAACTGTTGAAATGAACCACATTGCCTGAATTTTGAGGCAGCAACAGATGACCAAGGGCAGGCAGGGAGGGGGGAAATCCTGCAGCCCACAGATGGGGAACCTCACAAATTCCCCCCAGCTCCACAGGCACCCCTTGGGCTGCCTGGGTCTTGCAAGAACAGCACCTCTACCACGGGCAGTATTTTTGTATTAGGAAATGCCATCATAAAATAAGTGGATTTTTTCAATTGCAAAGCTTGAAGATTTCTGGCACACAGCCCTGACTCTACTGTAATTAATGAAAGGTTTCAATTTTCTGGCTATCATTTCTCCAGCTGACTGATGCTGCTGCATTAACCAACTTTTTTGGGTTCAGCCTGCACTGGGATCTGCTTGAGAACAAGTATAGGAAGAGCTTCTGCACAGGAGAGGAACAACCAGAGGAGGGGGGAAAAAAAAAAATAAAAAAGCAAAGTCCAGATGCTCATTTCACATGCCCTGGGATCAACGGTGTGTGACTACAGTTTATGTAGGAAGAGCAAAATCGGATTCAGGTCTGGAAACACTTTCGAAGTTCAGGGGGTCTGAGGTGGGGAGAGGCTGGGGGAGGCCTGGCTCATCAGGGCTCTGTGCCTGCCCACACCCACGCCGCAGGTCAGAGATCTGTGCTACCGAGCAGAAATAAAAGCTCCCAAACTGCAAAGCCATAAAGGGAAAGGGGAGGGGGGGAAAAAGGAAAAAAAAAAAAGGAACACACACAATTCATTTTTAAATGGATGAATAAGGCCTCATTGTTATGAATCCCAGTTTACTTTTCCTGGTCAGGCACTTGAAATTTTATTTATGCTTAATAGACTGCATTTGGCATGTGTAAAGATGACAGAAGCGTGAATTATGAACGACCTTCGACCTATTCAGGAAGTTGTAATAATTGAAATAATAGCGCAGCGCGCTCCCCGCGAGCTCGGCTGGGGCCGCGCTCAGCCACGGAGCCCCTGTGCTCTGAAGCACCCCAGCCACCCCCTGCCCCTGCCAGCCCTGCCTGGACCCCCCTCTGCTCCCACCAGCATCCCCCAGAACCAGGGGGGTTCATTGAAGGCAAGGTTTTGGGGGGAAAAGCAGCAGATCAGTCACTGAGTGTGAGAGAAGGCAGGAAGTGCCATGCACACGTTTGTGGCGCCCCAAAGAGGAGCTGTGCTCTGGTGCATCCAAATAAACACTTCATTCCTGCCTACAGCTTTGGGGAACACTGCACATGGTTCAGAGCTGCCGGGGAAATTCCAATTTTAGGGCAGGCTAGAGACGCTGCTCCAATGGATGCAGTTTGTCCTTTATGTGCTGAACTCACAGCTCCCACCACAGGGGAGGCACCCAGGGATCCTGTCCTGCACTGTGCACACAGGAGGACCCAGCTTGGCACGGTGGGATGGAACAGAAGACCCCAAAAGTGGATTGGTGCCTGGTGAGCTCCACCAGCACTCACTGACCACAGTCCATGGGTTCACTCCCCCCAAGCAAGGCAGCCCCATCACCCAGCTCCTTTGGGGAAAGTGCCCCAAGAGGCAGAGTGCATGCTGCCAACTGGCATCCACCTCCACAGGGCTTCAGAGCAAGAGGGGAATTTGCTTGAAAAGTAAAACAAATTAAATGTCCAAAACTACTAATGAGCATCACTTCCAAGGAGCTCCATCAAAATCAGGAATTATGCCCACCAGATAAATGAGAAGGGTGAACAGACACACAGCTTCACAACAAGCTGTAATTAGGAGTTTGAAGGGAAAAAACAAGAAAGAAAAAGGTCCAAATAGAACAGCTTCAATTTTAGCTCCCATGATGAACAACTCATGCAGCTGGAGAGCTGTGTGATGAAACCCGAGCCAGGTTCTCTTTGCAAAACTCAGGCAAATGATAAATTGAAAGAAACTGGAGTTTTTTCAAGGGCCAAGGTAGAGGAGTCCTGCCTGAGAGCTGTACTGGGCCCAAAGAAAACTTCAGCAAAAATCCAGAGGCAAAAGTCAGCAAGTCTCTGCATGCAAGGGGCTGTGGGGGCACAAGTGGGAGCCCAGAGGGGAGAAAGGACCCTGCCAGGACCCTCCCCTTCCCGCTGCAGACAGGGCAGAGAGCACCACAGTGCCTCAGCACCAGGGCTGTGAATCCTTTCCTTCTTCATTTCCAAAATGCCCCAAAATCTCTATGCAGGAAGGAGTGGAGGAAGGATGCTCCAGGAATCCCCATTCTTCCACCTTCCTGCTCCCCAAAGCAAGAAGGGAACTGCAGGATACCTCTCTGCAGGGCACCCTTTTTGGCATCTTAGGGGGCTGCAGCCCACCTCCCTCCCCAGTACCAGTCAGGTCTTCTTCCACTGTCAGTGAATTTTAGCCTCTGTGAAAGCCTTGATTCCTCCAAGCTGCTCTGGTCCTGCAGAACCTCCTCCTAAGGGATCACTATCCACTGACACCAGACCCCAACTTCTGTCACCCAGCTGTTCTCCTCAGCTGATCTAACCAATCTGTTGCCCTCTAACACCCATGAACCTGCATTATGAACCACACCAACATCAAGCAAGGTGCAATATTGTCCTGGCTCTGCGGTTGCCCATAATTCTCTACGTTTTAACGAGCAGATGAGTAGGATTTGACAGCCCTCATCACAGAAAAATCCCTTATCACTTTTATGAAACATGAATCAGCAAGAAAAACCTCATTGCTTTGCAGATATGGCAACAAGAAGTTTCTAGGTTTGGCTTATAAACAGTTTACTTTAGGTCACATCAGGACCAAATGTGAGGGCAGTAACACCACCAGTGCATCAAATTCCAGATAACACAGGCAGTCATAAAGCCCAGGCAGGAATTTCACCCACAGCCTCAGCTCTAACTGCAGCAAGTGGAAAATCACCACTGAGGCAGCTCTTCATTCCACCAGCTCCAAGCTAAAACATCCCTGCCCCACTGGAGACAGATTTTTAGCGGGAGTTGGATTAAGCTTTATTTGCTTAATAACCAGCAACTCACAGGAAGAATGATGGCAGAACAGAGCCCTGTACGAGCTCAGTGTGTGCGTGCCCTCCTGACCCGCAACAGCCAAAACCTTAATTTCACTCTCTGACAACAAAGCCTCAGAACTATTCCTTAAATACACAACTTTTGCAGGTGGCTGTGCAGGAGCCCCTGCCCGCCACGGACAGGGGGCCGCGGCCGTAAAACCCGAAACATGAAGCTGTGCCTGCAGATTAAAAAAGTTTGTAAAACGTGTAAGGTGGGATCAGAGCTGCTGGAACCTACAGCAGTAGGTTCACTCCTGTAAGTTTATATTCCTGACATCGGGCACGTTGTTAAGAGTGTGATACTACTGGTTTTGCTCCCTTTGCAGTGGCACGTACTTGAGTAGAAGGCAAGGAAACAAAACACACACATAAAAACCCACTAAAAACCTATTGCAGCACGCACAGCAATCTAAAACCTCAGTAAAGTGACCCTGAGTCACTCTGAGTTTTCTGTGGATAAACCAAGGGGACTCTTCAGGAGCTGCTTTGTAGAGGGGAAAGGGATCTGGAAGTCCAGGTCAGTTTCACAGCACTATGTGTCTGCATCATTGTCAGAACTCTGCAAGCAATAAGCAAGATAAAAACAATATTCTGGGGTTTTAACTTCAACAGCTACCAACAATCTTTCTAAAAATAAAAAAGTAGAAAAAAAAAAATTTGTAGTTTGAAGGTGACCGTGATCTCAGCCTGGAATGTGTGACAGACGCTGCCATGGCACTGCTTGATTTGCAACTGTACTTCCATTAACATATATCTTTAAAAATAATGCTTTTGCTGGGCTGGCAGCACTGCCAGAAAGCCTAACAGAGCCAATCATTCTGAAGTCATTAAAAAGTTGAACTAATAGATATTTAACGATAACAGAGAGGAGTTGTCCAAGTTAGCAGAAACTGCTCTAGAATCCTAAACTGCCTCTGAGCTGGAAAAGCACATTCCAGGGCAAGAACAGTGACAAGGCTCTCTGCAGCTCTGCACACACTGTAGTCTCTTTGGGGAAAAGAAAAAAACTGAGTGCCCAGTTTGTGGAATTTCATTATTGATATACACCCAAAATTACATATGTTCAGGTTAGATTGGGTGTGACAGGAGATAATAGTAAGACAGCAAAAAGAAATCCTAGATCGACCTCATTCGAGATTTAAAAAAACAGTAAGTACAAAAATGCAGCTTTTAAGCCCTACTCCAGCTGCAATCAAATGAAACATGAGTTGCATCCAGCGTGCATGTTTTGACTGCATCCCACCATTATCAAGCTGTTCATCTCAGCAAAGCTCATTTATACAGTCATAAGAAAGAGCCCAGGCCTTTTGTAAAGTTGATCCTAAGTGATGAAACCTAACCCCAGCCGTGAGTCAGGGGGTGGGGTGGTATGTCTCCGAAAAAAACCCTAAGAGAGAAAATGACAAAAAAATGTTTTTCTTTCCCTCTTTTTGTTAAATACAGCAGGTAGAACACAGCAGAGAGACCAGATTACACACCGCCCTGAGTTCATCTCAATCCTGCCTCGAGCAGTCTGGGAGCCATACCTATCAGTCAAGCTTGAATTTAGTAACATAAACTTGCGGGCAGCATGAGGCCGGGAGCACTGGAAGGATCTTTCACCTTCTCAGGTACAGCCCAATGTTTGCTTGTGAATTTTACAGATGAGTTGAAGCAATTAGAGGTGAACAATTACTGCTGATCGAGTGTCAGTGGCTCGGGAGCGAGCGCGGACTGGGGATGCTCCCTGTGCAGCCAGGGCTGCTGAGCTGCTTGGTGTCCCTGGGGGAGGCAGGAAGAACTGGGGTGTCCCCCCTTGCCTGCACCCAGCCCTGGCTGTGGCTGCAGCTGAGCTGGGGTCCCCTGAACCAGCTGGGCTGCATCGTCTCTGCCCTCCAGCTCTAGCCACAGCCACTGACACACATATTCATCTTCACCTTATTTTTATTTCTCCTTTTTATTCCCTTCTTTTTCTCTTTTTTCCCCCCTTTTATTTTTCCAAGGCTGAGTGACCCCAGGCAGCCCCACAGAGTCTATATGCGCACACTCAGCCCTGACTTGCATTTGTCACTCCTTGTACACGCACACGCTTGGCCATGTAACGTCCATTTCCCAGTTTGCCTTCCCATTATATTTTATATTACCTCTGGTGAGCTTGTGCCAGAAGAAAGCAGAAGGAGGAGCTGTTAGAAAGAGTTTCTTGCCTTAAGATTCATGAGCACATTTTTAGCATTAACTTTTTAGGCTCTGGTCATAAAACGTTGGAGTACGCGGACGATTTTGTGGGTAAGTGTGCAGCGTTTCCAGAGGGCCAAATGAACAACAATCTCCTGCTGACAGCACCCAGATCACAACAAGCTACTTGAAAGACAACCAAATCTTAATTTGCAAATCTCAGCAACAAAACGCTATAAAAATATGGAATTATGAACAGCACGATACTGTGCAAAATAAATAACAAGTCTCCAGTGAATGAAGGGAATTATTGGCAGCAGTACAGCCACCATTACCAAATGTCAGAAATGTAAACACTAAAAAAAAGAGAAAGTTAAAAGCGCCATAACTTTGCTTCCAAAAACGTCAAAGCGCGGGAGTGCGCTCAGAGGGAGATGCTGATGGCTCAGCCTCGCCTGCACTTTCTGCTGCAGATCCCCAGCACCGACCCAAAGACAGTGAGTTGCTTGACCAATGCATGTGATTTCTTCTCATCTTTCCTACCTACACCAGCTCCTGCTCAATGTAAAATAACTTGAATTTGCTGTTTCAATTAATCTACATAGTTTCCTTTTCCTATCTCTGTTCCATAAATGCTCTGCACGGAGAGAATTTATCGTTTTTCAGCACAAAGCGTATTTCAGCTTGGAAAACGTAACTTGCTTTTACTAATAGCCTTTATGGTTTCTTTAGTTAAACCAGCTGCTGTATAGAAAAGAAAAGAAATTATCTCTCGGTCCGCTGGCTCGTTCCATGCTACATGTGCTCAGGGCTGAACTGTAAAAGTTGGAAATGAAAAAGATCTTCTCTCATAGTTTCTGAGAAAGTTATTTAACCCAGTTTTAATCAGCTATCTCACATGAGTGAAATACGTAGCACTGGGCTGGAAATAGCAGGCTCCCTCACATTCATTTCCTATACATATGGAATTTGATTAGAAAGAATGATTTCTAATTGAAGCTTTGTGTCTGGTTGTGATTCTTCTTTCAATACTGTCAAGGCAATTAAATCAGCTAAAGATAATCTTTAACATTCACCTGATGCAGTTAATTAAGTGGTGAAAAATGAAACACTGATTAAATGAATCGAATTCTGTGTTGCAGGTAGCGAAGTTTAAATTGAAAACAAGAATTCACAATCATCTGTTGCTTTGCTGTTTTAGGTATTTTACTTTAAAGAAGAAAAGCTTCCTCAGCCTAACTTTGCCCATTAAAATATTTCATAATGGCCTGTGTTATCCGCAGACAAAAGCAAACCCTGATTTAGGAAACACCTAATAACTCATCAGCATAATTGAAAACAAAATGCTTTTACTGCATTCTTCCTCTGCCTATCCCAGCCTTTTTTCCAACACACAAGGATAAATAATGCTTCAGCCCAACAAAGAGTGGATTTAAGTGCAATAAATGAAAAGAAAAAGAAAACCACCGAAGACCCTGATTCAGCACATAAGTACTACGAGTTCCAGCAAAGTGTATGGGAAGGCACAATAATATCCATGCATGTGTGCATTCAAATCCAAAGCCCCACACATGCAAGTACACTGGTAACATTATCACTTTTGTGTCCTCCCCTCTTTCCATTAAATTCATGCTACAGCATCCAACCAACTCCACGATTTAACACAGCAATCCAAGTGGACTGCAACAGGGGCCAGAAAATGCTCCCAATTCAAAATCAGCACACAATGCCTTCGTATCCCTTAGAAAGCAGCCCTGAATTTTATCAGACATAAGACCAAAAAAACTCCTTCATGAATTGAACAACAATACATAAAACTGAAAATTCGTATTTTCTACCGCCCCTAATCAAAATTATTCCATTCTGCATTTCCATCTGTACCTTATCATTTGCCATAGCAGCAAACAGGCCAAAAGCTGTTGTGAAATGCTGTTATTTTTTTTTCCATTGACACGTGAAAGTTCCTTTAAAAAGTAAGTCCAGAAAGTGAACACCACGTACCTGATCACTTATTTGACATGCAACAAGGTTGTGCTGATTGTAGCATCCAGCAAACTTGATATATTTGAGCCAGTTTCCTACATCTGGTTGACTGGCATCGATGCAGAACTTCACATTGCAAAACTCATCCAAGATCTAAAAAGAAGAATATGAAAGAGTAAATCTTTCTGTTGCTGGTTGAGTATTCTAATCAAAAGATAAATCACAGGTTTCCAGATAAACAAGCAGATAATAATAATAATAATAATAATAATAATAATAATAATAATAAATAAACAGTAGTAGCAGCAATAGTAATGGTGTGTTTATTCAGAAATATGTTTCCCTGCTGAGATTTTTTTAGGAACTGTCAGAATACATACATAATAATAAAAAGACAACAAATGTTCTGAAAAGCGTCTTGACAATTATTTACAAGTAATCGAAATGTTGCCTAATTATTGCAATGAAACAGTATGTTAATTTAAGAGGCACCTGATTTTCTATGCATTCATCAATGACTGTGTCTGAAATTATTATTTTAATTAAATAAGAATCTGGCAAAACTATAACAAAAATTATTAAAATAGATGGTGTTGGCTTCATTTAAGGTTTCTGTTTTGTTTTAGGATTTACTTTGATTGCAGCACTCATTTAGAATTTTTATATTTGTTGCTCTGAACCAAACTTTATCTGGTAGGCAGAGTTATTTATCTTGTTTTACCATTACACTTCCCAAACAGTCCTGTGCAACACTTAAGTCCCTCCCCTTAATCGAAGCAAATAACAGAACTCCTTATGTCAAAATAAAGAGAATAAATGAAAAACAACCTAAACACTCATGCAAACCATGGCAGTATTCAATACACACCAATAAATGGTTCCAATTATGCAGACAATAAACAAATATAATGAGACTGCTCGTGGACAAGCTAAAGACGATGCTCTATTCTAATATTATGACAAATTACTAATCATTACAGCGGACTGAATATCATTATTTGCAAGCTTCACCATCGGCCTATCCCAAACTTCCCACAGCTTCCCGGGGAGCTCACTGCTAAACTGTAACAACTTCTCCTTGCCCCCGGCAGCAGCCGCCCCATTTTCACAGCAAAATCAAGGAAACAACCCGAAACGCCCCAAACGAAAGCGGAGGGCTCGGGAAGCTGCGCCCCGCCGGGGAGCGCCCGGAGCCACGGCCGGAGCCGCCGCTGCCGCTGCCGGGAGCCCTCGGATGTCCCAGCCCGGCCCCTCGGTGTCCCGGGCCGAGCCCCGCGCTGTCCCCGCGGGACCGGCCCCGCTCAGCCCCGCTCATCCCCGGGGCCGCGATCGGGCCGGGCCGCGGATGGGGGCGCGCAGCCCGCGCGGCACCGAGCATCGCCCCGCCGAGCCGGGCTCTGCCCTCTCCTCCGAAAGAGAAGGTGGGAAACCGAGCCCCCAGCCCGGAGGCCCCGCAGAGCCGCGCAGAGCCGCGCAGAGCCCCGCAGGGCTCCGCGGCCGCGCCGGGCGAGCTCGGTCCCCACGGGCGCGCACGCTGCCCGGCCGCCCGCACCGCCGGCTGCTCTCGGGAACGGGACGTGTAATTTTCCCTTTCGGAGAAAGCCCCAAGGAGGGAAGGGGGGCTCAGCCCGCGCTCCCCGGTGTCTGGGCTCTGCCCCGGGCCGGCGGCGCGGCGGCACCGACGGGGCAAAGCGGCCGCGTCCCGCGGGGCCGTGGCAGCCCCGCCGCCGCCGCGCTCGCCGCTCTTACCTTGTGTCGCCGGGAGCCCGCGGGGGCAGGGAGGGGGCAGAGGGACAAATATCCTTCAGGCGGCTGGAAGCAACATCTCGTCGTTAAAGGCGGGCGGAGGCCGCGGCCGTCGGGGTCCGGGGAGCGGCGGGCGCTGCACCATGCGCGGAGGGCGGCGGGGCCCGGGCGGGGGCTGCCGGCCCCGGAGGGCTCAGCGGCGGCGGGGCTCGGCGGGTTCCTGCCGCCTCGCCATCCCCGTCCCCTTTCGGCCCCTCCTGGTCTTATCGGCTGGCTTTGGGGCGGCGTGTGCGAAAAAAGTTATCGGGGAAGGGAGAGGAAGGGGAAAAAAAAGGAAAAAAAAAAAAAAACAACACCTAAAACCCACACAAGCCTCTTCAGGGAAAGGAAAGGGGGAAAGCGAAAAAAAAAAAAAAAAGGGGGGGAAAGAAAAACAACAACAACAAACCCCACAGCGCACCGCTCAACAAAACAAACTTCTTTCACTTCTCCGCCGGGGATGGGAGAAAAGTGAGTGCGCGTGGGAGGGCGGACGGACGGACGGGCGGCTCTCCCCCTCCCCACGCCCGCAGCCTGCCCGCGGCGCTGCTTCCCCGCCGCACCCCCGGGCAGCGCCCGGCCCGGCCCGGCGCGGCCCTCTCCGCCCCCCCTCCCCGCCCACCCCGTCGGGCCGTGCCCTCCCGCCGCTCCCCTTTCGGGCACTGTCTCTTTAAAGCGGGGCAGCTCCGGCCGCTCCGGCCGCCTTTCCCCCCCCCCCCAATCCTCCCCGGCCCCCCCGTCCGGGGCGGCGGCGGCGGCGCTCCCGGCGCGCTTAAAGCGACAGCGGCCCCGCGGCCGGGGGTCACCGCCAGGTCGCGGAGCAGCGGCCCCGCGGCGGGGGCTCACCGGCAGCCCGCGGGGGCGGCTCCCGCCGCGCCCCCCCGCCCGCATCCCCCGCCGGTGCGCGGTGCCTCGGGCCTCGCCGCTCGCCGCTATTTATTGGCCGCCGCCGCTCGCCCCGGTGCCCGCAGCCCGGAGCCCGGAGCGGCCGCCCCGCAGCGGGGGCTGCGCCGAGCGGGAGCCGCGCTCGCCCCGACGGCTGCTCCCGGTGCTGGCGCGCCCGGCGCGTTACCCGAATTGTCCCCGTCATCGCGTCACTCTGGTTATTAATAACGATATTTAATGAAATGCAACTTCTTTTTTTCTTTTTTTTTCCTCCCCCCGGCCAATTTCCGCGACGACCCCGTTTGGTGCCGCGGAAGCATCGCCCCGCTTGCCGCCGCTTCCTAAAAGATTTTTAATTTTTTTTTTTTCTCCTTTTATTTCTTTGGTAACGAATCCCATGAATGGAGCGGCGGGAGGCCGGGCTCTACCTGCCGGCCGGGCCCGCTCCCTCCCGCCCGGCTCGGGGCTCTCCTGGCTTAAATGGACCCGAAATCCAACCGAGCCGCAAAGCCGCAAACGTCCGCCAAGTTTGGTACAGCCCGCGCTCACTACGGAGAGATCCTCGCATATGTGCTTTGGGAAGAGGGCAGGGGAAAAAGAAAAGATAAGAGGGCTGAGCTGTATCTTTTATTGCACCATATAGAAGTGCCACCCACTTTTTTTTTTTTTTTTTTTAAGTGCAGATATATTTTTCAGACTAAAAGTGAATTTTTCTTCCCTGGGGGGCCAAGTGGGGCCGGGGAAGGAGAGCGAGGGGGAGGGCGAGAAGCCGAGTGACAGGAGATGCTGATGGATTCGTCTCAGCGGCCCGTTATCTGTGACATTGACCTGTTAGCTCAGATAATGGCTATTGTCCGAGGGGAGAGAGACGGGGAAAAAAAAAAAAACAAACCAACCAAAACCCGCACGCAGTGGTGGTAGGTAGGACAGGAAAAAAAGAAAAAAAAAAAATCCTTTGTCACTAACCTCAAAAAACCCGGTGGGAGATTCCCAGAGCGCCCGGGCCTGGGAACCGGAGCCCGCCCGGTGTGCGGGGCCGTGGGTTCCTGCCCTCCCTCCGCTCCCCATTGTTGGGGTGTTTTTTTCCCTTCTTATTTTTCCTCCCTCTCTCGCTCTCTTTTTTCCCTTTTTTTTTTTTTTTTTTTTTTTTTTAATTTAGCCATAAATTGGCCCGGCTCGCGCTATGAGCTGTTCTATTTTCTCCCTGTCAGGATGAGGGATTTGCTTTATGATGCATTGTGTATTAAATACAAGTAATCTGGGAAACTGATTGCTCGAGCCCATCGGCCTGATCAGAGCCCGCGATGGGGAGCCGGAGCCCCCCCTTTCCCTCCCCCTGGGCCGCGGCACAAAGGGAGGAAGCGCCGCTGGATAAACAAAAGCGGCTCCCGGTACCGGCGGGGCCCGGCCCGGCCCGGCCCGCTCCGCGGCTCGCCCGCAGCGCCGCCCGCCGCCGCTGGGTGGCGCTCGCCGCCGGGACACTGCCAGCGGGGCCGCCGCTCCCCTTTTTTGGGGGGGAAAACCCCTTTTTTAAATAGTTTTCCTTCATGCAGCCCTCCCAGCGGTTCGGCTTTAATACGGAGGATGATGAAGAAGAGGGAGAGGAAGGCTCATGCCCCTCAGCCGGGGTTGGGAGGCGCGGGGGGTCAAGGCTGACCCCGCCTCCAGTCGGGACCTCCAGCATCCCGATTCCTGGATATGGATACACACATCAGCACACATCAACACGCCGCGATGTATTTCTTCTTTCAAGCGAAAACATTTTAAACGTCTCTTTCTGCCTTTCCCCTCTCCCCTCAGACGGTTCGGTGGGCGCTTCAAGAGGCCCAAACATTTCCACAGGGTCCCGTTGGCAATTGTTTATTTAAAACAAGTCGCTCTATTAGTGGAGCAGTCAGGAGTTAGTGCTCCAGTCTGCTAGTAATTCCCACCAGGCTGTAAACTGATGCCTCTTTTAAGCCTTTAACTTCATGGTCGTCCCAGAAGTAAAAGTTCTTCTAATGGAGACCCTATGGGCATCGTGCATTCCAGCACATCATTAAAGCAAAGCAAAGCCACAGCCAGATGAAATAACGGCACTGTCCACGTTTAATGGGCTTCCTGGGGCCAAACGCTGCCGAGGACAATGGGGGAAAATCAGACAAGTCGCTGGTGATTTTTTAAATACCGTAAATGTTCATATTATGGTAAATATTATCCTTTCGTTTGTAGACAAGCTGCTTCACAGCCACCTTTTTGAGAGGGGTTTAATGTTATACATCTCAAGGTGACTAAACACAACACTGAGCATCCTGACTAGCACTGTGATGAGTGTTTGAAACACTGGGTGAGTGCATTAACGTGGAGAGGGAGAGGAAAAGCAAAGCGAAACAAATACGCAGAAAACAACGTTTTCCTAACATATCCAAATGCACCAGGACAGACCTGAGAAACAGCAACAAGAACGAAAGGCAACACAGATTCTGCATGTCAATTCCTCCCACCCCTTGTTGTGGATATCAACTTGAAAGGAAAAATAAAAACAGGGGAAAATACAAGTGTTGCTGCTGATTTCAGGAGAAAGATAATTTCCAGCACTGGATGGAGGAGTGGGGTGGGCATCAGTGCCCCCCACATCAGTGCCCTGTCCCTGCTGCCCTCACACTCTGCCTGGCTCATCCCTCCCAGCCAAAAGGCAGTTTTCAAGTGAGGGAGAGGAGGAGAAAATTAAAGGTAAAAAAAAAAAAAAAAAAGTAAATAAGAAATTTCCCTTGGTCTGGAAATGGGCCCAGCTGAAAGCATGTTAATCTCCACCTCAGTAATTTGGTTCTCCTGGAGAAGACAGAAGCCCTGCTGCTGTGCCCTGCACTTCATAAATCACGTCTTTATGTGGACAAGGTCAGGGCACCTAACAGCTCAGACATGGGCCCTTGCAGTGGCTCGGAGGGCTCCGGCATGTTTATTCTCTCGAACAGATCTCTGAGGAGCAGTCCAGCACGCTTCTAATTACTTTTGATTATTTTCATTTGCTCGGGTCAGGCTGGCTTTGCCAGCACTGCTGGAGGGTGGGTTTCCTCCCCCCGGCCCGGCTGTGGGATGCAGGGGGATCACTGTGGGATGCAGGGGGATCAGTGCTGTGCCCTGCACCCCTTCCCTTCCCCAGGGCTCTGCAGGGCTCCAGGGGCTCACCCCACCAGTGAGGGGGTCTCGTTTTGGCAGCAAAGCCTGGAACCTCCAGCTGAGTCAGGGACCCCCACAGATTGGGACATTTACCAGTGTGAAATGAGGGGCGTGCAGAAAAACACACATTTATTCCCCCCTGCCTCCCTCCCCTCCCAAAAGTACCTACTGCCTTTGGGGGAAAAAAATAAACGACCCTGTATCCTTGCAAAAAAGTTACAGCGGTGCATGTGCAGGCAATAAAAAAGTTGAAGGAGCTCTGCTGTGGCTGTGGGGACAGAGCTGAGCTCGGGGAGCACACAGAGCCCCAGCCCTGCACTGCCCTGCTGAGCACTCACAGCACAATCCATGGGGATGCTCAGTGCCCACACAGGGGGGATGCACGGCAGTGCTGGGGTCCAGGTGTGGGTGAAGCCTTCCACAAGCTCTGCTGCACCCCCTCTTATGGTCTGGGACAGCACAGAGCGCCCAAGTGCTGAGCAGAAAGGCTCCACTTCTTCTTCTCTCCCATTAAAAGGTGGGCTCTAAAATACCATGTTCCTTCATTTCCCAATCTGAGCTTGACAGCCCAGCCCTGTGTTCTCATCCTGGTGTGAGTGACCCCAGCAGATCAGTGCCCTCCTGCCCTGTACCCCAGTGTGCCAGGGTCTCCATCACATTCCAAAGGTGAGGATGGGCATTGGTGCCATTGCAGTGGTGTTACCCACACTCCTAGACCAGCTGGCTAATGTGTGTTTCATCAGGGACCACTTGGTGGGAAGGAGTTTTCTGGCAGACAGCGAGCCATGCCACTGGGTTTTGAGCCTGAAACTTTTTGGTTATTGGGTGCTACTGCAAACCAGCAGAAGGGAAATCGCAGCAGATTTACCTACTTCATCAATCAGGAAGATGTAAAAATGAGTCAGTGGCTGGTATCTGGCTGCCTGTGGGGATTTTACTCCTGTCTCAGGGAGGAAATCCCGCAGACACCCTTCCTTGTGGCAGGACAAGATGTTTGCCTTGCTGCAAACAAGCCACAGCCCTCACAGCACACCCCAAATCTGATGCTGAGCTATTCAGTGCTGCTGCTCCCCATCTCTGCTGTGAGCACACTCCTTGCAATGCTTTCCTCCTCCAAACATTTCCCCAGCTCTCCCTGCCAAGGCCCGTGCTGTGGCACTGGATGCTGTTGCTGTTTTCCTTTGCAGTGCTCATTACTTCCATTACAGAAGAGTCTGGAAGCCCTCAAATCCAGCCAGGGCCATTCTCACACTTGAGGTTTCTGCCCCCACAGCCCCTGCTGGATGAGTCTGGCACGAGTTTGGCTGTGGTAAAAGTCTGGGGAGAAAAGCACATCAGCCAGCTTGTCTTAGCACCTACGAGAGCCAGGGCAAGGCAAGGCAAGGCTGCCTGGTGTGGCTGTTGGCCTCCTGTCCACTCAGAAGCTGTTTTCCTGTGCTTCACCTTTCTCATGTTTTGAAAGGATGCCAAAATTCTGGAGAATCTGGGAAATTCCACTGGCAATGCCCTCGTTCTGCATTTCCATGTGTGCTGGGCAGCCTGGAAGGCTCTTTTCTTTCTCAACCAACCAGAGAGTAAAAGACCTTGAGCATAGCACTCCAAATCCTGCCAACATGACCAAAAAATAACCTGTTCGGGTTTTTTTATCACTCTCTCATTCATCCTTGTTGAAATACAACTGAATAACTCCCTCAAGTTTGTACCCACTCCTGCTTCTCATGGCATGCTCATCTGGAGATGGAGCAGGGGACCCATGAAGCCAACAGAGGGTCCATGGGGTGGCCAGAGCTCCCACCCAATGCATCTGCTGCTTCTCTGCCTGAAAACACAACTTTTAGCAGAAGCTGCCATAAAAATGGAAGATCCCTGAGGAGGCATAATATCCAGGAGATAGATAGAACAGTATAAGGATTTTGCAGACTTACTTTGTATGTGCATAAGAATTCAACAAGGTTCAATTAACTCTCACATTTTTCCAATTTTTTAATTTTCAAGCCTTCTCAATTGACAGATAATTGGAGGGCCTCCTTTGGAAGACTCCTTCCAGTCCCAGAGCCCTCATGGCACATGAAGAGCCATGCAGGGAAGTTGTGTGGTAGCAAGTCCTGGGAAACCATTTAGGTTTTCATGATCTGAAAGCAAAATTTGCAAGCCAAAAGGATGAAGAAGAAAACAGGGAAGCAAGGAAAACGCCAGGCCAAAGGAGACTGAAGGGGTTAAACTACAGAACTTTACACAATAAGAATTAATGTGATGCATAACAGGTAATTCTATTTTAATAATCAATTTTAGGAGTGACTGGCTATTTTCAAAGCATTCCTGTTGTAGCCAAAGTTTTAACTAGGCGTGCGAGAGTGGGCATAAACACCTGTGGACTTTATAAGAGTAAGAAGCAATTTATCACCCAATAAAAAGTCAAACACTCATGTTAAAATTTTCAGGTTCGCATTTGCTGTTTTAAGTGTCACATGTGTGGATGGTTCTGGGGGAGGTTCAGAAGGAGTGGATACGCATCCTACACACAGAAACACACGTGCACACAGCCTGCTCTACAGCAGGGAAGAAAACCTGCCTGAAAGCTCCAATGTTACACTTTCATCCCTCCCACGTTTTGTGTTAAACCCGTTGTGATCATCGACCGGAGTTGTCTAAAACCTGGACTAAATGGGCATTAAGTCGGTTGCCATATGGAATTACTGCCATTCGATTTTCAGATAAACCACAAAACTTGATGAACTAACATTGTTCCAGCTGAATTAACTCATCATCCTTGGGAAGAGAAGGCTGTGGAGGGAAGCGAGGGCTCTAATAGCGATGATTAATCCCGCTCCTATTGCGAGGCACTCACTGCAAGTGCAGAGATGCCCTGCCAAAGGCAGGCTGAGGATCCACCGTGCCTCCCAAACATCTGCCTTGCCCAGCCCTGATGGCAGGGTTAAACATTATTTACGTGTGCCTGGGAGAGGGAGAATTTTTTGTTACGGGCTTGTGATGAAACTATAAATACACTAAAATCCCCGTCAACGGTTCAAGTCATGCTTGGTAGACAAATCCAGGGGCTGAAATTCAGGAATGTTAATTTATTCAGCTGGCGGAGGAGCATGCAAAGCTGATCCTTATCCCGTACTGGGGCAATCTCCCTGGGATTGAGCCATAGAGTGTTTGGGCAGTGTTTGCCCTGTTGCTCCCCAGCCCTGGTGGGCAGAGCCCTTGGTGTCCCCCAGCCTGGCTGTGCTCGGGCTCCTGAGCTGTAAATGCTTAACTGGCCCTATGTGAGCACTGCAGCCCACCTGGGCGTGCAGGAGAAGTGCTGCTCCACATAAATTAGTCACACATGGGCAAAGGTGCCTGATGCATTTGGAATAATCTTACCCCGAGAGCTACCTGGTTTGCTCTAAAAAGATTTCTGCTCATCGGGAAAATTCAGGGCAGGGAGGTGGGAGAATATATTTGGTGCAGGTGTCCAAATAAACCTGTCCTATAACCCATGGATCACAATGGGTTATTAATGAAATAGCTGTGAACATCAGCGTGTCCTTGTGGCAGATTTCTTTCATAAATGAGTTGAACATTTTCCAATTTCAGGAAAGTGCTGCTACCTATAAACTTGGAGATTAAGGGCTTTTTCCCCTAAGACTCAGATCCCTCGGGGCACTTGTGTTCTGGCATGCATCCCTTATTTGCTGAAGAAATTTCAAACTTGGTAATTTAGCACCATACTAAAGATAAAACAAAGCGGGGAAGGGAAAAAAAAGCAGCAGTTGGACATGCATGTGAAGGAGGAGAGAGGTGAGTGGTATAGCTTCAGGCATTTTTTTCTGAGGGTTTTTTTGTTTTTTTTTTATCCACAACCCATACTGCAGATTTTTTGTGAGATTCATAGAGAAAACATTCCCAAGATACAACATATAAGGTGCATATCAATCCACAAGCTGAGTTTTGCAGATGCAAAATGACCTGCAGAATTTGAAGGGAGGATGGAAGCTGTTTATAACCATTTTTTTTTTCCATATAATTTATTTAAGCCTAAGATGTTGGGCTGAATTTGCCACTAGCAGAATTATGAATATTACTGTTATTAGCATTACAGCAGCACCTAGAGGTCCAATGGAAACTGGGACCCTTTGTGGGTAGAAAAATAATAAACATGAGACTGTCCTGAAATCTTATGGTTGGCATGGATGGGATAAAAAGTATGCCAGATGGGAAGATTACCATTTTATTTTTACAGATGGAATACAGAGTTCTGCTCATGGAGAAAATCAGTGGCAGATTCTCATGCAATATTTTCACATAATTTTCATTCATTGAGAAGTTGTTTTTTATTCCTTTTCTTTGAGAGCAATGAACAGAAACTACTCTCTGCCTGCTGGTGCTTACAGCTTCTCATGGATAAATAGTGGGAGTCTGCTTGGTCACTGCCAGTTAAAACAGGTCTGCATGCTTTAATATGGCTCATCTGTAGTAGAAATTCTACTTTATCTCTCCCTTTTTAGCTAGGAAAACATTTTAGCCTTGGAAATGAGCAGTTGATACTTTGGAACAGATCTTTAAACGTAAGCACATTGTGCTGATTGGTGCCATAAATGAAAGCTCCTCCTATGGAAGCAGTTTTGGGGAGGATACGTCAAACTCTGCCTTTGGCTTTTGTGGCAGAAATGTGGAACGGAGTTCATGGTGTCAGGTCCTGTTGCTAGGAGTCCCCCAGGAATCATGCAAGTGCTGAGCATGAGATGGATCATGGTCCCCACCAGGGAGAGGGGGAGAAGCTGCCCCAGCCGCTGCGCTGTGTGCTCCCAAACCTCACTGAGGGGCTGCAGAAAGCAGCAGGGAATGGGCCTGTGCTCAGACACAGCTTTTTGGGCCCATAGAAGCAAAATGAGGCAATGTGTTAAGAACAGATGTCTTTCCACCAGGAAGGATTTCAGAGGCTCCATGATCTGTCCTGCTGGGAATCCAGCACAGTAAATACAGCGCTAAAGATCATTTCTTTCCTGATGCTTCCCTGTGCTGGAATGCTCACATGGGACGATCCAGGGGATCCACTGGGCTGAGGAGCTGTTGCAGGACGTTTTGGCTGAGGAAGGTGCTCATCTCTGTGGGCTTTTCAAGGAGTCATAGTGAGATCAGGGCTGTCACACATTCCCCACGGAAACTCCAGCAGCTCCAAGTCCTGAACACAGCACTGACCTGGGAGCATTGGGGCTGAACTGGTGGCCAGAATTGTGGATCAAGCCCAGACAGATTTCCATTTCCACTCAGGATTCCTCTCAATTGTGGGGTCAGACAGGACACTCAGACCAGTCCTGGGCTGTCCCGGGGCTGTGGATGGAGGAGCTGCTCCAGCTCCAGACAAAAGTCAGTCCTGGATCCTCCACTGCCTCCAGCTCCAGGACCAGAGGGCTGCAGCACAGTATTTTAGTGCAATATTTGTGAGCCCTCCAGAAAGAAATGGAAGCTAGAAGCTGTCCTGCCAGGCACTGTGAGCAGAGCAGAAGCTCAAGCCAGTTGTGTGTTGCACCACAGCTGGGGTGATAAAGCAAGAATATCTGTCACGATATGAATGACCACAATTTTCCCTAGAGCTTGTGGTGCATTTAACAGGGCTATAAAAGATAAAAGTGGGAGTTATGAGGGCTCATTAGCACTTCAGAATTACTTAATTATTTCATTCTCTAAATTAATCCATGAATTTTGTCTCAAATGGAAAACAGTGGGTTTAGATCAAGGTTGCCGTGGACCAGGAAATACTTCAATGAAAAGAAGAAACTGAATTGGTTTGAATGATTTATAAAATGTGAGGGTTTCATTCCAAAATATCATTTATATGCCCAGAAATCTACCCAACAAATCTAATCCAGCAAAGGAAAATGAACATTCTCAATCCATGAATAAAGATGGGAAGTAATTCTGCAGCAGATTCAACCTGTGCCTGCCTATCTATGTATGACAAGTAACTGATCTGAAGCCTTTTTACACATCTGTTAGGTGTGTATTTACCCCGAGTTTAGGAGACAAAATTTGGGAAAAAAGAACATGACAGTATGCTTCAAGAATGCAATAATGAAGGGAAAGGAGGAGGAAGGTAAATATCAGAAGCAAAGACTGACAAAAACCCCAAAACTCCAGTAAATCCTTTTGCTTTTTAAAGAGTGCACCTCCACCACTTTAAGGGGTACAAGAAGAATAACATAGCAATGGAGTTTATATGAACAGGGTATAGCAAAGACCTTGTTGATCTGATTTCCAACCATCTACACAAAGTGTGGTGACCATGGATGATGTTGTTCCAGGTGATTCATTGCACCTCCAACCAGTAGCCAAGTGTCCAGCAGACACATCTGAAGTGCAGTGACCCTGGCTTGCATGAGTGAGGCCAGTGGTAAAAGCAAATGGAAGTTAAAATGAAAGATGCATATTTTTAGAAGAACTTGTAGTGTTTGGACTCCAGCTTTAGATGGCTCAAGAGTATTTTGTAAGCCAAAAATCTGTTCTTCACTTCTGGTTTGTTGATTAAATATACTTGTTACCAAGAACTTCAAGTAGGAAAATATTTAAAAGAGACTTCAGCTATGATATTGTCAGCTTCAGCTGCAGCACTGAACAACTAAAACACAATAGCTCTTCAGATTCTCAAGTTATTCCCACTGACTGCCCTATAATCAGCATGTTAAATCTGGGCACCTCTTCAGGCACAGTTATTTGTGTGATATATACAGATCGATGCCTATTGATTTTATAATTTTGATTCATCTCTATGCAGTGATTCGGTTTCACATCATCTTATTTATCAAGCTTTTCTCCATGCCTTTGCTTCCAAGCTTCCTGACACTCCCAGGCCACTCGAGGAGGGTCCCACCACAACCGCCCCTTTTGCCCCTGCACACACTGTCAGTGGGCACTCACCTGGTCACATTCCAAGGAATTTTGTATGCAAAGAGCTGGGTACCCAGGGTTGTTATTGCATGAGGGTAAGGTTCATAAACCTCCTTGGCTAATGCCACAGCCCCACTGCCCCTGCTGGAAGTGGAGCCACTTCCCCTGGAGGCTTTGCCACCCCAAAGGACTGAGTGCAGCCACGTGTTTCTTACCCTATGGCCATGAAAGCTAAAACTTAAGGCATCATTCATGCCTTCACGCTTCCCTTTGTGCTGGCTTATGAAGACACGAGGGGGATAAAACTTTGCACCGAATATTAAAATTTGTTCTTTTTACTCCTGGAGCTTTTTTGGACCTGTGTTGGTACCTGAAGCCCCCTCCCTGCTGCAGCTGCTCCTGTGGACACAGCAGCAAACTGAGCAGAGGGGCTGGCACAAAAAGCCCAACAGTGACTGATTAACAGCAACCTGCTTGGCACGCTGGAGGAAACCAACCCCACTGCTGCTGCTGCCACAGGGCATCAGGGAAATCCTGTTAACCTCATGCATTGCATATATGCAAATGACGGCAGATTAACGAGCGCCAGCGATGCCACCGCTCCCTCTGTGCTCACACCACTTCACATCACAGCAAATTGTGTCTGGACACACAAGAGACACTCCAAACAGACCAAATCATGATTTAGCAGCTCATGTCTGCCCAAACCCAGCTCAGTGGGGCAGCCCCAGTCTGCTGCTGCTGGCAGCCCTTTGGCAGCACCGCGGTGGCCGGCGGTGACAGGATGTGGTTAAAAACCATCTGCTGAAATTCATGTGCTGAATGAATCGAAGGCAAACAGGAGAAACTTCTTTGTGTTGAAAACGCCCAACAGAAAGGACTGAGCTCCCTTCCAATGCAACTATTTCCAAATGTTTGTGTAGAAGGTGCTGAAGGCAGCTGGGATGTACTGCATCTGTGAAATGGGAGTTTTTGGGGTGGATGCCTTTAGGAGGGAAACAAAAAGGATTGATGAGGACTGAACATTTCAGGGAGGCTCACACACTCCAGCAGGATAGAAGCATGGGCTAATAACAAAATAAGACCTATCACCATGCAAAAATAAATGACTTCAGAAATAGCTTTAGATATCATGTTAAAAGCACCTTTGGGAACACAAAGATGCTATGCTAAAAACAGGAGATCTAAAGAGCTGTTATTACACATCCATTACGTTTTCTGAGCTGTCGCATTTACTTTTTGAAGTTCCGTACACATGATACAGCAAGGCAAAACATTTTATGTACCGTTGGAAATTTGAAACAATGTTTAATGTTCAGAAGATAAAGTTAGCAAAACTACACTTCAGTGGCTTTTTTATTTCTCTATTTTATGACCTTTCAAGAATTTAAGAGTAAAAAGAAACAAGAAGGAAGGATAAGCAACAATACTCTCCTGCTTGCTTTTTTCTACATTGCTGATCAGAGCCCAAGAAATCATAATAAAAAATGTCTTCTTTTTAACGTCTAAATAGGAGCTGTTGAAACACGGATGGCACGAAGTGTTTCAGGATGGAAAGCATTTGTTCCTCTTGCAGCTATCAACAGTCATATGTTACATGATTTTCCGATTTTTCTCCCTGAAATTACAGAAGCCTATCACGTCTTCACGACCATTTGGAACAGTTTTTCTGCAGTTTCTGCTTTTTCTAAAACCAAAACCAGCTACCACGATGACTCGCAAGAACTATTTCTACAAGCACCAGGCGATTCAGATTATTGACATTTTCTCTGTTCCTTCTGAACATCATTGGTTGCATCTTGATGACATTGACAGTGATAAGTACTGAATTTATTGGGCAGTGATCCCCCCACAAACTTTCATCTGGCTGGATGTTAAAATGCTCCTGATGCAGCTGCTGTGATCACTGATGCTATAGCACAAACACACAAAATTCACTTCCTAACCCAAGCAACCACTTCAAATTCAAGTTGCTCATTTCCCTTGGAAAGAGAAGGCAACCACAAGCAACAACAACAACAAAGAAAAAAGAGTGAATGTGATGGGAGATTGATGTGAGTTTTAGAGCATGGTGTAGTTCACTAATTTATTGGCCTAATGAAGAAAAAATTGACATCTGAGTGGCATGAGCTACACCAAACACAGCGTCCTGCCAAACCTACATTAGATGGAAACAGGTGCTTAGTTTAAACTGTCAAAATCTTCCACAGCAGAACATCTATGCTGCTTGTTGATAGAGGGTCTGGTAGAAAGTGAGGGATTATTTCTGCTGGTTTCAGGAGGAAGATGCAAGAGAAATAGCAAGAACACCAGCAAAGTTTTATAAAATATATTTCACAACATATCTTGAATGTGCAATCATTGAACTTTTAAAAAATCCTATAGCTTAAAGACTATATTCAAATATATTTTGAACATTTTTAACTTCTGTTATTTCTCTCAATGACAGACTTTTCTTCCCTTAAACTAGAAGTTTCAATATCTATTATTTCTATATCAATATCTAATGTCTTCTGTTACAACCCTGCAGATTTACTATCTGTGATTCAGAGGCAAGTCTGAGCAAACCAGAAGGGATTTTAAGCTCTAGACTATGTTCCTGCAAATTCAAATTCATTCCTGATACAACTTCACTGAGCATTTTGGTGTTTTTTTACTAGGGGAGAATTTGCACTTGGATGGATTTATTCCTGGCATGAATTTCAGTGTTCAAATGCAACTACTTAGGGTGACACCCTCTGACTAAAATCAAATGTATGGGGGAAAAAAAATGGGTGAGTGGCTCAGGAGAAGTCTGATGGTGTTTTGAAGGATGATATCCATGCAGGATAGATCTACAGCACCTCCTTAGCTGATATTATGGCTTTCTCATTATGGTAAAAGGTACAATAAGTTGGAAGGTGCCTATAGCAGAGCAGCAGGATGCAGCTCCCCTCCCCTGTGTTTAAGAGAAGAAAACCTGCTTCTTTATGATATTCCAAACACTTCTAACAGTAAACTCTGCAGGGAGCTCGTGTCACTGGTGACTGAACAAGCAAACAGCCCAGGGATGGAGCAGCAACCAGTGAAGGGGGAGAACCCCATCCCACCAGGACCTCACTGGTGGTGTAATGGGGTTGGGGATTGCCTGGGCATTCCAGGTGAACATGGAGTTAATGTATGAGCCTTGAAGGAAAGATCTTTAATGACCCACCAGCCCTCTGAGACTTCCCAAATCTGAAAGGAACAACTCTGTACACGTAACCATTACATGGGTTCAACACTGACCTGGGGAAAGTGTCACCTCCTGAAACACAGGGGATGCTTCCAGTAACATCAATATTTTCCATGGAGGTCCCCCAGCCAAGCCTGCCTTGCCCCAGCCCTGCTTGGAAGGTCTTCTAGGGCTGTAGCAAAGGTGGTATGGCTGGAGACCAAGTCAAGGCATTATTTTATTTTGTTTTGGTTAGCAGAGTTGATATTTGGTCAAAGGCTCCTAGCTGTGAAACGATGAGGAGCTGCCAATTTCTAAGCTAAATGTTGTACATTCATATCCTGCTACCACTAACTCCATTATGATTAGTCAGGAGTGAACTTAGAATGTTCAGAAATAACGTTTGGATAAACATCCCCAAATTTTGGATGCTTATCTGAGCCTGACCCAAACCCCCTGAGTATGAAGAACTGAGCTGAAAATCTGGCAAGAATGTTAATTTCCACACTTTTCATTTCTCTCTTGAAGGCTATATTTGCAGTTTAAGATATTTCCTTTAATTGGAATTAGCATAATACATTATTTCCCTATGGTGAGAACAGCTTTTCTCTAGTTACTCTGCCTGCTTGGATTTTGTCCAAGGAAGTACAAAAGGGGATGAAAGTGAACATGAAAATCCAAAGTAAATAAGTGAACCAAACTCTTTAAACCCCACAAATGGGTAGATTCTGCTAAAGGCTTCCCAGAAAATAAATTACTTGGTCCAACCCTAAAATGATGCTCTTCCTTTTTAGTGGGGCCTCTATCCTGGTGCCAGCCATATTCCTGTCACATGCATTTGGTAAAAATTAATAATTAATAATTATTTATGCTTTGGGGAATTTTGTGCCCTTTCTTCTCTGGGGTACATCACTGCTTCAGATAACATCTGATTTGTTAAATTCTATTAATTATCAACCCCTACAAAAATAGTGCCAGGTATGGTGAGTCTTTGGGGAGCTTGGAGTAACAATCAGGAAGAGACTGACCTTGCAAAATTTGCAAGTTATAAGATGCCAGCTCTATGTGTTTACTGAATTCTGTGACATTTTCTGTGCAAGTGTGGTATTTAAGCAACCCTCAGATGAGAGGACCTTCACGTCCAGGTTGCACACGGGAGGCCCAACCTGCTGTTGGGAAGGCCCAGGTGTGAATCCAGCTGTTAGACCTGACCTCACTGCAGACCTTGGGGTGAAGGCTCTAAGATGAAAACCCTGCAAACACCCCAAGTGAGGTTCTTTCCAAATTAACCTCTTTGCAAATCAGCTGGTGATGCGAGGCACATTCGGAAGGACACGGGTGACCTCAGAGCCTTTCGGAGCGCGGGGCTGGGAAGGTCGTGTCAGCCCCCAGCTGCTCACCCTTCCTCCTGCCACTCTTCCCAGGCACAGCTAATGATAGCAGCAGCCTGTGCCTGTGTGGGGGGATAAGCACATGGACACATCCACACACCTCCGCAGACCCGAGTGTTTGCCCACATTTAATAACGGGCAAAACAAATAAAAATGAGTATTGACACGAATGCCTGTTGCCCAACGCTCCCAGGGACGGAGAGCAAGGCCAAGGGCTATTCCAGGAGCAATACTCAAAAATATTCCTCTCCAAGCTCAAACCCAGAACGTGGCGTGGAGACCAGCTTGAGCACCGAAACAGAAACCCAGCCTGGTGTTTCCCAGCTCCTGCTCCTTATCAGGAGATCTGGGCAGGCTGCCGGGCAGTGGCCGAGGGCTGCGCCGCTCCTCCCTGCCAGCCAGAAAGGAGAAAATGTCATCCAGCCCCAACACAAAGGGCAAGATGGTATCTCACTGCTGGCCTGGTGAAGTCATCTACTAGGAAAAGTATATTTAGCTGTTCCTGGGCAGTCCCCAGGAGGCTGCAGAGCTGGTTTGATACCAGCCTTGTTCACCTGCGCCAAAGCGCTGCGTGAGACACTCACGGCTGTGGCACAAAGAGGCAAACAATGACAACTGACCCCCGTGCCAATGACCCCCAGGAACACTGTAGGAAGGGGGGAACACACTCTTTACACAGCTGGGAACGTGCCAATATTAAAGACACCAGCTTGATCAAAGAAAACAACCAGGATCATCCAGAGATATAGCTGTAAAGTCAGCAGAAACACGCCCAAAGTGAAGAGCGAGGTGTGAAATATTCCCACCATGAAATCCTGACTCCACTGAGGGCAATAGAAGAGCCCTGACTGCCTTTTGGACAGAGAGGGCAACAATTCAAGTGTTTGTTTAGCTGTCAGAGAAGGAACATTACTTGGTGTACAGCCCACATTGCTTTGTGATAAACATGTTATAAAACAGATATTTGCACAGACTGCATACAATGGGAAAGTCACAGGGAAAGGTGGGGTTGGGAAATGGGTTTATAAAATTATAAAAATGCCATGGAAGAGAACAGGCTGGAGGATGGTGGCAGTTCTGTTCTCCTGGCTCAGCATCCTGAATTTTGTTGTCTCTTCTTGCTGTTTCTTCTGTCACGTTACCATAATTTTACAGTTGAACTCATCAGCTGGCACTAACCAGAGTCACCCTTTTTAACAGCACCGTAAAACAAACAATCAAGAAGAATTTGTCTCTGCAGCCATGTACTTTATAAGGCACAAGTCTGAATAAATATGTAACTGTTCACACCCTTTCAGAAGTGCTGGAACAGGAACACACTGAACCCAGAGCACTGATTTATATCTAAGGCAACACTGACTCCAAAATAAGAGTGAAAATGTAGGTTAGATGGGTAGTAGGCGCTACAAAGAGTAATTGCTCACTTGTTTTACACCTTGGAGAGCTGTGAGGGGTGGGCAAGAGCCCAAGACAAGATAGAAAACAGCCAGCTTGAATGCATGGATTGGAAACAAAGGAGAGTCACAGCTCATCCTACCTGATCAAAAATACCATTCAAAACCATAATGTGCACTATAAATCAAGATGAAGGGTGGGAGGCTTGTCTCTCAAGAAGCTTCTCTTTACTTTCCTGGTAAGGCATGGAGCCCTGCCAAAAACACACCAGCTCTGCCTGCAACGCCTGAACGGCTCCGTGGAGCTGCATGGCCACTTGCAATGCATGAACCCAATCAGCTGAAAGGAGCCTCTGAATTTAATTGTGTTAATAAAAAGAAAGTTATGCATCCTCACTGACCAAGGGGGAAAGCTGGCAAATGGTTTGAGATCCTATCTTCTAGATTTCTCCTGCACAGGCTGGGAGAGCAAAGACGATTACTCCTGGGCAGCCCTCTTGGGCACAGCAAGCTGAATTTTAATAAATGAGCAAGAAAACAGGCTATCCGTGTAATTTTTGTATACACACTGTGATTTACTTTGTGAAATTCACATGACAAATAATAATTAGCCATTGCACTATAAACCCTCATTTCCCAATGCTCAGTACCAAACCAAAGTAGCCATGTGTTTAAAGGACTTTGCCTCTATTCTTAATGTCAAAATGTTAAAAAAAAAGGAGTTAATTTTGGAAGGGAATTATTACGGTCAGGTTGTGTGAGATTCACTCTGATGTACTCTAAATGATGTGTTAAATGATGATTTCCAACAGAGCCTGCAGCAGAGAGTTTGTTTGGAATGACATTTGTTGTGGCACCAGTGGCCACTACGAAGATGAATTTATATATACACTTAAAGCACCTGCCTGCAGAGGTGTCGCAGAAAAGTTCTGCATGAGCAGATGACAACAGATATTTTGCAAGCACTCACACACTGAATTTGTGCTCCAAAATAGCAACAAAAAGGTTGTCTAGAGCACTTTCTCCACTTCTTTCATGAAATGCATGCAACCACACTCTCTGCTGTTGTTATTGAGCATTACATGGTGATTTCTTCAGCAAATAACACTCCTTCAGCAAACCAGCCACACTGCTGTGGTTTCTTGCAACTTGTTTAAATTTTAGTCGTGCTGGTTTTGCAGAACTGCTTGTCTTGGCTACATGATTGTGAGCAGTGACATTAATGAATGAATAAAATATTTGAAATTCTATTCAGACCAATTTAGGCAGCATCATCTACACAAATAAAGCTCTGATGCTCTGAGATTGGCAGAATACTGACAGAAAGATAACCTGCACTAAGGCAGAGTAAGGAGCAGTAATGGATTTGCCCACTTTTCTTTCAGTCTGTTGAGGAACCCTTCCCAGTGAAGTCACATCTTTACCCTGCAAACATTGAGCTCCGGTTTTACAGCTCTGTGATTTTAGATAAATACAAGTGTCCATGTCAGGAGACAGATGCCACCTCCCCTGAGGACAGGGATCACAGTCAGAACTCCTCTGCTGGGGTTCCCTTTGTTGTTTTGCCATCAGGTGACATCTGCCTTGCTGTCCCTTCCCTCTCACACATCCCAAATGTGCTACCCGCATGCCAAAATAGTTTGTAGAGTTTCCCATCTTGTTACAGTGACCAGGACCCAGCAGGATGCTTTCCACCAAATTCTTCCTCAGTTTCTAAGGCCTAAGATGCACTGAGAATGAGAAAAGAATGGGTTTTTGTGCTGACAGCCCTCCTAAAACACCATGGGATTTGCATGGCAAGAGCAGCATCCACCAGTGCACAACACCAAGTGGTTTCCCAAACAACACCCAGCCTTTATGCTAAAACCAGTTGTGTCTGAAATGCCTGCTGGGTTCAGCTCATACACAGCCAAAAAGCGAGTCTAACTTCCCAAGTGCTGTCTTTGCTCTCAGATGCTTTTTTCTTCACTGGTTTTCCACTGTCTGGCATTTACAATGTACCCGCAGAGGTGGAAAGGTTTATATTTACCGCCCTTTCCTATCAAAGCTACTCTAAATTTAAGGCACAGTGCTGTTTCCATTTGGAAATTTTCTTTGCACGAGCCATTTACAAGACCTTTACAAGCCATGGTAAGCCAAGACCTCTCCAATTTCCCCAGTTTACTGCAAAGGAGTCTGGCTGGCATGGAGAAGGCTCCACCATCCCACCCAAAGCCCAGCTGGAGGACAGTCACTGCTGCCTATGGACAGCAAAGCTCCAGGTAGGGACGAGGGAAGGCTGGGAGGCAGTGGAGGTAGGAATCAGTTTTTTATGTTCCAAAAGTATTTTTTCTGCCACACACAGCTAGCCTGGCTTCTGGCAATTTCTTCAGTTTGCATGGGATTGATGGCAGAATAAACAAGTATACTCATTAAGTCCTAAATACATCTGAAAATATATATAAATATACCTAGATGTCTGCTAATAATGGTGTAAAGCTCTTCAAAACTTGGTACAATTTATTTCTTAGCTTGCTATGACCCTCACTGCTACTGTTTCCATCATCTGGTATGGGACACATAAATGACCTTCTACTACAGCCCTGGTCAGCAGAGGTTTGGTGCCAGCTTTGCAGCAAGAAATCATCATCTAATGGCCTCAACTAGGGCTGAAAGCCAGAATTTGCTGCCCTTTACTGTTGGCCTGAAGTGGTTACTTCTCCTGTGTGCATCACATGCTGCCAAGCAGAGCAGCACCAAGCACATAGGAGATTTTGGGAAACTGGAGAGGATTTGGGTACTCAATCCAGCTGGCTCTTTGGAAATTAAGAAATTAACACCACTTGGAAAGAAATTAAAGTAGGATGATGCCATAGCAAGGAGAACTGAAGAGGAGTAAGAGGTGGGAGGGCGTTAGGAGCAGCAAGAGAAAAGCCAAGGAGGGCACCTGGAGAGAGCAAACAGGGCTTTCCCGGGGCTGGGCTGGGCTCAGGACCACTTCTGGCTGCACTTGATGGCTTCACAAACACCCAGCACAATACAGGAGTGTAACATAAGCCTCAGCTCCTCGAGATTAGCCACGGCTGGGAAATAATGTTATCGCTCCCCATTATGCTTCAGGAGCCCTTGAGAAAAAGTCCCCAAAATTCCCACGAGCTTTAAACGAAGGTGAGATTTTCCCCTGGTGCCCATCCTCCCTTCCTAGGAAGCCTTGTGTTCTGCATGTGTCACATTTTCTTAGTTTTTGCCCAGCCATGCAAGAGTTCAGCCTTTTGCAGAGCAGTTTCACTCTCTGTGAAGATGCTGCTCCTCTTTCACCATCTCTCACTCTCTCCTTAGATAAAGTTAGGGATCTAGGATTTTCCTGCTGGGTCAAAACCCAATCTCCTTCCTCACAGGGGCTCAATTTAACTACACATCACTCTGCCAGACGGTGACTGTTAGTACCACCCAGTTTCATTAGTTATCAAGGGCTAAAGTTGCACTTCGAACAGTCATCAATCAGTAGGAAAAAATACGCATCGAATTAAAACTTCCAGCAAACTCCAACACCTTAGGGCTTTTTCCTTTTACAAGCAACATTTTCTTCCACTGAAAACAGAACTACTTGTGCAGGTGGTTTTTAAACACAAACAGCTGCTCCATGGAATTGCAGTTGGGGAAAATTATTCAGGGAAAAAAGGCAAAGACAAAGCCATGGGTGTGGAGCAAGAATCTATAGTGCCCCAATTCCCAGGGAAATATAGGAAGGGAAGAGAAACCTAAGACATAAACAGTAAGTGGAATTTCCATTGCACTGGTCCCAATAAACACGCTGGTTTTGGGGGAAGGAAAGTGGGATCAAGGGAGCAGAGTGAGGCAGTAGGTGTTGTGAGGGAAAGCGTGGTGGAGGGTTACGGCTCGTAAAAATCCGCTTCATCTTTCAGTGTCAGAACAATGCCCGGGTGTATGGTGGGCTGTGTTATCAGCCAGGGAAGCAGAGCAAGGCTGGGATAAACAGCACCAGACAGCCAGGGGTTTGTGGTCATGATTTACTCCTGCCTTCCCAGATAGTTCCTCCTTTCTTTCTGCTCTAGTTCTGTTGATCTGTCCATCTTTTAAAAGGTTCTGTAGTCCATAGCTGTTTTTAGCACTGTTGCAATAATTTTAATTACCAACACAATATTTTTGCCTATACAGAATGTTTTCCACCACGATTTTTTCACTACCATGATCACAGACAAATATTCCTGCTTTTTCCTTATTCCACTACTTTCCCCTGTAATGCCTCTCTTCTATCTATGAATTCTTTTATCCCCTCATTCTCCTATGCATCCCCTCAAGTAAAAACTTCACTTTCAGGGCACTTTGGTGTGTGCCATACCCGTGCAGGGACACAATGACAACTCCCCTTCCAATTACAGACTGCAGAGGCAGCCCTTGAAACGCTGCATTTTCTCCAGTCCTGCCCTCCAGACAGAGGAGGCTTTCCCTGCAAACACCCCCAAAGTTATTTCACCAGTTTCCTCCCAACTCTCCTTCAAATTCCTCTTTGAATTCATAAGGATTAATCTCCTGGTATGTTGCAGCTGCTGTCAAGATGACAAGTTCTGGGTTTCCTCCTCTCTTATATGCATCCATTAATGTTCTCTTGGATTGAAAGATCTTAAAGCAGAAACCATCTTTGTGCCCTTTATTCCCCATCCAGGTCTCCTGGCTTTTTCTGTCCTTGTGGTGAAGCCAGCCCCAAAAATTTTTGAGTAAAGACTAAAAAAAGCGATTCCTTAAATTTTGTACACATAGGAGAGGAATGACCTCAAGTAATGCAAGCAAGCCCAGGGCCACCTTCCTACCTGAGCAAGTATAATATCACTGCAAAACGAACCCCATTTCTTTTCCTGGTGCCAAGATTGTATAAAATACTTCATGCACAGACATGAAGATGGAGTCTCACCTTGGGATCTGCATTCCAGGAAAATCACATTTCCTGGAGAAGAGGTGCAATGAAAGCCAATCTGATGCTGCTGAAGGCCCACATGGAACTTGTTAGTTCCACCATTATTTTTCCCCTCCTCTATATTCTATAATGCTAATGTTCTTTGGAGGCAAGGACTTTGCAACAGGAAAAGCTCTTTTATCACACTGAATCAGACCAGTAGTATCCCAAACTGGGAGAGCCTAAGTGCCAGATAGCCCTGGAAGGTGTGCAATGCTTGCAGCAGACAAATCAGTAGCAAAACCTTAAACATTCAGGAGGAACACAGAATAATCAATTGGAATATCAACGTGCTGGTAAAATGATTAAAGTTTGGCGTTACACATATTTTCAAATGTACTGACACTTCATTCTCATAAAGACCAGCTCAGTTATGTTTGATTTGTATTCATATCCTATAATGTGAATATATTTGCTCAAAATTGCTCCGTAGTAAATCACCATCACAGAAATAAGCTTATATTTATTCTTAGCATTCGTGAATTGCATGGTGTTGGACCACCATATATTTAACACCTCCAAAGAAATCCAACCGCAACTTTTGAAAGCGACACCTTTATATATCATTATGGACATTGTTTCCTTAACAGTTAATCACACACTCTCCAATCACATGGTTTTCACCTTAAGAGAGAAAAATGAGTGACTCTACGGCTTGAAATGCAAAGCCCTCTACTTGACCTTTCGATGTGAAAAACCCCATTGGGCCAGGTCCTGAGGGTGCTGAGCACCCTTGGCTTCCTCTGGAGCCGACAGAAGTTGAAGGCATTCAACAACTTGCTGGATCAACCTTGTAATCACTAAAAGCTCTCTTCAGAGCCATATAAATACGGACAGTCACTTCACTTCACAGATTTGGTCCAGCATTAGGGTTACTTTAAAACCAAAGCTGTCGGGGAAAATGTTGGATCTATGATATGACTTTGAACCCAGGTCACTAAAATCTTTCCCGACGCAGCATCTTCTTTGGGATTCTTAAGAAAGCTAAACCTGCAAAGACAAATATTATGGCAACAAAAATAAATGCCTGAGTTTTTAACCTTTTCAGGGAAAGTAATTCCTTTATTGGCTGCAGCTAAAACTTCCTACCTTTCTTTCCCTTTTTGTTGTATCTGTGAGTAATTTCTTCAGTCACATTGTTTATAAGAAGTGAAGTTATTCGTAATCATGCCTTAAGAGTATGTACACAAACTGGACATCCTAATAGAGCACTATGTATTAAATTCCTGATTGTTTGACATAAATTCTCTCTCTTTCTTTTACTCAGACAGGAAGCTTCCCATTTATTTACGAATAGGTTAAGACCCTAGTCATGTTCCTAACTGTGTTCCTAAGTGCTAACATATATTAAGTAAATTTAGAGCCTCTTCTGCATAGGAAACAAATTAAACTGGTTAAACATGGAGAAAGACTAAATGTAATCTATCTTTTGTCATGTTTATGATATCGGAACGCATCTTATATGAATGTTCCAATTTGGCTGTTACAGCAGATGGGTTGCTTATGATAAACCACAAGTACAGACAGAGAATGTGATAGTATAAATCATAAAGAAGATAAATAATGAAATTCTTTGAAATAACGTTGGTTAAATATTTAGACATTTGGTTTCCAAGCTTGCTTGCACATATGAAATAGTATTCTCTACCGATGGAAAGAAATGCTCTCAACAATAATCATATTGGGACAACTAATAAGGTCTAAAGGACATATTTGCATTTAGAGACCCTTTTGGATTTATATAACATTTTTATACACAGGGAAGATATTGGTACTTAGGGGAATAGTCCTGGATAGAAACCTGTATGAAAAGTAAAGATAACTCATGATTGAGCCATTTTTCCATAGGTCGAGGCACACTGGAGTTCTCCTCTGTGCTTCTTTGTGCAAAGTGCACAAGTCTGGGAGAAAAAGCAAAGTCTTGTCTTCGACCTCCCTTATTTATAGCTGGCCTAGCTGAGGCAGGTACCAAACCTCAAAATTATTACCAGGCAGAACTTCAATTTTCCAATTCATAAAAGTCCTAGAAACCTTACTTCTACCAGTAACTTAAGAAGGAAGATTAGTGTGCAAATCCAACGAGGGATACATGCCACTGAGCTTACAACTGCACCAAAGAAAGTAATCCACTCTCAGGGATTTTATTTTTACTGGAAGCTTTACACATTTCAAAGGTGGGTATGAAGTCCAAGTTCCCCTTGGAGAGAGATCAGACTTCTTGAATGCAACCCTCATCATCCTCCCTAGATGTCTAGAAAATGGGTGAATTGCCCCCAGGAGATACTGCTCTTTTTGAACTGATGGTCAATTTAAATTACTGAACAGTAGATGGCTAATGTAGGTCAGATGTCTAATGATGGCATTTTATGAGGCTGATGATGGAGATGACAATCTGGTGTTTCAGTTTTAAACACCACTTGTGTATTTGGCTTGGTGAGCGCCCAGAAGGACAAAGCTTGCCACACAGCAGTTAAACAAAAAACCACCTATGTGCTGTGTTAGAAAATGAAGCTAAACCTGTCATTAATAGGATACCTGCCCTGATTTTATTCAGAGTAGGGCTAAGGCTTATCTTCCTCTGAGTTTTCCATGAGACATGCATCATTTTACATCATTTGGGGTTAGCTCCATTCAATCCCTACAGCAGCGAAAGCAACTGAGGCATTCATTAAACAAAGATATTGGTGTATCCCCAATGGAATTATTCCTCTGCCCAAATCCTGGCATGTCTTACATCCCAGGCATCCAAAGGCTGCAAGGGAAACCCAAAGCCAAGTGCAGGCAGCCAGTGCTCCCCTCCCAGGAACTGATGCCCGATGAAATGCACAGGAACTGCAGCACACGTGGTGCCCCTTTCTTTCAAATTAAGGACCTTGCCTTTTTAAATGAAGTGATTATGATGAGGGCAGTGGGATTAAGAGAGGACTGGGGCCTTTTGTGCAGGTGGTTTCCCTAATAGGAGACTTTCTAGCAAGAGAGCACTATATATTCTTCAGGCTCAAAGCTAAACTTCTATTAAAACCAATTAATTCATTGAACAGGCTTGTATCGCTTTATAGTGCCCGGGCCTTTACTTAAAAGAAATCAATTGTATGAGTACAGCTGAGAAATAACCACTATAATAGATGTTTTAGCTCTTGCTTTTACTTTTCTCTGATAGCCCTTAAGGTGGTCAGAGGTAAAAGCTAAAGATGCATTGTAGCCTGAGGGATGATTGAATGAAAAAATGGGGGATGGGAGCAGAGCTATGCTGATAGACCAATTTCCCACCACTGCAAGCCAGCGCAATTGATTGATGAATCCTTGCTCTGTCAAGAGGCAGCCCTTCAGATTTGATCACATAAATACTCATTCAACTCAAATTCTGCTTGACAAGCCTCAGACAGCTTTGTTCTGTCACAGATATCATTGGAAGGAAAATGCTCCATTAATCATCCTTAATTAACTTTACCATAGTCTGCTGGAACCAATATGTTCCCTGGCTAAATCCCTAAGACTTAGCTAGATTTCTGTAGTTATCAAATAGAAAGTTGTTTTTAAAGTTCCTCTCCCTCATTGCTGCTAACTACAGGAAATCTTTCCCTGCCTGTTTTCTAGGAAGGCACTTGCATTGATCAGGATGTGGCTTAATCCTTTGACAGTTAAGCTCCTTTGCCAGACACACACAATTATGCCTATTTCTGATTATAAAAGATTACTGATCTATCCACAGTAAGTGCTAAGGTGCTGTGCTTCCAAAGCACCCCCTTGTTTCCAGGCTGTGGGAGAGCCTTACAAACACAACTGAAAATAAAAATAAAACCCAAACAAGAACCAATGTGCAGAGAGGGACCGGGAAGAAACACAGCAATTTGGTTGGATTTGGGGGATAACTAGAAATAATAAATCGTGTTTCAGGTGCAAAGTAGGGGGAAATCATGAAGATATGCTTGTTAGCCAGGGTTGCCACTATCCCCTCTCACTCAGCAGTTTTGTTCTGCTGCAGGGCTGGAGGAAGCCCTGGGAGCATCTTTTACCCCCAAGATAAAGGATCCTCAGGTAGCTCCAGCTCTTGGAGGGTGTCCTCCATCCACAGGGATGCTCTTGAAGCACGTGCAAAGACATTTACCCCATACAAGTTCCCTCTGCTTCCTGACAATATTTCTTTCTTTACAACATCTTTCTGATTTTTTTAAATGTGGTAAAAACCTTACATTCCTCAGGGATTTTCAGTGGGACCTGAGGGGTCTAAAACCTTGCTGGCTTAGGGTCTTGGTGTTCTAAGGTGCAGCACACAGGCAAAGGGACCAACAGATTTTACAGATAAATCCATTACCCATTAATTTTAATTTAAATTTCTTACCCAATAATTTTCAAAGGTATAAATCCCTTTGAAAGGATTCACTGGAGATAATGAAAGACAATAACACGGAAGCATTTTGACTAAATAGAAATAAGTGTGGGAGCCTTGTCCTCAGTGAAACAAAGCCTGGAATTGTTCAGGGCCGGGTTGAATGGGGCTCTGAGCAACCTGGTCTAGTGAAAGATGTCCTTGCTCACAGAGATTAGATGATATTTAAAGTGCTTTCCAACCCAAAATATTCCATCACTCTATGGTATTTGTTAATCTCACAAAACCTTTCTCATTTGAGGAGTCTTTATTCCTGAAAACTGTATTACTGAAACCTCAGGAGGACGCGGGCTATCTATACTGCTAAACATTTATGTGTGAAGCTGGGTGCAAGCAATGAAATATAACCTAAATTGTTTAGCAAATTTAATGGTAAAAGCTCAGGCTTCTTTTGTTATGAAAAAATAGCATTTTAAAGTAAACACTGCAGTACAGATGGGGGGAAAAAAGATCATACTCCATCCCTGGGTGCATCACAAATCTCCTGCTTGCTCTGAGGAGAAGTCATGTCATGTTATGCTCTCTACCAGCCCTGGACTGTGGTCAATTCAATCAACGCTGCTCCTGACGGCCGCGCGGCTCAGCCGAAAATGGAAGTGACCGTTTCAAGCTGTGCACTCTCAGCAGCCAGCTGGCCCATTTTAAACTCTCTGGAAACTCGACATGCTAATGTTTCCTTTGCAGCACCGAAGGAACCAGCTCTAAAGGCATCCTCTCAGGTTATACAGCAGGAAAAGGCAGATGCATAAATCAGGGCTGCCAAGCCTTTGCGCACCGAAGGGCCAAAGCGGAGAAGCGTCGTCCGGCAGCAAAGTGAGGATTAGTTGGGTGCAGAAATTAGAGATATCTACATAAAATATGGAAACAGCTTTTGTTTTCTCTTTTTGTTCTCAGGAAGAGCTGAAGCCTGAAGACATAACCAAAGTTGGGACCTTTTCAACTTGTGGAAAACTTTCTGGGTTGAGTTTGCTTTGCCATCAATGTTCCTTTCCCCTTTCTTTCCCTCTTGCTTCCTTCTCCTTTCTCCACACTCTTGTCTCCACCCCTTGCTCCTTTTTTTGTGCCTTATTTTTAACCAATACTTTGCAAAAATTTTTCTCCCCACTGGACAGGGACCTTATCTGCCCTTGGCTGCCTCCCCAGCTTGCAGGGTTGTGAGTTGGGTTCCCCACTCACCTCAACACAAAGGTGCTCAGAGACAGGAGAAGGGCAAGATATTTAAGGTCTCAGAGGGAAGGAGTTTCCTAGCCCTAGTTCCTGCCTAATTCCATCTGGAAAACAATGATAAATCAGATTTATCAGCACTAACTTGAGTTTCTCTCTTAAGGCAGGTTGTAGGGAGGTAGGAGCTCTAGTGATTCTGCTCCTTCCAGCACTGGGATCTGTGGCTTTCTTTTCAATCTTGCCTCAAAATATAACCATGATTCAAACTGATGGACAAAATGCACAACTGAAAGAATACTTGGAGCAGGAAACTTAAAAAAAAATTGTATTATCTAGACCCCTATAAGAACGTCCAGTCCATCTTTAAATCACAAAATGAAATAAACAGGATCAGATATATGGTGAAAAAGCCTGTAAATGTCCTTTCTCATTATGGAGGTCAAAGAATACATTAGTTATTTTTAACTAATGTCTTATTCGACCCCATGCAAACTTAAATCAGTTTGGGTCTGACTGATTCAAAGCTGTTCTCTGGTTCCCTGCTCTGCTGTAATAATTGACTAGGCTAGACTTTAGAAAGGTCAAAAAAGCAGCCCCGCTTCATATTATTTCAGCTAATAACTCAGTTCTTAAATCAAAATTTAAGAACTAATCTCTCAAAGCACTATTTCCTCCCCCTCCATTAAATCCATATGTAATTTCAAATTAAATGATAGATGTCCAAAATCGTTACTTTTTGCTTAATTACTTTTAAGTTACTGGGGGACACAGCATGCGGGTTTGTTAGAAGATCTAGGATTCTCCAAAAAAATTGGAATTGAGAAAATCTAAGAAAATCTCAGAAAATGCAGCTGCGACTGAAGAACCTGAGGAAAAAACAGCAGGCACTGGATAATCTAAAGGAAAACCAGGCAGACACATTGCAGCATCTGAGGCAGGCTCAGAGGAGGCTGGGCAGCAGGTCTGTGGGGTAGGTATGGTGGGGCTGATAGGGAGCTTGTGATGAGATGTGGTGGGGGTTTTCACAGAGTGGAAGACAACAAAAGCTCCACATTAACCCATCATCACTCTCTAAATACATGAAGTCCAGGAGGATGCCAGGATATGTCTTATTGAGTGCAAATTTAGAGATTGGCTCATGTCAATTGTTTAACATAAAATTTAACAGGTAAGTAGCACCTTTCTACCAAAGGTTCTGATATTGTTTTGTAAAACCCCCAAATCCAAGCGCTTAAATTTCATTACATTAGTTTGTGATGTTACAGTCGCTCACAAAAAACTTACTCCATGTTCAATATATTCTCAATTCATTCTGCTGTCCTTATCTGACTCCCTTCAACAGAAAATTTGCCTTAATCCCAATGCAGGAATGCAAGATGAAGATTATTAGCAAAGAGTGTTGTGAACCAGGGCTGTCGTTCCTACAAGCTTCTTGTGGTCATATTTAAGTCACAAAAAGAGAAAAAAGTAACCCTGCTTGCACATGAAGAAGGGGATGGCTTTGTCACTTTGGAAGTCACCTAAAAAACCTCTCCTGATTGTCAAGGGAGAGGATGGAAGGATGCTTGGCTGAGCACATCTGCATGCACATCTGAGGGACCCTTTTGGTACACACCTCATTGCCCCACACATCTCCCCTCACCTCAGTATCACAAAAACAGGGATTCAAGCTAGACACAGCACAATCAGGCATCTGCTGTAGTCAACCAGTTGACATAACAACATTTTCCTCTTACTTCCCGCAAAATGCCTTTTCTCTCCCCACTTTCAAAGAGATTTTTTTTTAATACACCAAACGTTGGGCTTTGACCGCTGTTTATGGGATGCTTACTTGGGACTGCAGTAAACCGCGAGCGGTTTGAGGCTGGCTCCTCGAGCTGTAACTACTGTTGGGTTTTTTGTTGTTTCTTTCTGCCGAGGGAGCCTTTTCTTCCCCGCTTCCCCGCGGCCATTCTGTGCTGTGCTTTTGTTTGGGCTCCCGGCACGGAGTTGTTTATTTGCACTAACAGCGCCGGCCCTGCTCCCCGTGGACTGTTTGTCCAGTGGCCTGTGGAGCCTCCATGGCTTTATTGTTGACAAGTGGGAGGTGGGATCCAAGTTTTTGTGGTTAAATTGTTTATTGATAATTACCTGTTAATTACCACTGCTGCCAGCTTCCTATAATTCATCATGATCACTTTTCTTTTTTGTTGCTCTTTGAAATAATAATGGGAAAGAGGAGGGATAACAAAGAAGGAAAAAGAAGGAAGAGGGCCAAATTGTGATCACTCCTTCCTGAGTTTTAAAACTGCATAATTTGATTAATTTAACGTCTGGGCAGCTCTCATCAATGGAACCCATCAGTATGACAAGGGCATCCCCTCCCCAGGTGCTGCCAGACGGGTCAGCTCTTCCCCAGCATTCATATGAGAAATGGATTTGGTGTAAGAGAACCCAACCACACTTCCCCCACGTTGTGGAAAACCAAACTCCTCAGAAAGCAATTTCTTTTTCTCATATACAACACAAAACTGTTCCCTGTCATGTCTGAAGAAGGAACATTTTTTAGGGATTTAGTTTTTTGTGGATCGTTTGGAAGCTGACTTTGAGCACTTAAGATGTCACTGTAGGACATCTGCAGCAAGACCAAGTGGTTCCCTCAGTCGTACCACTCTAAACTTATTGATCCAAACCAGGACAAGCCAGGCAGCCACATCCCCCAGCTGTGGCACAGCTGCCCAGTGAATCACGAAGGGAAGAACCAGCCTGGGAAGAGACTTGCCCCTTGAGCACAGATCACCCTGGCCCCTGCCTGAGGGCCAGCTTTCTCTTCAGAGAGCTTCTGGTGGCCATAGAATTTCTCTTTGAAGACCAAAATTAAAGCTAAGCCCATGTATTTATTTCCTTAAATGCACTTCCATGCCTATGAACTCTGGCTTATCTTAACCTTGTGTTTAAGGCATCAGTGTTTGGTGCAAGTACATTTTTAAGGGGTCACAGTGATAACCACTACCCCTTCTGAGGTGCTGCCCAACTGTCAAATTCAGTCTGATTGATAATACAGAGCATGAAAACCAGCACCATCAGCAGCCTTGGCTATGGAAAACCAAAAGCAACCCAATGCCAAGGATACCTAATTCATTTTCCTTCAACAAACCATTAAAATTCTGTAAATAAAAAACAACCATGTTTCCATATTTTGGTGAGTTGACACATTTGCCCATTTTAGAAGCATTACAGCTGGGAAGGAACTGTGTCTTCATTTCAATACATTCATAGAATTTATTCTAGGTGCCTATTTAGACATTTCCTGGCCCAAACAATAGCTCCCCCCAGCCCCCTGTGCCATGTGTGCATCGGTCACTGCCTGGCATCATCCCTCTCATGACTCAGGCTGTGTACAATTGTCCTGACAACTCACAACAGTTTATCATCATTGTTTGGTATAATTGGAAACAGAAGTATTTATACACACCCGTGTACCCTACAACTAAATTTATAAAGGCAACTGTCTCTTTTAATCTATAGCACAGCCAGTGTAAACAGTAATTTGAAGGAATATTCAGATTTATTACATTACTCTCTTAAAGATCAATGTTTAAAATGGATATATATTGCATTAATCCAAACACACAACAAATCATCAAGCTATTTACACAATAAATTTACAATTCCCGCAGACACTTTAATCCTGTTTCTGTTTCCAAGGAGCGCTCTTGTCTGCACACACACACATCCACCCACAAACATACTCCCACACTCAGAAAGTACTATTGTAATGTTAATTAACCTAATTTACAAACCACCAACTAGGCCCGTAACCTCAGCACAATATACATTTAACCATAAATATGTGAATTAAAGGCACATTAAGGGGAAGGGACAAAAGAAAGGAAATTTGGCTCTGGGGCTGAGGCGCGATCCCGACCTCAGCCCTGGCACCTCTGGTGTCACCTCTCTGCGAGTCAACAGCATCACCCTGGGCTTCAATCCTGCTCCCCTCACCTTCCTGCAGCCCAGCCATACCCCAAGTTATTTAAACTTCATTTCTGTGGTTTAAAATAATATCCCATTGACGTGGGATCCAAAACGCCTTCAGAGCTAATAAAATGTCACCCTGCCAAACTGAGGCGATACGTGCCAACCTTTAGCCCAGTGTGAAATTTTATAACTGAGTTATAAACCCCTCAAAAAACAGAGCTTATAATGGAAAGGCTGACAGATTCTTAACTATACAGTTTCCAGTGGGCTTCTGCTTAATATACTGTATTTCTTCGCCTTGAAGATATTAATTTACTTTTTGAAATGTTCATGGCTAAGATTAAGCGTAGGGTTTTGAAATGTGTTCATAGGCAATTTATGCAGGCACACAAATGTACTCTTCTCCAGATGCAGAGAATACTAATTTGAAAATGATTTATACGCCGCTCCACACTGTACATCCATCCTCTGCTCAAAAGGTTTCCCTCTGACACAACACTGGGATCATCTCATATATTAACCCTCTGATAGCATTAGAAATTCATTGAAAAATTGATGAGGATTTTGGTCGATGGCATGGGCTGGAATAGATTTTGTGGATTTCAGCAAAAATTCTCAAGAAGGGCAGAATAGACACAGAACAGACTCATCAACAAGTGAACACACTGGAAAATAAAGGTCTATCCATACAAAATATGTATTTCTGTGGGAGTACAAGCAACAGAGAGGTTGAGAAATGCTGTGAAAAGACAAAAAAGTTCCTAAATCCTTAGGAGAACCAGTCCTTAGCCCAATGACTTGGTATTTGGCTGTGTTCATGCACCATACTGACCATGGTATTTCCACAGCAGCCCCTGGCTGTGCACAGGAGACTGGAATGATGTAGGAAAGATGTAGTAACAGGCCCCACAGCTGACATTAAAATGAGACTGACACATCACTTGGCATGTGAATATTTAGCAACAAACATTCCTTTAGCAACTGAAAATATGTTTAAAAGACAATTCTATACTTACACCTCCATCAGGAGTGTAAGAGTAGAATTTTCTTATTTTCCTTTCCTCACTGGGTCCCCAGCTCCTACACATGTAGATGTTTGAGTCCTGCTTGCATGTCTGCTATGTACACGTCAATGATTTGCCGCCCAATATGACCAAAAAAACCACACATACACTTGAAAACAACCTATCTCAACATTTTCAAAGGAAAGATCTTCTCTTTGAAGCTACATGAATGCCTATATTCACTATAAATATGGGAGTATAAAATGCATCAGTGATGAAAAAATACACTTGCCTTTGAAGAGTGAAGGCACGGGAGAGGTGAGCAGGATTTACTTTATTTTTGACCATAGTAAAATTTCCTGGGCTTTGCAGCCCCCACTCCATCTCGTGTGGCCTCTTGGAGCACCATAAGAGAAATAGCAGCAGACACCTGAAGGCTCATTCAACACTCACAGGAGATGAGAGAGAGAATTTTTAGATACAGTGGGTGAGATTTCTTGTGGAATATAGTCTGCTTCATCTCTACCTCGATTTTATCAAAAATACACTGGCAGTCAAGATGAGTGGCTCCCACAGGAGATAGAGAAAGCCAAATATGTGCACCATAAACACACGACCCTAAATTGCCTTAAAGTAAAAGGGGTAGAGGAAAGCTTTGAACAGCCCAGGAACCCTTCTGTTGTTTCAATTACATGTTATGCTGTAGACCTTAATAAAATTATTCCCCTGCTATGGACACCAAGGTTAAACCAACCAATTCAATTGGGAAATTAGCTCATTGGAGGACTGCTGGAAGTGATGGTTTTGGTGATGCTGAGAGGGGAGAAAGTCCCCTTATTCCTCAGGGAACGGACCAAAATACTCCTCTGAAGCTCACACTCTACTTTTGTCTTTCACCATGAAGATTTCTAGGCATCACTAAATCCCCCGAACACAAATTGAGTATTTTTGCCAAAGAGCTGGATGTAACTATGATTTTAGAAAAGATACTTCAGATATCCAAGGGAGGAGATTCAATAATTTGTTCTGTCAACTGGGAGAACAACTTCAGTGGGAAACTATTTCATCTGCCCCTGCTTGAGATGATATATTTTATTTGAAATAATTTCCTCAGCCTGTGTCTGGAAGGTGAAAAGTGACTTGCTCTTATTTATCTTTCTTTTGGGGCTACATGAATTTCAGACACATGAACGTGAGGGACTGATAGCAGTTAAGCCAGGCAGAGCACTGGCAGGTGAGCTCAGAGCTTCCACTCTGCTGCCAATGTGTCTCCACTGCAGCCTCAAATATCTCTATATTCTAGGGAATAGCCAGCCTTTAACAAGCACTGCCACTTTTAAAATACCAATAACTGTGATCTATGACTTGGATTTCCTATGGAATGGCAACTAGATTGGTTTCAAAAGTACTTCTCCCCTGCCTGCATTATGGGTTTGTTGAACACCCTCTGCTGCAATATCCAAATATTAACTCAGGCCATTCGTTCCCAAGCATGGGCACTAAAACACTGGGTGCCCATGGGGTGGGAGGGCTCTGAGGGACAGTGGGGCAGTCAGGGATGGGCCTTGGGAAACCACAGAGGGGAGAAATGCAGCAAGGACTCAGTGCTGAGAAACTGCAGCTCTCAGCACTTAGTGAGAAACCAAAGAATGCCTAAAACAGAGGTGGAAACGTGGCTTTCCAAAACCACCTCTTGTGGTACTCTAAAGCATTTTGGCTTAATTCTGCCCTGTAGTTTCTCCAGAAGGAGCTGGAGGCAGGGTTGAGCTTGTTTTTGTGCTGTGAATTGAGCCCAGCCTCACAGGTGATGCTGAGATGTATTTTGGGGCCCATTTTTCAGCAGCCACTGGATTTGGCCCTACATGGCGTGCTTGGCTTAAACAAATCACAGAGCATTTACAAAACTACAGCAGTTCCAATTGCCCTGGAAACACCAAAAGGCCTTTACAGGAGCTTCCTAATGACAACACCACAGCTCCTGGTTAGAAAACACTAGAGAGACCTGAGTACCCTTTTTTTATGTTTACTCTGGTTTGCAGGTTTAGGTCATCACTGCATGGAGTATTTATGCCATGCTGTTCCTCACAGCCCACATTCTCCAGGAATAAGGACCAAATAAGATTATGTTTATCTTCTATGAATCATAAACGATCAGTTTTCAGCGCAACCTTACCTCAGTGCTCTCCTAAGAGCAGGTTTTTTACAGTACGTGAAACCAAGGGCTCTAAAGAATCATAGGGCAGAGATGAATCAGTTAGGAAGAACCCATTAAACATGAATCCATGGAAATCCTCCCTTTTTGTTGTTGTTGAATATGCCTACAATAAACGCTACAGTGTGACTTGCAATTTCCTCAAGTTCCTTTTCTCAGAACAATGATGGTTGGCAGCCGCTCAAGATGCTTCAGTAAACTTTGCAAGATAGAAAGCAATTTAGTTTCCCTGTAAGACTTCATTGCTAAAGTTATGCCCATTGATTTCCAGCCTCATAATTAAAATTCCTCATTAAACATGCTTGACAGCTGAATGTGATTCCTTTTACCTGCTACTGCTACCTTTTTTTTTTCCTTGTGATACCATTTCATTACAAAAGAACAATAGATTTCCTTTCAGGGTAATATAAGGGCACGGTGAGTAATGTACTTTCTATCCTACAGAAGGCCTAATATTGTTAATTTGCTAAATCAATTAAAAGAAACCACTTTGGAGCACGACTCAAGCCCTGCATATGGATCACATCAGCCATAATGTGCAGGAGTTCAAAGGCTGGCATTTCGCCCCAGTTGGCACCTAACAGTTTACTCTGATCCAGGGAATTTGGCTCTTGATTTCAAACAAATGCATCCTGAAGGCTTAAGGCCAGGAGTAGCTCCGTGTGATTTATGTTTCATATTTTCTCATAACACAAAACCTGAAGAGCTAAAAAAAAAGAAAGAAAAAGTTGTTATTACAGGGCATTTGCTGCAGCGTTCATGTAAATACAGAATTACTCAACTGCCCTGTGCACCTTGTGTTGTTTAATATGAGCTTTTCCCCTGAGTGGCTGTTTGATTCCCTAAAATTCCTCCTCCTCCTGCCAGCTCTGACAATCCAAAATGGAAATTACCTGTTTGTAAATGGCTTTGCTCTCCAGGCCAGAGAGCTCGCACACAAAGGCAACCACCACCACCTTTGCCAGCAAGAGATGTTTGCCCCGAGATACCCAGCCAGGAGATGGTACTGGCTGCGCTGGGAACATCCCACAGAGCCCCGGATGGGAAACCAGCTGCAGGAACCTCACATCTGCTCCCAGCCCGGCACCAACCCCACCTTCTGCTGGCCACCACAGGAGGGTGGATGCACGAGATTTACCAAAAACTGAGGGATTTTTACGGGGTTAGCAGAGCTGACCTTGGAAAGGGCTGGCTTCAAGAGCCCTCAGAGCACCCCAGGAATTCTTAGGCTCGAGCACTTGGCAAAGGAGCAGAAACTCCCTTCTCAATCATAAAATTAGCAATGAGAAAAGTTTCAAATGACAGATTCAAATTTACAGGCGTAGTTAAAACATTTAGTACTGCCTCACATGCCAGGTTCCTGGTGCAAAACACATTGTCAGAGCTGCTTTAGAAATGAGAGAGGGGAATGGATCGCTGCTTACAGAACAATTAATTGTTCCACAGTTTAGTAGAGCAATTACATGCCTTTTTTGTTTATTTGTTTGTTTTCTCTCATTTTCAGATGGCTTTCCAAATTCCAGTTTGGAAATGGAGGCATCCAGGGAGCCAGTCACCATTCCAGTGGAGCACTAGGTAATTAGCAACATACTGCCATGCAGTGCTGCACTGCTGTGTCTTTCCATGGAAAACAAATAAATATGTTGCATTACTGTGCACTGCTGGTCCCCAAAGTTGGTAAAGCCCAGCCCTGCATGGATTTTCTCTCCTGCACATGAACATAACACTTGTTTATAGCAGTGCCCAGTGACAGTTAATGTGCTGTCAGCATTTTCATTACAAGCCCTATTTTTCTATGGTTTATAACTTGGATATTTTTTCCTCCCAAAAAAATGTGGATGTAATGCTTATGGACCTGATAGTGTGAATATTTTAAGTCATGCTAAGATGAAATTTGATACCACAGGCTGTGAATGTGAAAGTGAGGGATATTCATTCTGACAGAGATTGTAGAAATAAAAGCTTTAAAAGAAAACTACAAATAAGCATTCGAATACGCTGGTTTTATGATAGATATTGCTAATTTTTCAGGTGACAGGTGTGGAATGCAGGGGGGCAGCGATTGCTGCTGACACTTGTCCTTTCTCTGAGAACTTCTATCCACTAAAAAGATTTCAGGAAGCCTAAGTGAAAAGATTCCATTGCTCTCACTGGTGGAAAAGTACTGATATTGTGTACTTAGTAGAAAAAAAAGTCATATCAAGGTTTAAACATGACACCCCACAAAAAGACTGGAGCATTTGCAGTGTTTGCACTGCAGAACCACCACAACAATGCAATATGTGCCTCTTCAAGACTAGCTGTGGACAGGATCAAGGTAGGTAGGGGATAGGTTCAAGGCAAAGGAGCACCACGACCTGCATGTTCCTTTTGAGCACACACACTGTAATTTTTGGACCTTTTGGAGGTGGAAGCAGCAGCCTCCAGGCAAGTGATGAGGAGTGAACATGAAAAGCAGATGCCAGATCTGCTCAGGAGATGCGAGGACAGCAGACAGCAGAGGTGGCATTGTTACAGCAGTGCTGAGCCAAAGCCACCCCAGAGGCTGCCAGCAAAGGCAATGCTGTCCCTTCTTCCACAAAAACCACCAGGTCTCTTATTTTGGAGCGTGTGTCTTGCTGAGGAGCTATTTGCTGTGTCTGATGCGGGTGATGCTGCAGTATATCAGGGAGACACAGGACACATCCCGTGTCTCCGCTCTTTGTTTTTTCTGGAGAGGAAATCCGTCTGTGCAGTCCCCTGGGGAGCCATGGGACACTCCACTGGAGGCCTGATAAGCACAGCATGAGGACCTTTGCCACTCATTGATGTTGGCTGAACCTGCAGCCAGCCTTTGAGGAGGCACCTTGGGCTGTGTGGGCAGAGGAACATCCACTCTGGCTTCCCTGATGGATGAGCTCACCCAGCACACGCTGGTGGCACCAGCCTGAGGGACTCCATTTGGGGGTCACAGGAGGTTGTGGGTGGCTGAGGAAAGATTTTGCATGTTACAGACAAATTGTCTCTTCCAAGCAGCAGGTTTGCTGAATAAGCTCCCAAATAGGGAGTTTATAGGTAGGTCTGATAGGGAAAGGTGATGCAGAAGTGCCTGATTCAGGGTGTTGGAGATCTGGAGTTAACCCTCCTTTGGACCTGCAGTGCACCCACCCACTTAAATAGGAAACAACAGAGAGTGAAGAAGCAGTGGGAATGCTCAGAGCACATCAGAAACCATCACCCCACTCCCCAGGCTCCAAATTCCCCTTTCCCACAGAAAAACACATTTTAGAATAATGAGAGCAAGGTGGAAGGGGAGAAGCGCAGGAGGGAAGGAGGTGGGTGAATGTTTGCAGGCTCATCTCTGACAAGTCCTCAGCATTATTCATTTCCTGGAGCTGCATCCATGGGAAGTGATACAGTCACTGCTCTTTGAAATATCCAAGTGTACGAGGCATGAGGGACCTCTCCTCATTACCACGTCATTCAAATTTTTGAACTCTATATCATCCTGATGCTTTGGGAGAATCTCCTCCCAAAGTAAACAAATTTTGGTGGGGCTTAGTGGAAATCTTTTTGTGGCAGACAGAGTGATTTAACAAAATGGACATTTATGAAGAAAAGCCCCCACTTTTGAACGAGACTGTGAATCAAATTAACACAACACATCTAAAACCTCTACAGTCTCAATATTTTGTCACGGGGAAGAGGGAAACAAGTTTTGAAGGTGAGTCTTGGCATCCAAATCCCTCGTTAAAATCTGACAGTTCTTGGAAACATCTGGATGTATTTTATCCATGCCAGAGCAAAGCTGGGTCTACAACTATCTGCACCAGATGAGGACTCACAGCGGATCCAAACAGATCTCATCTCTGTCCACAGGATGCTCTCAGAACCCTCCACCTGCCATTTTTCTACCTGTTTCCCACCTATCCACCTATCTGTGTGATTTCTTTCCTGTCTTCAAAGCCCATAGAGAACCCAGAAGACCTTAAATGTCTCCACCAGTGCAGCTGGGAAGCACTGGGGTCTCTAAGGGGTGTTCCCATAGTGACACATGGGATGAGCATTGATCTGGGGGTAGAAAATAGAGCACAAGGAGCCAGTGCTGACACAGGCAGAGGAAGACACTGACTCTGTGAAAATCCTCGTTTTCTGATCCATTTGTGCACCTCAAGCACAAAGAAATGTTTGTCCTTAGTCCTGAGGCAAAAACAAATTAAACAGCCCAGTTTATCTCTAGAGAGAATAAAAGATGAATTTGTTACACGAGCTTTTACTAAGGATAATCTGAGAGAGGTGGCAAGCACAACCATAGGCAAAGACTTCAAATTAATTTCAATGTCCTAGGAAGTAATGGAAAACATACCCAGTTCCTACAGCCATGCAAGAGCCTTGCCATTCCTGTGCAAGACAACCCCAAGACACTCCATATGGGATCCTGACCAGTCACATGGCTTTTAATACCCACATGATGGCACTAAAATGGCCCATTAGATTTACAGTGTCATTAACCTTCCAAAATGAAATGACTGTTCTCGTGTAAAAAAAAAAAAAAAAAAAAAAAAAAAAAAGAAAGGAAAAAAGAAAGTAAATAAATAAAAATAAGGAAAAGACAGAGAATGAGAAAAAGAAAAATAAAGATAAGGAGAAAAAGTAAGATAAGAGACAGGTGAAAAAAGAGAGAGAGAAATACAGAGAAGGAGGAAAATTTTTTTTTTTTTAAAGGACAAAAAGAAAAAGAGATGAGAAAAGGAAGAGTAAAAGGAAAAAGAAGTAGCCTAAATGCTGCTGGGTTTCGGGTAACCAGTCCATGAGGAAATGCTGACAGGGGTCACTGTGGCATAATCTTTCATTCAGCCCCAAAGCTGTCACATCCTCCCCAGATGTCTGAAACATAGATATAAATTTTCATTATCCAGCAGAATAGGGGCAGAGGTACACAAAATGATTTTTTTAGCAATCAAATTATGGCTCATTGTCAGATTATGTGTAAACAGTAATTTTGTGAAGTTTTCCTGTGGTCATTTATCTACACCCACGTTTAGTAGCTCTGCTGAAGCTGAAATAAAAAAGGAAGGTTTTTCAAATTGCATTATTGTCTTCATAATCAAGTTGAGGGACCATAAAAACTGAATAAAAAAATTAACATTATTATGGAGGAATTTTGTCTTACTCAACTAAACAGCGAGGTCGCAATATTTTTTTAATGAAAGCAGAAAGGATGCACCCCTTTAAAGGGATGAGGAAAAACTGGTGGTGGTGTATGAAACTAAACTGAGGTATCTTGCAGAACTCTAAAATCTCAGTATTTTCCCCAGGTTGAGTGAGCACAGGGTCACACCAGGGTGCAGCTAAGCAGCTTTTTAGGAGCTCTGCAGAGCCTGGGCACTGGAAGCCAATGGCTCCAGGGAACAGCCCAGTCCTGGCCAAGAGAAAGATGAGACCTCTTCTACCTGAACAAAGGCAAATAAATTGTTCACAAGTGGAGATGGAGCTGCATTTCTTATGGAAAGGAAAAACAAGTAGTGTCATAATACTGTATGATTCTTCAAGGTGAATTCAACTAAGTATTAGGAACATACAGCTTGCCTAGAGCTTAGGTGGTTAAGATAAATATCTTAATGACCACCCCTGGTGACAATAATGACTGGATAGCCTGGCAGTTTTAACAGGTAAAATATTCCTTACAGGTGATGGTTTTCCAGCACACACACACATTTGCTCTCTGGTCCTGCTTTGCCTTGCTGAAGAAATAGTTGTGCTGATGGTTTAGTGCACAAACCAAGGGGAAAAAAATGCCATGTTTTATTTTTTCTTGTTTACAAAACAATGATATTCCTATTTCTTCATGCAAGACAATGGCACCAATAGCTCTTTGTGTCAGGAGGAAGTTGCGAGGCAGGATCCCTGCAAGGTCTCTGTGAATGAGGGCTGGTATGCCCAGAAATGCAAAGCCCACAGTATTATCTGCTTTATTATCTCGCTTTGGGACTGTACCAAATGCTCTGCAAGTCTGGATCACTGTCACCCTGTTACGATGAAAGAAGTGCCTTTGGTTATGAACTACTCCGGAGACACCAGATTAGAGTTCAAAGGCTATTCCTTGCATTAGCAGCAAATGCAGGAATTCTGAGGCAAAGTGATATACTTAGTGTGAGCTTTTGCATATCACTCTATTTCGCTCCATAACCACCCTGCAGTAGTCAGAGCTACTGTTTGAACCTAAGCTCCCTACCAGTTGAAAGTTTGGGGCATGTTTATTGGATAACCCAGATTCTTTTCTAGTGGCCATCAGCAAACACTTTGTATATGTCACAAGCCTCCCACTCCCCTCCAAAAGATAGGAATTGGATGGAAGGAGGAAGAAAAACGCAGCTATTATAGATTTAATACATCCCCCGGAAGAAGTAAAGCATGCCCAACTTCAATTTCATACAAGGCATACAGAGAGAACTCAATATCCTCATTTAATCTGGGAAATTCCACGTGGAGAGGGAGTTTTATGGATATCAAGAGCCAGATTTCCCGCTATAACAGTCTGGCAGTGCATTTCCCCTGCCTTGGACTCAGGCAAAGCTGACAGAGCCAGCTGGGCCACCTCCCTGAAATGGTGCTCCCCACTCTCCCACAACAAAGTACCACATCAAAAGCTGCTCCTGCCAGGGAACATTGGGAAATGCGTCTGGGCAAGAGATGTCTAAGCAACCCCACCCCCAGCTCACACTCCTGTGTCCAGGGACCTCTGTCTTGGGCCTGTGATTTTATTAAAAAATCCCACAACAAATTCCTGCTTTTGGTACTACGCAACCAAAGCACAAAATGATGCTGGGTCTGCTTTAAATTAAAACAAAAGTTGCGGCAGATAGGATCTCTGATACATACTGAGTTGCTTTTCTCATCTGAGATTCTTCCTCAAACAGCTAAAAACAATTAGGATAAATGAGTAGATATAAAGGTCAGCAGTACAAACAATTCTGGGAAAACCAGATAGCTCACTGGATAGTTCCTTTACTTCCGTCACCGCAGAATGAATAGATACAAGTCCAAACGCACTCCCAGCGATCTGATTAGAAAGATATCCAGAGCTCCTAAACAGCCTTTGTGGTTTCATCTCTTTTTTTTTTTTCCCCAGCTGAATTGCCTCTGTGCTGCCAACCCAGCCCATATCTGGCCAGGCTGAGGCTTTGCTGCAGCAAAAGCTCTTGGGGTGTTTTTGGCATCCTATGGTGGAAGGTGCCGGAACGCCAACATGTGGCATTCTGGCACGTGAATGTCATTCCTTGGGAATATTAGTCACCCCTGTAATGTCTAATGACATCACTCTGGAAGGAAATAGAACAGGAGAAAAATCAATGGACAGCAGATACCTACCTATTATGAACTATAATTGTGCATTTACCAGTCTGCCAAGCCATAAATCTAGTAGTTTAAAACCCGTTTTAGCATACATTCATATATGTTAGGAGGCTATTAACACAGGGGTGAATTATAGCAAACAGGCTTCTGAGCAGAGTCAGGATATGTATTTTTTAAAATAATTATAGCGTTCAACACTGTAGTTAAGACTCAAAAGGGTTTTGTATTCCACCAGCTTTTATCCCTAACCAATCACAATGGCAATGAACACATCATCTCAGATTGCAACTTTTCAACCCTGAACTCCTTCCTTGCTGCAAATATTGATCATGGGGGGCAACCAGCAAGGCCCTTGTTAAGAAAAACTAGAAAATAATTATTGTGTGGGGTTAGGGCCAGACTCAGTTCTCACTGAACTGAGGGCAAACCCTTTCACTCCTTTTATTTTGTGTTAGATTAAACAATTTAAAAGTCTCAACTCCAAAATGGACAAGTTAGAAAAGCCTGAATTAGGCCTCCAGAGATGTTTGGAACAGTGTTTGCCTTGGCCAACAGGCAGTGTTAATAATTCAGGCTGATGGAGGAAAGAGCCACAGCAAATGGCAGATTACACCCCAACAGATTAGGAACAATTGTGCAAATACTTCTGCTGTGGTAGCTCAGGAAAGATCCCTTTCTTCTCCTAGCAGTGGTCTGTCATATAAGAAATCCTTAATAGGTTTTGTATGAGCAAATAATAATGATTTTTGTCAAAAAAATACAGTTTTAAAATATTCCTTTTGAAGAGGAATTAGTGGGAAATGGGTATTAAAACACCAGAAAGACTTTAATGATAGAGAATAGACATTCATGGAAATTAGTGCATGGTCACAACACCAGCCAGAAATGAAAAAGCAGCAGTAGTAGTGCAGGAAATCTCAGCTTTTCATTTAATATCGTTACATTCATTCACTCAGTTGAGTCCACCATAAACATCAAAGAGGTTTGAACTGCACCCAAAAAGTGCTGCCCATGTGCACAGATCTTTATTCTGATTGGAGTGCTTGACTTGGCTTTGGCCCTAATATTTCCACGGAATATAAGCTGCAATTCCTAAATATATTATATTGTTACATATGGGGAAATACAAGACTCCTCTTCCATTTTCCTTAGACTGCCACCCAAAGCCACCATCTTTAAAACTTAAACAGTAAATGTATGTTCTACATAATTTTCCACCAAAAAGGCTTTTTTTTCTAGATAACATAACAAATTGCTTTAACTCAGAACACAGGTAAATTTAGTACTGCAGGGATATCTTTTTTGGCTTTGGCAAAGCTTCAATTTCTGATTTAATTGATTTTGAGTGAAATTCCTAGAAATTATAAAGAAACTCCAACAGTTTAATTATCTTAGTCCAATTCTTCCCTACCTTTTCCTTTTTAAAATTTTTTTGAATTTTGTGCTCACTGATTTTCACAGTGGTATCCGTTCCTCCAGCTGCTCATTAAGAGGTGGCAATCAGCAGTGTCACAGTCAGATGAAATTACTTCAAAAACTCTATTACACTTTTAAAGACACCTATAATTCCAATGTGAAGCTTATCAATTAATAACAGGACTAAGAGAATACCTCAAAAGTGTGTGAAAAATGAGGGAAAAGGTGGTGAGGAAATAGCTGAAGTTTTTGGAGATGTTGCTCTGGCCCTTCAGAGGGGGACGTGCTCATTGAAACGTAACAGTGGGCGCCATGAAAACAGATATTTTTACCAAAAAAAAAAAAAAATCACCTTATTGCAGAAGCTCTTTCATGGTGGGTAGAAAAAGAGGAGAAACTTTACTACACGTTTCCCTGCTGCTGGAGCTCAGTGGTTTGCTCTCCACAACACCCACTCTATTTCTCTGCTATTACGCGACCTTCCCCTTCACGCCGTGGAGCTGAGCGCGCAGCCTCCCCACACAGCCAGCCTCTTCCTCCCAAATACTTATCTCAGATTGATGATGTGGTGCCGGGCCCATGGCTGACAACATGTGCATGAACTCAGTTTCCACACGGTTCCGCCAGAATACGAGCGCTCGCGTTCGGGGCCAACGGTTTAGCGGCAATAAATATTTACTTGCAGTGTGTGGATTCCTAAGGTCATTTGCAGCCCCAGCAGTTGCTCTGCTGAGTAAGTCGTTCTTTTAAGGACGCCTCTTTGTGAAAGACATCATCCAGTTTCTAAGTCTTAGTTTTTCATTAAAATGTGGTGGGAAGGGTTCTTAACTGGACACGTTGATTCCCAGTGCCAGCACTCTTTTAAATCAGAACAAATTTTTTCAGAGCTCTAAGCACAGGCCTAGAAGCCCAACTTTAGGCATCTGTTTTTAAAACTTCTGGTGCATTTTCTAACAGTTCTGATTGCCTTTTTTTGAAAAGTGAATCCCACCCTGAATCTTTTCATAGGTTTTCAGTTCCTAACTCAAGCATGAAAATCCCCAGGATTACTCCACATCTGCTCATCTCAGAAACCTTATTTACCTCTTAGTGAGGTGAGACCTCTCCCATCGTGCCATGTCAAGACTGCTTCTCAGCCATGAGATTTTTGGAAAGCATAATTGACATTTTTGTAATACACCAGCTCAGCTTTGCTATTTGCTCCCTTTCCAAAGAATGCTGCGAGTGAAACACAACCAGCGTTTTTTTGGGAGCCAGCTTTAACTGCTGGAAGACTGATTCTGCAGGATCTGGAGAAATCAGACAACCTAAATATTGTAGGATGGAACAAAATGCCAAAAGCAGAGCTGGGACTGGAGAGGGATAGATCTTCTCTAAATAGGCAGTAGAAAAAATTTGTGAAGATCTTGGCTTGTGCTCTCCCATTATTGAACTGCCCCTGCCATAAGAGCTTTGTAATTATGTAAACATAGAATAAAAGGGTTTGATCCAAATCCCTGTGAAAGACTCCTTTTGACTCCAGTGACCCTTAGATTAGCCCCAAAATGAAGAGATGGCAGATTCTTGGGATATGAGCATCATCACCTCCAATGTGCAAGTATTCCCATTTGTGGGGTAGTACAAGCATTTTTTATGCAGCTGGAATTAGAAATAAAACATACTAATGGGATATCTAATACTTCCCGTACATTAAAAAAATACAAATTTCAGCTTAATCCAGTCTTTTCCAATTGCCAAGATGGGAGATGGGTTGATATTTTCCTCTAACTCTCCCAAACTTATTCCAATCCTTTCTGGATTTTTTTATGAAGCCCATGAGTGCAGGTCAATTTTTAACAAGCTCTCAACCTTTTGGCACCTTCTGTTCCTTTTCAGATCATTTTGATATTTTAGCTATTTCCTGGCCTGCTTTCAGTAGTGGTGTGCAGGTTTTCATTTGCTGAGTTGTAAATAATTATGCTCTGCCGTCCTGGATTTGTCTTCCACATTCCATATGGGATGAGATGGGCCAAATAATTTCCTGTTTTCTATATACAAATGATAAATGCCCATATTTGACATAGCTTTCAGTAGTTTTCATGCTGGAAACTTTCCTGATGCTTCTCTCAGTGTGTGATATATAAGGTGTCACGTTTTATTGCGTGAATAACTCAGTGCTCTGCTCCAATGGACAGCATTTTTCTCAATTTTTTTTTTTAACCTAGAGAGTCAAAATGCTTTGCCAGTTGGAGGATTTAATATTCTAATAGAGGGCAGGAAGCAAGTAAAGCTATGTGACAGAGCAGACACTGCCTGCACTCTAAGTGTGGTGAAGGACAATAATTATCACTCCACAGGGAGTGATTAGGCCCACTGAAGCTTGAGTGATTACCCTTTCCCTTGCTGACCCTATAATCAGGCCTGGATCTCTAAAGTTATGTGCAATTTTTAGAAGAAAAACTCTTAAGGAAAGCACAAGCAGCTCTCTCACACCATATGCACAATCAGACAATCCCAGAGGCACAGCTGCAAGAGCAAATATCTACTACAGAGTATTTATATTATATCAATGCCATTCAAATTCTACTGTCTGTGCAATAAACTCTTAGTAATTAGTAGGGAGAAGAGAAAGAGCAATGCAATAGGACAGAGCAGCAGTTCTTACTAATAAAAATGCATTATTTACCAGCACTGGCACAGAGTGCATGGGTTTTTCTCACAAGGTTTGTACAAAGGAAGAGAATGGCACTATCTTAGGCAATGGTCTTGCCAAAATATTTCACAAATGCTGAGGTTTTCAGTAGCAGTCAGTGGACTGAACAGGCCAAAGCACATTAGTGAGAATAGGAAGAGTAATCAAACGACAAGAAACTGTAAAATGGGCCAGTTTGCTTTCAGGGCCTTTTCCTCCTACAATATCAATTATTTATTCAACAACATAAGATAAGAATTGAGAGCACAATTGTTCAGGGGAAGTCAAAATGTTCCCCTTCACCAATTTCTTTAGTCAGTGCATTGAGGGAAAAGCACGGCCTGCAGCACAGATAAACCTCACTGCATTTACCACTTGCCCTTACCTCACTTCCTTCTGACAACAAATCTAGGGTGAGCAGATAAGATTATAACCCATCTGCTCCATTTTAGAGTGACAGGTGTGTACCTTTCCAAAGCCAAAATGCAAAAGCTCTCACTCAGCTCAAAGGCCGGCGGGGCTGTGTTTATGATAACTGTCCCCACCCAAGGATACAGGCAGCATTTCAGCTGCCCTGTAAACTCCTCATTTTTAACCCTAAAAGAGCATAATGAGATAAAGATGAAGCTGTAGGATGTATTGGATGCACTTGGGAGATAAGCCAGTCGATTATCTGTAACATCTGAGCAGGTTCTGAGCGCAGCATCCTGCAGTCCCTGAGTACCTGCTGGACACACGCTGAAACCATTATCTCAGAGCCCGTCAGTCTGCAAGTCTGGGCTCAAATACTCCTCTGCCAAGATGAGAAGAGTTGGTAGGGAACATAATATTTGGCCAATTTAAAACACTTCACGAGTTAGACCTGAGTGGGGGGGAGGCTTCAGATTGGGATGTCATTTCCGCTATTTCCACTGACTCCAGAGAGACTCAGATCGTGGCTTTCAACCCCAATTTCTGGAGCTCCTCTGGCAAATAATCACATTCTCTAGTCTCAGTCAAATACGTGTAGGAAGGTAGACAAGAAGCATTTGTCTGATGTCTTGACTTGGGACCTTAGCAACAGCCAGAGAGAATGAGAAAGAAAACCTGTTTGGATGGAAAAAAATCTTCACTCTGTTTAGCTGAGGAACAAATCGTGCTACTGTTTCATTCTTCTTTTGCCATTAGCTCTGTTATCATGTTGCTGGCAGTATTTCTCATCTCAACCTGCTCACCATATGTGCATGTGCTTTCTGTGCTGCTAATTGCCTCTTTTTGACAATATCATCTATACGTGCACACCATATTGCCACTTTTATCACTCTAAGCCTATTAATGGCCAGACTTATAGTTCCCAAAGGAATTAATATTAACCAGCTCTCTAAATATTGTTCATGTCTTTCAAAAACTCCTGACTTTTAGAGCCTGACTCTGGTTGTGTGTAATTGGGCTGCTGTATTTCATCCTCTGGGGCCTGGTGCCTTGAGTTTTGAAAGTGTAGCTCAAAAAAAAATTTACGAGAGCAATATTAATAACCAGGAAAGGCAAAACCTTAGGAAAAGCAAATAACTCATTGGTTGTAGCTGTTTGCTTACCTAGGGTCAAAATCTGCCCTCAGATATCCATATGCAAGTTCAGTGGGTCCCCTACATACAGACTTTTGTGGAAAGAATTTGGCCTCAGATGACTTCAGAGGTTTCTTTGTCAGCCCCATTTCCCAGAGAACACTGAGCACTCCTACGTGTACACACCAGCTTAGGCTTCTCTGCTCAAAAGAAAACACTTGTAAGGAGATACTCATTTACCAGTGCCCAGAGAACGTGACAGAATTTTGACGAGGAATTTTATACCCCTAGTTAGGCTTAAGAAAATAAATGGTATTAACATGCCACTCAACAAACTGTCCCCACACTGCTGGGAACCGTGCAAGGCAGATAACAAATGTGCAGCAAATGAGAACAGCGTCATGATTCACTGCAGTTCCCAACAAGACAAGACCCCTAAGAATACACAACACTCCATGTGATTTGGAGTGGGAGAACCCCAGACAGCAGACAACTGCATTCCCCATGGAAGAAACGTGAAATTAATACAATCAAAGGGTTTTAAAGCAACTTAATCCTTTAACTTTGGGAGGGAGGGGAGAGGGATTCAACATATCACACGTGTCATTGTGGCCCCAGTGGTGAATGTGCATGGGTAGAGCATGTTGGCTTTGCAGACCCCAGTGGGGGCTCCTGGGAGGGTCTGGGGGTGGTGGGACAGAGCACAGAGGAGTGGGTCACTCCCACACAGCAACTGCAAAGCTGCTGCTGGAGCCAGATGCTTCATGATCAGATGCTGAAGACCCCAGCACTGCAGCATCTAAATCCTTCTCTGGAGTTTAAATCAAAGGCCAGCTAGTGCACTTTTGAAGTTTTTAACCTTTTTTTCATAGAATCATAGAATGGGATGGGTTGGAAGGGATTTTCAAAGGTCATCCAAGCTCCCTGCAGTTGCTGTTACTCAGCACAAATGCCCATTTTCTAGGAAGCCCATGAGTAGACGTGTGCTGGCATTAAGATCTACATCTCCCTTAGCAAGCACACAATGTTTCACTCCACATCCCACTTTTTCTGAAGGGGGTGGAAAGCTGGACAAACACTGGGAGGCTGAAATTTAATCTAGAAAGGATGCAACTGGTGTAGGCAAGATAAAGCATTTTGAGGACTATCTGCTCGAGGAACTAAAGTACTGATTTGCATTCCCCTACTGTCCAAATTGTTGTTTTCCTCTCTTTTTCTGACCAGGAGATGAGTGCCCTTCTCAGGGGTGCAATTTAACAGAAAACAAATGGAAGACAAATTCCAGGAGTAGTGTCACTGGGGACCATGGCTTATCTTCAAGCAAGAAAGGAGTTTAGGAAGGGAAAGAAGGCCTCTCAATTTTTTTAATATGAAGCCTAATTAGTGCAATGCTCCTTCACACCATTAGAAGGTGTGCCAATATTAACTGTGTTGCACTAATTAGTTAATATTCTCCATTAAAAAAAAACTCTTTTGCCTGACTTCTTTCAGAACAAAGGGACGACTGGAAGAAGGGAAGGGTGACATAATTTTTCCTTGTATTTTTTTCTTTTTCTCAGTTCATGAGGATTTCTTCACTCATTTATACTTATCAGGACAAAAGTCATCTCAAAACAGCAGTAAGGTTAAAATAAACTATTTTAGATAAACTGATGTCTTGACCAGCATTCAATTTTTTTCTGCTTTATAGTAAAAAAAAAAATAAAAGCAGATAAGACACCTTTGCACATGCAATTACAGATCCCTAATGGACAAACCAGGACCTTGCAGTGAGAGTGTGCCCTGCTGACTCAAGCTGCTGTTAGGAAAGCATGCTGAAATGAGAATCTAATGGAAATTACTGTTCTCTGATGCAACAGGGTTTAAATATGGAACAGTGATCTTGATTGATCTGTCTACATACACAGAAAGCTGATTTTGCATGTAAATACAGTGAAAGGAATGAGGAGGACAAACCAACGCTGACTCATCCTGGAGAAATAAATCTGGAACTACTGGCAAGAACAAGAATCTAATTCTGACTTGTCCCATCCCGGCCAAAATTTCATGACATAAGCTCAAAATTCTTTGCTGTCAATACCCATCTGAGCGCTGAGATGGAATCAACCTCAGTTATCTTGAAATGACACAACCAGAGCCAGTGCTGGAGCCTGATCTGACTGATGCCTGCTCAGCCCATCTCCTGCCCTGGTTTATGCTAGGGAATTAAACTCAGGCTGAGTTTTGATGCTGGGGATGTCAGTATGGATCCTCTGGGGTGTGTGGTCTGCCCGGCGCTCAGGCTGCTCGCTTTCATCCACGCTGAACCTTTCACTTGACTTTTGACCTTTCACTTGGCACTGTCCTGTCACTTCCTTGGTTTCACAAATTTTAGCCTCTCACTTGACCTGTGAACTGTGACCTTTCACTTGACCCCTGATCTCATAAATTCTGGAAGCTCCTGCACGTAATGGTGGAACAAATAAACAAAGCCTGCGCGAGGCGCGGCCGCCGAATGCAGCCCAAGGGGCTGGGGAGCAGGAGCCCTGCCCCAGCCTCACCCCTGGACATGTCCCTTGGTGCCAGCCAGGACTGGCATCTCCTCAGAGGGATGTGCATCACACACTGCCATGGCTGCTCATCAGTGCCCGTGTGTTGTCATGGGAAGGGATGTGGGACTGCACAGCCTCCAGCTCTGTAAGGATGAGCCTCATCCACCAACCCGTGCAAATATCACAACTTCCAAAGCACTGAAAGAGTCTTACCAAATAAAATCACCAAAATGAATAGAAGCCTCTCCCTGCAGGTGTTGAATTCTCACCACAATCTCCCCTGAGCCCTTTTCCCCCCCTCCTTGCCAATGCAAATCCTAAAGGCTTCAAACACAAAGTGATGTTCAACCATCAGTGCAGCAGTGTGACAGTGCATGATAAGGAAACTCTTGGTAAATCAGCTGGCTGAGATGGTGCTCTCAGCTGAGAACAGCTCTGTCTGTACCAAATCCAGAGCAGGGCGTGCACAGAGGATGGCAGAAACAGCAGCAAATATTACAGCTGAATGAAGTTATCAACTTATTGCCACAAAAATTATTTTCCTATACAAAGCAACAGTAAAGGTAAAGTTTCAGGGTCAGTGGTAGCATTACACAAGGATGAGGTCTTCAGAGAAACTTACAGCACATTTTCATATGTATTTGTCCTGGTTTAGCGCATAAAGTCACCCCAGGACATTAAGTTACCTCAAAGTGTGCAGGTATTTTAATGGTCCAGTCATTTGTTTCATCACACAGTCCAATTCTTTTCAGTAATCCCCAAATATACAACATGAATATTGCAGGCACAACTTATAACACTGCTAACCCAGAGCAAACCCCAAACTATGTGTTTTCTCCTCTTTTTCTTCTTGGTAGAAAGAAAGATAGAAATTGGAAGAAGGCTCTAATTGAAGGATGCATCGGTGTCAGGTGCCTTGAAAGCAAAGCAGCTTCTCTTTGATATTGCAGGGACCTAAAGTCAAGCAAGTGGCCAAAGCAGCTCCCATGTAGAGTGTAATTGTACATGAGTAGGAAGCAAGGTGACATGGGAGACAGACAGGAGCAGTGCCAATCTGCCAAGCCATCACAGAGGAGCTCTCTAACAAAAAACAGCTGGGGGACCTCTGATTTGCTCTGACACATAATGTAATGAACCAGTGCACGCTGTCACTTTACTTGAATTCACTGCGATTTTACGTTTTGGAAGCAAACTATTTTAAATTCATGGGAAGAAAGACTATGCAGAGAAAGCCACTGGACAGAGAGAATGGTCAAAACTTTGTGTTCTTTCAGTTATAGTAAAAGATTTTGAATTTTAAGGTGAAATTTTCAATGTCATGTGGAGCAAAGAAATGCACCTCACTTGTAGGTGAGCAAATTCTCTGCAACTTTCAGAAAAACACTTAGCAAAGTAATAAAGCATATATGCTGCATTTCCAGTAATGCAGGCTCATCTTCATTAGCCTCTTTAGGGAAACCTCTAGGCTTTTTTGTTTCCTCAGGAAGACTGTCAGATCTGGTGGGTCTCTTCTCTCTTATAAAATCCTGCACTATAATCTTACTGCACACTTGGATCTGCAAATCCATGCTGAAGACTAGGCAACACTTACATTTATTCCAGGGTTTCTGTGACTTGGTCTTCAGTTATCTTCCAGCTTGTCTGGAAATGTCAAGTTGTTGTTGTTGGAAGGAAAAGGCGAGTGGTATGGGTTGAAGGAAGATTATTAATGGAATTTTCTATAGGGCAATTTTCCCTCTGCGCTTGTTAAATCCTTTCATTAGTGATTTTATCAGAGAGTGGGGCTGTGTAAAGAAAAAGGGTATAAGATGTTTGACATTTAATAACAGAAGTAGCAAGCGATCTGTTACAACACCGAAACTCATCCTTCACCCTTCAAGGAGTGAGAAAGGCTCGTGGAGTGGTGATTAGAGATGACTGTGTGGTATCAAGGAGGCACACCTTGATAAGGACCAAAGCATATCTCCATGAATTAAGGCAAGGGATTATTCACTGTGTTACACAACACTCTGCTGTGTTCTCAAGGACGCTGCGTGCGACTGAGTCACCCACGGAGAAAAAAATCCAGCCTGGGACAGGTTTACAATAGGGTTACTTGGTCTGGGAGAGGGAACCAAAGGAGCCTGGATTGTTTAGTTTAAGAAAACAGAAGAACCTGGCAATTCCTACCCAGCTCTGCTTCCCACCGGCCTCAGTGGGAGTAAAGGCTGCTGGTTTCCTGACTTTACTGGGGGTTTTGTCGTTGAATACAATGGGAGCAGAATCAGATCTTGAAGAAGAAAAACAGAATTGGACCCAGAGGAGCCAGGGCTGGGAAAGACCCAGCACGTTCTGGTTTAAATTGAGCAGGGCTATAAAAAGCTAATAAAACTCATATTGAAATATGAGCTAAAAGAAGCGCGTATCACTGAATTATGTCGGTCAAGACAATTAATTGAGTTTAGTACTGGGTATATATAATTTTTGACATGCTTTAATTTATCTCAAGTAAGTCTGTGTTGTTTTCTTGTGATTAAACCTGTTTGTTAAAAATCATCTTGCCTACAGAAAGAGTAATAAAGAGACAAAGCAGCTTTTTCCCACGCTTTGGATTCAGAAGCTCTTTCACTGCATTGTCAAAAGACTGGAATCCCATTTCCTGCCCCTAATTTCACTGACCAGCTCAGTGGTGTTTTACTGTCTATATATTTATCAAGTAGAAAGTAAATTATTTTGTTAGACACATCATTCTATTTCCAAGATAAATCTCAGTAGTTAACTTTTATGGAAACCAAGAGGAGAGTCCAATGAGGCCCATTTAAAGCCTGTAAGCACCTGAATCCTGTTTGCCTTTTTAAAACTTCCTGAACATGCTCAAAATCCACTTTCATCCAAACTCAAATAAAGCACCACTGGCTGGTCCAGAGCAATTAGAGCCCAACACCTATTATACACACCTGAATTCCTCTTGCTCCCAGTATTTAAATGAAAGAATCAGTTTGTGTTGCATAAACATTCCCACACACCTTTTAGAGCCCGACTCTGAAGATGCTCCATTCATATCCTCTGCAGCAGTTTTTGATGTAGAATGAACAATTACAGCTTTTAGACACAGCGCACAAAGCCACAGTCTGGATAAATATTGGCAAGTCAGTGACTAAAACCTAATGGGAATGGTGACTGTCAAACATAACTATGGAATTTAGCAAACACATCCATTTGCTTACATCCCACTGAGGTGACTTGAGTGTCTTTAGGAGCGAGGTGGACACCAACTGCAGAGGAAGGCACCAGGGTGGCAGGAGGAGGAGGAGAGGTCTGTGAACACAGGGAGCAGCCAAAGCCCAGATCACATATTCTTGATTCAATTTAAGCAGCAATATCTGACTCGGAAAACAATGAGCATCTCTTTTAAAGCAAGCAGGAGCACAAAGTGATTCAGCCAGGGAAGTTTAATCACTCAAGGATATTTCCTGGGACAAACTGAGTGCACAGATAGCTAACAGTTTTTTATCATTTTAGCTCCACTTTCCTCTCTGATTAGAGCTCAAGCTGTAGGTCACACGAGCGATCACCCACTCATGGCATGTGGGATTTGGGATCATCCACGCATCCTCCACAGGATCTCTGTTTTGCAGGTCCTATCCACCACACATGGCTCTGCTCCTGGCCCCCTTCCCCCTCCCAAACCTGGTCCCTGCTAGCCCAGCCCGGGCTGCAACACTGACATAAAGTACAAATAAGTTAATGAAACCGCAATATTTTTTTCTGTGTAGACCTGGACTGTTTCAGCCACGAGCAATGTGAGCAGCCACAGGTGTTGCACTAAATAAAGTAATAGAAAATGTCTCCATTGTAACAGTGGAAGCCCTGTTTCAAAATCCCTCTCTGCTTTTTATTAATAGTTGGATTCCTTTCTATCAGCAGTCATAACTGCATTTACCTTATTTTTCAGCGAAAATGTTTTGCTAAGAAAAAGTCTACTAAAAATTACTACTGCTTTTCGGTCAGTTTGTGCTTGAGCAAGCTTTCAATCTTTTCACAGAAGGGGAGAACATAAACTTGTGATTCAGAAAAGAGAGGAAACCAGGGGTTACAAAGGTTGGGAGGCCAAGTAGTATGAAACAGACCCCCTCCGTCAAGTAAAAAACTTGGCAGGATAACTAGAAACAGACCAACCCTAAATCCAAGGGTTCATGAGCAGTAACATAATTAGCTGGAATAAAACTAATATTCTAGTGTTAAATTTCACCTCAACACAGACCAGCACTTATTAGGGAGAAACCGGTGAGAATGAGGAAAGATGTGTTTCATTTAAGAAATTTACACCGAGTGGGAATGCACACACAGGGGTTATTTCCTAAAAAGCCCATTTGGATGCTCCAAGTGACTGCAGCCACAGCAGCTGCCCTGCTCCAAGCTGGATGCGTTTGTCAGCCTTGCCCAAAGTGTCTGGTAAAGCCCAGTCCACCAGAATCCTGAAACATTTGTTCCTGGGAAAAGAACCACAAATACACTGGAAAAATGTTGAACAGGAAATGTTTGACCACTGCTACATCACAAGATATCAAAAGAATTTCACATTGGCTACTTCCTTCTCTGAGGGGAGGCAGGGGGTGCTCGGCTCGAAACTAAAATGGCCCCAGAGGCCCTACCCAAACCCCCCAAAAGAGCTGAGGTTTCAGCAACATTAAACACAGTTTCTTCTTTCCTTTACTAGCGAAAATGGGAGCAAAACCTTCAACAACAACACAGATGGCAAATATTGGTGCTGAGAGAGGAGATAAATAACGCCAGCCATCCGCAGATCGGGCGCAGGAAATTCCAGCCATCTGATGAGCTGTTGGCTTAACAAGCAGCTCTTCACATGTTAGCGGCCAGCAAAGGCTATTTTCTTTTTTTGCTGGTTCCCTGGAAAGGCACAGGAAAGGCAGAGCAAAAGCAAGGCGAGGCGCTGGCAAAGGCATGGCAGGATGGAAGGCAAGGCTGCCTTGGGGCAGGGCAGAGGACTGGGTGCAGAAACAAGAGGAAAACCTGTTGCTTTCCGGAGACAGCCGTGTGTGTGTGCATGTCTGCCCCCGAGACTGCAGCGCTACAAATTCCGAGCTGCTCCCGCAGCCGCGCCGCGGCCTCGCCTCGGGCCAGCCGCGTATGGTTTCTTTTTGAACAAGCTATCTTTTAACACTCACAACCGGGATGATTTAACAGAAAGAGAGTGTCTCAATTTTTTTTTTTTTTTTTTTTTTTTTTTTTTTTTTTTGCGAGCAACATCCCCCCTAGACTCTACCCAAACAAAGCTACTAATGTGTGGTCATTTTCTTGGCAGCGTGGCTGCATGCTGATAACACCGCTGCCTGCTATTCTCCCAGGAGCGGGGCTGCTGGAAGACTGCTCCCTACCTCATCCCCTGATGCTTCTGATGCGGGTGATCCTCCGACTGCACGGCGCCAACCACAACATGCTACCCACCGTGAGAGAGCAGGACACAGGCTGCTCTAGTCAGGAGTTATCGTCTATCATACTGATTGACGAAACCAAGAGTGAGCAGAAAAAATAAACACGAACAGAGGCTGCAGTGTATGGGGCAGTCAGCTGGGAGTTTTAGTATTTGGCCTTGGTGATCCTACTCTCATGGTAGGTTATCTTTTCCTTGTGCTATCATTTATCATAACTTTGAGGGCCAGAGGGAGAAACAAACCTACAATTTTTCTATTGGTTACATTCATTAAACTCTTCTTTTTTTAGCACCACTTCCTTTGCCCCTAATAACAATCCCACCCCCTCGATCTGTATTCCCTGAAGAACAGTGAAATCAAATCTAAGTACAGTCCTCCCCTTTTACTCCTATTACAGCAATAGACCATTGCAAGCAATTAACCTCTGTTATTCCATCAGACCCAGGCCTCAGCCGCACGCTCGCCCGGCAGTGCCTGGCTGCAGCCAGCATTAACTCCTGCCTCAGCTCCCTCCATCCTGGCCCCCAACATTATTTGGGCAGAGATGCTGGTTTTGTCACGACCGTCTCCTTTTCAAACAACACCGGTTGACTTTTGCAGGCACGGCCCAAGTTCTGTATTGGGCCTGACAGCCGCCATAAAGCACTCCCTGAAGTGTCAGTAACAAAGATGATTTGTATGGGGCTTGCAGTCGTCCCCTCTTCTAATAGCTTTCTCATTCCAGCACAGAAACACCGAGCAGAGAGCAGCTGCTTAAAGCTGATACAAGCATTTCTTCTCTCAGCAGGCCATTCTTGCATAACCATTTATTTTGCAGAGTTTTAAAGTGCCTGAAGGATTTAATTATGTACATAGACAACCCCTATAAACTCTATTCTAGGCTTTTTATTGACTTTTGTGCCAGGCAGCTCTTAGGCATTTCAATTAAGTGTTTTTTTATAAGAAAAGCAACAATATAGTAAAAGAATATATTCTTTATAGATAGTTCCAAACAGTTTGTGCCGATTTAATAAAGCTTATTTAATTGACGAGGATTTAGAATATCTTATGCTGCGACTTGGAATACATGTCCTTTTGGACCATGGGTCTGTTTAAAAGGGCCTGCCAGGACCACTCAGGTACCAGGGGAAAACAGCTTGGATCTGATTACTTAATCCTAATAACGTGTTGTGAAACTTTAGGAGACTACCTGTCATTTAGCATCGTGGTCAAAATTGAAGTGGTAAATAGCTAAGAGATGAAGTTTAGCATTGTCTCGGTCAGGGTTTGTGGGATCCTGGGGCAGGATAGAAGAAATTTTCCGTGTTCCCAAATTTTCCGGAAAGGCCAACGTTGCCTTTATCTGCTTTCTAAACTATTTACAAGGCTTCTGCAAACCTGCCTTCATTATGGCATAGGATATTTCAGTCCCAGCAGGTGGCCAACAGGAGAGCAGGCCTGTTTGTGAAATATGTAATACCCTTTTCATATACTTTAACCAGAAATGTGCACCTCAACAGCCCTCCTAACCCTTCTAATTTCCCTTTCTCCTCTTAATCTGCTCTGCAAGCCATGAGCATGCATTAAAATCTCCCTAAAACATTTCACCCAGAGGCAATGTAATTCCGCAACAAGCAACCAACATTTCACAGCTCTGGAGTAATAGATTAATTTGAACCTAATGTTGCCCGTCGTTTACTGCTCCAAATGTTCTGGTGTAGACATAGCCCCGAGGCGCAGCGCTGTGGCATGCGCGGCTCCTGGAACCAAAGCTACAGTTGGCTTCACATCTGTGCATCACATTTGCCATGTGCCTCATTATCCCGCGCCCCACTGTGCCTACCTGTCCCAATCAGCTTCTCAGCCACAGGCTATCCAATTTTTCCCCCCGCCCCCCGACTAAGGATCTTTGTTCTCCTTCTCACTTACTAAATTTTTGCGAGACCTCTGCACCCGAGCAGTAGGGATTCTGCGCATGTGAACCTCCAAGCTTCTCCAGGTTCTTAATTCTCCATTAGGAACAGGAAAATTACAACATTAAGTCTCCGACATGTCACTGCATAAATTGTACCATTTGCAGAATCTAATATAAAGTCAGTGACTAAGCACATAAGCATGTAATAAAGAACTGAGTTGTTTGTTTTGACTTTAACAAGTTCGGTCTGCATCAATTATCTGTAAGTAAAGAAAGAGTAATTTCCAATTCCAGATAAAAACCCCTGTCACAGAAAGAAAAGATTATTACATCCCAAATCAAAACCAACTGTTCCCGAAAGTTTAAGGAGCCAACCTTTTAAAATTCATTGATACAAGAGCAAAAATACATATATTTGTGTGTTCAGATGAGAATTAAATCAACTTTTAACAGAAAAGTATGCCTGTTTCAGTATTTAAAGCTCTGTATTTCATTCTCTATTTATAGAAACATGTGCAAAAAAGGCACAGTGCCTTTATCTCAAGCCACTACATAGTAAAAAAGAGAAAGTAAAATTCAGTCTCAAGCAGGAGCAGGGATTTATCTCAAACCAAACATATCACTCTGAAACCCAGCAGCTCATCACTACATTAAAAGGTTACTTTGTTTTTGCTTCAGTATACAAAGCACTTGAGTTTGCTTTAAGTTTATATCCTTTGGATTTTTTCCAGTGAGGAGAAATTAAAAATGCTTTTGGTCTAACAGAGCAATGCTCTACCTCTTAAGGAGATGCCGGGGGAACTGGAGCCTAATGGACACTGCTCTCTTTCCTCCCAGCAGCACGAAGGGGCCTCGACACAGGTAAAACACCACATTTCTACCTCCTCACAGCCCCTTCTTGCTTGAAAAGGACCTTACACGACTGAAAGCCCCTTATCCAAGCACTGTTAAATCGAATAAACTCCGGTGGCACAACCAAAAATTTATCGTCCTGTGAGATCCTGAGGTTCGCGCCGCAAACTTCTCGTGCCATCATTTCTAACAGCAATTTTTACCTGCCCTTCCCTGAGTAGCTGTCAATTCTGCCACCAGTCTTACCTGCTGCAGTTTACGAACTATATTAGATTTCTACACATAATTCCAACACACAAACTCCTAGCACATTTCATTACATGCTTGAATTAATTTATTCTATATGGAATTTGTTACCTTTACAATAAAAAAAAAAAAAAGTTACTATTCATTATTGAGAGCAGACAGATGGAACATGTTCAATTTAAGACATCAATAAGAAGGGAGGAGGGGGGGAAATCTTATAATCCGTGTGGCACAACCTATTCCATCTGGTACTTCCAACTTGTCTGCCAAGACTTTTTTTCCTATATAAAAGTGAACGTTTCTCTTTAGAGTTAACGGAACATTCTTGGGCATTAAGACTCTGCATCTGATTTATAGATAACAAGCAACAACACACATTTAACATACAATATTTGGAAAGCATAATCTGTTTCATAAGGTAAAGGTTGTGGGCCTGACCTAGGAGAAAACAAAACAAAACAAAACCCACCAAAAAAAGCACAAACTCCAGGAAATTGTGTTTATCTGAAAATGTTATCTGGGCAGTCAGAACAGAAGCTGCAGCTTTTGCTTTAATGAACCATGAAAGTGATTCAGCAAACTGCTTTGGTCTCTTAAAAACAAATATTAAGCAACACCAATGCTAATTTATACAACAAAAAAATAAAGTTAGCCATCTCTCAACAGGAAGAAAAACATTTTTAGCACATTCCTACCAACATCCAGCATCTAGGAGATAATGCCAAAAACTGTGAGGTTTTGGCACGCGTCAAAATCAATTTTAACTGTTGGTTTAAAGGCTACTCAATTAATGGAAATTTACTTCCAATGAACGTTAAGATAATGGAGCTAAAGCAATAATTTTTCTTAATATAACTCATTCCAAGAGTGTTTAATCAAATAGGTGGATTTTTTTTTTCTAGTGTCTTTTTGACAGAGCATTAACAGTACATTTTCCATACGTTTCGTTTCCATTCTTGAAGCATGTCCCCTAATTCCTGCAGTGTTTTGCATTAAGCTGTCTCATTATACCAAAGACATTATGTCACTTCTCTGTTTATGAGCACACTAGCCCTCAGCCCTTGCAATAACACCCAGCCACAAACACCCACTTCTGGCAAGCAGCCTAATGACAGAAAAGATTGTTTCAAACCAAAAACGAAGAGGAATCCAATTATCCACCTAAACCTTACAGGCACGGGGGAACACGTTAATTTGCCATAATCGTGTACCAAAGGTTCACATTGATCTTTTACGTCTTGGGGAGAGATTATGTGGGCGGCCACGGAAATGAGTGGTCGTGCTGGAGGGCTGCTGGGTCTCACGTGGGTGTGCTCGGTGTGGAAAAGCAAAACAATGAGCATCTGCCTCGTGTATCCAATGTCTACCTATCACCTCCTGCATCTCTAGCAAGGAAGGAAAAGTGTTTTCACTGCTAATTTTACGGGATTTGGTTGCAAATCTGTCATATTTACTTTCTTTGAGGGCCACCAACTTTTTTTGTGTTTTAAGGAGAAAATTATCATAGAGTGAGGCATTTCTCTGTGGATGGACCATGCAGGGGTGAGGTCTGTGTCAGCTGCAGGACCTCTGAGCCCAGCACAATCACAGAGTTAAGCATTCCTATCTGTATAAAACTGGACTAGCCACGATTATTCAGTGAAGATATTCAGGGTTTATGTAAAAATAAAAGGCTTCAGCCTCACAAGGATTTTCTGGGTGAAAGAAGAGATCCCACCCATGTGCTGGGGCACCAAGGTCCTCACCTGCAGCATCCCAGCCCCACAGGGGAGGCAGGTGGAAGGGATGCACAAGCAGAGGAGAAAAATGCTGGAGAATATTGTGAGGATGTTTGAAAATTAGCAATACATTTCTTTTTGCCTTTGGTCACGGTTTTTTTTTCCTTCTGACTTTTGCTCAGAGTTTACTCTAAGGCCAAAAGCACCGCGGGGTCTTTTTCCCCTCGCTGAAGTTACAGCGTGCGGGGGGACATTTCATTCCTCCTGATGTCCAGAATCTGTACGTGATTAAAGCTGAGCTGGGGCAGAATTAACATTCTGCTAACAAACCCCTCCTGCATGGGGATGTGCGCCGGGAGGGCCACGGCCCCGCAGCCGCTCCCCTGGGTCAGGCCATGCTGGGAGGGGAAATAAGCTACAGAGCAGACAATTTTCAGCTTGACTGGTTTTACTTTCTCTACCAGGCCTCACGAAAACAAACTGACAAAACAAAGGACACAAAATTAATGACCCATGCCTTCTGTCAATTGACTCTTAGTAACAGTGGCTAGTTCACCTTAATTTTATTTTATTTATTTATTTTTTTCCTTCGCTTTGAGTGAGTCACTGTAGGCAGCGGTTAAGGTTCATTTAAAAATTCTTCAGAGGCATCACTTGGTTTTCATTAATTTGATGGCTGTAGTTTCTGATGGTGATGAACAAACAATGCAAAAGAGTTTATTAAAAGTAAAAAAAAACTCCACCAACTTCTTAGCCACTGCGCATGTTTTTTCACTAATGGTTGTAAATAATGGCATATCTATATCCAAGAAAAAGACACACTACTCAGGGCTTGCCATCTCCTCAAAACATTTTGCCCTCTTCATTTCCTTTTGAAACACCATTATTTATATGGCTGAAGTTTCACTTGAGAGCTCGCCAGAAAGCCAAGTTACAACAAACCTTTTACTGTGAAGCAACAACATTATTTCTGAGTTGACTTTACTCATGTTTTCAGCAGAGGTGGATTTTATGTCCTAGAGAATCCCACTTAAAAAATGCTAATATCTTGATCCCTCTTGCACAGCAGAGTGTTTCCCAAACCTCACTGCAATCACAGGTTTTCCTTTTATAATTCCTGGCACTTGGGGAGAAGGTGCCTGATGCTCCAGCCAGGAGCACTCACGTCCTTTAGCCCTGCATAGCTAAAGCACTGCACAACTTTTTAAATATTTACCCCATTATATAAATGTCCATTGAAGGGCACTTACATAAACGATAAGCGCTTACAGCAAACACTTCTAGAGAGCAGGATCTGTGGTATGCAGAGGAGATAAGGCCACTTCCTGCAAATCCTTATTCACAGAATTAGTCCTTAATCAGGCAAATAGACTCCCTGATATCAATAGGATTTCACATGTGAGCAAGAGTGGCAGGATTGGGCTCTTAATGGCACATTTTAAAAATTCATGTTTCTTCCCAGTAAAACCTTTGAGACCTAATATTGATTTTAGTGGCAGTAAAAGCATCCCACTGTGCACATCCTAACCCATAATATCCATACCATGCAACCTGGTATTCTCCCCTCTAAGAATTTAGTTATATGTCTATGTAGATTAACACCATTATTCACCTTTCTGGTTTATAAAAGGCTGTGCTCAGTGGTAATCTCTGTATAAAATAACTAACAGGTATATCAGAGGCTAAAATACATCCAACAAAAAGACAGTATTCAATCAATGAAAATGAGCACGAAGATGCTGCTTGCCAAAAAAGAAAACAGTAAATTAAACACCATTGGAAGGTTTTAGAGAGCTAGTGTAAATGCTAGAACAGGTAGTCCTGTGAAAGATACAGAAATATGAACCTGATTTACAGGTCTGGGGAGTGAACTGGAGCAGTGGCATGTCTTGGAGTGACTGCAGCAGGCTGGGGATGGGGCCAGACCCCACACCAGGGCAGGACCACTCCAACTCCTGCCTCTGAACTTGAAATTCTATTCATGCACCAGAGGAAAAAGAGAACCAGCCTTGCTAAAAGTCTATTTCCAGGCAGCTTAACTCACCACTTGCTGTCTATGAAGTTCCTAGAAAGTTGGAAATATCATAGCAGTGCTCACTTAGTGCCACTTTTCGTGCTGTTTGTCAGCATTTCCATTACAAACCTTTTTAAAGGGTTTCCAGCTCAGCCACAAAAAGCCACTTCAGGCTGAAAGCTGGCGTACAGCTTCCCAGTCTGGGAGTGAACGACTTTGTCAAGCTAAACAAAACGTGGTTTATCTCTCTTCAGCAAAGGAAAGGCTCTGGGAGGTTTGAAAATTAACAGGAGCTTCTACTTACACAAAGTAGAATATTCTGTATAATGTATATTCTTGTCCAATTTTCTATAGCATTAGCATATAAGTTAAAAATTGCTAAAGAATATTTTTTAAATTTATTTAAATTTAAACACACATAAATATGAACCCACTCTGGCTATTTTGGATGAATCAGGGAATTTTTGCCAGCCTCCCTCAGTTAGGCATTCAGCTGTTGGTGACAATTAGAGAGAAGGAAAAAAAGCCAAAAAAAGCTTTTTTTCCCCCCTTACTCTACCTCTTGCAGCCAAGTTCTGTGAATCACAGGGTGTTGGTAGCTGAGTATTGACCAATCAGCTCAATCAACAAACAATAACACACAGCAGCTTCCTTTTATCCGTAAGTGCCAAAGCACTTGAGAAAGGGGCACATATTTATTTTGCAAGATGGTTGAGGTCCCTTGAGGCTGCTTTGCCCTCTGCACGGGAGGAGAAGAGGAGGTTTATAGGGGGATAAGTGCCACTGCCCTGGTCGCTGGTGTGTGGTGGCACAGTGACAGACCTGGCACTGCCCACAGCAAATACATCAGCATTAGGAATTGCAGCTCTGGGGCGCACCAGTGCACAACGGGAAGCTTGAGTAGAAACCAGCCAAGAGGCACAATTAGGCAAGTTAATGGACATAAAGTCCACCCAGGGCTGCAATGAGAGGTCTTGGATCACTGGAAACCAAAATAGTGTCTCTAAGGGAGGGTCACTCCAACCTCACCTAACCCCTAAGGCATTTTCACTGGGATCTGCTACTGGTGTTACCCGAGATGTGGGATGGATGGGTTTTCAGCTGGAGCTGAGCCTTTTCTCGTGCCTTTCTGCTGGTGCTGATGAGGGGATCCATGTACAGGGGCCTGGCAGGGATGTGCAGAGACACTTTGGGGCACAGGACTGCTCCCCAGGGCAGCAGGGATGGGGAAGACTGAGGCAGCCATCACTAAGGGATAACTGAGATTATCCATTAAAAATCCACAGATCACAGCAAATATGACTCAAGGAGTGCCCTGGCAAACTGAAATTCCCCCTCCTGCTCCCAGGCAGGTGGAGGATCTCAGCTTTGCATGAAGGCAAAAGTGGCCATAAGGGTTTTCTCCTCCTTTTTTTCCATTTGGAAAGTCACCTGCTTCAGCCAGAGCTGTCAGTAAACCACACACCATGAGACATCTGCAGGGCTAACAAATAGTTTCTTCCACAGCAAAACAGGCTTTTTTATTAAAGAGAGCTGAGGTGCTGTGTGTAGGAACGCAGAGGCTACGCAGAGAAAGACCCCAGAAAAACTGATAAAAAATGCAGGAATATTAGCAATATAGAAAATTTTAAAAAACTGACACTCCCTGTCCATTTAAAAATGCCTTGAAAATAATATTTCAAATTGTAAGAGTTTTGGATATAAAGGGATCCATAGCAACAAAACACTGATATATCTGCTCCTTTTCCTTCATCTGTCTCCAGTATTCATTCAGTGAACAGATGCACACGGCAGCCACTGAAATAATGGGATACTGGTTTAAATGATCACTGGATTAGGCCTTATGGTCTTCATTCAGCAAAGCATTTAAGCATATGTTTAAGGTTAAATACATACTTTTCATGCTTAACTCTACAGGAATAAGCTTAAGTATATGCATCAATTCGAGCAGACACTTAAGAGCTCTGCAAAATCAGGATGGACATGCTCAGACACGTGTTAAGTGCACAGAGCTCCTTAACTGTTGCCTCCTGCAAAATCTCTGGTGGATTCACTGAATAATGGAAAGTGCCTGTATCCTGTGCACAAACTCTGACCTGGGACAATTTTGGGTGATGCCCGTGGGTGCCACAGGTGGGTCCCCCAGGAGCTCAGCATGGGCAGTAAAACCTGAGGCTGAGAAGCTGCTGCAGAAATGCTGGGTGGTCTCTGGTCATGCTGGAGCAGGGGTTATTTAATACCATTTGTAATGGTTGCTTGGGGCAGGTGGTGGCTCGCTGAGGATGGGCTGTAGCACAAATGTTGCTGTATGTTATGCTGGAGAGGCAGAGAGCACACAGTGAGGGATTAGTAAGGATTTGGTCCCAGAACTTCACTTCCCAACACACTTGGAAAACAAATTCTGCTCTAAACTCGTGTTATTTCTAATGATGCACAATGATGCAAAAAAAAATCAACATTAAAAATCTGCAATTATGTTACTCAAAGAGCTTGGGGGGATTTTTTTTTTCAATCTGTTGTATCAAAGGTATAAAGAGAACTCACTTGATCTTAGAATTCAGTAAATCCCAAATATTTAGCCTAAACTATTTTTGGAGTTGTCTGAAATAAAGGTTTTGCAGAATGTTGAGCCTTATCTAATTTCACCAGATTATTTTAAAGCTCAAATCAAACCAGTATAAATAATGGGTAGAATTACTAACCTGCAGGGAATGTCATCACAAATTTCCTGGAGTTTTCCATGTAACTATGAGCATGACTGGTCTATTTACTGAAAGTAGTATATACTGTATAATGTTCACTGAAAACTCATGTAACTCATGCAATATGATAACCACTAGGGTGCTACTGTGACGTAAAGGATACATTACAATTTTATCCAATTCAAACAGGCAAAAAAATGCTTTTAATCGTCCTGCCCTCTAAACAAATACTTTGTCTGTTCTACTGAACTTGAAATTCAAGGTTATATATAAGTCATCCTGCAATAAAAATAATATTATGGAATAAACAAGACTGCACCACGATATGATTTGAGTCTTCAATCACTGGATTTTTTTGGAAATATTTATATGAAGTGAATGTGTTATGTGTGCCAGGATTTTTTATGGTCCTTATAACGCAGTTGCAATGCATCGTGTTGTTATGTGCAAAAGCTCTGGTGACAAGCACATAGATTGCAGAGCCTGGGCTGGCCCTGGCAGGAGGAGATGTTTCATGGAGGTGATGGGCTTAGCCCTGCAAGGAGCAGCCTGGCTGCAGTGCTGCCCCAGCCCAGCACAGGGATGCTGGCAGGGGAACCTCCCATCACCACAGCTGGGGGAATGGGGCATCCCTCGTGGGCTGAGCTGAGGGCAGGGGGTGCTCTGAAAGGGACAAGAGAAAAGTCCCTCTGACAAGGGACTGATGTCCTTTGAGGGCATCACAGCTTGGGCACAAACGCCACAGCAGAAGTAGATAATGCAGTAAAAGCAAAATCATTTTCCTGCTGTCACACTGCAAAACCTGTCCTGCAAAGGTGGAATCTCACATCGCTTTGCGCTGGAGTTTGATGGGATCAGAGGACACTGGTGCGAAGGGAGAGATGCTCCCAGTGCTGGATGAGCTTCTGGGAGGCAGAATTACATCCTACCTTGGGGGCCTTTAATAACAATAACTAAAATGGAAAACACAAATTTGCATTCAGCTCTTCCTCTCTAATATTTCCCTCTTTATCCAGACAGAGATCACTTAGGCACGGCCACCTCCAATGATGGGGAACGTCGTCCTGTGTTTTCAAAGTATCACCTTGCAAAGTTTGGGCATTGCTGCCCTCCCAGGGCTGTCATTGTGATGGAAATCTTTTATTCCCTCACAAATTGCTGCCCAGGACAGTCACCTACAATCCTGACAATCCTTCCAAGGGTTTTGGACCATGCATACAGATAAGGAGGAACCCAAGGTTTACACAGCAGCAGAAGATACCTCCACTAATTTTCTTTCTATAATGTGGTGCCAAAATGAGACTCATTTCTATGTTCTCACAACAAGCAAAGGTTACCCCAATTTCTTTTCACAACATTTTTTTGTGACAGGATTTAGTAACTTCTCTAATTACTTGTGAGAAGCAGCATCCACTTGGCACCCCCAGAACCTCTCTTTGCTGAGGGCTTGAGTCCCTCTGTGCCAAAACATCAACAAAACTGAAGTGTCCTGCAGAAAAAGCTGCTTTTTACACAAAATTTTGGGAGCCTGGAAGGATTTGGAGCATTAAGGATGACTGCTGCCATCACCCTGCTGCTGATGGTATCAGTCCCTTCATAGCAAGGGATGTGTTCCCCATGGCCACTCCATCAGCCCTTTTTTGCTTTCCACAAGGGTTTGAGGAGAAAACCAGAAGGGTGGCTTAGTGAAAACACATCTATCAGCAGGTGTACAACCCTTCTGTGTAGCTACACCAGGTAAAAACCCAAGTGTATCACCAGTAAATGGGAGCATTCCCCTTCAGACACCCAAGGAACATTCACCCTTCACCTAACACCATCCTAAATGTACAGGAGAGTATCAAATAACACAAAAATAACACCATTTCATTCTCTAGGTCATAAAAGCATCATCCTTCACTGCTGGCCTGCTACTGGAAGTGATGTGTTGCCATCAGCCACTGAAAATCACTGATGCCAAGAGTTGCCCATCACCGGGAGCTTGTGTCACCCACGGGCACGTGTGACACTCACTGCAGGCTTGGGAGTATTTCCAAGGCAGGATTGAATTTTCTCTCGGCTCCTAAGCACACAGCTCAGCTGCCAATGTGGGTTTGTGGATGTAAATCCCTGTTAACATCTCAGGAAGGCTCACATTTGAGTTGCAAACACTGCTGAGGAGCAGCCCCTGCTCTGCCTCCTGTCCCTCAGCTGTCTTCTCTTTCCCCATCCCACTGCAAGCTCCAGGGAAACACCTTCTCCCAGAGCCTTATCACAGCAGACAAAGAAAAAAAGCCAAATCCTGAAGATTTACTACCAGAAGCCCTCATCAGAATATACTATGTATCTCATAAAATAAACATGGTAATGAAAACCGGTTTTCCCGAAGCCCTGGAACCTATGAGCATTAGCAGCTGCTCTCTGTAAAGCTGGTGTTGATGTCAGGGGAGACAGACACCAGCCTGGGAGAAGCTGTGCTGGGCTCTGGTGGAGTTAAACCCACCTTGGCTGGAATTTGCCACGCTCTGTAACCCCACACTGATAATGAGTGCGTACACACAACTCAAAAGCTCCAAAAAACTGACTCTGAAACCCAAATCTGAGTCGTAATTAGACGCCTCTTTTGCATAAACAAAATCAGACTGTCTTGTGCTTGCTTTAGAAATTGGGCTAATCTTTGACAGGTTGTTCTCATTTTCCAATTACCCACTAGGGAATGCACATTGGCACTCTGGCAAATAATTTTTGGCTGTGCCCCTTGGTTGCAAATAGTGTCATTGCTCTTGGTTAAATCTGTGAAAATTATCCCTCCAGCTCCTTGCTGCTGGCTGCTAGAGCGCCCTGCATGGCTTGGAGACTGATTTCTTCATCAGGCTCCATATGCTGCCTCAGCTACAGGCTACAAGCAGGGCAGAAATCTGCTGCTAAAGGAGCAACAAATGCTCTGTGCTGAGTGACCAGAATCTGCTTTTTGAGTCCCCATGAACAGATTTTGCTATAAAACCAGCATCATTCATCTGCACTGCTGCCACAGGCAGTGGCCAGGTGAATTCATGGGCATCAGAGAGGCCTTGGCAGGAGTTTTTGGCAAGCATTTTCCCAGTTATATCAGTCTGATTTGGAAGAGGTAAAATGTTTCAACATTGTAGATGGAGGATGGTTGCTGAGAAGACAAATCCAAAAGGTGTATAAGCACGTGATTGATTTAAACCAGCACACGAGACTGCAAGTGGAATTTTTTCTTGTCTCGGTTTAAATATTTGGTATCAGAAAGAACTCAAAGTGATACTTTTTCACCAGGACTTTGCTTTCATTTTCCCCCACCTGTGCTGAGGATGAATTCAATAATAAATCACATGCAAATTTTTAAAATTTACTTTAAAAGGGGACATGGCAGAAAAATATTTTCAAAGCAGATCCCAGAGCAACCCCCAGTCCTTGGAGTCTCAGGGCTCCAGAGATTCCCTTGGCCTCAGCTATACAGTGATGCCACAACTCTGCCACATTGTGTTTCTGATACCAGGAACAACATTGTCATTTGCCCCTCATGGGACATAAAACCTGAGTGTTTTGCTTTGCTGAGAATTATGGATGGTGAATTATACCCAAAAAAAGAACAGGAATACTACCAAAAAAACCTTTACTTTAACTTGAAACAGTCTAGATTAAACGATGTAGACTAATATTTATGGAGCCAAAAGCAAGAAGTTTATGCAGCAATTTGATTTAAAGTAAAATATAAAACCTTAATGCACTTTATAGTCATAGGCATCCCTAGCCACGTGTCTCTCTGTAGATAAATAGATGCACATGGGTGGATACACATGCACATTTATAGCACTGGGGTCCCTCTAATCTGCAAAACAATCTTACAAGGTTTTCTTCAGTCAAAATGAATTAGATGAATTAATTAAACAAATCAAACTAAACTTAGTCACAGCAGCGCTCATTGCCTAAAGAGCCTCATAAATCCGATGAATGATGGGATGATGGCAAATACATCCTCATTACCATGCTAAACTCAGTTTGCTGAATAAATTAGTCATGTCATCGATGTCGTCACTGCATTCCTCTGTCCCAGCCACTGCACAGCTGCCTCTACTCCCTCTTGTGCTCCCCCAGTACCTGCCAGCTTCAAAGGGGCACTGGGGGAATTAATGACTCAATGTTTGCAAAGCACCTTGAGATCCCCTAGGTGAAAGGTGGTTTATAATCCCCCCTGGATTGTCCTGGCTGTGTCAGCCAGCAGGAGAAGCCAGCAGTGCTGGACCTGTAGGGTTTTCTGGTGGCTTTGGAGGTGCCCATGCCACGTGTTGGGGTGTGGGACAGCCCTGCATGTGCTGGTGGGAGCAGGTTAAACACCGCCCAGGCTGCAGGATACACCTGTGCTGGCCCACGGTGCTGAGAGTTCACTTTGCCACCATGAATAGGAAAAAACTCTTCTCTGTGAGGGCAGTGAGGCCCTGGCACAGGTTACCCAGAAAAGCTGTGCCTGCCCCACCCCCAGAAGTGCTCAGGGCAGGCTGGATGGAGTTCTGAGCAGCCTCCTCTAATGGAAGCTGTCCCTGCCTTGGCAGGGGGCTGGACCAAGGTGATCGTTAAAGGCCCTTCCAACCCAAACCATTTTATGGTTCTGCAATAAACATGGCAAGGTTTATGGTTTATGGGGCTTGCTGGAAGACTCTGCAAATGAGCTCCTTGCTGGTGTTTGCAGATCTGGCCCATCCTGCCTCTTAGCCCAGTGCTCATCCTTCTCCTTGCCACTTCTCTCAAGGATATTCCCTAAACCTGCAGAACAAGTTCTGCAGCTTTTTTAATGAGAACCAACAAATCTCTCCCTGTTCTTTCTCTGCTTATGGACTTTTTTTTTTTTTTTTAAATTTCTGGAGAGCAGGGAGACACAAGGCAGTTAGATCCTTTGACAGTGGATCCCTCCACCCTCCAGCCAAGCATCCTGTTCCCTTCCCAGCAGGGACAGTCAGCCGGAGCTCACGTCATGGTCCTGCACATCACCCCAGCACCACTCATGTCCTCCAGGGACCCTGCCAATGCCTCTGAGCAACAAGTGACAGAGACACCCTGATGTTTCAAAAGCTTTCAAAGAAAACCAGTGGGAAAATAATTCAAAGCAGCTATGCAGGTACTAAACTCCTCCTTCGCAAGAAGCTGCCAAATTTCAAGCGGAATAGTTGGCATTTTCTCTCACAGTCTAGGAAAGGGGAGGAAAAAAAGCAAAACTTCATTATGTAACTTTGAATAGACTGAGTTAGGCCATCTCTGGTTCCTGCTCTGGCAGAAGTCCCAGGTAATATTCCAGGAAGCTGCTTTTATAGGCAAAGAAACCCGTAAGCAACTATCTGAACTCACCATGTTCATGTGCACATCTCATTTACTTTGGGGGAAGTTGCACACATGCATTTGCAACTAAAACTTCTCTTCCAGGTGTAAATTGAACAAAAACATCCCTGAGGAATCTACCTACAAGCACTGGGATTTGCCTTGCACTCGGCAACATTTGTATTCCTCGGTGCAATTTTCAGCTGTGCATTGCAGGAGGGAAGGCATTACTCAGCCTGCTTTATTTTCATATGAATGAGGGTTACTGTAAGAGGGAACATTGTTTTTAATATTGGCCCTGAAAAGTACAAGCCAGCAGATGGCAGTTTAAACCACATTCAGTCAAAACAACATCATATTTTAGCCAGGGCCATTATTGTCAGATTATTTCCACACATGTATTTGAAGATTTGACTGTGAGGATGGTAAGGAGATGAAAAAGAGTGGCTGGCATGGCTGGCAGGACTGCTGCACCCCTGTGGGACAAGTTTCCACGTGAGCTGTTTCCACTGGTCAGCTCGGCAGGTAGTTAATTACTGCCAAGTAATTTTCCTAATTCCCAATATTTAACTATGGGTAGAAAAGTGGGGGGGGGGGGAAGGGATTTACAAATCTAAACCAAAGCATTCCCATTTTTCAGTGGGGTTTTGGCAGGAGGGAGCGCCCCAAAGCCTCCTGGTGTGGATGGGAACACAGCTCCCCACACATTCCAGGATGATAAACCTTTGATATGCCTTACACTTCACTGCCCTGAAAATGCAACTTTCCACATTTATGAATACAAACAACGCTATTATCTCTACCTTTCTAATATTTAACTAATCTAAACACTCAGGTAAAATGTTATCTGAAATGGTACTTCTATAAATGCATTAACTTTGTCTTCCTTTGACTTTTAAGATATCTTTCCTTATTAATACAGCTGAAAAGATTGTTTGGAAAGCCTCCGTAAAGTGGCAGAGCAAACAGATGAAGGGAGTTCTTTAGTAGTTCTTTATTATTAGCTTTCAAATGATGCTATCTTCTTGTACTTTTCTTAACGAGAAAATAAATAGAATTTGTCTCACACACAGCTGTGTTTTTCTTTAGCTAAGGAATGCACAAAGGGAAATTTAAAAATCATGCATTATCAGTGAACAAGCTAGTTAAAGTAAATAGATTCCAGCCAGCTTGCTTCTAAGAGATTAAAGGTTAATGATGGAACACCTTGATCAATAGATTCATGAATTATCAAAGTCTACAAAAGGTACATCCAATTTTCTGGCATTATCTGCCCAGCAAATGCTGAGGATGGACACACACCATCTCTCAACAGAGCTGCTGCATTTTCTGTCATATTGTTTAGTGCTGTTTACAGAACAACTGGCATTTCAAGAGCATCTATTAAAGCAGTTATCTCACCCCAGCTGATTATTTTAAGGAAGTCAATGGCTGATGCAGGATACTACTTTAAACATACAATATCATGTCCAAGATCCTTCTTATTCTACCACAGATTATGTGGCAAAGCACTGAACTAAGGAGATGCACACAACTGTGGTACCACCTCAGCAGTTCTGACTTATCGGGGCCTTAATGCTAAATAAATACGTCTGGATTTGCTAAGTAACCCATAAAACAATTACCCAGCTCTCAATTGTGTCTGAGCAGCTCTAAGACAGGGCACCAGGAATAGCATGAACTTGTTAAAGTCAGCTTGTAATCCCTTTCTGGGACAAAGAGTACCAAGGTAAGCTGTGCCTTTTGAAGTGTGGGGAAGGTTTGTGGCAGGCGGCCCCGTAAAACCGTGGGCAAACAGTCTGGTGCAGGTGGATTCCCACTGCCAGCAGCCAGGCAGGTTTGAAGTCCACAGTAGCTGTCCCACTGCAGGAAAGCTGAAGTGGGTTTTGCCTGGCATTTATTGAATCCATTTCTTATATGAATCTTTTGAAAAGTGTTTATCCCAAGACAGCTTCTGCTGGAGCATCAACCTTCCTCAAGAGGGTTAACACTTTGAGTCTGAACACATTAGTGTGGAGACATTACTGAGGTTATTTATTTATTTGGGAAATCTTCTTTAATCTTTTAATAAAGAGGCTTAATATCTTTGTGTGCCATTCATGGGCAAACGAATTTTTTAACTCTGCTCTTTAATGATCCTTATGGACTTTTAAATCCTGCCCCATATATCCTGCCTCTTCCTCGGAATGCCTGTTTTAATGACATCCTTGGGTGTCATTCATTGGGTCCTTCATGGATTAATCTATTCAGAAGATAAATTGGACCCATCAGGTCAAAGTATTTTCACTGGAAATTCAACTCACCTGAGCCTTAACACCTCCCTCCCCTCCCTAACCATTCCCTTCCTCCTTCCCTTTCCTTCTCCACCCTTCCTCCCTGGTGATAAAGTGAACAGCACATTACAGGGCATCAGTTTGTTTTAACACAGGAGTGTGTGTCCAATTTATTTATCTCTGCGCCAAAACCAGTACCACAAAATGCCACAAACCCCTTGAAAAAGTTAAAAACAGAGCTCAGGGCCTCCAGTGTCCAAACTTCCAGCCAAACTCCAAGGAAATGGAGGAGCTTGGGACAGGAGGCACTGGTAGCCTGAGGATTTGGTGCACATGCTGCTGGCCTGGGGCTATTTAATACGAGTATCTTAATTAAACGGTAAATTCCAAAGGAATTTCCAACTATTCCTAATTGCCTATTACTTTATCAGGCCAATATGAAGGGGAGAAAGGAAAATCCATCGGAGCATGCATTTTCTGCTGTTTATGTGCCATAAGAACAGTGCTATTAACCCATGCTGGCAATTATGATGGGATTATGGCATGCCCACTATGGAAGAATTTAATTGCAGTTATATCAGATTTAAGGCCCTTTCACAGATTATTTCACTCCAGGCTGTAACAGCAGCCCTGGGTATCACAGCAGCTTTGGGGCTGAGGCCCTGCAGAGTGGGAGAACATCAGCTCAGCTGTCACACAACATTGCTCTGGTGAAATTTGCCCTCCAGCCACACCAAAGCCTTGTCCTCATATAAACTGTGCCAGTGTCCATTTGTAGGAGCCCATGGAAATAAAAAATCAGCATTGTCTGGCAGAGGGTTCCATTGCCTCAGCTCAGGGAGCAAAACCCTTGAGAAGCCAGTGGATCTCACCTGCAACCACATGAAATCCCACCTGGCTTTGATTTGAATTGATGAATCAAGAAAGGTTTCACTGGAAATTGAGCTTTGATTTGTGCAAAAAGTTTGCAAACCTCAGTCCAGACAGCTGCCTTCAACAGGCAGCACTTTCTGTAGGACCTCAGGGTTCCTGGTAAATGCTTTTAGAGCTCTGGTTTCGCATTCCTATTGCTCCTGCCCTTCTCCACTATGGAGTTACATGCCATGATGCAATAAAACAGAAATCTTAAGACATTCTCATTCTCACATTAGCTGTTAAAAGCAGCTAATTTTAATAACACATTGTGCCTGTATCTATCCCCATTGAGAAAATTTTATGAAAGAAATTGTCCCATCAGTTTCAAAGAAGGTGTCAAAAAATAGGTGACTGCAGAGGGGTGGCCAAAGGAATATTTAATTTCTTCTTTGGTAGGAAACAGTAAAAATAAAAAACCAAGTTCAAGCTATTTATTTTTTGCAGTATTTAGAGATGCTGCAATGAGGGGAAAGCCCACACTTCCTAAATGTGAACTCGGGGTTTTTATTCTCTACATGCAGCTTTATTCACTATGGATCCTGTGGGCACAAAGCCCAGGTACCTATAGATTTCCAAAATGAAACAGGAGAACAAAGAGACTGAATGCCCTCTTCATGGCAGGTTACAAACATTGATTTTCTCTTTTTTCACCCAATTTGCACTTAACTTTTTTCTATTAACCCTTTCATTCTGCAGTTTTACAATGTTAAGCTCTGAGGCTGCAGCCTCAAGCCCACATAATTAGGTACAGCCTCTGGAAATCCTTCAGCTCAGTTCACCTTCAGCTTCCTCCCCAAAAATTTCCAATACACTTCAAAGCCCAGGTACCACCTTTTAGTATTTTATCTTAAATCTCAAAACCTTTGGTATTTTTCTTGCTGTTGGGGATTAGCTCTTCAGTGAGTCTGGAGATCTACCCAGACAAGAAAATTAGTATTTGAATGCTATGATTTGAAGTGGGGAGGAGGAGGTTGAGGGGGCTCCTCCTTGGGTGACAGTAGTGAAAAAGCAACAGTGAGCTGATTGAGATGAATGCTGCCTTTAAAAGAACCAGAAGTATCTATTCAGTGAGAAAATAGGACTATTCCATAAAAGAGATGGGAATCAATTACAGCCTCTCATGAATACAAGGCATGAGCACTAGTTAAAGCAACAGCTCTTGACCCACAAGGATAACCTATTTCTGAACCACAGATCACTTTGTAAGAAAACATAGGTCAAAACATGCATCTGAGATGCTGAAGCTCCTTTCTTCATCCGTATTGGAAAAAAAAATAAAACCTCTGCAAGAATACAAATTACTTTGTGCAAAAATAAGAATTATCAGTGCAAATTACAGCTGCCCCAATGGAAAAGGGTGCAGTACAGGTAATATTAGGCACCTTTGCCCTGTGAACAAGGCTATAGCTGGAACATGACTGCCAGGTAAGGAGCAAAAGAACAGGAAAAACAAAAATTAAACTCAAGAAGTCATTGGATCAGAAGCAAAGGAGATAATTTAAGATCTGATTTGGTAAATTGGGATGACATTATGGAAAAAGTGGTTGCAAGGAAAATCGAGGATTTGAGAACGCATCAGTCTAGCCCAAGTCACACAGATCCTTCTTCATAAGCAATGGCTTTTCTCCAATTTAATTTCATTTGGATCAATTACCATCAGCCAGATCCAAGCACAGACTTGAGCAAGCCAAGCTGAGGGAGAGGACATTAAAACAAATAATACAGGAATTGTAACACACTGAAGGGGAGATGGTCAGGCTTACTAAAACCATGGACACTGCTTCAAAATCCAGCTCACAAATCCAGCATTGGTAGCCTGCATGAGAACTGGGCAGTGCTCAGTTTGTATTAACCTAATAAATAAGGAGTAGGGATTTGGAAATTACTGAAGTTGTTATTGCAACTGTTTACTTTGTATACGCTAATAGGGGGTTAAGCCCTTCCAAGAGTCGTTCCCAGGAATTGTTAAACAATTTACAATCCTGAGAAAAAAATGCATCAATATTGGATTTGAAACCCATCTTGAGAGACTGGTCAAATATGAAGTCAGTCCTAGAGAGCACACTTCAGTGCAATGCCTGAGACCTTAGATAATCCCCAACACACTGAGATTGCCTTCCCCCACCCTGACAAGGGGAAAACCAGAAGGACTGAGAAAGAGAAAACTGAAGGGCTAAATCCTGCACTCCAACCACTCCAATGGAGTGAGAAAACCAGATGCCTTATTTCTAAGTGTGAAAGTGGATGAGACATCCCTCAGTACCCAATGGCTTGCACTGCAAATCCTGCACTGGGGCTAAGGTCATTGCTCTTGCTTTTTAATATTTTAGCTGTTAGTAATAATTTTATGAATAGTCTAACAATTACAAATATCATTAATTAAATTTATCACATTGCCCCAATTACAAATGTCATTAATTAAACTTATTACATTGCCCTTATAATATTTCTTACATGTTTTGGCCATAAACTGAAATCTATTTAACCTTGTATGAGTTTGAATGGAGCTTGAATCATATTATTTTTGAAAGCCAGTGCAATTTTTGGTCCCATCAGAAGGCTCTTGAAGGCAACAATTCCACTGCAATCTTTTTGGCTTTAATTTGAGCTGAAGATACCTGAGGTGAAAAAGTCATGAGTACGTTTGTAGTCCAAAGCAGAAGGAATTACACACTGAGATCTAAGAAGAATAATTTTCAGAATGTGATGATAACAATTTAATTATTTCCTTCAGAAATTCAAAACTGAATTACCAAAGCCAGCACATCCACATAATTTGGGACAGTGTCTGAAGTCTTCATTCCTTTTACTCTTCGTTGTCTCTGCTCACAGCTTGCAATTAAATAAAATGCTATGAAAATTCAGTGCCAGCTCTTAGCATCATCTACCACTGGCAAAAAATAGCACTAGGGAAAATTAAACTACCTGGTGTCTGATTATAATTAAAGTCCAATGGACCAGGCATGGCTGCTTCTGTGTGCACCTTTCTAGGGACCACCAGCTCCACCTGAAGGGCAGTGCATGGCTCTCTTTCTAGTACATCCATAGGAAATGGCTGTGAAAATAATTCTGCTATTGGCAGAATATGGGTTCTTTTCCAAAACTAAGAACAAAGCCACAGATCAAAATCCCTGCTCTTGCTGTGGTGATTTCTCATACTGATAATTAAGTCCATTTTGCATATTGCAAAATCACACTGACTGTCACTGTAAATTTTCTCCCGTTATTGACAAACTGTTTGCAGATCCAGAGATGAGTGGGCCTTTTTCTAAATCCATGTTTATGTATATATATATATCACCTACATCACTGACATCATCCAATAAACTTAATTGACGGTGGTTTGTCTTAACTAACCTACGTTTTCAAGGTGTTGTCATGCAGAATGAAATGTGTGTGCATTTAAAATCTGCACCCCCTGGGATGGCTGGCATAGGTACAAATCCTCAGTTATAAAGCTGAGTTATAACCCAGCCTTCCCAAGAAATGCTGATGGCATTAGAGGTGTGGTTTCTGATAAGATGCCCAAGCCTTCCTTCCCTTGGTCCTACCTCTGAACCAGCATGTGCAGGTTTCCCAGCCACCTCCAGGGATGGTTAATCACCAGCCAGTGATGCATTTCTCTCCCTGGCCATACAGACCAACAGGGACAGCATGTACAATGGTCCCTGCAATATCACCTCACTCTGCCTCTGCAGTTTCGCCACGTCAACTTTATTTTCCATGGGACCGTCTGATGAAAAATAATGAACAAATTTCTCATATTCCACAGACAGGGACGCATCACGACAAGACTCATACCAGACTTATGTTATGATTCAAAGGAATCATACAGCTCTGCCTCACCAGAAACCACTTGGAACGGGATCATTGCTTTGGATGCACTCAAGGCAGCCGTGGAACAAATGAGCAAGCCAAAATATAGCAGAGCTCAAGACGCTTCTGAGTTTTTAATGTCTTATTAGAGATGAGCAAATGCACCGGAGAACAAAGCACGCAATTAACTGATCTTATTCCAGACCCTTTCAAAATCCAAGCAGTGAAGTCCATCTTCCCCTCCCTGCCACTGAAGCCCAAAAGAGACATTATCGTTGAAAATGTGCTGCAGAATTCCCAGGGTCAGCGGGTCTGGCATCGGCTGCAGGCTCCGCATCGCGTGCGCTGGGGCTTCCTCGGGGGAAGCAGCACTCGCTGCATTCCACCTTCTTAATGGGGTGTAATCAGGAACACGTTTGCTTCAGACCTATTAGTGAACTTCCCTCTCTGAGCCCAGGCCCTTTTCTAAAGTCATTTCTGTAAAACCTAAATATCAAATTGACGGCATTTTGTTAAAGACGGTACCTGGCGCTCTCTCTGATGAGATTTCAGCCCAGTGTGTTTCCCTGCTTTTTGCATGAGAAAGGAAACACAGACATGCTACTTGCTCTTTCTCCTTTAACTTTCTTTTTCTTCTTCTATATTTTAATCTGTACAAAATAATGGGATGTTGTGTTTTTCCGATACTGCATATGAAAGAGTCGCAACTCAGAGTTGGAAAAGCCTGCCTTAATTCTTGGCTACAAATTCTGTATTTGTTTTTGGATCACTGCATAAATGGGGTAAGATTAATACTTCCTTGGTTTCAAAAACACACTGTACAAAGTTGCCTGATTCAAATACTAAACTTGTGAGTTGTCAGTTTAAACAAGCAGTGTGTTTCTTTCTCTTTGCCATTATCCAAAAGAAAAATAAATGATAGAGCCTCCCTCCCCACTGCACTCCAAAGGGCTGTCATTTAAAAAATGACGGTGCTTGTAACCGCATTCACAAGTTTTGCTCAATATCAAAATTTCCCAGTTTTAATACTGGGGCATTCCATTCAGACAGAGATGGTGACAATCAGTCCAGCTTAAAAACTACTATTGGCTGCATGACTAGCCAGCACAAATACTGGCTTCCACTGAGTCAGATTTATTAGTACACTCACAAGACAAAAGGGCAGAAGCAGCTATCCCATGTGACTGCACTGCTCAGGCTATTGTATTTTACCCAGGCACCCTTGAAAGCAGCTGAAAATCCTGGATTTGGCTCTAACACACCCAGAAATAGCACAGCTCCAGAGGGATGAGGAATGCGCCCATTACCCAGCAGGTTTGCTGTAGGGGGTTTATCCCCTTTGCTGACCAAGACCTTCTGCAGGCAGCTCCCCACACCCAGGGCCCCTCAAACAGCTGGGGAACCTCCCCAAAATCACATTTCCCTGTTAGGTCAGTGGAGCACTCCAGCTCTGGGCTGCTCTGCCTTTAGAGGACGTGGAAGGAGTTCTCCAGCCTTGGCTGTGCTCTGAGTGGAGTTCCTCCCTGGACGGCATCCAGGCAGTGCGGCTTTCCCAGAAAACCTGAACAGAGTCCACCCCGGCAGCCTGGCAGGGAGCACGGCTCACAATTCATGTTTTGCTAAAGCAACATCAGGAACACCTCTCAGTGCGCATGAGCATCTATTCTCACACCCAGAAAAAGCTCCCATCCAGCTCTTGGCACTATCTGTGATCATGAGGAGGAGAAATATTAAAATCCCTCCGTCTAAATCACTGGGCTGGGATTAAGATAAACTTATGTTCAGATCTTAACTCTGCCACAGTATTTCTGTGTGTTTCAGCTGCCTGTGAAACTCTTCCATATCCTGGAAATCCCGGTTTATAGAATTGCCAGAGCTGCATAGAAACAAGAAATTTCAATTTTGGAGGAAAAAACCTCTAAATCAGAACTGAAAACCAAAAAGCCAATGCTGCCCTTGAAACAAATACTCAGGAAAAAATTCCTGTATTTAGAAACACTTAAACACATATGACATTATCCCACAAAACACTGGAGTCCTATTGGAAGATTTCTCAATTATTTTCCCTACAGTGAAACAATTTCACCATTAGGTGCTGTGTGGATGAAGACACCTTGGTATCTGCATTGTCACCTTCTCTCAGAAGACAACTGATTAAATTGCACCTGCTACACATTTTGTTTCTCATGAGCCAAAAGGCCTGGAAGGGGAATGGAACCATCTTGTTTTTTCATGCTTTCAGTGACTCAGGTGGCTGTGGAGCCACGTGCTGAAAAGGAAAAAGCTTCCAAGCTCATTTTACTTGTCAATCAATTTTTGGAATTTCCTATTATTTCTAATTTCTCTCCCAGATGAGACCAAGACCTCAGTGAGAGAGTTGGTGGTCAGGACATGTGTTGGGACATACAGGAGCTGGGTTTAACTCCCTGCTCTGGATCCAACACCTGGCCAAGCAGAAGATGGCTCATGGTAAGGTAGCACCAGCTCAGCTGGGGACTGACACATTGCAGACACACTCACCAACCAGGGTAATCATATTTTCTGTGCCTGTAACCACCACACCCAACCCTGACACACATTTCCAAAGGGAGACCTCAATGCAAGCAGAAGATTCTCACTAAAGCCTCTTGGGTTTAATGAATCTGTATTTTCTGATAAAAAACATTTTCCTTTATTCGAGCAAGAGAGTCACAACAGCTCCAGGCTGGACGCTGGCTTTGCCTCGAGGCCACATCTTTCTGCTTAGGAAGCAGCTATTTACCAAGTGCTCCCAGTGCCCTGGACTAGGAGAGCCCATCCCACTGCTGGGACCGCTCTGCCCACCCTCCCTGTGCTCTACACTTCTGCTACCTGTGATGAGCATCCTGCCTATGGGAAGAGCCTTCTCCTTTACAAGCTCCCGGAGGATTTGTTTCCAGCAGCAGATGGCAGAGGTGGGGACGCCCACCTGAGCCCTCCTCAGAGACCTGGCAGTGTAAAGAGTTTATGGCCAAACCTCAGCAGAGCCGCTGCAGCCGGGGAGAAATCGCACACGGCGCTTCTGTTTCTCCTCACTCGTTCGGGCTCCACATGTGCAAACCCGAGGTGTAAAAAAACAGAGCCTGATCTGAATATTGCATAGCCAAGCCCGGCAGCTAAGCCATCATTAGGTGTTGACTTGACAAATTTTCTGGGGTCAGTACCTGTGTAGTCTTTCCTATATAGCAAGCCAGCTTGTTTCTCTCTTCTTACTATTGCGGGCCAGTTTTAAACCTCCCCGAAGACTTTATTTGTAGGATGTGCCTTTGCTTATGGAAAAGTAACATGTGCAGACAAAATAACTGTTTTTCAGGTTTGATACTCAAGCCCAGCTGAAACTAATCAAAAGTCTGAGATCTTTGGACCCTGGAAGGGCAAAGCTCCTAATGAAGACAGATGCTGGACAACAGGGGGAATGAAAGGGTATCTGGTCTCATCTATACCACAAGGTGGATTTCCCAGAGGAATTAAAGTGATTGGGTTGTGTCCTTTTTAAATATTATCCTTCTATTTCTTTCACTTAAAGTCATCTCACATGTGTGCTTTTCCCTGTTTTCTTCAAGACTTACAAAAGGTGCTGGTGCTTTTTTGTTTTGAGGGATATAACTGGGAAATCTTAGTCTTTCCTCTTTCACAGAAAAAGTTATTTGTCATTACCTTTGAGGATTTACTCACTGACTTGGCCAGCTCAGCCAAGTCCTAGTTATGCACTCATTTACACGTGACACAAGTTCAGCTCCCACTCAAACACCTAAAGAAAAAATGTAATTTCTCTGCAGTGACAAGATCCACTGTTTTTTGTTGCAGAAAATGTGTTAAAAATGAGAAAAACAGCTCAATGCCAAAAATAGCCCATCCCAGGGCTGCTTTGGTGTGAACAGAGTCTTTCTTAAAATCATATATATTGTGGAAACTGATGTCCCATATTTGTCCTAGCTAAAGATATAGAACTTGTGCACCATGAGATGTGGGCATGGCAGTGGCATCTCCTTTTCCACCCCAACTCTAGGATCCATTTATGCCCTAAAACATGTCATTTCACTATACTTCTCATTATATCAACTGTTATTGCTACATATTCTATCAGATATGAAATGATGCAACCCTTTAAAAAAGAAAGAAAAAGTGCAAATAATGGAATTTGTCTCTATCACTGAAGAACACCAGCGTTGTACCAGGAAAAGTTTAATAAATAAAGGCCCTTGTCCCCACCCTGCCTTGCCACTTGTAGTTTCCCAGTTCCCTTAATGCCTAACCTTCAGTTGCTGCGAAACCAGATGGTTAAACAATTAGATAAATCATGGGCATTGCTTACTTTGTCTCTTCTGTAAGCACCAAACAATAAATCTCACAACTTTCTTGCCACGAAAGCGACAGTGAATGCCCAGCCCTGGCTCAGCAGCCGGACTCCCATTTCCTGGGCCCACAGAAGACAGAAAATATCACATTTCTACCTCATTCGACCCTTTCAAAATCCCTGTCACGCTCCATTGCTTTACAAGGCATCATTTCACTGTTGCAACAAAGATTACAGGGAATCTAACAGGTAAGGCCCCAAGCAAACACGGAGCAGAGCAGACCCAAACAGGAGGCACAAGGACTTCATGTCTTATCTGCTCCCCATCTTGGCATTTCTAACCACAGGACTGCCCTGCTGACAGCCCTGCCTGTCCTCGGGCAATGAATCTGTAATAAGATATACACACACAACAAATAATAGAGGTGGTTTGTTGTGTTTGGGGTTTATTTTTCTCCTGAAAAAATATATACCGAGGTAATTAAATTGCTAACATGATGGATGGCCTCATTTTATATTTGAATTCAAAGTGACTTGCTGTAACACATAAAAAAGTGACTTGCTGCAAAAAAAGTGTGATGATATAACTTGCACTGAAATAGAAATATGGACATTTTCCTTGAATTGTGAAGACTCAAATTTTGATGCTCTTGCAATGACAACGTATAGCATTTGGATGTTTTACCCCAAATCCTAGAGCATTTTGGAGGTATTAAGTAACTCAAAAGTAGAGAAACTGAGGCACTGTGAGGTTGCAATGTATTTCAAATAACACAGAAAAAAAATACTTAGAAAACAAATATCACAATAACCTGGGAAGGAGACTAATTATTTCAGTACTGGACCTTATGGAAGCCCTGCAAAATAAGATATTGCATATGGCTTCGGCAGTGTCACTTGTAGTTAAACCTGTACAAACTCCCATTTACAGATCTAATTTTCAGAGAGACTGTAAGAGTATCATATCAATACCTCTCTCACATCATCATGATATGGGAAAACTGTCTGATTTCCTTATCCCCCTTTCTCTCATCCCACAGGAAAAAAATGAGAAGCACTGACCAGCAGCTAAAAATATTTCAGAATAGCTTCAGGACTTTCACAGAGTCATTAAACAAACTAAGGATTTGATGTCATGTTTGAAGGCCTCTGTTAATGGGAAGTTTGGGTTGTAATGCATTATAATTTAGGAGACCCAACTTTGCATTTGCTCTCTTTCTGTGAGAAATTTGTGATCCATACTGCAAGCTGTGGAAGCACTGGCCAGCAGCCATGAAAGTATTAAATGTAAATGGCTTGTTACCTCAGCAGTTATTTGCTCTGCAGCAATGCTGGGTTTAAAAATCCACTCCAAAACCCTGTAAATCCTGGTATATATTTTCTTGCTTTCGCCTGACACTCACAGAGTTAACAGGCAAAACATTTCAATAAAACTTCCACACAAAGGAGCTAAGATGTTAAAAACTCACTGTTCACATCTGTTCATCATTCCATTGTGCGGCCACACGTTAGATAACCGCGCGCACTCGCGAGAGCACAATGCCCAGCCCTGACCTCAGCTGTGACATCAAACAAGCACACGGGGGAATTATTCCAGCCTTTTGCCACTGCCGTGGTTGACTTCCACAAAGGGGTGAGCAGAAAAACTCTGCCTGACGAGCAGTGAGGCTGCAAGATTGGCGACCAACTTTTATCAGCCCTTTGCTGTGGGTTTCTTTGCAATAGGAAAATGTGAGCGTGTAAATAGGTCCATCCCCTAAAATTAGGCAAGCATCATAACAGGGCAGTTAAGTAACCTGTAATTACACTGTCACTTGTATTAACTCCATCACCCGCTAATAGAGTAAGTTATAGTGGAAGTAGCCAATGTTGTTAGGAGGGTTATTTATTTTATGCCCTAATTAATCAGTACTGACACTGAACCACATCCTTCCTCCTTCCTCATTATTTAAATCACCCATTTATATGGATGAGCCTCTTTGCTTTGTGCATTTCATTAATGCCTCCGCATGCTCCCACAAGGAAAGCGGCGGGTGCTGCTCCGGAGAGGGGCAACAGAAACGCCTGGAGGGTACTCTGCTCTCCCAACCTCTGTACCCTGGGAAGGGCAGTGGGAAGTCAATGGGGTTGAGTCTTTGAGGTCTGGTCCTGTCATGGTGAAAGGGAAGAGGCAGCTTCCCTGTGTTTACCCAGTTTCAAGCGTTTTGTACTTGAGGAGACAGAGCAGGACATCTTTTGGGAGGGCACCATCACACAAGGAAAACTTTGCTGCAAGGCACATGCTTAAGTGATTTCCTGAATCAAGGTCCTGATCCTAAAATTGGAAGTGACAGGTAGAAGTTCTCTTACCCGCCCGTCCCCCGTCCTGAGGCTGTGAGTGAAACAGAGAAGTAAAAACTACTTGGTCTGCATGATGGAGGTCAAAGTGTGGTGGGTTTAAATTGACTAGAAGGCAATTTGGAAAAGGGAAATTCAGAATATCTTCTGCAGGGTTTTATGTGGGGGTACACAAATTACACAATACTTCCCCTAAACTTTGGGGTTTTTTTGCACCCGTGTTTTAAGGGGGTCCCTCTGCAGTACTTCATAGCAGAACAGCCAAATCAAAGTCTGAATCAAAGTAGTTTTGATGGAACAGTCTAAAGCCAAATTTTTTTTTCAGTAATTTATTTTACATTGCCCTTTTTTCCAAGTTGTTTCTGAGTGCACACCTCCCAGGCAGACACTTGCTGCTGCACACATGTAGACTCTGCAGAGCCACTTGAAAAGACTATCAGAATTTTTTGACTACTAACTTGTTCAAACAAAATGCACAGACTGGCTCACACTGATGACTCTCCCTCGATGCAAGCAGCCTCTCTGAGGCTCTCTTGGAAGGTCAACAAGGAGATGGGGAAGGCTGGCTGAGCACCAGGCAGCAGGACAGAGCCCAGCCTGGGCCCCCATGAGACAATCCCTCACAATTTCCATGCTCTGCTGCCCTCCCTGGCATCACAGCTAAAGAAGCCTAACATTGAAAAAACACCCCAAACCTCTTTAAGTTGTTATTCTGCTTCCTGCCTTCAACACAAGCAGCTCCTGACACAGTTCAGCCACTTCCAAAGTGGGGCTGAGGTCTGAAAATTCAAAACTCACAGGGGATGGAGAGAAGGATGCACAGCCAGGATTGGGAAAGCTTTAATGCTGCAGCACTGTCCAAACCCAGCTTAGCAGGATAATGGAAAAGGTCCTGTACGCCAGAGGAACAAAATCTGAACCCAGCCCATGCAGGACTCCCTATATCCCATTCAGGTTGTCCAAGAGCCTCTGACACCTCTCCAGACCCACACCAAGCTGCCTAGGGCAGGGACACCTGGAAACGCAGGCTCGTAGGTCAAACTGGTTATTGACAGGCTCTTTGGAAGCTGCTTTTTCTAAAAGAAGACAAATGGCACAAGGCAGTGCATAGTTTACTCGAGTAAAGCTCAAACACAGCTTTGGTGGGCTTTCAGAGGACAAAAGCCAGTTGCACGATTTACTTCAAAGCTGACAAACATGATCCTACTTGCAACAGTAACAAAGGGATTTTTATAACTTCAGGAATTTTTAACCTGGAGTAAGCCGAGATGATCTGGTCCAACAAAATACTTCAAAACATTGTGAACGATACTATTAATTTGGATGACATTCTTGTTCTGGATGAAACAATGTGCAATTTTACCGGTGCAGTTTTAAAGCAGGAGCTCCATGCCATCGCTGGTAGCTGCAAACCAGCACAGCTCTCAAACACGAGGAAACATTATCCAGTGCCACATTCTGAAACCAAAGGCCATGTGCAGCTCTATTGACTTGTGGTTCAAGGCCAATAATTAAACCATTCAGGTTCCATCCAAATATTTTTCTGACTCCCCAAACATTTTGCCAAACCATGAACTAATTTTCACCGCGAGGGCTTTTCTCAGATTTAGCACATATTTGGAGACAGTTGCTCACTCGGCAGAGCTCCAGGGGCTCTCGAAACCTTGTGGTGCAAACTGGCCAAAAGTTGCCAAGTGTGTATTGTCCCATGAAAGCTGGTGTGTCAGAAACCATATAAACCAAACCAAAGCTGTACAACTTTTCCATGGAGCTTGTACCCAAAGACATGAGAGGGCCTGTTGCCCACACTGTGAAATGTTGCTCAGACAAACCAGATTTTGTCCATCCTTCCCTGTTAAGGACTGTGAAGGAGGCCTCAGCCAGAATTTTCCTCTTTTTTTATTTTCTGTGAAAGCCCTCATCTTATGTGTTTATTGGTGAAGAGAAAAATGATGAGACTTTAGTGGGTTTCGTGATGTTGATCCTTCCTGGCCAAAGCTCAAGAGTTTATTTCGTGTCCCAACACACTCTGTGCAATAACACTATTTTTTCCAGCCACTTAGATCTGGGAATTTAAGGTGTATTTCTATTAGAACACACAAAATCTGCTATAAACATGAATGTCCACTTAAACCATCTGATAAGGAAAACATTTAAGGTCTGACATCTTTGGAGCAGAGCAAAAATCAAACTCTGGGACCAACCAAGTGCCCCATCCTGCTCTCATTTCAGTCAACAGCGCAGGTCCCAATGGCTCAGCGCTGACAACTATGAGAATTGCCAAAGAAATGCACATTAATTATCATTACTGTGTCTGTTATTGTATAACAGACTGTGATTCTGTGCTTTATCTCCTGGACCATTATCTCCTGCCATGTGATCTAAGTGTTGATACTGCTAATGTAAAGGAACACAGAACAGTAGTCATTTATCCTGCAAAAGACCTCGTGCTTTTCTTGTTCTATCAATCATTAAACAAGTAATGTCTTTTGTGTTATTGCCTTGACATTCATTAACACTCACGTCACAGGAAATCTTTGCAATTAAAAACCTTATTGACGATCTGTGGTTGTTTCTCATTGGCGTGTAACAAGCAAGATAATAAAAAATGAAAACAATAGTGTTATTATAGATAACTGAGAAGGTTTTTCCTTTTTCTTTTTGGGCCTCAACTATTTTAACGTTGCTGGTCTCTTTTTTAATTCGAGCATGGACTCGAGGGCTATGAATGCTGGCAAAGTGCTTTTTATCAGCCCTGAACATCTGAACACTCCTTTGACACTAATCCTGTATCACCAGCTTTTGTGGAAACACTCAGCCTTGGAAAAGTCAGGCTATATGAGGACAAGACAAAAGTTTCTCCCTCTGTGCCATTCTGCCCCTCAGAGATTGTAAGGACCACGGGTGCCAAACAGTGGCACAGGAACACTGGGCTCTGCCCTCTGCACCAGACTGGTTTCCACACTGCTGGTGCTGCCCTGAGCTCACCCTGCAGGGGATGGAGGGAGGTTTGCAGGGAGCCTGCAGCCCTGAGAGGACACACAGAGAGCTGGGATGGACTGCAGGTGACCAACAGCTTGGGTCTGGTGGGTAGCAAAGTGGGGAATATATTGAATATGACCTTGTCTTCTGCTGTCTCCAAAACCACCCTTAATTTTCACACTTACATGGAGTCTCACAAATTCAGGCTGGTTAATCCAGATGCTAACTTTTGTCAGAACAAAAAGGGCCAAAACCTTCTGCTCCAGCAGCTGGCTGCTGGGAGGCACCAGAGGTGAATTTGCATGGCTGTGTTATCTGTGCTGCCTTTCCCTGTGGGACAGGGCCCATGACAGCACTCACACTGAAGGGCTCTCTCTGGAGCTGGGTCTGCGCTTCCTGCAAACCCAGATTCCTGTCTCACTCGGGCCCCACAGGCTGAAAGGTGCCTTCTGGAAGATAATAAGCACAGCCTCAATTCCCACAGACTTTGACGTAATTGAAAAATTAGACCATTAGGCTCTTACATTCTCACAGGGTGTTTTAATTGCAGTCCATATATCTTGAGAATATTTACTGAAATGCTCCATCTACACAGAGGTAGCTGACAAGGGAGGTCAAGTCTCCAGCTCTGCTACAGAATTCAGACAGGACAAAAATATTAAATCAGAATCATCCTTGCCTTATTTACTGCTATATTACAGTGCTGGAATTCCTAAAGGCAGAGACTCTAAGCCAAGAAGGAACCATTATCAAATTTTGTATCTGTTATTTTTTCTTAATATCACAATTTTTTGCATTTCTGCTCTGTGAGAATACTTCAAATTCACACCATTACTAGAGAAAGAATCAGAACTATTCACTTTAGAAACTCCAGGCCCATGAATAACATTTGGGTTAGGCTTCTGTGTACATCCATATCTCTTGATAATAACCAGAAGTGGAGGCAATATTCTGGAAAAGACCCTATGGTTAATGGCATATTTCTGGTTGTCAGATGTGGTGGTCTTTCTTTGAAGCCTAAAAGTGCATTTATGAACAGTCAAGGTGCTAAAGAGCACACAGTGTATTTGACATAGAAGCACACTGTCTTTTGTTGGGCATCAAGTAGTTAAATAAATTCCTATCTTTTCCTTTTTCTGGTAATTTAAGCATTAGTAGTGTTGATACCAAATCTAGACTGCCCATGGCTTTTATTTTGACATCAATAGTAATGTTCTTAGAAGCAATCAAATTTATAAAACAATCCAACAGAAAAGCAATGTAACAAAATATGACAAGTATATTTCTCTGAAAATGTAAGTGGGAGAAATTATTTTCTATGTTACAGACATTTACATAATTCATATTTTTTGCCACAGATTAATTTTTTTCTCCTATCCTGTAACAAACACAACCAAGTGATTAACAAAATTTTATCATTGAAATAAGTTATTTCTACCTCTGATATTCGCTCCTGTTCATCAAATTTAATAACAGAACAGATTTTGCAGATCTGAGACCAACAGCAACATTCAGTTAATTAATCCAACAGCAAACCCTGCTCTCCCCTTGGTGTCTCCACAGTTACCCAATGTGCAGGCCAGAACACCACAAGTTTTAATACAATCTTTCAAGGCCATCTAAACTTTTTCAAGGGTTTTTCAGCATTATATTACTGAAATCTGAAGCAAGCCTTAGGAGAGATTCTTACCACAAAAAGAATATATATATATATATATATTTATATTTATATAATATTTATATATAAATTTTTTATATAATATATAAACATATAAATTTAATAGATATAATTATATACAATATAATTATCATTATATATATATATATATATATATACTCCCTAAGTGTATATGTGTGTGTATATATATATATAAATAATTTATATATATATATTTTAGGAGTTCTGTAGGAGATAAAACAGAGAACTTCATACAAAAAAGCCACTTGCTCCCACTGCCAGTGAAGGGCTGGCTTCACACTCCAAACAGGGCTGCTGCAGGGAGCAATTGCTGAGAGGGAGAGTTTTCCTGTTAAACCCAGTGAAACCACAGAGCCGGGACTCAGCCTATTTTCTCTTGTGACCAGGACACAGATCCTTGTACCACCTACAGAAAGTCCTTTTATCTCCCTGCTCATCAGCTGCCTGTGAGTAATGCAAGGAGCATGTTGGACAGAAATAAGAGACCTCAGGTATTTGGGCATTAAATGGATGAGCATTGTGGAAAAAGTGTATTGTGAGGGGAATGCATAATGCAAACAGGGATGAGATAAGAGATATCTGATTCACACAGATTATGCCTTTTGTGCCCAATACATGGGTGGCTAGCAGGTCACTGTGAAGGAATTACAAGTAATATAAGCGGGCATGAGGAAGCAATATTTTAACTTGAAAGGACTTGTAGAGGGATGAGAGAGAATTTGCATAAAACCAATACAGAGCAGATGGGAATGGACAAGCCTGCTGGTATCAAACACACGCCAAAGGAAAATTACAGAAGAACAAGGAAGTTATTGTTGATGGCACTTCGATATCCTAACCCTGTATGAAACCAAGAAAACCTCCAAATCCACCAGAACAGTCACCTCAAGGGTTCAGCAAAAGGCCCCAAGTTTCTGCTAGAAAAATATCACATCACTGGAGACAAAAAAAGCCTTATCATTAATTGCTTTAGAAGGAAAAATACCTATATATGAAAAAAAAAAGTTGAGGCTAAATGCAGAGGTTACTTCTGTACTAATGTGTTTTATCTACTTGCTATTTTTTTCTAATTCTGTTCTGTGAACATGAGAAAAGGCAGTCAATGCCAGAAATATCTTTTCTGACAGCAAATATTTGGGCAAGTTTATTGTCTTTAGCATACACCAGACCTTTAAAAAAAAAAAAAAAGAAAGAAAGAAAGAAAGAAAAATAAAAGAAAATCTGCTCTGGATTCAAAGAAGATTGCAAAGAAAAATAAATGTTATGTTGATAAGTATCAGTGTTCTAGAATTACGACCAGTCCAAGGTGTTTCCAGAGGCATGTGTCAGGGGCAATGGTAAAAAGCAGAGAAATATGTAGGCAGAAGTGTGAAAGAAGTCTGGGCAGAGGTGTGAAAATAGTTTATAGTTTATTAAAATAGAGGCAAGAACGCAGAAACTTTCCCAAGCTGCAGCTGCCCAACTGTGCCTTGCTCTGAGCAAGACCTTCTGCTGAGGTCACTCTGGGAAGCTGGTGCCTCTCAAGGGCCATGGTCCCTTTTTGGGACCCTTGGCAGGAGGGATGGAGGTGTGTGGAGCTATTTAAATGATCGTGTTTGGAAGAGAAATGTGCAGGTCACTCCCTCCTCTGCAATGGCAGACTAATTCTATTCTGTCTGTACTCTAGAGGAATGAAATGCTTGATGGATGGAGCCTAAGAAAATCCCAATTCAGGTGGAGAATTGTAACACAATAACCCATGAGTAATTTGCAATAGAGTGACTGGGTGCTGGGAAATGCTGAGGGAAGGAAGGAAGCGGAAAGTTAGGAATTGGGTAAAGGACATGCTGTGCTTTGAGGTGTGGTTTTGACTGAATCCCTGTGATGATGCCCATTGACAAACCTCTTCTCCCATCACACCCATGGTGGAAGAGAGGCCAGGCATTGTGACACTCATTTTTCCAGTAATACAGAGCTATGGAATAAAACTTCACACAAAGCAGCAGCAGAGATGACCACAGAGGATTTAGTTAAGCAAAGATTTGGTGCCCATAAGTCCTGAGAACTGATTTCTGAAGAACATTCCTCAATCCTTCCTGGCCCTGACACGATTTTACAGACGTATTAGAGTGTAACCAAAACCTTTTAATATCGACATGGTGAGCTGAGACACCACTTGACAGTGCTGAGTTTCAGGCTGGCTGGACACAAAGGCCGAGCATACCTCTGCGACTCAGCACCCGAAACCCAGAATTCCATTTCTGCTGGATGACACTTCAGTGGTGACAGACATTAATAGCCCTGTTAAGCATAGATAACACCACGCCACCTCGGTGTCTCGCTAGGAGCCCTTGCCAGTAATGAGCTTTAAAGAAACAATGACTCACGATAATACAAATTGTCACAAGATCTCCCAGAGAGGGATATGAGACAGCTCAAGGACAGTGGCACACAGCCTGCCCCTGCACACCTCTTCTCACGGCCAGATGAAGGCACAGATAATGCGGCTGAGATGAACAGACAACTGCGTTCAAGTCCCATGAATCACACGCAGCCTTCCATCCCCTTCCCAAACAATCCTGCTCCGCTGCCAATAAAGTTTCAACGGCTTTTTGGCACTGCCTCCCCTCCCAGCAACTGCCTCCCTGAATTTCTTCCCTTCTTCCTCCCGGATAATGCGAGGCCCAGCTCTGCCCACAGGGCCCTTGTCACCAGCCACGTGCTCTGATGGGACCTGATTCTCCAACTAATAGCAGATAAAACTCTCCTCAGGATTAGACAAAGGGCGGCATTTTGTCTATGAAAGCACCTTTGGAAAGCCCTCTGCTCACACACTTCCAAATATTTCTGCCCCAAAGGCTGTATTTCTTAATTAAAACCAGGCATTTTCTTACCTGCAGCACTGAACACCTTGGCTCTGGAAATTCAGCCCGGCCTTGTGCAATCAGGGCTCAAACCATCGCAGGTGTGGCACAGAGCAGGGCTGGCTCCAGATCTGTGCACCAGCAAACCGTGCAAACAGGTGAAAATACTCAAATCCTCACAAAGGAAGAAAATACTGGCAGCTTTTGTAAGGAATATTGTAAAGGATCTTACTGGGTGAACAGCAGCTTGGGAGCAATGTTTATGACAGAGCTATAAACTCTTGAACAAATTAAAAGGATTTACAAGAGTAATTCAAGTCTCAAGCCAAGCCTACTGAACGGCGAGAGAGGATTCTCCCAGGGTCAGGAAGAAATTATTAGCACCGTACTTGTGGAAGAGGCTTTAGTATCATTTCTTGCCCTACCTATTAAAAAAAAAAAATTATCATTTCAGTTATGTCAATGAGTGCACAGGAAGATCATTCCTTATCTCCTCAGTGCTTCACCTGGCTCTTTTTATAGACCCTTTGTTCTTGTTTCAGCTCACCTGTTACAAGAGGCCTCTTCCCCCCCCTCATTTTAATGACCCAACACTTCAGACTCCAGATTTTAGCTCTATCTCAGAGATCTGAACTCAAAGCCTCCAGCCAAACTGTTTAAAGTTCAATGGGCTTGCATACATACTTTAAGGTAGAATTAGCATTTTTTTTAATACCCATGCTGCTTCCTGTCGATATTGTTCCACTTGTTTCATCACTGGTGGACATGGATGAAAACCTCAACAGCTACCTGAGATCTGCAAAGATCTGCATTTCTTGTTTGCCTTTAACATGGTTGCCCAAACACCTGCTTTATTTGCAGAGATCTGTGCCACTGAGTGGTGATCAGTGAGAACTTGTGACTGTGAAAAATCTTTATTGCAATGTGAAATTAAGGAATTAATATAAGGGGAACAGACAGCTGGATGAACACACTGCTGAAAGTAGTGGGAACAGCATCCACTGGTGTAAGGCAAAGTGCCCTGAGGATGTTACAGATGGAGGAATGGAAAAGTTCTCTGGAATTCAACAGCAATGGAATCAGGAAGGAGGAGTTACCCAGCAGAAGTCTGTGGAAAATATTAGGATTGCCTTAAAGTATGGAAAATAATAGTGAAGGATATAAAAGATGACAATTGCCCTTTCTATGAATTTTTTTAACTCTCCTGTAGGTATTCTACTGCCCCCCATTAATTCCCAGATGATCATTCCAAGCCTCTTTCAGGACCTGCAGTAGCTCAGGCATCACCATGTGGTGTTTCAGTCAAAGGAACTTTTATCTGAATGCACACAGAAGGGCAAGGTACATGCTAGAGCTGCTCTGAGCACACAAACCATGCAAGTCTCCTTTTCCACAAACCAGGAGGAAAGTTACCAACACACAAAGATTCTCCCCACTGTATTTTTCATAGGATCTTTCCGCTGAAAATCCTCTGCAATTCTTTCCCACCAATTGGTGCAGACTGGATAGCAAATGGAGAAAGATCTCTCCAGACACTTTCCCTTTAGATCTCAAAAGGAAACATTAATCAAGCAAAAGATGGGAAATTATGACACCTAGCTGCTAAAGTTCAGCCCCAGCGGCCAGCTCGGAGCTGATCACAGGGTACAGGTGACTATCCATCAAATGACCCATCATAACACACATTAAAATGTCTGGGTTAATCAGGACAGTAGCCAAGAACAATATTATTCTGCTGACTTTCATAACAGCAGGTACAAAAGCAATCCCCTTGAAACAGCAGTCTGCGTTCACAACTAAATTTGATTAACTAAACAAAATTCCAAATATGACTTAAACCAAATTATACCATCTCCTCCCTGCACACCAAGTACAGGATGGAGGACACATTGTACAAAGTGAAGAGGATATTAGAGCTGCAGAGTTTTAGGTCTGAGCTGGAAAATGCACAGAAATCTAAGCTTAACTGCTGGGTTGCTACCTGTAATTGCATCAAAAAGAAGAAAGTGAGATTGAAGGTTACTTTATCACCAGCTGATAGTGGAATCAGTTGTTAAGTATGGTTATGATTACTTTGCATAATACTTTAATGTGGATGAGGAAGACTATCTTTATGGGGCTATTATAAATTGCACCACTTACTCATTAGAAAAGGACCAGTGTGACTTTGTGCTCTGCCCATGTTGAACTCAACAGGAGGAAATGATAAAACCCTTTTATTGCTACCGGTAAAGACACCTCACATCTGCGGGATTGCTTCCTCCTGAGGATCTCTGAGCCATTTCTCCCAAGCCTTGGTGATCACAGCGTGGCCCAGCTGGGCAGGTGTTTATCCTCAGCAGCCCAAGGAGGTGAGGCACAGGGCTGTGTGACTCAGGCACACACAGGATGTCATTAATCAGGGCCAGGTTAATCAGGCCCCAGCCCCAGGCATTAATCACAGCTCTGCGCTTGCCCCTGCTCCTCCCCAGCCCTGGACCAGGGGCTCCTCATCATTCCCACACCCAAAAGTGTTAACTGGGTCCCCCTTGTGCACTGAGTGGATCTGTGACTGTTGGTGGAGTTTCAAGGGTGAAATGCAGGGCTTTTTCCATTTACAGGTGAGTGGGTAACACTGCCAGGGAGAACAGACACGCGACTGGTGTCACCAGCTCACGAGTGACTCACAGGCACTGACCCAGAGCCAGCCACCAGGCCAGCTCAGCACCCAGACAGTCCTAAAGGAAGAGCTTTTATTAATATTTTATTTTATGGGAGGAAATTGTGCCCATGGCAGAGCAAGTCAGTGGGAACAATGAGTGTGGGCCTGGGCTCAGTGCTGAACTCAGGGTCTGGAGCAGGATTTTCAGACATGTGCTTAAAGGTTTTACTGGAGGAAACCTAAAAATACTCTGTTTCAGTAAAACTTATTTATAAGCACCTAGCTGCAAAGGATTATTTTTCTGCCAGCATGTGAACTAATTTATGATCTATAAAAGTAACAACTATAAGCACGATAAATTACTTATTTATTCTACAAAATCAAATCTCCTTATCAATGAGTACTCTCACTGCCACTGATGTATGCATTACTCCTGCTCTTTACTTGGAGTGGTTTTGTGGAAAGGATCATTATATAATTAAATGGCTGTAGACAGAGATGTGTGCTCAGTGCCACAGCAATCCCTAGCACAGGGACATTACATTTAATTATGTCAGTTAGTGGAAGGAAATTTCCCAGCTTTGCATCAAAAAAGTAAAAAAGAAAAAATTTTAAAAATCTTTGTCAGGCAGGTGATGGATTGTTCTAACATTATACAATGAAAGAAGAGCTGGGGATATATTGTATACAACGGCTTTGGTTCAGAAGAGTCTGCAGCAACAAGCACAATAACGGAACTTTTAGGTTCCATATCTGTAAACCAAGTGGAAAGCAGAGAAACCTTCCATCTCAGATGGATAAACTGTTTACCTAAACAGAAGGAAACACCATTAATTCTCTTAAATGGCAATGCAGAGGTGCACAAGCTGATAGCCCAGGATGTGGGCAAGGACAAAACAACAGTGCCTGTGCCCCAAACACGGCTCCTGCAGCCCTGAGCAAACAGCCTGGGCCGGCTCCTGCTCCCCCAGAGCCCAGCCACAACTCCTGAAGCACAGCCTGATTTCCATGTGCAGATTTCCACTGGCAGAAACAGGATCTAGGCATGATTCATAACGGGATGTCCAAAGCGATTTTCGAGGATGCTCCAGATGGCGCAGGCTGGGGCTGGAGAACCACGGGAGGGAAATGTGACACACACAGAGCCCCAGCCACATCCCCGTGCCAGCTCAGCCCTTGGAAGGGCCAGATCCCTCACCCAGCCCCACATCAGAGCCAGCATCCATGACCCAGGGCTCCCCAGCCCTGCTCACGCCCGAGCCGGGAGGGAAGGACCCGTCCTGTGCTAACTGGGAGCAGGGAAGGGTGGTGGCTTTCTCTGCAGCTCCTCTGAGAGTGTCTGCATGGCATTAAGAACATTCTTTTCTCTAGTGTAGTTTTCCCATCTGGGAAGAGGCAAGGGGGGATAAGACTTCATTTTGTGAGCGTGTTAGAAAACATAACACTTTTATGTGTATGCAGTAATTTGAGATCCCGGGATAATAGTGCAGAGAATTATTATTATTATGACAGAAGGCATTTTTACTTCTAATGCAGAGAGAAAACAAATAGCAGGAGAGTGAGCTTGGAGATCTAACATTAATTTTATTTTTATTTTTAAACTTTCTGATTTTTCAATAATTGACACCACAGATGTTCACTTCCATATGTGCAACAACTCAGTTCCAACCCCTCCTGAACACTGATTGCCAGGGTAGAAAGAATATACTAAGTAAAAAAAAAAAAAAAAAAAAATTTAAATAATAATAAAAAAAAGTTGATACTTCTGTAATTTGCAATGATTTTCTCAAACCAGCCAGAATGAGGAGAAGCATTTGACAGTGTCTGGGCTCAAAGCCATGGACAGTATCCACTGCTTAGTGTTGTATAATTTACAAACTCCTGTTCTTTCAACAACTCTTCAGAAAATGAGATTGTTAAGTAAATATATAGCAGAAAAACAACTCAGGAGAACAGAGCAACTCCTTTATATCATTCAAAAGGTGGTGGCCTCTGTGAGAGAAAACCATTTGCTGCAGTCTGCCAGAGCTAGAAGAACATCAAACAAACCAAACAACATGAAAGCTATGAAAAAAATTTGCATGCCTTTTTGCCCAGTAACCTCCTCTGCAGTGGTATGTGATAGAGAGATAGGTCCTTACACGCATCTGCCATCCAGGGACACAGATTTCATGCGGCCCTGACAATATCACATTACTTAAGTGGCAGTCATTGAGAAACACACTGGAAGAAAGGTGTGTCCTGTTGCTGAAGGTGCTCAAACTACTGAGCTACAATTTGCTGGTTATTCTGGAGATTTCATTCATCAGTCAGAAAAGAGGTCCCCAAATCAACGGTCCAAAACCTGGCCATTGGGAGCAAGAGTGGCTGCATCCCACCATGCCCAGGGAATGAGCCTGGCACAGAGCAGGGGGACGAGTGCGTTACCTTTGCCACAGCTGGGTCAGGAAACTTAAGGAATTGCTCCTTTATTAAACATATTAGAGACTCAGCCTTGTTTGCCTACTGATATCCTTGAAGGAAGGGAATACAAAGATGAGGGTGTGAATGCTATCTGCTGTATCACCACTTTCAGGCTGCTAGGACAGTTTTATTTGCTTTATAGTAACTCATTGCCAACTTCACACATAAAAGTTAAACACGCTTCTTAAATGATAACACTCAAAAGACAGTTTTCAGAAGGACAAAAAAAAATACCCACCAGAAAGCAAGTCTCTACTTAAAAGGGGTTAGGTGGAGGTTACAGAAAAGTGTTCCCAGGTTTGTTTTTCCTTCCCAGGTTTATTTCTCCTGGCTTTTCCAGTAAACGGGGTGACCTTGGCCACCCAAGGGACACAACAACCAGCACAGCTTTGCCTTAGCAGAGCTTTAGGTGGGATAAGCACCCACAAAAAGATGCCCCATGAGGGTAGGACTATGAGAGCTGTTCCTGTGCCCATCCCAAACTCCTCGTGCTCCTCCCTGCTCCCCACTCTGCCCCACACAAGCTCATGGTGAGAGCCTCAATGCCAGCGGGCTCCAGAGCAGCCTGTAAATGCTCTGTGTTCTCCAGTGGTGGCAAGGACAGCTTAAAAAAAGCTTTGCTTAAATGGAGTTATGAAAATATCAGCCACTGATCCAGAAGTTCTCAACAATCCAGTGATGCAAGGTCACTCCTAATTGCCTCCATCTTTCCTATTCTCTCTCCAGAGAATAATTACCTCAAGAAACAAAGTCCTGGTTTATTTTACTAAGATCCAGAAATTCCCTGCTTTTATAACAACAAGCAACTCCCCTCTTCTTCCGCTTTGGACTAAGGAGAATATTACCACTGTCAGTTAAATGCAGGGGAACTGTTAACCCTTAACATTCACGTGGTGAAAAAATAAACTGCAGAAATAATCACCTTGTGTTTACAATTACTCAATACTGTTAAAACAATGGTTCATTTTGCTTGTTTGTAAATGGGAAAAATAAGACTGTGCTTCAAAAGCATTTGTTCTGCACATTAGCCAGAATAAAAACTCCCCTGGAATTGTTGTCTTAGAGCAAGGAATGGCAATTCAAACTTCCCTTTTGATTTTTCAAATTCAAAAGCAAGAGGGATTATGTTAAAGCAGCCTAAACATTCATATTTAGACAGCAGAGCTACAGCACTCAATCACTATGCTGGGCTCAAAAGAAATTTGAAGTTTGGGTGGTAAATGAAAAATGGAATTTTAGATTTGATCCTACAGTCCAGAGTGACTCAGTTAACTGAGTTCTCACTATTGTCATTATTAGACATAAGACAATAGAATCATTATTACTATTGTATTGCAGAGCTACAGGGAATAATGGCACAACACAGCAACATTGATATCACAAATTAATTCTGCCCCAGGTGAGGAAGAAGAGAGTTCATTATGCTGGTCACCAACCACTGCAGACAGCTTTTCATGAAGCTTTTATTAACAGTAATCTTCAATATTCTTTTGCTTATGACTTTCTAACAATTCCTCTTTCCAAGATAACACCTTCCATGCATAACCTGAAGCCAGAGAAACATTTTTCCAAAAAAATCTGGTAACAGACTTCATCAACTGATTTGCAGGTTGGACAAATATCTTAAAAACCCTTTGCATCATGTGTCTGGAAGAAAATGGTGTAAGGTCAAGGTTTGGAAGGTGAGGTTGTGTACATTCCTACAATGGGAGATCAGAGAAACTAAAAGTGGGACAGTAAACATGAAAATTTCAGAGCTTGGTAGAGATATTAATGATTTTAGGAATGCAGCACCCAGTAAGACAAGGCAAGAATTTAGTTTAGGCTGGAAGACTACAGAGCACACACATGCACAGAAAATCTGACAGGTACAGGGACCTGCAGGAAGGAGGGAACTTGGTCCCTTGGACCCTTTTCAGCCTCAAAAGCCTCTGCAAAGCCACAGCAATGATTCCCTCCAGAAAGAAATCAAGAGGACAGGCTGAGGGAACAATAAGCCCCTGATTCAGCTGCACCTCTCTATGCAAAATTACTGGGGGGAAGCATGCAACTATCCACCAGCAGTACGGACCTGTTGAACTGGCTGTGCTATTTTCTAGATATAATATGCTCTTTTTCAAAAATGAATGGTTTTTTTCCCTCACAGCTAGATGTACTGCTCTGATACCATGGACAATATTTCTACTGCCTGAGTTTAGGACAGGAGACAGTTGGTAGAAAATGCCTAAAGTGCTTTAATCACTTCTACCTCAGGTCCAACAGATTTGCAAGGACCAATGGGGTGGTGACAGCCCAGTCATTTAGCAGAGTAGGTGACCCATCTCTCAACATGCAGGGAAATTGCAATTCACAGAAATTCCCATCATGCTGGGATGGTCTGGTGTCACACATGCGGCAACACCACAAGTACTGTTACTTGCAGAGAATAGTTTATTCCCCAAGTATTGAGCAAGATTATGACCCAGAGTGAGTCAGCAGGTGGAAGCGTGATAGGGACACTCCCAAGGACACCCTGCAGTCGAGGCAAAGGTTAGTGGAACAGACCTACATTGTCATTCCCATCTGAGACAAGGGTTTTATCAGTGTAAACCACATCTTATTGCTCCCCATTAACAGCATCACCTCTTTGGCTGGAAATCACTTTATCATATCTGCAGATAACACAAACACCGGCGCACCTTTCCCAGGAACATCACCTTCCTGGAGGTGGCTGCATTCTCCTTGCCAGATGAGCAAATTCGAGTGTCTGCTGCAGAGCTGATTGCCCGTGTGCAAATAATCCCGACCAGCCTCTGCCCAATCTGCATTTGGGAATTATTATTTTATTATTAACAAACACGAAGGTCAAAAAATTCGTTTAGATAAGTCTGCTTTTCTGGGTTAGTCAATCTTCAAGCCAGGAAACACCATCACTGGTCTAATGGTCTTTTATGATTTCCTGAGAGATCCTTTTATCACACTTAGGGTTTGTGAAAGACAGTGGACTTTCTACCTTCTGATATAAAAATGATAATGTGTATTCAGTGCAAGCCTCGGCCTGTTTAAACGAGGTGCAAGGAGCACATCATCTGCCCATCTACGTTTTTCCCATTGTTTGAATTTTGGAAGCGTGTATCAAGCTTTTCTCAATGAATATAAGAAAGTTTCTGCACTTTGTGTGACCCTGCTGAACTCTGCAACACTGACTTCTCAACACCCCTGCTGAAAAAAAGCCACTAAATCTTACAAACTATCTCTTTGTTGTCTCTTGCTTTTTCCCAGCCCCTCCTTCCAATCTTACCCAGCCAGTTGAGCTGCACTTTTCACCTCCTCTGTTGACATGAAATGAAGTAATCACATTTATTTGAATATTCACTACAGATCTTGTCATCATCTCGGTTTATTGGCCAAGAAGATAGTGTTTCAAGAGCAAGTCTTAAAACTTTACAGCATGGATCCACTCACTCGCTAAAAGCAAAATAAGTGAATTAAAACCTCAATTCATAAAGCAAATAAATGTCATGTAGACACACCACTGAAATCAAGCCATGAAAGCTAATGAGCCTGCAAAACAGAAGGACAGAGCCTGGAAAAGGTCCTAAAGACATCTCCAAAAAGCCCCAGGTAGCTTTGTGAGGATGCTGTCACAGTCCCTCTGCAGAGCTTGGTTCACCCATCCACCACAGGGGAATGGGGAAATCCACAGGCATGAATCCACTTCCAGCTACAGACAAAAAGGCCTGGTAAATACATTCTTTGTGTTTAAGTACACATGGTTGTAAAAAAAATAAACAAACACAGAAATAGCTGTGAGTGCTGTGCTATGGTTTACAGAATTTCTGTTTCCACTGCCATGTTACTGATATTGGGATGTAAAAATCACTGTAATTGCCTAAATACACAAAAGAAGAGAGACAGATGTAGAACTTGAATGCCTCTCCTGTTGTACAGGCAAAATACACGAAGCACACACTCTACACAGTACAGTCTGAAACTGTGGACTTGAATTTCTACAAATAATTTACAACCTACATAGGAAATGATGGATCCCGTCTTTGGGTGAAATATTGCTAACTCTGGCAGTCCCATTCAGTGGCACATCTGCACTGAATGAAGGCTGCCCCTGAGAGAAGAGGGGATTTAAAGCAAGCAAGAGAAAACCAAATTTTAAGCACCTTTGGAAGAGCACAGGGTCGTGACCTTGATTTGTATCTGCTCTGAGGACAGAGGAGTCAGTCTTTAAGCCTGTCACTAAAGCACTTTCCTCAATTTTTAAATTTATTGGGGAGCTGTTAAGATAAGGACAGGGAGCGTGATGAGAGGCAGGGTCCATTCCCCTAATAAAAGAAGTGAGAGTGTGTTTCCAGCTGCTCTCTGTGTAATATTTACACAAGGCCTGAGCAGAATTTGAATCTACAAGATAATTTCTGGAGTTTCCAAGTGATTTTGGGGCCCAAACACCTCTTTCAAATGAGGATTGGTGGAATCAAGGCTCCAAGATCCAGACACTATTGAAGATTAGGGATGCTGTGCACCCTCCTAGAAAGAGGAAAAAAAAGTTGAAGGCCTGTTGACAGATGACTCTGGAAAGAAGAGATTGTTTTCCTCCTAGAAAAATGGCATTGAAAACAGATTTTTAAAATTGCTTGGACTGCTGTGTCTTGTTGAAGTCTGCAGTCCATGATGAAACTCCAGTTCTGTCCTGTTATTCTAAAAATCTGCTCTAAAACACTGATATGAAAATGCACGATGGACCACATAAATTGTCTCTTATAAAATCTCAAAAGGTTTTCCAGTTTCATCTTTTGGGGGTTTAATCTTTTAAAAGCATGTTCAGATTATACTCATTTGATTTTAGTGAGATTGGGTTCTGAAATAAATGGGCTGTGCACACACACTAACACATGTGGAATTCCTTTTCAGTAATCCTCAAAGAGGCTTTTGATTTTACTTCTGATTCATCAAAAAAAGGAAAAAAAAAGAAAAGAAAAAGCACCAGTGAGCAAGTGAGATGTGCACAGGGATTTAGATGGCTCCAAGGTCACCACATACATTTACATAGGAAACACATGGCTATGGGAAAACTCTCCTCTTGGCTGTAAAATGGGTTCCTTGAGGTGTTTTCACAGAATCTGACTCCCAAACAGATAAAAACCCCTTGAATCAAAGGCCAGTTGGAGAGAAATGGAAGCTGAATTAATAAAGCAGCTCATCAGCAGCTTTACAACACCATCCCAGAGGCAAACCCACAGCTCTGGGGATTGAGCCCAGCAGGGCCTGGGTGGCACCCAGGGAAAATCCTCATCCACCTTCCAGAGCTGTGGTCACCCTGGAGGATAAAAAAGAGGCAAAAAGGGGCAGCAACCACCGAGTGGGAGGGCAGGGCTGTGTGCTCTTCCAGCAGGAAGCCTATAGCAGATGCACAGAGCAGACAGGTGTCACAGTGGTCGCAAGGGTTGCAGGATGAAGAGAGAGACGAGAATGTTGGCCTCATGTTCAGAAGGCTTGATTTATTATTTTATGATATATATACTACATTATAACTATACTAAAAGGAATAGAGTGAAAAGTTCTCAGAAGGCTAGTTAAGCTAAGAATGGAAAAAGAATGAATAACAAAGGTCTGTGTCTCAGCAGAGAGTGAGACCCAGCTCTGCCATGAGTGGTCAGTAAATCTAAACATCTACTCAAGACCAATCACGGATCCACCTGTTACATTCCACAGCAGCAGATAACCATTGTTTACAATTTGTTTACTGAAGCCACAGCTTCTCAGAAAAAAGAAAAATCCTATAGAAAAGATTCTTCACAAAAGATGTCTGTGACAGACAGGTATGGGAGGAGCTGGAGGAGGAATTCCTGCTCCTGGACAAGTCCCAGTCCCACCTGGAGCCACGAGAGGGTCCCTGGGCTGAGCATGGGGTTGGGGACACTGTGATCCCACAGCTCTGGGAAAGCAGGACATCTCTTGTGCCCTGCCTGTGCTGCCATTCACCCTGAGAATAAGGGCAGAGCTCCAGCTATTGTCCACGTCCTCAAAGTCTTTTATGAGAGAAGAATAAGCCTGAAATGCAACAGCTTTTTTTTGGCGAAGGAAGCTTCACGTGACTCATCCATCACAAGCTTTATTATTGCTTCAGACCCTACTGCAGGTTTACAACCAGATGTTTTAGGGACCTCGCATTTTCCCCGTGAAATATTCCCCGCACCGTGTTTAGAGCTGACAGGCAGGTGGTTGTAAAGTCAACCATAACAGTCAGGGCTGGCAAGTTTTGCCTCACCATGATAAAAAAAAAAAAAGTCCATTATTAGTATTTTGTGATTAATGATTGTATATTGTAAATGTACATTAATAAGTGTAATATACTCTCAGTATTTTATTGCTGCTTTTATGATATGACAGGCAAGCCTATGAGAGCATATTTAATGCACTCACATACCCATATTGTGTGTGTAATTTACACAAACTGTAGAGATGGCTTAAAACGCATCTAAAAAGGACACCATCAAGGTTGGTAGGACTCCAGTGTAACCCCAATTTTTCCTTATGATTGCATCTTCATAATCTCTAAATTTCTGCAGTTTAGCACAACCGAGGAAGTTAAAATTAGGGAAAATAAATGGTGTTGGAAATGTAGCAACTCTGCAAATTTTGAAAATATTATTGCAGTCCAATGCAGAGGGAAAAGGGAAATGCTGTGCGGTATCAGAATTAGTGCCTTGACCCAAGACCAGAACCAGCAGATTCTGGTTAAAATTGCCCTAAGTTCCTTGAAGTGCTCATTTTGCTGAGCTCAGACACAGATGCAGCATTTGGTGCACCTGCACTTGGCTGAGTGCAGCCAGGGCTCAGAGAGATGAAGCAGCAAACAGGTTCATTGCATTCACCAACCCCTGCTCATTAATTATCAACTTCCCTGGCTCCCAGTCAGTGCTGCAGCTCCTGAAGAAGGAACTGGTGGTCCCTGGAGGATGTTGGCTGGTGCTGAGGCTCCTGCAGCCCCTGGGAGGAATGTTCTGTACACCAACTCCTTTCTGAGCAAGGAACAGCTCTCAGCCAGGCTCCTCAAGCGGTTTTGTCCAGCATTTACCTTTCACTTTCATTTCTCCCAATTGTTTAATATAAGGAAAAAAATTACCCTTGCTCAATATGTCAAAATGCATCATCATAATTCACTGACACACCGTTAAAAGAAAAATGTGTTTCAGTCATCTGGGTAAATGCACGTGTGTGTGCAAATAGGGCACCCTGGAAAACTGCATTTGTTAGCAGCAATTTGCAGGGGCAAATTCCTGACTGCAGGAGCAGCAGAGACATCCACAGGTAAATAGGCTTCTGGGTCAAACTCCCTGAGCTGCAGAAATCTTTGTTTGCAGCTTATCAGTGTTGTATTGGGGTTTCTCCCATTCAAAGATAGGTGTTAAGAAAGCCTGAGGGCAAACTAAACAGAAAAAAAAATTAAAATAAAATAAATAATAATAAAAAAATAAATAGAAGATGCCATGGAAGCCTTTACTCAGATTGGACTAAGTACTTTAGAGAGATTTTAACTTAGAGAGATCTTTCCCAAGAGTAAAGATGATGTAAGTTCAGAGGCCACAACCTATATGCTACAATAAAATAGACAAGGTAGTCTACTAATAAATGCTAACAAATGCAACTTTTTTCTTTTCTATTAGGCATTTCAGAGTTTTTCTGCCTTTTAAAGATGGTTTTTTTCATTAATGGAGTGGAACAGTATATACAGAATCATGGATCCAGGGTCTGGTGTTGCTGTGCAAGGTGTGCCCTTCATCCAGCAGGGCTCGTGCCTGCAGCAGCTCCCAAGCTCAGCCCCAGCACAGTAAACTCACCCTCACAAGAAATTTGGAGCATCCCAAATGAAAAAAAAGGCATTCATATAAAGAGAAGGGATCTCTGACACATTTGTCTTCAAAAGGAGGAAAAGACCCCCTTCTTACGTGGCATGTTCTCTCTAAGAACTTATATTTCAATCAATTTTTACATTATTAATTCAGTCAATCACGCAAAAGCCCCAAGCCCCCGGTGCATCCTTTGATTACAGATGGAAAAAACGTGTACAAGAGCCACATTTTCAGATGTAGCCTCCTTCAGGGGGATTTATTTCTCCAGCCAGCAGAGCTGCCTTGGCCAGCGGTCTGACCCCGGCTGCTCTGGGTTACAGTCCCTGCAGGAGCCAGAAACTCAGCTCTGCTAAAAAACATCACATGGAGGAACTTGGTGGCAACTTCTGAAAACTTGAGCTCAAGGGACTTGTGCTATAGCATGCAGAGGAGATGAGGGATAGGGTGTTTTTATCTTAAATCTGTTGTAAAATGTGTTTATAATCACACAGGAGCAGCTCATTTGTTTCCTAAGGAGGTGATTATCCAGGTCAGTGGAGAATTTTACTGTTCAGCTAGGAAGGATGAGCTTGCATAAACTATACACAGCATTGATACAAATACAAAAAAAAAGCTTTTAGGCTTGTTTTTGCTTTTTTCCTTTAATACATAAGTAATTCCTCTCTACTCCAATCCACTTGGAATAACATGACTGCAGCAATTTTCTACTGAATTGGATGTATTCAACAGGACTGCCTTGTTAGTGACTAGAGAAAATCCGAGCAAAAATTAAATAATAATTAGTACAGCTTGGGTGCAAGAGTAAAATCTTGGGGATTGGGCCCTGTGGTACTGCAGGTTTTGTCATTTCTTTGCCCAGCAGTGCAAGTGACAACAGCCTCTGGATAAAGGTGCATCCCTGTGTTTCTTTTTGACACATATTTAACAATATACCATCCCAAAAGCAGCCTCCTTCTTCATCCAGTTCACCTCAGAGACATGTTGGCTTCAAAGCACAGATGGGTCATTAACATATGACTGTTATTGGGCATAAATAACCCAAAAAATACCTAACACAGCTGGAGTCAAGCACATTCTGAAACACTGAAAACAAAAGAGGCAAACTTATCCAACCCCATAATTTCTGCAGTCAATGGAGGCTGCTGAGCAGCACTGAGAATTGGGCTGCCTGCTCAGACACAGAAAAATAGAGTTTGCAAACCTAACACCCTTAGGTAGCAAGTTTGAAACTGGTCATTTTAGTTCCCCTACATTCCATTTTTTTCGCTGCTACACATTTAAATACTGCAAATGCTACAGCATAGCACTTTGATGATGGGATATAGAATATCTGTGAAGTGCCTTGGAAACATCATCTGGAAGATGCTGTAAGAGACCAAAGCTCTACCCTCATTTTCCAAGGAGAGAATTCCAAATTCCAGGCAATTTGCCCATCACAACATTTTATGCAAAGTGGGAAACATTTTGTGCCATCCGAAATCACTTTTCCCTGGGATAATTTTAACACAGCACCAGCCTTAAGCTCTCACAAAATGAAGGCTTGGCCTGTGTCTTACCCAGCTGTCCCCCCTCATTTGAGCAGTTTGCTGTTCCCCTGTAGGTGACAATCAGCAGCCACTAGGGAGCAGCTGGAATTCCAGTCCAACCCCCTCCTGCTCCCAGCCATGTGCAGGAACTCATCCTTCCACAAAAATCTTGTCATGGCATTTCCCGAGTGCAACCTGGGGAGAGCAGTATGAAGTCATAGAGGCAGTATTACTTCTAAAATGTGTGAAATATTAATAAGGGCCACATTTCTTCATCACATTAAAAAAAAAAAAAGAGAAATCCCACCACGAGGTACATCACTAGTTAACTGGATAACCACATTCCAAGGTACAAAGTGTAAAGCTCAGAAAACCCCACTGTTTTCTATACATTGTAGAGAGACACGTGCACAACATCAGAGGTCAGTTTGTCATGGCTTAGAAGGAGCTCCATCAAACATACATTTAATTTCCTTAGCAGTTTGTTGACATTGACTATTTCTGTCTCAATTAAGTGACTGACCAGACGGTTTTGCCATAGAGATGGGCAGTGGATGGGAATGAACTCTGACCCATTTAAATTAAGTCTAATATTTATTGTTCCAGGCCAACAATGGTCTGGGGAAGCACTGCCTTTGACCTGCTGGGTACATACAATCATGTACATAAAGGAGCTATACAAAATAGAGCCTGGATTGTTTAAAAGATAAGCCAGTCCCTCTGAAGTTAGGGACTCATATCATGGAAGATTAAATCTTAGATAGATTTTATCTATAGATAGGAAAAGAAACTTAGTGAAGAATTTTATAAATTAGACTCAATAAGGGTAATTGTGAAGCTATATGTATTTTTTATCAGTTCTTCAATAGGGAAAATTAACTTGGCCTTCATCCCACCTTTATTTTATTATCCAACTCATAACAAAAGCATTTATGATGCTTTTCTTAGAAGAAAAGAATTCTTTCTTGCCTTTTTCATTGGCTAAACAGGCAATAAAATTGGCATTTTCATACATGCACACTGGACCTTTGCTTGCTGCAAAAACCCTCTTAATTACAATGCAAACAGGTAATGCTGGACACAAACAGCAGAATTCCAAGTCTGACACTGGTCTGAAAGGGCTTTTTTCTCCTCTTGGAACTGCACCAACACGCTGTGAGCCATAAGGCAAACTGCAGAGAACCTATAATGTTATATTAAATCTTTGCAATGCTGCATTTCTCATGGTCACAATAAGTTTGATAAGATTAGAAAATAAATCGGCCTGTGGTACCTGTGCACCGTCACAGAACACAAAATGGCTCCGCTGTACATTGGTACTAAAAAATATTAAATAAATTCCGCTGACCTAATTTTTTAATGTTCTCATAGCTGGCATTACATATGTATACACACACAGGCGCATTTTTCACATATTTAACCAGTAATAACTTTTATCACCACAGTTTTGCTATTGATTGCTTCTCTAACAGCGAAATGCATCACAAACAGAAATGAATGAAGCTGTCGGGAAGAAAGTTCCACAGTAGCTTTACTGTCAGTTCCCATCATAAATAACCATGACATCATATGAGTCTTATCTACGGGTTGCTCTTACTGATCAATGGCATCACTCTAGTAGTGTAAATAGCTTCTAATGTCCCATCTTCCACCTTCAAATAGATTCTGATTATTTATGACGGCTGTTAGGTTACAAGTCTGAGCTGCGGTTTGGATTTATTTTCTACTTACAGCTGCTGTGGATTTCAGGTTAGATAGGATTATTTTTTAGTTAAGATGATGAAATGGGATAGACTTGTCATGGAGCCTAGAAAAGCCTTCATCTCATTTACTCTCTGTAGCAATTTGACTGTGAATCCAAAGACCTTAAAGGCTTTTCATTAAATAATTCAGAATGTTAAAACAGAAAGTGCTGGTTACTTTTGCCAGGTTCAGAGCAGTCTAATCAATTTACAGTTAAAAAGAAAAGGAAAAATATTTTTCCTTATTACTAAACTACAGAGAAGTTTCATTATGTGCAGAACTGTATAACATAGCCTTACAAAATTGTCATGAAAATATAACAGCCAACAGAAAAATCTGCTTGTCAGCTTTCCCCATGGTGATCATGAAAAAACTAATGATGTTTTACTCACTCACTCAACAAAAACTATTCACCCCCAGGCTAGTCGATATTTGGAAGGATGATATAATCTCTATATTTCTTATGATAATGAAAGTCATGTCTGCCTGAATATAGAGCTCAAGACATTTATTTTTTTTAATATCTACTGCATTCTCATACCCCAAAAATAGATCTTGTAATTGAGAACTAGACACACAGAACAACAGCACACTGACAAACAAATGCACATAGGTTCCCGCTTGCCACAACAGATTAGGTGGGTCAATGGCACATTAACTAATTCATTATTCAAATTTCCAGAGTCAAGTTCCTCTCTTGCATTACATTTAGCAAGTGCATCATGTTGAGAGGCATCCTTGAGAGAACAAGTAATTTTTTTCCCAGCATCAATAATAATTAATAAATGGTTAGTGTTGTCCAGCACATTTCTCTAAAGAAAACACCCGAACAACACTGAGGGGGAAATCAATAAGGATAAAAATGCAGCAGTGATAAATATTCTGCTACTCTTATCCTTTGGTGACCTTCTGAAGGGCTTCAGATTTAAAGACTCATCCCACTACAGTCTTTCATTCCCCTCTTTACCATAATTCATCGGTTAATATATAACTCTGAGCTGATTACAACTTATCTGTAAAAGTCTTTTATGCAACAGCAGTGCACAACCCCTCAGTGGAACTGACCTGGCACATTTTTTAGCTCTCCTTATGGCAATTTAGTTGCAAATCATAAAAAACTCCTGATGGTATTTGGTGTGATAACTGGACAATGCAAAGACCTTTGGGTTTGGCCTGAAAGAATCCAAAACACGCTCCAATCTTTGTATCTGGGTGACAAGCACTTATTTTTCCACACAGTATTTCCTCCTTAGGATTGTTCTGTTTGGTGAAGAGCTGTTGTGCCCAGAGCAGCGCACACCTCCGAGCGCTACTTTGCCTCGATTAAAGAGTAACCACAGCGCCAGAGGTCACCTGGAAATGGAAAGTCTTTAAAACATGCCAGCAAAACCACTGTCTGGGCTGGAGGCTTTCAAAGGACAGTTCAGCAATTACCAATAAAACCCTGATGGCACCTTTCCAGTCTCTACAATTGTTTGAGCTTACAGAAGCGCGCAGCGATACCGTCATTTTCGCGCGTCCCCTCTCCCACCCTTGTTTTCCCCTTTTTTTCCCTTCCCAACATGATAATCTGTTTCTTATGCCTTAGGTGAAGTTAAAACCTCGGCGGGGAGAAGAGGGAATGTGGCTGCTGGGTGCGGACAATGGCTGTTTTGTCACCGCCGGGCGCTGGTGGCCATCGGGAAGTGCGGACGAGCCCAGCCACTCGATGCCAGGGTGGATGATTTATTGCCTGAGTGTCCTCGGTGGCAATTGGACCCCTTCCCGCTGTCACTCACGCCTTGCAAAGATTTGGTCCTAAAGAAGAGGTTCCCCCTGGTCTAAAGAGATTACAATGCTTGTCATAAAGTGTCTTTTAGCGGAGGGAAATGGGTATGAAAATGGGTAAAGAAAGGAAACAATTGGAAGAGGAGAGAAGATGGATGTTCTGTAACCTTTTCTCAGAGACCCGTTTCTCCTTCTTTTTCTCCTGTCTTTAGCAGGTTTTTGTTTTGGCTGATGACAATGCGTAATAGCCTGATAAATTGATTTTGTGAGTCCCCTTTCTCATCTCCTGAGAAGACACTAACTCGTTGGGACTTCAGAGGGCTCTCGGAGGCAGGAGACAACAATTAGTTTGTTGGGGATGTCAGAAAGGAGCTTCAAAGTTTTGCCAGGAAAAATCCTTTCTGACAGATCAGTGCTGACAACGTTGGCAGCTGCTAGGAAAAGTGGAGCTGGAAACTCCCTCAGACTCTCAGGAGCAGGGAAAAATTGCGGGGCATTAACTCTGTACAGTGGCTTGGGCACTGGTGCTGTTGCTTTTCACTGAAGCATGTATGGCAATGACTAAAGCTTTCCACAGGATTAAAGAAGATTAAGAAACATTTAAAAATCAAAATTTTTCTAGGCTTTTGGTTTTTTGGTTGCTGTTTTTTTTTTCTACAAAACCTTAATACGTAACCTTTAAAAGCTTTCACAAAATCAAGAAAGCATGTCATAACAAGATATGCTTCTACAGAGGTGAAATAGGTGGTCTTGATACTTGTTTTAAAAATTCATCCTAGAAACACTGGTCTATGTTTTAAAAATGAAACTTCAAAATGGTCAAATTTTTTTTGCCTCTTGAAAAACCAAGAAAATCCTTCACAACTTTCTGAAAGCACTCACACATCAAAACCAGTTGCATCGAGGCATGGTTTTGTGCCTCCCAATACAGGAAACCTCACAGAAGGGCTCTGCTTATAAAACCTCCTGAATTCAGCAAATTTCTAAGATTTCTAAGCCTGGAAATAAAAATATCAGCCATTTCCTTAAGGGAGAAGCAACTGGTCAGTCCAGGCTTGCTGAAAAGAAGCCACTAGAACCAGTTTGTTGACGGATCACAGATCCAGAGGAAAGCTGTGTTTCACAGGTTTTGGGGAGGAGGATCTGACACCGAAACCTGGCAAAGGCTTTGTGAACTCCCACAAAAGAAGCTGAGGACAATTAGTCTCTATTAAATTGATAGGGTCACGTTACACAATGCAACTGCATTCCAGGAGAAGGGCATTGCACGTGTTGATATGGGCTCAGACACATCTGTTGGTTCCCTTATATATGTTATGAGACACAAATATTTGTGTTTTATTTCACCACAGTTAATATGGATTTTTGCTGTTAAGTGGAAAGTGCCTAATTCTGTGCTTCTTGGTAAATTCACGTAAACACATACTCTCCCCAGACTCCCCTGTGCCATGATTTCACTGGAGATCTCAGAGAAGCAGATGTAGCTTTTCTTGAAAAATTTTGGGGAAAGATAAACTCTCAACACCAATATCCCTATGTGATACATCAATAAAAATTATTTTATAAACTTTAGAAATATTTTATTTCTATCATCCTATACCATATGTATATTTGATTCAGGTTAGTACCTACACACCTTGTTGCTTCCTCTGTTTATTTCCTTGATAAACTGCAGTGAGCTGGGAATAAACCACATCCTGTCGGAACTGATCCTGCACAAAGAAAGGTTCCACAGCACAGAACTTATTTGAAAAGGAAGAGGAGCGATGAAGTGTATGGATAAGGAACTAAACCAGACCTTTAAAACCTGGGGAGAAAAGGGCACGTTGTGCATTCAGTAGTTACAGCCAATTTCATGAGAGTATAAATTGCTTTGCCGAAAATCTCTTTAGGTGCATTAATGCTGTGGTAAAGACACAGCTCTGCAGCAATAATTGCACAGTCATTTGCTGCCTTTTAAAATCACATCAGTCCAAATAATATCACCCAGGGTTATACATCCTGCTAGAAGCAGTCTATTAATATCACACACAACAAAGGTTCAACAGATCTTGACTAAAGCCCAGATTATTGGAAAGGTGAGACAAGTCTGGTGTGAGAGCTGCAGACAAAGTTAGGCCCAGCAGACATTTCTCAGTCCATTTCCTGTTTTGAGCTGTTACTGGGAGGTGAAAAAGAATCAGGGTATGTGGGAAAAAATGCCCTTCGAGTGGGAGAGAAAATATGGGTTTTTTTCTTTCAAAGATACACTAGAACTCAATCAGGCTATTAATCAAACAGATAAAACTGGCACTTCAGTCCCTGCCACTGACAGAACTCTGTGCAGTAACAAAACCTTCTCAACACACCAGGAGACTCTTAAAATTCAAGCACTCTCAAACTTAGCAGCACCCCTGAGAGCCACAAATTGAGAGAAATTAATTCTGTGCCTCTGCACCCCTCATTACCAGGAGAGCTGAAGTAGGTCAAATACAAGTTAATCTCTTAAATTCCACTTTTGTACACGGATGTTAAAGCAGCCATTACTTTTGCACTGGCGAATGTCTCCAGGCTGAAGTGCAGAACTTTAATAAACCATAACAGGTTGGTATTGAATATAATTCAAGGTAAATGCCTGAATTCTTTTTTCTTAAATTTTAGTGTTATCCCCTGAAATGCCCACCTCATGCATCACTGCAACAAGCATGTCTGAAAGGTTTAGCTGCACCTAAATGACTATTTGTGATAAACACTCCATTCTTTTGGAATTAGTAAATGTGCGTGAATGTTAAAACAACTCATTTTTGTCATGTCAAACATGAAACAGCAATGCTAAACAGAATAATGTGCTAAAGATAATATCAGGAGAGAGGCAAACATGTCTTAAAGGAAACAAGTCCCTGCTGAATGATGCAATAATCCCCTTCACCTAGCAATGCTCGTGTCAAGAGATGTCTAGCAAAATTTACATGTTCCAGCCCTCATTTCAGTACATATTATACAAAGGTGATCAGATGTGTTTTTTTAAATGAGCAGATACCTTTGAAATCCAATCTGGACTTTTTACTGTCAAAACCCACCAACACTGTATTTTTTTTTTTTTTTTTACAGGTGCATCAGTCCTGAGAGCCCAGCTTCTAAACTGCTTTCCTAAGGAGCACACAATCATGGGTAGAAACATAAAAATCTGGTGCTATTCCTGTTAAAACCAGTAGCAAAATTGCCTTGCCAGTCTGTGTAAATGCATCCACACAAGATATCATATCCATCTCAGAGAGTGACTCCAATGGAATTGTGATTTTTAGGTCGTATACTCCATCAGACCTTGCACACAACTCCTGCTGATGCCAAAGGGAATTGCATGCATGGGAAGAGCCCTTTAGATTTTCTACAGTGGCTTCCCTTCTCCTGCAATTCACCCATGGGTGATGTCCCTGCTGACAGTAGCAATTCCATGATAAACAATATATTCCTGTCCCAAGCATTCCAGATTTACATTATTAACCTTGGAGAGAGTCACATATCTTCAGGTCAAAGCCAAACCTCAGTAAGGTCTGGCCATTGCACATTTCTCCCTGTGCCTAATTCATCTTCAGAAAACACCCTGATTGTCATAAATTTTGGCTAATTATCTCCAGTTCCACCCTAAGTTCAGTAGACTATTCAAAGAGAAGAGTCAAAATAAGGAAAGGGAGGAAAGTAAAGAAAAGGAAGGAAGGAGAGGAAGGAGAGGAAGGAGAGGAAGGAGAGGAAGGAGAGGAAGGAGAGGAAGGGGAACTACAAAAGAGGATTTTTATATTGCGATAAATACTGGTAGCTTTTTGAAATATTGTTTAATGACTGCAATAAAATAATGCTGAAAATCTGCTTCTACATACAGCCTGCACATGCATAGGGAGCCGTAGATTTATTGCCATGATCATGTGTTAGACAGTTGTGTTGATTCCTCCATATCTTTAGAAGCAAGTAATAATGACAATTTTTGGAGGTAATAAAATTTCCCGTGTCTCTCGCATTAATGTGTTTCTATCACTGGCTTCTTAGAGGCATTTGGAAACAATCAAGTTCTTATTTTAAGGAGCCTTAAGATAAGGTATCTGTGAGCTCTGCACTTGGGGTAATTGATCACATTTGTTTCCTGTACGAAGGTTGGACTCCTCTTCCCCTTAAACTTGGCATGTTTCTCATTACCCCGTGCCTTGTTAGCCCAGCAGAAATGCTCTGCCGTGGTGAGTGAAAACAGGACGACGCTATTACAGAGCCCATCTAATCAGGGATGGCAGCCCTTCCCCGTCTCCAGGGCCCTCAGCACCCAGGATCTGCTCCGCAGAGCCGTCCTGGGGAAGCAGGGATGTGCTGCTCTCCTGGCCACTCCAGCAGCACTTCTGCTCTCAGTCCTACTTGTTGGTTCTGCTTCAGGAAGGGACCACAAACTCCAGAAAAGGATAGGAAGTGCACTCAGTCTGTTTTTCCTTCTGATGATAAAAGTGTCAGCTTTAAATTCAGGAAGCATCTTTGCCTTAGTCGTGAAAGGCCACATGGTAGCACTTGTCTGCGAGGGGCTTTTTAATTTCACAATACAACAGGGTCTGCTTAAAAACAGCCCTGTTATTCACAGAGCATTTAAAAAAAAAAAAAAGCCATTAAACTTGCTCACAACCAAAGAAAAAAAATTAGATTTTTTCATGGTCTGCCTTTACATTGGGTTTATTATTTTGGAGTGGATCGTACGCTGCTTACGTTAAAGGAAAGTCACGGCACTGCATCTACTTTTGCCAGCAGAGAATTTGTCCTCATTTATTTTGATTGAAAAACTGCTGTTATGTTACATTGTAAACGGACTGGTCCTGTTGCATGAAAAATGTGCAGCGCTGTATTTTTAATTTCCTCTTCTTTGCATTCCTTCTCCCCCTTTCCTACCAACAGTCGAAACAAGAAAACCTGAGCACTTACCAGAAAGACAGAGAAGCAACTTTACCTCCAAACTCAAAGCCATGTTTGTACATGAACCAGCAGGGAGGATTTTAATCAGGCCTTGCTGGCTCCGAGAAATCACCTACGGACAGCACAAAACTGCTGCAGGAAGAGAGGCTGGGAGGAGGCAGGCTTTAGGGGCATTTCATTTGACTTGCTACAGACTTGTTTCTTGTAATATCTCATTTAAAGAGCCAGGGAGTTTTTACCTACTGAGAAAATAGCCTGTAACAGCCTTTAAAATTCTTGCAGCTGGTCAGGTTTGGTATTCCAAGGTAAAAGTCTCCTGCCACTAAGGGATCTGCAGTGCTTTCACTAAGTGTTCTTATATTCAAAAGCTAATGTTGAAGTTATTATTAGCAATACTATCTTCATCTCGCTGAAGTTAATATTCAGAGTTGGCTACCACTGAAATATTTCAGTTTAGCAGAAAGCAAATACTTCATTAGGGAAATGTTAAACCCAGTGAGGGATCATTACCAAGTTTAATTGATGGTAAAAAAAAATAAAACTACTAAGTGGGAAAGAAAAATCCTGTACTCCTAGTGAAAATAGATCTCACCAAGAAATGAAACATTTCTGACTGTTTCTCCTTTGAATTCCCTTCTTTTCTAAATATGCTTTTCATGCTGTATCTGTGCAGCTCACTGTAATCTGCCTAATTTGTTCCCATGCTCTTTCTGGGCTGTCTTTCCTCTCTGACCATCTTGAGAACTTCACACATTGTCAACCTATCATAGGTGAAAGCTTTTGAAGATCTACTACTTTTCTTCAAGCCTAATAAGGTCAGCGACCTTTCAAGCTCTACTATTTCCTTTTCTATCATTAGCCTGATATGGGCATCAGCAACCTCTCAATTTTCTTCATCTCTTCAATGCCTCACTTCTTCCTTTGGACACTGTCTAATTAGGAACTTAATTTCCTCTTCCCTGATGGAGTTTTTGATAATAGAGAGATCCTATTCACCCCTGAAAGACAGAGCAGCACCGTGATTTCCTGCTCAGGGGTGTCTTCAGGTATGTTAATTAATTTTCGTGGTGCTCTGCCGCAAAACCACAAAGAGCAGCAGCTCCTGTAGGAAATCCACCCGTGGGGAACAGTCCTGCCCAAACTCAGCCAGTTTGGAGAGAAGGACTGCAGGCGTGGAAGTAGCCAAGGATGAGTTTTTGGTGCCCTGCAGAGCCCATTTTGCATTTCTGAGCTGGCTTCTCCATGGAAAAGGCACCACCTTCCACCAGCTTGAGGGAGGCTTTGTCACATCCCCATTCCCCAAATCCACTGTGCTCCAGGAGAGGATCTGCCCCTGCCCTACAACCACGAGCCACAGCCATGATCTGTCCACTTTTCCTGCACACAAACCACTGAGCACCTCAGTCACACCATGGCAAAAAAGAGTCTGGGAGGAATACAGTATTTTTTTCCAGAACTGAAATTTTTAAGTAATTCCAAAAAATGCCCACTTTTCTTTTTTCTTTTTTTCTTTTTTTTTTTTTTTTTGCATGAGCAATTATGGGCAAGGGAAATGCATTCTGTGGGAAAAAAAATCTTCATGCTAATTTAAAAGCAAAATGCTGTCCAAATAAACAGCCTTTCACCTCTTGCTACGCTATTAAGGAAATTTATGATTTGTTCGGTTTTCTTTAGCACTTTTACAGCATTTTTCTTTCCACAGAGTCACTGGCTGCTCTGCCACGAGCTGTGCCCTTCCTCCCCAGCCAGGGCATGTGCCAGGGCTGCTTTTCCATCCTAAAGGCACTGAGAAATTTTTGGTAGGAAACCTCTAACACATCTCTGCCCGCCTCTGCTGGCTAGCATAGCAAGAGCTGGGAGCAGAGCTGTGCTGGGGTTGCTGGCCTTGCTTCAGGAGGATATTTGGCAGCATCTAGCATGTCTGTCTGGGAAATTTGGGCAGTTTCTGATCAGTGCTTGATGGAAGAGATGCCAGGGTTGCCCTAGGGGTGCAGAGCTGGCAGAGACAAGGACACAGCCCAGGGCAGATGCTCCCACACTGCCACCCTGGGACAAGGTGGCAACAAACAGGAGATTCACTGTGAATTTCTTCCCCTTCTCCCCATCACTGCCTCTTTTCTCAGGAGTTGTTTGTTTGGTTTTTGTGGTTGGTGGTAAACACAAAAACATCTATTAAAAAAACCAAAACCAAACCAGCAAAGCCTGCAGCCTGCTTGTCTTGTGCTGGGGAGAGTTCTGAGACCAAACTGCACAATATTGGGGCAGAAGAAAAACACGAGGTTTCCATTCCCCTCGTACTGATCCTCTCTTGGCCATTCCCAGTCTGTTCTCTGACATGACCCAACACAAGACCCCAAGTGCCCAGCAGAAAGCTTCACCTCCTGCTCTTAGCACAGCCCCTCCACGCTGTGGGGAAGGGGCTGTCACAGGCTCTGGAGTGGGATTGGGGACCCAGGGTCCCCCTGCCTCACTCACCTGAGGGTCCCCAGGCTCCTCAGTGCTGGGCAGACCCCCCATACTCAACCTGCCCTTGTGCCTGGCAAAAAGCTTGCTCAAAATACAGTGGGGATTCATTATTTCAATATTTTCTTGGTTTAGTTAGCATTTTGAAAGCCTCAAAAAAAATTAGAGGTGAGACTCCCCCCAAATCCTCACGAGCACCATTCCTTTCCCTCCTCCACACCTATATCTCAAAATCACCACATTCCCACATAAATTTTAAAATTGATCTACAAAGTTTCTTATTAATCTTTTGCCTCTGAACCAAAGCACTCCCTTCCCCAGTGTCAAAGCAGAAGCAACCATGAGGCCGTGTGGTGCATCCAGGAGTGTTTTGTGCCCCTGCACGCCTGTGCTTGTGCATTTTTTTCTTCCTTTCTTAAGCCAGGGTTTGAGATTTGAGTTATTCTGCGAACAAGACCCAAGAGAGACACAATTAGACTCCCCTGGAGACTGACCCCTTATAGTGCCCACCTGTAGCCGGACCCAGATAGCATCCCAGTGCAATGAATTAGCACTCTAAGCTGATTAGAGCAGCTCTGCACAACTCTATTTTATTGACACAATGAAGAGAGGACAGAAAAGGGCCTGAAATGAGAAAATCATTTCCATGCTGACTGAATTAAAAGAACAAAAGAGCTCCTTGCAGTTGCAGCATTCAATTTGTCAGAAAAAAAGGAAGCCACTTAATGGATCACAATAGATCTGAGCAGACAGATGAAATTTAAAACTTCGGCATGAGTGCGATTACCAGCTAAACATATTCTCAATCATTTCCTCCATATGCATAATTTAGTTGGATTGTTTACTTGGAGGGTTTGTTGGGGTTTTTTTTTTTTGCAAAAACACTGTGTGAGATGTTATCTCCTAAGTGTCTTTGCATCCCATTTTTCCCAGCCCGGAAGGTTGTTGTGTTGGCTGGTAATACATTTTGTTGTAACACAAATTGCACTAAATTGTGGCTGCCTACATTTGCCTTTCTCCCCTGCCTCCAGAAGTAAATTAATATTTTCAGTGTATGGAAACAAATAATGCAAGATCATCTTATTCCAAAGCAGACCTAAATTGATTATAAATCACATGCATTATTCTGCTCTGCTTCCAGGAGAACAAACGTACTGCAACTCCTATTCTAGCAAAATATATTAGTTTGTGCCACTATAAACAGCCTTCTCATTAAATTTAGGCTTAAGCTAACAGTAATAAGACAAGAATACAGACTATTAAGGGGTTTATCTGAATGATATATATAATTACTTACAAAAGAGATATGCAATGTACTTTAGCATTTTCAAATCAAAATCTACTAACCCGTAGAAGGAAATATACCTTTAAAATAAAGCTGTGAAATAAATTGAAAACATCAGTATTTTAGGCTCCCTGTCCTCTAATTATGTAAAAGCTTGAATCTGAGTCTGTCCTAATTCAAAAGGGAAAATCAGTTGCATCTGTAAAAATATTTGACTTTCCCAGATTATATTTTCTACATAATGAAGTATTAAAAGAAGAAAACAGCAAGCACAGTCCTGCAAGTACATTGGCATATAAAGAACATCACCTCCCTGCATATTCCTTGAAAGCTAAATATTTTGGATTATGGAGAAGAGAGCCCTTTCTTTCTCTACACAAAATTTTAAAAGCTTATATCTCCTTACAATATTTATAAATCAAGTATCTCTTGCAGACCCAAAATGCAAAACAAAAGTCATTTTATGAGCCTCATTATGATTTCAGAGCATCTGAATTCAGAGCTATTGCATTGATTTGCCCTGCATATATTTTTATTTTTCTGAGCATGTTTTAATCAGTTCACTTGATGTCCTTTTTACTATTCAGTTTGCGATTTTACCAGCTTGTTTGCATCTAATTTTGAGGTTTAAAAAAAAGCCAAAAAACAGTAAAAGAATTATAATTGCTTATAACTCCCCTGTTTTGAAGCTGATACCCTGCTAAAGAGAAAACCAAGCTGAGCACGGGCAAGGTTTACTTCTGCTGGCTGCTATTACTGATTTGCCTAAGCATTTCACAGGGGTAAATACCCAAATCATTCAGGGAATGACTGACACACTCTGACATGTGGTTAACAGCCTTACCCTGTGCTTTTGCCTCTACAAATCTCACTGATGCCAACACAACCTTCCAAATATTTCAGATAATCATTTTCCCCCTTACTCTTAAAAAAACTTTTACAGCCACGTCTGAACCATTCAAAGGATCCCTGATTGGAAATGTTGCTGTAACCATTTATTTTTTCATCCTTTATTTTTTTTTAACCTCCTAAGTGATTGAGCTAAGAGTTTTATATATATATACATATATAAATAAAATAAAAATAAATATATATTTAAATATATTTGTATAAATAAATATATATTTAAATATATTTTATATACAAATATCCATATTAAAATATGTGTATATAAAATTAAAAATACGCATATATAAAATTACAAAATACATATTATAATAATTTTTAAAGGCCATGCATGAAGCTTTGGGATATTTTAGCAAGCTCAACGTAGTGTAACTTTGCTGACAGCCTGTCACATTTCACTGACTGTCTGTCTGGGATCCTGCGATAACATCTGCATTCACTCAGGGCGAGAGCTTACCCTAAGACAAAAAAGTGGGTCCTGCCACATAATGCTCCATCATTCTGTCAGTTCTGACATGGCATCTGAATTTTTTTGAATCACTAAACACTTTTGGGACTCTGGTCCTTATTATCTTTCCTTAGTTTCTATACTCGCTCGGCAATGCTGAAAAATGTAAAATGTGCAAACAAGGTAGTGGACGGCTCGGGCTTTTTGTCGTCTAATCCTCAGCCCCTCATTCATGCTCACTGTTAATCTCTTAAGACATTATAAAACTGTTAGACAAAGAAATGTGAATACCTCTGCTTCTAAGCAGAATGGGAGGAAACCAAGGAAAATCTGGATCATGCTAAGCTTTTCTTTTCACCACAAAAATGGTAACTTAAACCTGTTGCATCAAATTATTTATAATTCCCAACACTAAGGCTGGGGTTTTTTTTTTTCCTTCTCCAGCATTACAGAGCGAGCCTGGCAATATCACAGGAGGAGGAACGGTACTACTGAGCCTTTCCAAACACATCAAATGTGTAAGTTACACACAAAAAAACCCTACAAAGCCCATGAGAATGTGGGCAAATTGGGTTTTAATCCCTCTGCTGGTTTTTTGCTCAGCATGGCACAGGGCTCATCATGCTGTCAGGGCTGCTGGAGACCACTTTGGGGTTGATTTCTGTGCTGCAGAAGGACCAGGACCTCGCTGGGCTGGCTCTGATGGTGGGGATGCTGCATGGGACAGGCTGGCTGAGGCTTCCCTGGCTGGATGGGACCAGGGCCCCATTTCACATTAATCCAGCTCTGTCTGGAGCCATCTGCTATTTCAGGTCATCATTTCACTCCTCCTGACTCCCACTGCTGCGGGGGCATTAGCATGGGGACAAAAGCTGCTCAAGCACCTATTCTAAACCCATTCAAACCCACTAAAAATCACACCCAAAAATGATACTGTTGCAATCAGCTAAATTTTATTCAGGAATGCTGGGGCTGAAAACCAGAACTTTCGTTTTCTACTTCTGCATTGTTGTCATGGGTGGTGGGATCAGATAGTCCAGTCTTAAAATTGCTCCAGGAGCACAAAAGTATTTGAATGCAAATGCCAAACAAGTCACTCTCCCTGAGTTAAATACCTACCACAAGGGTTTCTTTACACACAGAAACTTCTGTTAAAGTCATAATCTTCAAATAATTATTTAAACTATTGTGAAATCTGCCTAAAACATGTTTTATTCATCTCTGTTTGCATTAGTGAGAGAGAAAAGGGCTTTAATAAGGGAAGTTGAGATGTTGCCTTTTTTGCAACAATGCCAGCCATCAAATTGGTGAGATGACTTGGGAAAATCAGCTTTTGAAAGGGAATAATGAGGGTCCATACTGGTAGGGATTGAGCTGCTCTGCTAAGGGTGGAACTGGTGATATTTCAAGCAGAGGAAAGCGTTTGTGGGAAGGAATGAGCAAACTGTGTCCACAACAGAGGGAAAGCCCCAAGCTTAAATGAACTGAAGAACACCAAAATCTTGACATGAAGAGAGAGCTGAGAAGGAAAACATGCAGTAGAAAACTAAATTATATGCAGCCACTAAAAGGCAATTAGAGCCTGGTTAGCAAACCATGTGCACAGCCAGTGCTGGAGGCAATTGTGGCGCTGACCTGCTGAAAAATAAACTGAGGAAGATGAGGGCCAGATATAAAGGGCAGGGATAGATGGGACTTACAAAAGATAGGGAGATGCTGAGAAGAAGGAAGTTTTTCACAAGATTGAACAAGGATTCCTGCTGATTCCAAGGCTTTGGGACAATGTGGAGAACAGCAGCACCAGTTATGAGAGGAGGAGACCAGGGAGAAGAAAGTAAAGAGAAGTGCACAGCCCAGGGTCAGCACGTAGATGAAAATGCAATTTGAGACCACAGATCTACAAACAAATAATTAAAAAAGGCCTCTCCACACAGTCTTACTGGGGGAAAATGGTAAAATACTGTTCTCTGTGCAAGAGAGGTGGTGTGTGTTTCAAAGGCAAGGCACTCAGCTCACTGCTGCTCACCCTGGCTATCAACATCATTTTGGCACAGAGGGTTTGGTAGGGTCATTTCTGGGTTCAGCATTAAAGACAGAAAAATTGTTTCCTCTCCTCCTTTTTTGCTGCTCATTTGTCTGCCTACACATGTACATATTCCAAACAGGTCGATGCCAAGTTAAGACTGGAAAGCAAAATCATTTTTTCTATATTCACATGCAAATTTTGCCTTATTTGAAGGTTATCACTAGATCAATACTTACAATTTACCTTTATAGAATATTTTCTGTAAATGCAGTAATGCTGAAGCTTTCCCATCCCCAAACTTCCATTTTCCCCTCCAGGAGAGCTTTACCTTTTTTTGCACAAAATCAACATTTCTACCACAGTTTTTAAATACCTCGACCACAAACCTCTTTGAAAACATGAATACCCAGATTTATTTTTTAGTAAAACACCCGCGTAACAAATAGCTACATTTCTGGAAGGCCCATTTGGCCACATGAGGCTGTTTCAAGAAGATAGGAGGGAGCTGAAGGCTCCTTTTGGAAACCCTGAGCAGCTCCACACCAGGTCTCCAGCACAGCCCACTCTGTGCCTGTTGCCAATACACTTCATCAAGTTAAGACTAAGAACAACACTTTGGGAAACCCACTATACACCAGAGCCCCCTTACGCCCTAGGCTTCACCTGATGAAATGTTATGCTTTTTGTGGGCTCTTTTACATCTTTCCACACTAAACACGAGCTCTGTGCTTTAAAAGGAAGGGCCACTTAACATTTGTGTTTCTTTCCCAAATTAATGATTATTGTATGCACCAAAGTTAGCGCCATCACATAAAGCCAGGCAGGATTATGACAACCCCTGTCCTCACTCCTGTGCATGCCACCTACCATTCAGCCAGGAAACACAACGGCTGTCGTGACAATAAAGCTCCATATTAATCCTCTCTGGGGTAGAAATACCCTATTAACCAATTGCTGGTTTCTGGTTTTATTTCCAAATAAGTATACTTTTTTCTAATTTACCTCATGAACACATCCTAATCTGCAGGCTCTAGCAAACAAAATATGGCTTTTTATCTTGTTTTTCAGTCTTTACTAGACCAAACACCCAGATTGCAATGCTATTGTTAAGCATCAAACCCGAGTTTGCTGTGTCCTCTGAAGAGCGTGTGCTCCTCTGGGTTAATAAGCATCTTGCCATACCCCAACCCCTGTGTTCATTTGCTTCTGTTTAATGACGACCATCTCCTCCGGCCCACATGTATGCTCGTCTCTCCACTGCTTGTTGAGCCATCAAGACACACCTTTGTTTCATTTAGTATGCAATTTTCACCTCTGACCCAAGAAACTAGTCTTAGGCTTCCTGAACTTTATTGCCTGTTAATAGACTGCTGGCTCTCTTTTCAGCAGTCATAGAAATGGTGGAGAGACATTTAATTGAAAAGAGGGACAAAGCTAGAGCCTGAAAGGCAAAGTCAGTAGGGTTTAAACAAAAAAAAAAAAAAAAAAAATCTCCAGCAATAATATGTTTGAGGAGGTTTGGATATTCTTTACAAGTTCGTGGCTCTTTACACAAATAAGAAAGACATCATTGATTTAATTATCTTCCCGGGGAACAATGGTGTAATACCCTGAATGGTGCTAAATGATTGATCTGGTAATTCATCTTCTGCTAACAGCTATCTATGCATTTTGTTTCTCTCTCAGTCCTCAGCCCGATGACATTAGCAGCAATGTCACGGAGCAGTGCTGGGCTTTCATAAAACACCCACAGATGCTCTTTCCTGCCAGTGTTTACAGACACATGGTTATAATTTTGTCCGTATTTCTTTGTCATAGATTACTTTTAACTACATCTGTTCAATTAAAACAGAAAAAAAGAAAGACACAGCTAGAGCTCATCAGCTTTATATCAGAAGAAGCCTATTAATGAAATAGGGAGATTTAATTTTGTAAGTGTTCTGATGGGTGCGAGATGCCTTTATGTTTTTTCAGAAGTTCTGCTTGGTGAATAGTTAGGAAAGGACATTATTACAGCATAAGGACATTATTGTACACAGAAAGGCATTATTAAAAGTGATTTATTGTCCCATGTTAGGAAACTTATAGGAAAAATCTGATAATATATTAAACTTGTTTATTATGGACTTCATATAATTTTTGAATAATGCTGCTTTTTCTTTTGACAAGAGCAATAAACTCTGCTGATATAGACATACGTTGATTATCCCAAGTCAACTGTGTTGCTTAAAGAAACATGCCCAAACAATCAGCTTCTGACAGCTGCATCTCTTGTTATTTACAATAGCCATCACAGTAATAACTCACCATTTCTATATTAATAAGGCAGTGAAATTTATTATGATGGTATTGAAAAGTTATTAAGTACTGCATCCCAAGTGACAAAGTACCACAGCACTGTCACTATCCAAAAGCAGTTGCCCATCCATCACAAAGCTTTCCAGATGGTCCTGCATCTTTATCGCTCCCAGGTTGGTGACATCACCTGTTCACCCACTCAAAATTGATGATGAAAGCAAACAGATCTATCTTACTTACATTTACCAAATCAATTTAATTTTACAGGCCGTGGCTTAGTGACATATTGACTGTTTTCCTTAATGGCATCTACTGTACTTAATGCAAAGAACTCATCTCTGAATCCTGGCTTGCATAATGTGGCATTTCATAATAAATTTTTTATAACGTATTTATTTAATGGGAAGAATTATGATTGTTTGTCAGTTCTATTAGATGCAATTATTATTCTCTTCAGTTTAATATTTTTTATTTTTCTTTCTAATGTTATCTTTCTTAACGGCTAAATTCAATTTACCCATTTTGTCTTTTAAAGGGATGTCTGGCATATCTCATTTATTTTTCTTTGTAATTTGATAATCTCAAATCTACTCCAATGGCAGGTTTTGTCCCTATTAATTGAATGCTCTTACCTGCTTGGACATAATGTTACTGAACTCAAAAGCTGCCTTGGTGGTGTTTAAATAAATAAAAATCTCTTTGCTCTGAAGAGAAATGCAAATTCCTGAAACATCCTCTCAGTTCTGCTCTGAAGAAGGTAACAAAACTTCCTTCTCCCCTTCCTACTTCTAAGTCCACTTGACCCTTATGGTTTCACTCTGCTTCCCTCAGGATTTAATGCTCCTCCTGATTAAATTAAAACCTCAGTGGCTTTGTGGGCAGCACACACACCGACCTGCAGAGAGGTTTGTGTGGCTTTAGACTCTGCCATGAAATGTGTGATTTCCTCCCCTCAAGGTCAAGGACACGGCGGAGCATCCACCGTGGCTGGAGAAAGAGTCAATTCCACGCAGCCCACTCTGGGTTTCACTGGGACAACAGCTTTTGTGAGACTTTCCAGCTGTGCCACACCAACAGCTGCTCAGCCTCCTGCACTGGCTGAAAGCCTCTTCCTGAGGCTGTTGCCACATTGACCTTGGGTTGGCTCAGAGCCTCACCAGCCCCCTGAGCACAGCCCCAGAGTGCCAGACCTGGCTCAGGATGGGGGTGAGCAGCACCTCCCCTCCAAAAACCACTGCGGCCTCTCAGCTCCCTTGTGTGATACTGGTCTGAAGGTTTTCTGAGAGCAGCTCCCCGGCCAGCTGAGGAGGGAGCTTTGGTGCTCTCCTCCCAGCAAGCAGCAGCTTTGCCTGACCAAGGGAAGGTTGTGGTCTTTGCCCAAAAAAACCAAAGCACCACATCCCATCAACTTCATTGAAGACTCTACTTAATTGTATTAATCAAAGAATTAGAGCAATTTAAGGGTGGAGAAGAAGGGAACAGTGAAGAAAAACACCATGGACTAGTGCTGAATGATCCCTCTTGTACTCACCATCTTCCACCCACACAGAAAAACCCAAAGGACCAACAGCTCCCCTTTGCTGTCAATACATTTAATTCAAACCAAATGACAAGTCCACCTGCTCGTATCTTGCTATTCAAGGACCTAATATTTGCTCATTTGCAATTATAAACGGTGTGTTCTCCAGGCAGGGAGAGAGCTGGTGATAAGCCCAGGGAGCTGGCTGGAGTACGGTGCTGACATCCACTGTGGGGGCAAGGCTCTGCTCATGAGGCAGCATCTGCAGGGACTCCTATTGCTGCAGCCGTGTCTGACTCAGGCACAGCCTCACCACAAGACCCAGATGCAAACAACAGAAGAGTTCAGACTGGTAACACTTGCAGCAATGTCCCTTTTGTGCACAGCTCTGGAGGGGCTGTCTGAAGCACCCTCGTGCACGCTCACCCCAGGCAGGACACACAGCATGAACCCCATCCCACGAACACCGAACACCGCGTCCCTTGCCCAGAGCTTAACACGGCAGCTAAGCACGTGCTTAGCTCAAACACCTGGGTAATCCTGTTGATGATAAGCTCGTGCCTAAGTGCTTTATTGGACCCCAGCCAGAGCGCTCTCTGCCTTGCAAAGCTGAGCTCCAAATGGGATAAAGCATCACCTATGCGCTGCAGACAAGGTAAGGATGTCACCCCCACCTGCGGCTGCCAGGAGTGGATGATCTGTTGGTCTGGGGGAGAACACGCTCTGCAAAGGCTACATTGGTCCTGTGTTGATCAAAAAGCAGCCCCACCTCTCACTATAAAACAAATCATTCCTTTTTAATTCCAAATAACAGAACAGCCCACATCCTTGTTTCTGGTTTTGCTTCAACAATAATTCTGCGAAAATCTCTGGAGTCTCTAAGCTGCTGCAGTCCATATGAAAGGAGAAAACCTAGGCAAGGAATCTGTATTGTGCTTCCCTGCTTTCCAACCACCTGGCTGAGTGTGGTGCTGTTTTGCATGTTAATGCTGTTGAAAACAATTCAAGGAAAAGCCAAGATTTGGTCTGTAAAAGTCACAGACCAGTGGCAGTGTGAAAGTGTCAAACAACAGCAGAAAATCAAGGGTTTTATTGTTTAACACTAAGGCACACTCCATATCCCAAAGAAAAATATTCACAAGTGATGAAGTCTTTGTTCCTTCTATTTTTCTTTTTGAAAAGAACATTATCTACTGCTCTCTCCCAGAGTGATTTTCCTGACTACAAGGGAGTTATTTCCCTCAGCACTGTCACTGTTTATTAAGAATAGCTTAACTGGAGTTTTAAGACGTGAGAATTCCACAGGAAGTTATTTAGAGGACTTTTTGCTCTGTTTTTATTTAAAATAACACAAACAAAAAATGCTGCTTTCAGCATTCTGGCATCGATTTTTCCAAAGAAGGACCTAAAAACAGGGGCTAGCATCTGCAGATAGGAATTGGTTGATAACTGCTACTGCAAAGAAGTCTTTGGATGTTAAGAAAACCAGGCTATTAGTTTGGATGGTACAACCCAGATTTGCAAGCATATAGATTAGATTTCATCTCTAAAAGCCTATACTTTTTTTAAACATATTATTTAATTTTCATAGCAATATATGGTACACCTAAACCCCAGAATCCTGAATCAATTTAATCAATTTTTAAAACTGACAAAAGAAAGCAAAAGAGGGCAGAATTAAAGCTTCAAACTGCAACTATTCCTGTCCCTACAAAACAGTGGGAAGCTTGTACTCCAGAACAATTTTTAGGAAGCTGTGCAGTTTTCTCAGAGGACTCACATGAAAAATGTTAGAGGAGACATAAATAAATAGCCAAATGGCCTCCTAATTTCCATTTAGAAGTAATAGCATCAGCTCAAGCATACTCTACCAAGTATGAGTTGTTTTTCAGCCTCCCTGGCATGACAGGAAAATATACTCTGCTCTATAAACAGATTATATGCTGCTTTATAAAGCTCTAAAATATTTTTTTTACTTCTGTGACAGGTTTGATTTATTAGAGTTTATTGCTCCTGGTTTTGCCCTCCTAGTAAAGAAATAAAAGTTTAGGATCAAAAGAGCTGTGAAGAATTTTTTCTTATGAATGAGACTTTGAGTTTGCTGGAGCAGCAAGAGACCTGAATTTGGATGTTGGCTGTCCTCTGGCCCAAGGTAGGTGCGTGTGCTTTGGCGACCTACTCAAAGCCTTGCTTTGAAACACTCTCCCAGTTGTTTTTCATAGCAGGGCATGAACCACGATGAAATCACTAAATTTGTGTTCCCTCGCTTTTGTTTAAAAAAAAAAAAAAATTACTGCCATCCCTTAAAAGCTTGTTTTCTTTGTTGATTAAGCAGCAGTCAATTTTCCCTTTTCAAACAAGCACCGAGCAGCAGCCTCCCGACCCCCTCGGATCCGCGGGCTGCCGGCAAACACTAAAACCCCCGTGACAAACTGCAAAAAAGCTCGACCTTTCCCCTTGTCCGGTGACCCCCTGTTCGATTTGTACTTTAGCCAGCCAATACCTGATTAGATAATGCTCAACTCCAGCCCCGCAAAATGAGATAAAATTCAAATTTATGGCTTTTCATTTAAACTGATCTACAGCACTCTAATCATGACCCAAGCGCGACTGTATCACAACAAATTCTTTTTGTCCCGGAGTGTGTTTTATGGCTGAACTGTATAAATGGACACAATGGACATTGTTTTCTTGGACTGGCTCTGATAGAACTCTGTGTTGATCCCATAGGGAGTCTTGCTATAGGGGAATGTAGGGACAGGCTCCATGAAATTCCTCAGCCTGCTGCAGAAAATTTTTCTTTATCATCAACTGCCTGGCTGCAGAATTTAACAGCAGCAGTTCCCTCAGCTTCCACTTCTCTCCCAGGCTAATCCCAGTATCAGCTCAGATGGATATCAGTCACAAAAACTGGAAGTCAGAAGTTATCCCACAGCTGGAAACACCCAAAACTATGACAAGCTCTTGCAAAGGAAAAAAAATGTCTTTTTCAAAAAATGTAGTTACAGTCCAAATTTTTATGTAACTGTAAACTCTTCTCTCCAAAGTGACTGTAGGGTTTTTGGTTAAAATTTTCTAGTGTAAGATCTTAGACCTAGCAATACTAAACAGCTGCAAAACCAGAGCAAATGTTTCATAACAAAATGGATTATATGTGGAGCCTCAGAAAAAGGTTGAGGAAGATGTCCATCTTTCCGTACAAGACTGTTTTAATGTTTGTTTTCCTCAAAAAAAAAAAAAAACCAACTTTGAAAGCTAAACACCATTGTACATTCAGTGTTCCAGCTTAAACTCAGATTAAATGAAATGATTGATTTTTTTAATAACTTATTCATCCTCTCTGCAGTCACAGGGGAATCTACTCAAGAGGTAAGTACACAAATAGCAGCAATGGTGCAACCCCACCATGCATTTTTTGGAGCACTGTAGACAAGAAGTGAAGGAATGAGTATGCTTGACATAGCAAAACTTTTTTTTTGGCCTATAAGAGCAGGAGCAACATGAGCAGGTTGGGACATCCCTCCTTCTGAAGTCACCAGGTGACTTCTACAGCACCATGAACTACTCCAGGAATTACAGGTAATCCAACATGAGAGAGTATTGTGTCACAATCTGCATCAATACAATTCACTCATCAAACAAGTGGAAAGATTTTAAAACCTCTCACACTGCAAAATCACTTAAAACCCACACCCAGCAGCAAACAGAACTTGGGTTCTATCCTTCCTCTATTTAAGATTGAAATTAAATTTCACCTTGATTATCAGCAACAGCAGAATGAATTCTCATTTAACTGGTTTGTTGGAACTGGCTGGACGTACTCCTTGTTTCCCAAAAGTGCCCATTTAAGCAGAAAACAACAGCACAACCAGAAAAGTTTAAAGACCATACTTAAACCTCAATAATGATAGTTTTCCCCAACCCACAGTGCCTTTAGCACTGCCTGAGCCCACACATCAGTATCAGCTTCTTTCCCTCTATAGTATCCAAAGCACAAGCCCCAGGAAGTGTGGGTTCCTGAGGAGTGTGATGATGAGCATCTGGGGTGGAATCTGGAGCATCACTGAAGCCCTGTCCAGCACTGCCAGGATCCCCCACATCCCTCCTCTAGCCCAGCCACCACTCTGTGCCGTTTGACTCACTGTGTAAACTCTGCTAACCAGAATTTCTCTGTCTCTCTTCAACTACAGTAAATGTATTTAACCCACTTGTTGGAAAAAAAAAATTCAATTTCAAGTTCCTTTAAGCACCACAGAATACTTCTGGGTGAGTGACCAAATTGCAGAGGGACTTGACTGTTGATTTTGTGTGATTTTGCTCCAAGACTTTTCAATAGCTTGCCCCAGCTGTCCCAAATAAATAACACTACTCAAATGGCACGAGTCCTGCAGCTTGAAAGGGATTCAGGCTGCCAGCTGGGCTTCCAGCACTATCAAGATATTCATTTCTTGTCTGAATATCACAGACCCCAAAATCTGAAATATTCCAAGCAGGAAAACCAGTCTCTAATATTGCCAGCATCTAAGGGTGTGAAAAGCTAGATGGATTTCCCTCAGTCTTAGTGGGATTATCCTGTCCTACAGCACTTGAGCGTCCAGTCTAAAATGCCCTAATTTTGGAAAAATGTTAAACCTGCAAGTACAGCCATGTATCAACTGTTTTTGCTTTAATTTGTGTTATCAATATTTGAGCTTAATTGTGGTGTGGTTAAAGGTCAGATTTTATGGTTTCCTGGTGCCTTTTTCAAATAATAAAGATTTCTCACTAGCAATTGTATTGCATCACAGTCTGTTAACTCAGTAGAGTGCTGCCAAGTCTATGATTTCTCCTGACACTATTCTGTCACATTGTCACAGGTCTCACTAGAGTTTAAACAGCTGGATGGAAAGTTTGTCATGAACTCCCTGAGTGTTTATGGGTAGTTAAGAGCAAATCAAGCTTCCATTTTCCACCATATTTGCAAGGCTCTGTTCCACAAGGAAGCTCCATTTTTCCTGGGAAAATGAACTCCCATCTCCCCAGAGGTCAGGCGTGCCCCTGGAGAGCCACACAAACCCTGCATGGCTCCCCTTATCAGAAAGCAAAGGAAACGTACAGATGGAAAGCAGAGATTGTGCTCTGTTCCTGCAGCACATTGTTAAAACCATGAATAAAACCATGCGGGAACATTTGTTACATCATAACACAGCAGCAGCACCGCTTGATGTTTGAATCCCTGACCTGACCATGGACCAGGAGCTCAGGCAGACCCTCAGTGATACCACAGTGAGGAAAATACTGTCCCTGAAGGCAGGGAAAGCAAGATCCAGCACATGTACTCACCAAAGGAGCCCATGAGCTCCTTCAGGGAAAGGATTCCCCAAAGCATCTGCAGAAATAACACAAACCACACCATTCCCATGTGGGCTGGGTATGGCTCTAGCATCCAAACCTCCTTCACCAAGTGAGTGGCAGAATTCCCATTAAGTAAAATGGAAGCAGGATCGACCCCGCAGCTTTTGAAGCCCCCTAGTAGCACAAAGTTTTTCGATAGCAAGTCTAGCCATACATCACTGGATTTAAGGGCTATTTTAATCATTGTTGACAGAAAGTGGCAATTCACAACCCTGAAACAGCACCCAGTTTCATTTCAAACCTATAATGCAGTGATTTTGCCAATCCCTCACCAAGAGACATAACACAGGACTATCCAACACCTGATTAAAAATGGTATAGAAATGTTCCAACAACACTTTTTCCTCACTTTCCTCAAAAGAAGCATCACCTGCCAATATCCACTCAGACAGATTTCATGCATGAAGAGCAATATTAATTTCTGACTTTTTTCTTTTTCAATTTTACACTCGTCTCCATCCAGAAAACCCCAAAAAGCCACGATGCAGTTTGTTCACATAAATATGCTTTGGCTGCTGCAGGATAAGACTCAAATTCTGAAAATATTTCTGTGTGTATAGACACACAATAACTCAACAGACCAAAAGAATGTACAGAAAGAATCTTACCTCCCAGCCGTAACTAGGATCTTTCAGGTGTGGCCGCTGCTCTCCTACGAAAGGGCCAAATTTTTCCCCTGCTTCAATCTTCCTTTTGGTCCATATCCCTAATCCTGCTCCAGGAATGTTGGATTCTCTGAGCTCGAACTCTGAAGGAATGGGAATGTCATCAGGAATGTATATTGGAGCCTTGTAAGGAGAGCTCTCCTTGGGTGTGAAAGCTTCGCTGGAGGTCGCGGGAGAAGGCGGCTCCTGGATGCTGATGGATGTTGGGCACTGGACATTTGCAGCCTCTCCATCAGCCTCTGGCACCTCCCCCAAGGGAAGTTCTGGAAAGCTCTCGTACAAACATTCATCACCTGGAAAAGAAGGACAAACGGTAGGATTTGAAACATCCCGGCTGGTTTTGCACATGAAACCCTTTCAGCCTGCACATGGAGTGGAAGGGACAGCTTGGGAGATGTCACCCATCACTAACCCTGCAGCACAGCCTCACCCTGGATGGAGCTGAGCCTTTTCTCTGGTGTAGGCCTGGGGATAACACAGTGTTTCTGAATATTCCTGACATCAAAAGTGGTTTGCATCACTGAGCACAGGCGAGGGAATTGCACACAGATGTAAAGGCAGGCACACCCCATTGTCCAGTCTGGATACAGCACTGCACCCCACACATGCTTTGAAATTACAACTGAAAGCCAGCATTACATGTTACAACTGAAATCTAAGAGAAGTGAAAAGCAGGAAGGCTTCACTGGTCTTGCAGAGGGACAGACTGAACCTAAAGTAGCCAAAATTAAGTTTGATGGCCTCCAATTAGTCTTTGGAGAAAGGATCCAGCCTACCACACAACTCTTGGCAAGAGCTTCAGCTGATGTAAATCAGTGTCTTACCACTGACCTCTAAGAAATGCAATGGTCTAAAATAAGTTCAGGATCCAAACAGCACCTTATAGAGAACATGAACCTTCTCCTCTTACAGTTGCAAAAAAAACTGGGGCAGATCCAAAACACATTAAAAATAAAAAAAACTACCTTCATCTCTGGGGTTTAGCCAGAAAATTAAAAAAAAAAAAAAGGAATAAAAAAGAAAAACTCACTATTTTTGACAGCCCTAAATGTAAGACTGATTATAAATTCCTTTTAGTCAGAAACTCAGAGTTACTTCAGCAGGGGCTTTAGCTGCACCAGCAATACACTGCTTAACTCAACTCTACATGCAAAAGAGTCAAAACAGCAAAACTAGCCAAAAAAGCCTTCTTTGCTGTTTATATTCATTTAATGTATTCATGTTCTTGGGGTTTTATACACACCAGAACTCATTCCACTTAATTCAAACCTAAACAGGAGGTGAGAATACTGTTCTCCAAGGACTGAAACTAAGAGATCAGGTATTTAAAACCTGAGCTTGAGAATATTTGCATAATATAGTTGGCCCAGAAATGAAAGCGTTACACTGGGCTTGGCTTTCAGAATGACTCTGTTTCAGTGAAGAAACAGGAAACTTTAAAATGTTCTTTCAATTTCTTGCTCATTTAAGAAACTATCCATGGTAGATTAGCACCGTATGCCTTTTCCACTGGAAGCTGGTCATAGCCCATTGTCTCTCACATCTTTGTTACATATTATCTCACGGTTTTATATCTGTACTTTCATGCTTCTGGTACTGCCTAAGACAAACACTGGGACATAACAAATCATTGGAATAGATTGCTCCCATCACAGGACTGGCAAACTGGATTCTTCATCTGTGAGCAATTTATTCACAGCCATGAAGTGTTTTTCTTTCTTTTATGTGGCACTGGCTATGACCTCATACATGTCATAGGAAAGTTCAGCTACCCGTCCCCTCGGCCTCCGGTTTGGCAGACTCTGCCTGCACTTTAACAATTGAACCCAATATTGATCAGTTCGTCACTTTACTAATACTTCGCATTCTGAGAAGTAGAAAATCTTGACTGACTCCACCATTTGGCTGAGAAGGACACAGAGAGGGATTTCCCACTGCTTGTGGTTCAGAAATCCTACCTGTTATAGATGGCTTTGGCAATGATGCTCAAGGGCTTGTGAAAGCACTGGTGCAGAGAGCTTGCTCTCATGAGCCCATGCCATCCCTTCCTGCCCCCAGCATCACTTATCTGGGACTCCAAAGGGCAGGAAAGAGGGCATGGAAAGGATAGCGACACAGCTCTTCTACCTGGATGCCACCTCTCACTTTGCCCTGCACTGAGACAACCCCTCCAACACCCACCTCTGTCACACCATGGCACTGCTGCTGTCCCCAGACACAGCCGTGCTCCAGCATGGTGGGACACGTCACAGAGGTCCATCCACAGCTCCTGAGCATCCCCCAAATCTTGAATGTGCTCCCTGACTTTGCAGGCCAGCAGCAATGCTGCACCCAGGCATGCTCCCGTTCAGATGTCTTCCCCCAACTGTTTAGATTGCAGCCCTGCCTAAAAGACTTCAGCTGTTTTTGGAGCAGGGGTAAAAAAAAGAAACCCTAACCCATGTATACACATGGGGTGCAGGAAGAGAAATCACACAAGGAAAGTGATCTGGATGATGATAAGCACATGGCTCACTTGAAGGGGGTTGCTGGGGGTAAAAACTTCAGGCATCTAAATCCCGCTGATTTTCCATGACAGCTGGGTGCCTGACACTCAAACTCCTTAAAAAGCCCATCTCACACAGTCACTGCTGTTGTCCCTGTCCAGCCAAGCAGTATCCCATAAAACCAAGGCACTCTGTGTCCCACAGTCAACTCTCCTTCACAAAAAAACAGAGTATCTCAGCCAAATAACTGAAGTCACAGCAAGCAATGACCTGCTCTGTGCCTGTCGCAAAGGGCCACCTTCCTCAGCTCCACTTGCCAGCAGTGCCTGCATACAAGCCAGGACAAGCTGAGCCTTAAACATTCAGCAAGCACAGCTTTACAGATGTTTCATCTTCCCCAGGGACAGTCCAATTTAATTTCTCTCTCGCAGACTCAAAGGCCTCAGTTATACTTATCTCAGTCATTCTGGCTACGCTCGTTTTTTAGCCATATAGGGTCAAACCTGCAGCTGATAAATTGGCCTCTGAAAGCCTGGCAGGGAGACAAGTCCGTTTGCTGGGTCTATTGTGCCTCCTTTGATTTCCAGCAGCCACACCCGATGTCGTCGTTAAACACGGGCTTTCAGCTTGAAAGCTCTGGAAAATATAATACTCCTCTATGCCCCAAAGCTCTAAGTGTGGGTAAAATGGATTACTGAAATAGTCCTTTGCCTGAAACAGCAATGTATTCTAGCAAAAAAAAAAAAGTATTTTTAAGCCTCAGAATAGACACAGAGTTGAATTATGACTGACCAAGAGATGGGAGGACCATTAAGATGTATTTGTGACATTAATGATAGGAGCAGTTCTATTAAAATCAATGTACACGAACCAAGATTCTGGTCTTAGTTTTCAAAGGGTGGATGACTATTTTCCTTAAAATTTTCACCCACATGGATCAGAGGGACTTCCAGCAAAACCATAGGATATTGACTGATAGAAAAACTTTGTAAGGTTAGAATTAGACACAGAGACTTTGCTGATAAGCATCGTTTTCACAGTGAACTGCAAATTGTTCACACAGATAGCACTCCAGTTTTGAAATTCAAGATGGCCTCTTTAAACTCCAATAATTATCCCCACCGTAAATGGGATGAAGTAAAAAATGAGACCCCTGATAAGGGAACAGATGAGATTAGGTTATGTGGAAGCTTAGATATTAGTCTCCATGAAATTCTTCACCACTATTTTACAATAAAAACATGAGCAAGCTTCAAAGGAAACTCAGGAGTAAAGGTTAATTGCTACTAAAAGGCCAGGGTGGACACCTGCATTTGCACTTTTGTCACAACCTTGCCCACCAGCAGGAAAGAGCCCACGTGGCTGGGGACGAGGAGGGAGAGCGTCGTGCCAAAGCTGCGGCTGCAGCTCCAGGGCCTGGGGCCATTCCAAGACTGAGAGGCCTCCTGTGCATGGCTGGGAGGAGGAGGAGGAGAGGACTTCCTTCCATCAGGATGCTGCTCAGTTCAGCCCAGTTTTCCTCTCCAAGAGCAATTAGGTAAGAGGCGCTGCTGATGGAGGTGGAGGTTGAGCGCAGCCCAGTGCTGCTGTCAGAGCCTCATGCTCGGCAGGGCTGTGCCTGGCTGCAGCTGGAATGCCACACCATGGCCCCTCACAGTGAGCAGACATGCGGGCCTGGTGCACTTATCTGTGTTTCAGGGCAGCCTTAAGCTCAAACTTCTCACTAAGTCTTACAGGGATCAAGTCTGCCACCAAATCTCCATGGTCAAAGCCAGTCGTAGCAAACAAATATATTCATAAGGAATTCTGTTCTTCCCTTCCTCAGGTTATTTGTGCTTAAGAAGATATATTCCCAAAGTGACTACTGACTGACAAACACTCCAGTACATAATGCAGGTCTCTGCACTTGGATTCATGCACATGGCCACCAGTGATTTAATCATAAACTGGATTACTCTGGAGAAAAGAGGCAGGCTGAAAGCAAAGGCATCTAGAGAGCCTAATTCAAAATGCCATCAACCTTCTGAGCAGGACAAAGCCAGAGCTGAGATAAATGTCAGAGTGGCTCTTTGCAATGAGAAGAGCCACACAGTTTCATGCCTGCAGCTTCTCAAAGGTGAGATGACCCCTAGTCCCAAAGATTGGACACCATGAGGACACAACTCTGTTTGATGGGAGAATTCCATCACATGTTGGGAGCTTTGAGCTCCCCTAGCTGTGTAGGACATGCCTTGTACAAGTCTTCAGCAAGGAAGCATTAATGAAGGGTTTTGGATGGTAGGATCAGGTGAATTAATCCCTTCTCCTGAGGGTGGACCTGAATGTACCACAAACTAAATCAGATCCTTGAAAAAGAGCAGTGAGCATTTATATTTGTTTGACCTAGTATCACCATTCAGTGCAGAGGAAATCAGCCTGGACTATTTGCAGGGATATCTGAAAAGGAGACAGGCATTTCCTGCTGCATACAAATGGACACCTTTATCTGAATTTGTTTGAACAAGTATTAAAGAAAAAAAAAAAAACCTGTTACAGGTAGAGACTGATTGATTACAAAATATATCCACATCAGTCTAGAACACAGGAGGTCAAGAAAAGCAGAAAATTAAGAGAAGAAAGCCCATTAGGTTCACAAGGAGTTCTTAGCCAGTGGTGAACAAAATGAGAGCCATCTGACTGTCCACAGGAGGTAGGCACAGCTCAGAGGGGGCCAGAGGAGACGTAAAGAGGGACCCTTAGCTTTAGAAACATTTAGAGATTGGGTTACTATCTCCAGGCACAGGAAGGACTCCAGCCAAGGGCTACATTACTCTACCTGAACACTTTATCAGTCAAAGTACCTGAGAATGGTTTGTGCCGCTCCCTTTTCACAGAACTGTTCTGTGGAGCTGGACCTATTGATGGTTATTTATTATTATTTGTATTGTAACACAGTCTGGTACCCCCAGGCAGGACCCCATTGTGAAAAGCATTGGGCAGACCTAATCAAGTGAGATTAGATTCTAACCAGACTAGAGCTAGTAAATCCCAGTTAGGTGGAAATCACCAAACATGGGAGAGAAACAGTCTCTTACAAATGGCAAGTTCCATTGTACAACAAAAGAGATTACAAGCACGTTTAGAGATAAACACAGCACTTGAAGCTGTTCTGAGTCATTACTTCAATTACCAAGGAAAAATACTTTCACAACCATTAGCCTTCAAACACATGGGGATTTTGCATATTTGTGTTACTCGACCCTAACACAAGCGTGAGAAAACCAAAGCAATGCAAAACTCACTCAAAAAGTCCAACCCCAGAAACCACGCTCATGCAATGAGAGCAAGGGGGACCAAGGCACCTGTGTGGTGGCCCCAAAGGCCAGATTCTGATTTCTTTTACACAACTGCTAAATCTAAAGTAATTACTTTAGACTTCCACCAAGGAATAAAAGAGATCAGCGTCTGTCCTGGAGTTAACCAAAATTACTCAAATTTCTTCAGATTGACACTAATGCAACAAAATGAGAGGGAAATGTGGTGCCCAGATTTCAGCCTTCCCTTCATGCTCGTGACACTGCTGATCACAGAGGGCTCAGCAAAGCTTCCACACCTCAGCCTCCAGCCACAGTGAGCAAACCCTTCTGCGTGCCGGCAGAAGAGGGAGTTGTAGGAAAAGCTGCACGGACAAAGGCAGCAGAAAAAGGCAGCTCTAGGCAGCCTGAGCACGGCTTTGGGGCTGAGGTACATAAATCACCAGCCTCTCATGCTGCTGCACTGTGGGCTGCAGCATCTGCATGAAATGCAAAGGGAGCTCAGCCAGGGTCACCTCTGGAGCACCGCGTGCCAAGGACGCTGGGTGGCTTCGGTCTGTGCCTTGTGGCAAGGTGCACGTCAGTAAGAACAGAGCAGATAATTCACATTAAAAACCCTCCTCATGTGGGAAGCAGCTTTTGCTTCTCAAATCATACAGTCTGCAGAAAACAACCCAACAACAGAAAGAGGCTCATGCTGGCAGCAGAAGGGAGTTCCTGATGAGCACCAAGCACTCAGGAGAAATCTGTCCCCAGGCAAGTGAGAAAAGGAGCTGAGCACGCTCTAGAGCATCAGGTCTTTAAGAGAGGATAATTTCAGCATTGCCAAGTGTTGGTACTAGACCAGCAAAGTTATAATACAGTAACTGTGTAGGGACCTGCCTGTGGTCTCTGGCAATTCTCACCATCAGCCCCTACAATAACTAGTAGCATTTGGTGCTCTGTCTAGTGTCATTCATGTCTAATTGAGCAACACAGTCAAAAGCATCTGATGGGGACCAGATGCTGGCTTTTAATTAGGGTCCAGCACTGAGAGACTCTGGGTCAAATTCTGCTTTCATTTGCACAGGAGCTGCTCTCCTTGATGTGGGGGGGAAGTTGCACCTGCATAGCTGAAAAGTAAAATTTGGCTGCTTGTGTTCCTGCGCACTTTTCCATATAAATTACTGTACTACACGTGGCAACAAAGGTTTATAAATGTTGGCTGGCACGCAGTGAATTTATTTACAAGTTAAGTCTAATTTTTATTTATAGTTCCAGTACAATCATCTCTGGTAGAAATATTTATGTTATCTGTACTTCTGGTCTGTTAGAGCCTACTGCAATCATAAACACGGCTGAAAAATTATTCACAGTTAGCAGGGTTTAAACTACCCATTATATCACTAGCTAGTGCCAATAAACTTTGGTGGTGGTTGATAAAGTTTCCTCAATGGAATAAATATATATTTGACTTTCAAAACCTTTCCTGGGTTACACAGAGTGGGGGGTAAGAGAAGAGGGAAATGCCAGCTGTAGGATTTGATATACTGAGAGCGGGATCTGCAGCTAGCAAGGAGTCTGGAGAGATCCACAGGGGCTGGGAGGCAGCCTAAAGCATGCTGAAACTCTAACTAATAGCTTAAATTTGTATCTTGGTAAGATATTTCAACTGAGGGGAGCTGCAGCAGCTAACACTCGCTAATGCCCTTCATGACTCTCTGTATGGAGTAGACCCAAGGGATGGAAAAAAAAAATCTGTCTTGAAATTTTTAGCCCTGAGTACTGGTCACTGCTAAGGGAGGAAAAATGGATTAAGGGAACCAGCTTTTGTTCATTGTTTGATTGCCATAATGGTAAACATGACATATATTCTCACACTGACAAGAAGCCAACCAGATCAGGACAAAACTAGGGACGAGAAGGTTAAATGTGAATTAGTGAGACCAGCCACTTATACACAGAAAATACTGATTAGGAACAAAATCTAACTAAATCTGTATCAGCTGGGGTAAGAGAAAAGGTAGTGCATTTTAACAGTCCCTGCCACAGTGAAAAACTATTGCTGTAAAAGAAAATTTTTAAATTAAAGGAATTACTTAAATCTACAGTATTATAATCAACACAAATGAAACTTTATCTCAATGTAATAAATCAGTGTAATTGAACTTCTTTTTACTCATTAGTAGACCTTTACTGTTTTAAACTGAGATGTGTCACAAAGTAGCACTGGAAATCACATGCCTCTTTCCAACAGAAAGCAGTAATAAAAGATGACTATTCTACCAAATTATAATGAAGACAGATAACAGAGTGAATTATAAAACAAAGGTTATAGATAGAGACTGAGCCTTGTAGAGGTAATGACTTTTAATTGGATTGAGTTTATCATATTTTCAGAGGTACAGCACAACCAGAAGAAAGGATTAGAATTATTTCCACATTTCATTATTTGGCATAATGAGAAAACAGAGGGAGGTCCACATCCCTGATGTGTTTGGTAAGCCACAGGAGATGTTGAACATGTCAGTATCTGGTAGAGTTCGGTCCTGAGACACAAATGCATTTGCTCCCTTATAATGCGGCAAAGTGTAATCACTTGAAAAAAAAAATAAAAAAGGAAAAGGGGGAAAAAGCCAGGTCATGAAGTTTTGTTTCAAAAGCACATTATGAATAAAAAGGAATTTAACCCCTTCCTGCCAGCAGGCACTCCAGCACTACCCTGCAAACACCCATCCATCTGCTTTGAGGAGCTGAGCAATTCCCACTCTAAGCACCAAGAGCTTAAAAAGAATGAAACCGTGGCAGCTCAGAGATCACATCATCTCTCCCATAACACCAGGGCAAAAACACCCCGGGAAGGGGACCTGCACTGCCTGAATCCCAAAGAGACTGCACTCCACCTGGAAAGAGTAGGGCACAGTGGCCAGTGGGGAGAAGGCAGCTCAGAATGCCCTGAGTCAGAAGGGATCATCCTGCAAGGATCATCAATTCCAACCCCTGGCCTTACACAGGACATTCCCAAAATGCTGGGGATAAAAGAGCAAGATCTGAGAGATTATCAGAGCAGGATGCAGCTGCTCCTGAGCTATGCCCAAGTGTTCCAGGGAGAGATGGACTTTTGGGGAGCTGCTTTTGGAAAACCAAGCTGCTGTAGAGCAGAGTTTTGCACCAGCAGCCAGACAGCTTTTTAATTATGCAATTACAGTGAAAGAGCATTAATTATACTCGAGTGACACTGTGATACACTGTAGTTAAGTCCTTGAAGCACTAACAGAAGTACTCATAACAAATACACTAATCAGGAAAAGTATCGGGTAATTAATCCTACAATACTGTCCACTTCAAAACCTCAAGGTCTGGCAGGACTGGCTTCCAGCATTTGTTTCCGAGGCGATACAAGGCCACAATTTTTCCTGCAAGCAACTCCTCAGCAGAAGGTCACCCAGTAACATGCAGGATGTACTTAGCTGATTGGAAAATCATGAATCTCAAGAGCAACTTTACTTCGTGTCAGGTGTATTCTGCAGCATTCTGGGGCATTGGTATATGTTTATATCTACTATGTTTTTTACTTTTTACAAAAAACCTTTGGGACAGTTTTATTTCACCACATGTGCATATACATTTATTCCTGTATGACAGAGCTGTTTTGGGTAGGATTAGCGTAAAACTTGAATGAAATTTTTCCTGTTTGTCTCCATGAAACCCAGGGTCTTGGCTGGCACACTTTGACAAATTCTTCTCATTGATATGTCACTCAAAAAAACTGCACATTTTCAGAGTGAAAAAAATTTTGTTTCATTTTTGTCCAGACCAAAAAAAAAGCATTCAACACTGGATTTATCTACATTGTCTCCACCACCAATTTGTTCAGACCCTGTTCATTCCTCAAAGCTATTCCAAAATTTTTTCTGACATAATTCTACCTGTGCCAGCCACATATTCTAAATAAACACTAATTAACTTTTAATCTCAACAAAATATTCATGGTTGATAAAATACATTTGTGTTTCTTGCCCCATTTCAGAAGGCTGGTCTGTCCCAAAGAACAGGATTTACTTTAATGCCAGTGGGACTTTTGTCTGAGTTTACCAAAATGTTCATCTCTGGGGTGATGCAGAAAAGGTTTGTCCATGGAACTGACACCATTAACTGCAGGCATCCAAGCAAAACTGGGAAAAAGCTGCTTGCTGCCCTACAGCAAGCCCCAAACTCCATGGCAGGATGACTTTAAAAAAGGATGGAGGCAAAAGGAAACTACACCCATTAAGTACAGCTAAATTCTCAGCTACCTTTCTGAGATAGTTTATTTTTCTAGCAAGCGTGGCATACATGAGTGCAAGGACCTACAAGAATCTGTAGCAATTATTTTTCTTGGCCTTTGTGTAAGAGGACAAGGGGAAACACCATGTCTTTTGCAGCCAAGACATCTACACAAAGATAAAATGGGGCTCTAGCTCCTTCATCATCACATGTTTCTGTGCTTCAGCTCAGCTCAAGATGCTGCACTGCCTCAGTGCCAGTGGCCACAGCTTCCTCCCCATGCCCTGTCTGCATCCTCTGCTGCAGGAAGGCGCTTGCAAAACACAAGTTAGCTTTCCCCTCAAAATCCTTCATTTCCCCCTGTTTTTTTCCCTTCCCTTCCTTTTCTCAGAGATGCTTCTTTTTCTTTCCCATGTTATTACAAAAAAAAAAATTAAAAACATTCAGAGAAGTTAAAGGGAAAAAACTCCAAACCCCAAATATTAGAGCTCTGAGTTTTGCTGAGCAATCAGGAGACTTGTTTTAAAAGGAAAAGTGTTTGCAGAAATCTGGCAAATCTAGGATGTTGTCACCTCTTTGCTATAAAATTGTTCCTCATGTAATTTGGAAATTCCTCCAAGGGTGTTTGCCTGGCTGCACTTTTACCTAGCATGTCTCTGAAGGGTGAGTTCTCTGTGGTTCAGTGCTTGGAGGTTTTTAACACTACCTAAGAGCTTCCCACTCGTGCCTCTCTCCCATGCTGGTGGTCCACAGCTGATGCTGGGAGGTGCCTGTTCTCTCTTTAACACGTTTTCCACCTCAGCCAAAAGCCCTCTGCTACACCCTTCACTTGGATGCAGAGCAACACTCACTCTGTTCACCCCTTTTCCCTCTTCTTTGGAGGAAAATGAGCAAAATGGATTACATCCATCTGCATTGCTGAACTCACAGGGGAAACTTCTTCTGGAGCTCTCAAGGACCAAGAGCCTGCCCATGGCTCATGTTTGGAGAGCTCCATGCAGAAAAACTCCACAGACAGAGAAACCACCGGGGAGTTTTTGGCCAGCAAAGCCCAGAGTTTTCCAAGCCCAGCCAGTCAGAAAAGATCAAGAAGATATTTCAGCACATGCAGGACTAACAGGAAGGACTCCCTGGGCTCTCACCCCCCTGGTCCCTCAAAGCACAGGGCCTTTGCTTATGCTGGGAGCGGGCAGCTCTGACACTGCACACTCAGTTGCTTTTGCAAACATATCCAGTAACAAATTCCCCCATTCCCTCTTGGGTTTCCCATTTCTTCCACGGGCTCATATTATCTCATTTGCCTCAGATGAGCTCCAGGGTGAATAGCTCATCTCTCCCCAGAGCTTTGAAGATGCAAAGCAGGACAGTATGGAAATGCCAAGTGCTCCTGCAGCACCAGCAGCCTGTTGGAGGGAGGGAGGAGTGACAGTCCTTATTCTGATCACATCCCCCCTCCAAAATCAACAGTGACACCAGTGTGAAACCAGAACGAGACCCCCACTGTGAAACAGTTAACATCAGTTAGATCTATTTTGACTTTTTAAAAAAAGAAAAAAAAAAAGAGTGGGACTACAGTTTATTTTGCATGGCTTCCTGGTCAAAGCCTCAAACGTTTTGTAGATATTTATTAATATATATTAACTGTAAAGAAAGTTAACTGCTAATGTAATTTATTCCCCTCTTTGTTCCATACACCTTGTATTGCTTTCTCTGAAGCTGTTGATCTTGGAGAATCAGAAGGGTCCTGGGGAGCTGCTAACAGAGAGCAATAAATCAGCACTCTGAAAGCTTCTGGTTCATCCCAATAACTTGGAAGAAAATTTGAAAAATAATCTTTTTCTTTTTTTTCCCCCCCCTTTTTCAAACTGGCAATCTGCACAAGCTCTATTGTTTTCATGTGCAGGCTGATATATGACAGCTTAAATAAATACATAGTTCTTAATGGAGTAAATTCAGCCTTCATGTAATTGGATGCCATGCCATTAGAGACCTTGGCCCAGGCAGTGCTCTCCATCCCCAAGGATCTCACAGGACTCAAACTAACAGGAGGTTGTTATATACTTGATTTCTACCTATTATGTCACTGTGGACTAATCCTCTGTTATAAAGAGTACTTAACTTTATATCTATTTATGTTTACAGACATGGATTTAAGTACTGTTTATAATGACAAGGATGTATATATACAGCATGTATATGTAATATAATATATATATAAACACAGAGACACGTCCTAAATCATAGAAGCGGTGGAGTCCTTGAGCAAAAATGGCTTGAGAAGCTGAGGGCTTTTTATGGCAGGAAAATAATGTGGCTTTTCCTGAAATTGTTCTGAAAGCGACTTGAATTCTTTCTGTCCAAATTAGATCCAAAAATGCTCTGAAATTTTCAGGCTAGACCATTACACTTCGCAAAGCCATGAGTGGTCATACAAGAGAAATCCTTCCCAACAGCACAGAAAGACAGAGTGGCACAATTTGCTGCCCACAGAAGACACTTCCAAGGTAAAGAAGAGGAAGGAACAAATTGCATTTCAACATTTTCCCTGGAAAGCTCATTAGAAACTCAAGTCAACTAAAAGCAGCCATTCCTATGGAGCACTTTGCAAAGCAACATCAAACTGGTATTTAGCTGACCTTCTCCACATTCTGGTGAACCTCAGTTCAGCAAGTTTGGTAGGGCCATGCATAACTCCAAGGATATCAGAGGGAAAAAAATCCAAGCATTGTCACGAGAAGGTGTTGAAAGAGCTCTCCATGTCTCCATCTCACCAACCACAGTCATGGAGGTGAACAGAACCAATCGTGGTCACAAAACAAATAAGTGGCATGTTTGGAAAATGAAAAATTTATCTGGAATTGGCATCCCTTGGTCTCTCCTCACAGAGCTGCAGTTCATGTAAAGACCACAACACACATGGGAAAAGCTGGAGATGATCAAATTGAGCCTTCTAGAGGCTCTAAAGCGAAGACTGAAATGCAGTGAGCCTTGCATAAAAAGACCGCATTGGGTGAGATGAGAAGTTGGGTATGGAGAGAAGTTGCATTGCTGTGGGCAGCTCAGGTGGAGGAGGGGAAATTCAGGGCCAAGCACCAGGATGAACTATGGGATTCCTCCCCAAGGAACTCTGCTCAGAGCTGGCTGTGCCCCCCTCACATCTCATCATCCCACTTTTTCTGTTGAAGCCAACACCACTCCCCAAAATCAGTGGAAGCACCAGAATCTCACTTTTACACCAAGCTGTCGGGAGCACAACTGATAGCCCAAAGCTTGGGCAATACTTCCAAAAATAAAAAAAACCAAACAACCTGAACCAAGTTCTGCAAGGGTTGAAAGGAGCTTTGGTCTCTTAGAAAGTGCCTGCAGAAAGGACATCTCCAGGGCTGAGACCACCAGAGATGCTTCCCAGTTTCCAGACTGGGCTGACAGACTCCCACCAGTCAGGAGAGCCCATTTCCATGGGACTTCATCTCAGGATTAACCTTGTGTTGTCTCACCAGAGGCCAAAACCCCAACATTCATGCACCCAGAGGGAATTTTGCAGGAGGAAAAGGGCTCAGTGTGGTTTTTGTCCAGGTATTTTAGGTGAGAAGGATAGACCAAATAAATACCATTTGTTGCTTAAAGTGCAAATCCCAGCAACTACTTTGAACGGGAGCATTTGGTAGTTGACACATCTACGGATGTTTTAAATCATAAGGGCATCCACTCCATTTTAGTTTTAATGTGTTTGTGTACGAAGTTCTTTGTCATTCCAGCCCACCTGTCTCAGGGCACAGAAATCAAAAACAGGAGTAACTCTCAAATTTCACCTCAATTTAATCCATCACAGAAAGCAGACTAGTTTTGCACTGTATTAAAAAAGAAAAAAAAAAAAAAACCACCAGGACATTTAAACAAAGTGACACAGATCATCAGCAGATCAACTGAAAATGACAGCTCAATCAAACAAATGTATGTTGAGAATTTCCACAGGGCAGCTCTAGCTGCAGCCAAACCAAATTTGTTTAGTATACATAAGTTAGCTGCTTAGAAACATTCAGTATGCTGCTAGCCAGATGATGACTTTCCCAGATAAACATCTATTTAACCAAATATCTCCCCACCCATGGAAGTGCTGGCAGAGTTTTGATGGATTTTAGTCTCTTAAAAATCTGATTTTCCTCTGGTGGCAGGCTGGTACCAAACCCACCCACACGGCCCTTAACTAAAAATAACCAAACGCTGCTTTAAAATAAATGTTATAACCGGCAAGAGGTAGGCAAAACTCTATAATCCTCATGGAGTGCTTCTGGCTGCCAATAAATTCACAAAGTGTCATGAGGATGAAATACAAATTATGAACTTGGGAAGCACCAGAGAAAACTGCACATCCTGTGTCATAGATCAAGTACACAGAGAGGAGGGGATTTGTCTGATTCCTCTTTGAAAGCAAGGTATTCCTCTTGAAATCAATGAAAAGTCTCCTATTGATTCCAGAAATGCCACATAAATCTCTCACTGAGGAAATATATTGAGAAGAGCTCCCCTCTGTGATTCTGCCCTGCTTTAGAGCAGATTTTCTATGGTGTCATTTAGCAACAGTCAAAAAAGTAGTTTTGAAGATAAGAAAGTAATTTGCTAAATTTAGTTTAAATGCCATTAAAATATACAAGAAGTTTCATCCAGACTCAGATGCTCGAGCAGAAGAGGTTTCAGTTCAGACAACAGCAGAGCTTTGGGCAAAAATCAAGGCACTGGATTTCAGCCAGCCTAGAAAGATCTTGTCCATAGCTACTGAAATTAGTGGCCAAAAGCCCATCTGATGTGAAATAGCCAGATTTTATTTAGGGTGAGCATTTTAGGTGCACTTGCAGTTCACCCAGCACATCCCAGCACATGTCTTTAAGGGGTGACTGTCCAACTGTAAAACTCCAAAATGAATAAGGGACAGAGAATGGCTTACACAATGATTTGCAATACAAATTAAAATTTTGGTGAAGATCCATATTTAAACATTTTAGGGTTTTTTTTCAACTTCTGATTTCTTAAAATAAATTACTCAAAAATAAAAGCCACTAGGCAACACATATCCGCTCTTCAAAGTTCTGTCAAACAAAAGAGTGCCTATAAAGCACATATTCTGATGGACATCTGCTTGCTATTTAATATCCACAAAGAGAGCATTTACAAAAAATTACAAATGCTACAAATTAGGCGGCCTGTGATGCTGGAGCATCCCAAGGAGTGGTGTTTACACAATGATCAGAGGGACGTGGGATGTCAGTGGAGAGAATAGATGCTTACAGATATGTCACAGCTTATTTCCTGGGGGAAAAAAATGCACTAAAAGATCACTAAGTGATGTAACCACCCTAAATAACTAGTACTCAGCCTGAAGGTTGCCTGAGAAAGCCAAAATCAGCCACTGTGTGCCAGTAACAAGAGATGTATCATTGAAAGCTCTCATTGCAGAAGAGGAGACGGAGATGCCCATGCTGGAATGCAGTAATCCCAGTGTCAGGGGTCCACAGATCCCATGAGATGAATAAAAGAAAGAAGTTTAAAGTGTCAGAGTCTGATGGGACTCGGGCAGAAAGAAAATTCCTGAAGTACCCACATGGTGGGAGGAGTTTGCTGTACATAAAAATGCTCACTGTTGAACACTGTAGGATTTCCTTTAAAAGTATCTGTTTGGGGGGAGTTTAACTCATGAGTTTTGAGTGCATAATTGTGCTTTTGCCAAAATTTGCACATTGACGTATTGCTAGGAAAGAAAACCATGGGAAAGCAAGGATGAAGGATGACAAAACTCAAAGTATTAACCCCCAGAAGGATTCCTGCTGCATATTGGTTTTTTCAAATGCTGTTTCTCAAAGTGCAAAAGAGCCACCTGATGATACAGTACAGAAATCACAGAGCTCAAAGTTCATATTATTTTGAGTGGTACAAGATTATTTTTAATCTTTTCCCCTTCCGCTGTGCCTGATCATAACACAAAAAAGAAGTTGTCCATGCAACTGGAAAACAAACAAGATGCAAACTCTGAAATTAACACTTGTAAGAGAAGCAACTGTAAAAATAAGTAGAAAAAGGAGTTTAGACAAATTAACCTGATCTACCCAGAAGAGCAACAGACAAAAAAAACCCCAAACACAAAATTAAACACTCCCCAAAACTCTTCCAAAACAACAACAGAAAATGGTAAGTTTTCTTTAATTTTAGCAGTATGGCTGCTTTCAAATTTTGTGTCTGGAGATCCAAACCAGCTCAGATGAAATCCATCCAACTCTGAATATTACCAGCCTCTTTATCTCTAATTCCAACAAGTAACACATAAAATACAATTCCAGACTATTTGAGCTCCTGTTTGCACTCCACTGACAAACACATCAAGAAGGGTGGTGCAGATTATCATTGGTAGCAGGGAAACCAAAGATCAAACCATAAAATCTTCACACCTATGGACAAGAGGTTTGTCACTTAAATCTAATTTTTATTCATGTGAGTAAAGCCATTTTATTCTTAGGGAGTTAAAGACACAAGCTCATGGAGACAGAGCATACAACCCAAAAAACCACCTTGGTCACACTGCTCCCTGAAGAGAACATGCCTGGGACATATTTTATATATGTAAATATATTAAAATTTAAATTTATTTCCTTTTCTCCCACTGGCCTGGCTCCCTAAGGTGCAGAGCACCCACCCTGCACATGGCAGGAGTCCAGAAATCCACGCAGCTGCCTCAAAGTGCACAACCAAACCAAAAAACATTTTGTAATTTTTCCAGATTATTAGGAACCGTCAGTAGCATTTACAGCCCTGATTCAGGGCTAATTTAATCCAGTCCAGACTAGACCTGAATCAGCTCACAGTGTGTATTGAGAAGCTTTATAGGAATAAAGATGATTGTAGAAGTTAATGTCGATAAGAGCTAGAAGCAAGAAACTCAGCTTCATAACCATCACCAACACAAGGAGATCTGCAGAAATCAAAGCACAGGATGCACTATGGTTTCCACTGCATTCCTCAGCCTCAGAGATCTGCCAATATTTTGCACGTAAGCACAAGGACCTTCAAAAGAGCCGGGTTTGTCCCAAGAAAGTACAAAACAATCACTACAAAGGCAAGCAGCGAAAAATCCTCCTCCTGAAAAAACACGCCGTAAAAGCGAAGTATAAATCATAAAACCCAAATGAAAACAACCACTCCCCCGCCCCAAAATTGCCCAAATAATGGGATGAGGAAGTTTTCTCTGATGAGATTAAATACTGCAAAGCTCTTTCCAAGTCCAGTAACAAACTACTTCAGAAGCAGCGGCAGAAAGCAACACGACAACACTGAGCAATGCAGGGCAACGCAGAGGCAAAGTAAGGATTGATCCAGAGCCCTGGGACAAAAGCTTTGCCTTCCTTCAAAATGCATGGAAAAGGCTTCTCACAAGTGTGCCACCTTGCCTAACTCCACTCTCAGGGGTTTGCTGCTCAGGTCAGTGGAAGAAAAATGAAGCTAACAAATGTTTTTGAAAACGCCAGTTCTTGAAAGCAAACTTATTACGCTGAGGCCTGAGCACCATCAAGCACAAAACTCTGGCATCACAGCTTGAGACAAAATGCCAGACCTTCACACAAAGCACCTCTCTAAGATTATTTCCCCAACTCAGCAGAGAATACAGCGAAATAGGTCGTATATCACAGGAGCAAAGCAATGCCATGCTCAGCAATGAAATTCCTTGGGACAAAGGGTCTCAACATTTATTCTACCCTACCATCTCTCAACATATCTCAATCTCACAGGAGGTCAGCTTCCTACCCCTCAGCCTGCCACGTTCAGCCTGGGATGCAAAAAGTCTGGCAGCAACAGAAATGAGAGGGGAAGATGTTTAAATTAGTCCTTACTGTCTTTTGCCTTGTTTTCATCCTTTACAGTGTTCCTTTTCGAGGATATGAAATCCAACAAAAATGGGCAGATTCCTATGATTTGTAACAAAAGGGGTTACAAACATAGGCACCAGACCAGGAAATCCATACCTCCTATTATAAACCCACCAAAAGCAGTGGCCTCGTGGTGACCTGCTCCACCAGGACACTGGGACACCAGCATGGGCTTTGGAGACACCTTTCACACAGCTCTGTCAGTGTGGAGTCCTCATTCCATCACTCCCATGGAGAAGGTGGTCCTTCTTTTCACCCTCTCCTTACTAGAAAACTCATTTCTGGCCTCAGAATATTCATGGACACTTTATTGACCATTTGTACTTGTTCCAGCACTGTCCTTTAGCTTAAATGGTTTGCTAGGAGTGTTTGTCACCTTCAGTATCAGACATAACCTCTATCAACCTTCATTTTCCTCTGCTGCACAAGCCAAGCTTTTTAGCCTATTCTTGCATTCAATTATCAATCATCAGCTGTTCAATTAGAGACGGTGCAAGTCTCAGACCCAGGAGCCTCAGGAAGAGAAATATCCCAGCCACGGTGACAGAGACAACACCAAGTTGTGTCAGGAGCAAGCACACAGTGAATCCATAAATCAGCAGAGAAAGCAGGGGCAGGAGGAGAATTGAAAGCAGCATCTCCCCTTTCAGTGGGTTAATGTGACTTCTTCTCACTTTGCTGCAGAAATCACACCCAGGACAAGTTGCTTTCAGGAAGCAATTACAGGGAAGCAGCAGTGCAGAAGATGGATCTGTTTCTCAACTCTTCCACATGTCACTCCTCAGGAGGGAGCTGGTCATGGGGATCACAACTTCAAATCTAAATATTTCCAAAGGAGAACGTCCCTAGATGTGAATGTTATCTACTGGCCACACAGGATCTGCAGTTATACAAACCACTTGGAAGCATTTTATGGACCAATCCAAAGAACATCAATTAAATTCTGATCTCTCTACTGTTAAAGGCAAACTACTGATTGATTGCATGGAGCAAGATGTCATCTGTGCTCTCTGTTGCACTATTACCAGGCTCTGTCACACAAATTTCATGTGTGCTATGGACAGAGGACAAGAAGCCTGAGCAAAAGCAGTAAAATGCAAATGTAGGAGATTGACTTAACGTTTTCAATATTTTGATTTAACCTAAACGTCTTTGAAAATTAATCATAACTGAAGATATTTTCAGCAATATTTCTTTTTAGTTCTGAATGCAGGTAACTCCATCATATAAATACATATCTGTGTGTCACAGGGCAGAGAGGAACCTTTCATTACAAACACCTTTCTTGGAAGAAACTTGATCTTACTAATATTAAAAAAGCTATTTTAGAATATAGATCCCTTCCATAAAAAGTTTCCAGCAATCTATTTTCATTCTAGTATGGGGAAAAAGGAAAAAACTAAACTCTGAAACCTAGAAGCTCCTGTACAAAATAAGTAACATCTTACAGCCAGCTGCAATGACCATGCATTTATTCAAGTCAAGCTAAATATGCCCTAAAGGAGCAAAAAATCCTTTCAATTAAAATGTTCACCAGTATCATTTTATTTGTTGGAAGGGTACAGATGTGAATCTGCAGCAGGTGCACGTGATTATTTCTAACACACACTAAGAATGGGTAAAGCCATTTTAACTCTTTCCTGCATTCCCTGTGTCTTTGCTTCCCTTTGGCAGGGGAGGAGTTTGTGCCTACCCACACCCCTCACTGGGCAAATCCAAGCCTTTTCTACTAATAGATGCTGAGGGTTAACACGAAGCAATTCAAAGCTTCTCATTAATTACTGCTAATTGTCATGGCAATCTCCTTTCCCCTGTTTTACATCATGAGCAAATGATTTTTTTTTCATTGCAGAAGAGGTAAGAAGAGAGATGCTTGGGAAAACATAATTAGCTCTGCTAATTAGTGTGATCTGATTTGAATATTTCTATTTGCTTTTGTAATTAAAAAAAAAAAAAAGGCAGCTCAGTGAAGTCATCTCCACATTCTAAAGGTTCAGTTCATAAATTAAGATAACTAAGCTGCAAACCTGTTTCTCCATTAAAAGAAAAGCCACCTCTGATGGCAGATCATCCCCAGGGCAATGCTGTCCACAAACCAAGAGGGAAAAGTCCTTTCTCTCAGTGGGAAAGCTGAGAGGACACTGCCATGTCACACCTCCATAACCCAAAGTTACTTTAAAGAACTAATAACCTAAAATTAGATTTATTTTTTTTTTTAATTAAGAAGTTGTGCCTGCTCCCTTTGCCTTTCATCAGCAATTAGGTCAATTTGCATTGGCATCTCTGAATCACATCATTCTGTTCCCCTGCCAGTAGTGGATTCAGAGCAGCACAGGGCAACTTTTAGGGAGGGTGGAGGACTCATGCAGAATCTTCCTAGAGCTGTATCAGAGCTGGTTTTACTGACTATAATTCCAAGCTACTGAAGAATTCCTTAAACCTCTTCAACCCTCAAAATCTGGAGAATTGAATTAATTCAGATTAACTGAATGGGTTTTATCTCCATTGAATCCTTCTGGGATGAACAATGAGTTTTCCTCTTGACGAGAAAAGCGAGTGAAACATTCCTCTGTACATAGAGCATGCCATGGTGGTGATTTCCTTAAAGCTTTGGATTTGGCTGCAAAATCCAAGCACTGAAACACCTACTACAATTTCTGTGACCATTGTGAACAAAGAGGATTCTCAGAGCTGTTGAAGAAGGATAAATAAAAACACATTCCTCTACCCAACATCCCAGCTACTACTGGGGCTGCTGTGCAACCAGAAGAGGCCAAGCACATTGTTTTATACCACCACAAGACCATGCTGTAAGATTTGCACAAACATGGTGAATAAAAACAGGTAATGATTTATTCAACCTGTTTCTGTTTCACATAATAGCCTGAGCAGGTTATGATATTCTCTTACATGCTCTCAAATCCAAATACGCTTCTGGATATTTTTAAAGTCACGACTGACTGGAAATATCTGTGATTTTAGCTGTTTTGTTTAGCAACGAGCAGTCAGACCTTGCTTCTACCCCCCAACCCAATGAGCCCCCAAACATTTCCAGCCCAGGCTCATGCAGATGTGAAATTAATGTTCACCTTCTGCTGGTAACTCTTACCAGCAAAATAATAAATTCAGTTAATAACGGAAAAGAGTATTCATGGTGCTTTCTTGACAGTGCTCATTCACCTCTGCACTTGTTATGGTAAAACAGAGTATTTGACACTGCTCAGATTTGGCAAGGCTCCACCATTCAGACAGTGCTGCAGCCACAGGCTGGAACAGATCCTGGGCAGTAAAAAAATATAAAAAAAACTCCAACCAACATCAAATTGTAAAACACAAATGTTTTCCTGATGGAGCAGGGGCTTTCTAGGAGCTGCAGCCCATTTCCAGGTAGGCTCCCATGCCCTGGAGGTGGTGTTTCTCTACAATAGCTGTGGCCGCTGCACAGAAACAGGGTGAAAGCCTTCGGTTGTTCTTCCAAGCAGGACACAATATGGAACATGACTGGGGAGTTTTCTCCATAAACAAACCAAACCTCTTTCCTCACAGAGCTGCCTTTCTTCTCCCAAGACCCTCTACAAGCTTGGAGTCTCCCTGAATCTATTAGAAATCTTTCCTGGAGAGAGGAACCAGACATTGTAAATGAACCTTGACTTAGAAGCCCCCTTGTACCTGCAAATACCCCACAGATTCCAGAGGCATTTTATGCTCTGCCTATTTACCTGTAATGCTAGTTCTCACCCTATGATTCATTCATTTTTAATGCTTTCAGCAGCTTTTAACTTATACTTTTCAAGGTGTTAGGATATCCCCCCTGTAGTAATTTTGGATTTGCTTGCAGAGCTAATACTCTATGGAAACATGCAGAGTATATTGTTAAGATGCTTTGAGAAAATTTTTTTAAAAGAAAGCTGTCCCCATTCCCTGCATACTCAGAGCCACACGTAAAGGACTATTAACTCAGACCAGGCTCTCAAATAAGCCTGGTGAGCATAGTAGGAGGCCAAGTCCTGATCCAGGCCATCTAGAGGGGACTTTGACCATCACCCTCCACACAGGGCAAACACAGAGTCCCTCAGAGCGTCTTTATGGTCTTTAAAACCATGAAAGGTGAAGATTCCCACCTCTGTGTGTCCCAGTGCTTGCTCACACATAGGACACTTTCCTTCCCTACACCCAGCTCCAGGTTTCTAAAACCTTCCTTGGATCAAGGCTGTAAAATTGGTGGTTTGATTGTACATGGCAAGTAAGGTGGATAAAGACTAATTTTTGCCCACACTCCATTTGATCCAGCCCTCTTTCCCTCAACCAGGGATCCCACCAGGTCCTAGCAGAAGGAATTGTTTCCCAGTTGGTCCTCTCCCTGCCTATCTCCAGAAAAACCCTGACACTGTAAAATAGATTGCTCTTGAGCTTTACAGGATTTTTGTATTCCAGAAAAGTAAGTCTTTTTGAACACTAAAGATCTACCAGGAAAGAGAGAAATCCCCAAACAGAAAGCTACTGGAACTTAGCCTCTCCTCAATTCAGATCTGACAATATGGTAGCCACTCTGCAGAGCTCATTCTGGCACAGTAGTGTCAAAATATTTCCCAAAGTCCCAGGCAACCCCAGAATTGCCTCTGGACAGTGCACTGCCAGCCTGGCTCCACCAGCACTCCTCTGGGGCAGCTGGCATGAAGTGGGCTTGCCTCTCTCCACAAAAGCTGCCACCACACCTTCTGGCTCTCCTTTTGGCAATTCAGTATTAAGGGCAAGAACCTCATCTAAGAAAACACTGAAAATATGACTCAATATTCAAACACCTGCACGTTCTTAATTATCTGAGCAGCTCCCTCCATCAAAAATATTCATTATTTGCTGCATTTCTTAAATAACGGGGAAAGTCACCGCTGCATTTCCCAATAACGTATGCCCACAACTCTATTTTCCCCATCTGCTATGCTTGCCTAAGACTGGTCATTTGTTACCTGCTAGTTCCAATTGATTTCCTTTTGCCTCTGCTTTCCCTCGCCATGAGTGCAGGGAGCAAACAGCACGATTTATACCAGCCATCCAGTACCAATCATTAGATAACAAGGCCCTTTACTGAAAGCATTTAGAGTAAAACAATACTTTAAGTTTACCTTTGCTTTCACTTCCTTCTTTATTACTCCAGGTTCAAAATAAGGCCAAAGAAGTTCCACTTACACGGAAGATTAGACAATCATCCAATATAAATCCTTCACATCCTATACAACGTACAGGGCTCGGATCCTACTGCAACTGATTAAATTCCTTTTTTCAATTGGTTTCATGAGATTCTCAGGCCTCCTTCTCTTATGCCCATTTGCCACCTATTGATTCAGATGTGGAGAGAACAGCTCCATTTTTGGTGGCTTTTTAACCCAGAGAATGCCAGGCATGGATGAGTGTTGGGCTTTAGCTCATCAAGCCTGATGGAAAAGCAGGGACAGGGATTGGGAAAGACCTCCTGGTTTCCCTCCTTGGCTTTTCCCACCTCAAACCACATAGGAAGCAAGTGAAGTCACTGTGCACTGAGACTGTTTTCATCCTCATTTCCTCTGCACTGTGGAAAACTTTCATTTCTCCGCACAGAATAGAGCTGGACTAGAAGAAACTAAATATGAAAAACTAAGCCAAAGAACGTAAAAATCAGCAAGAAACTCAAAAATTCAAACCTGCCAGGTGTGCACTGAGGCTCGTTTGGGTGACTTGGTTCATCACAAGGAGCTAATGCTGCATGGCTGGACAAAATGCTGTCCCAACATAATGCCCTTCCCATACTAATAATTGCTGCGTGCATATATAGTGTATTCATATCCAACCTTTGCCAGAGCCAGAACTTTACACTGAAAATACTTTTTTTTTTTTTCTAAAGGCAGATTATGCTCCAGTAAAACTTCAATAATGTTATTCCAGCAATGGCTGCTCTACCTGCTTGAAATTCAGTGTCAAGGGAAGTGTTGATGTTCAGCCACCTGAGGTGATAGGAGGAGCTCAGGTGTTTTAAGAGAGAGGCTCTCTGGAGGATTGCTGTCTCCTCTCACCCCTGCCATTACCAGAGGCAGAGGGTGATGGAGAGAGAGCCACACTCTTCTGTACACAGAGTTTCTGCCTGAAACTGCAGGAGCAACAACGCCCAGAAAATTGAAACCTTTTAGGTCGAGGCTGCCAAACAGACTGGTTCCCTCTGTGACACTGAACGGGCCGTCTCCATTACCTAATTCTTCTGGAAGTTCAGGGGAAAAACATCTCCCAGTGGAAACTCCTGACTCCCGAGCACTTTGGCAAATCTGGATCTTATTTAGGTGCCTAATTCAGGGCTGAGCAGCAGAGGACTAGCAGGGTGATAATAAAAGAAAAGATTGTGGCAATTTATCACTTGGAGAGCAGCACAAAACCTTTCCCAATTCTTTTATTAAACAAACTTTAATCAATATAGTCTGGTTTCCTCAAGTTAGAAGCGAGCTGGGAAATCCAGATTTTGATTTCACCAAATAATTCATGGCTACATCTCCAGAAACATGCTGGAGAATCCTCCTTAATTTTCCACAGAGTTATTCTGCTGGAGTAAAATTGATGCTGTCTCTAGCATGGTAATGCATTTTTGAATCCTGCTCTATACATTTTAGCAGATGCAGCATAGCAGCTCTTTTAATATTTTATTAATATTATACGTAAGACAATATCATTTATCACAGCATTTTGAGACAAGGGTCAAACACTTCTTCTGACAGAAAAATTAAAAATCCTTTTCATTGAATATTTATATGTTCTACCATAAATAAAAAAAGAAGTTTTCACACAAAAATCTATTAATTTCAAATCCAAGTGCTTTGGGTTTTATGCAAGTGCAAAACCTTTGTAAGGGACACAGCCAAACCTCAGTGAATCACTTGAAAATGCCCTTAAACCCCAAGGGGCTGAGCCTGGGCCCTGTGGCATTTAGTTGTCAAAAGGGGAACCTGGGTACATACACTCATGTGCTAATAATTGAAAGGTCAGTTCCATACACCTTTCATTTTGCACAGGGCTGTGCAGGCTGGGAATTTCATCTCCAGTTACCCACAAGTCCAAGGCTGCCTCAGCTCATGACAAAAGAGAAAACTGGTGTAATTCAAAGAACGGTTGTCATGCCCAGGTTCAAAAAAGTGTTCAAATTCCAAATAAATTTGACTCTGAGGTTTTTGCCGAGGCCTCTGTGAACTAATACTAAAAGGTTGTTGTTGAGCTATATCAAAAAAACCCTTCTGATTGCAGCCAACTGTCCATCCTTCCTTCAGCAGGGGGGCTGCATGTAATTTTCTGCCTTCAATTAAGATTCACCACTAAATTCATCCTCTTTTAAAACCACATTATTGCACCCTATGGTATCACATGAAATGCACAGCAAAGGTTTGGGAATTCTTTTGGAGGATGATGGGGAGTGGAAGCCCATGTTACAGGCACAATGGAAATAAATGCATAATTCAGTCCTTGCTTTTTTATTTGTCCTTGGCATTAATGAAGAACAAATTAGCTACTCTCCTTGGGTGTCTACCAGAAATAATAGTAACAACTAGAGCTCTTTCCCCCCCTCAGTAATATGTTCCTTTGTAGATAAGCACTGTGAAGAGGTAAAATTATGTCTTTCAAAAGTTTACTGTTTTCTTGTTCTAAGATGTAAGTGATAAGGTTGGGACTGGGAAGTAATTCAGAAATATTTATTCCACTGAGACAATGGCTTTTTGTCATCAGAAGAAAGAATTGGTGGCTACCAAAATGAAACAAAAAAAAAAAAAAAAAAAAAAAGACAACAGCATTAACCATGGCTTGTGCTACACCAGTAAATAAGAAACACCTTTCCAACAGCTCAGCACAACAAAGCCTGGGTCCTGACTGAGGGATGGGAATACCCACCCCAGAAGGTGACCTGGCTGAGGGACACAGCATTTTTATTTTTACTCATACACGTGCAATAAATATAATAAGACACTGGAAGCATTTCCCCCTCTTCCAGATGATTAATTTACAGTCTGTTTCATCAACTTCTTATGATGTGTAAGAGGGACTTATAAAAAACAAACATCTTTGCATCTTTTTACAGGTATGACATCCTGACCAAGGTGGTTCTTGGCTGGGAGGAATCATTCAGCCTGGAGATGGAGCTTGCTTTAAATAAATTGACTCCAAAGCATTGAAATCCATTACACAACCAAGGCAAAGCACCAAAATAACACCTCTCAAGTGAAGACCAGCATGTGGACACAGCTGAAAGACAGATCTACATGCAATGCAATGCATTTGTGTAATTAAATCAACCTGCCACTCTCTCATCTATTATGCAGAAATACTAATAATTATTATCCTCACATATCTAGAACGACTGAATAAATGGTTCCAAGCAGCAAGAACTTGTTTGTGTTTGGATCTCTCTCACCAGAGCTTCTTTAACTAGCTCCTGGGTAGAATTCATTAATTTTTATTAACAGGGAAAACATTTGTCCCCGTGACAATATTTGCATTGCCTGAATGATTTTCACCTCTGCCACAAGGTGTACTATCGGCTCATACATCACGCGATTACTTGGAGAGCAGAAAGACCCTCAGTCATTAGTGAGTGAATTAAAGATGATCTAAAGAGCTATTAATCACAGTGACAAAAGCCTTAATGTTGCTGTGACCCTAGTGGAGCCTGGGGACTAAAAGGGAAGCCGAGGGAGAGAAAATGGAAACATATGTTTTCTCCAAAATAACCTACCTTAGGAGAACTGTCAAAGATAGAGTCCCTTCAAACTGAGAAATTCTGCCATACCACTGCTCCTAGGTTTTACTGGGACAGGGTCTGCAGCCAGCCTACTTTATTATTATTTACAATTACTATAAAAGATTAAGCAATAAAAGATACATGGTATAGTCAGACCTTCCTTTTCTTTGCCAGGAGTTATTTAAAACCAATATATTTAGAGCAAGCTGATACTCCTAACATATTGTAGGATAAACAGAGATCACTTAACTCACAATATAGTTCAAACTAAAGACAGAGCATCCACATCCCCTGTGGAGAACATAAGGCACTAAACTCTGCTTCTGCATTTTCAATTTGAAACTGTACTACTAAATAAATTCAAGAAAAATTAAGCCTTTCATTTGCTGACACCAGTTCAGGTTCAGCAAGGTGAGTCAGATGTCCAGACACAAAGCTTAAATCACAAAAGCCAAATATATTAATATTTCTATTAACAGATATTTCTAATCTTCCCAACAACCACTTTAGGCACCCTCAGTTCCAACCTCTTCCTATTGGCAGTAGCTTAGTGAGTTGTGTCTATAATAAAGCTGTCTCTTTTTTATGGGCAGTAAGATACAAAACAAAAACTGTTCATAGAGGTGTAGGTGAGAGTCTCATGAGAAACACCACACTGTATTGTATTTTCTTCAAATATTACAGTCTGTAGGCAGAAATTAAATAAACTGGTATTTCTCCATCTGCTGCACTACAAAGAGATGCATTGGAGCAGTTCATCCCCTGGTACCCTCATGGACAGCACAGAATTCCTTCCTGCTAAGTGTGCTCCAATGCTGCTTCCAAGTCCTGTTCCCTGAGGATCTGACCCTCAGCTCTTGGAGGGTTCCCATTTGCTTCATCAACTTAGAATGGACACAGAGATGCAGGCAAACATCTGTAATGAGCACAAGGGCCAGAAATTAAAAATTAGTTGGAGGAACACAAGGAACCTTCCACCTTTCTCTGCTCTCCTTTTCCTTGCCCTCTGAGCCTACAAATTGGACAAATTCAGTCTCCCAGAATTCAGTCAAGAGGGTTTAAAGTCTCACAATTCCATGCTAGACTCCACAAAGATGAACTTGTTCTTACACAGGAGTGCTGCCTTACTTTTTATAAAACTCTGAGTATTTAGTGATGTGATATCTGATCGGTCTGGAGTAGAACTTTCATCTCAATGAGAAAGGGCACTACATATTCATCTGGTGTCAGAGCCATACATAAACAAGCTTCCTCAAATGACAGATCAGAAGCAAGAAGTGGCCTCTTTTTTCTAATAGCATCAGCCCAGCTGCAGATCTCAGTGGCGCTTATTCTCAGCTGGTCTGCTTTTAACTTTCACTTCCCATTTAGAAACCTAAATTGGGAGTGCTTTAATCTTCTGGGTTCGTTTCCTTAATGAGAAGTGAAAGGTATAAGTGGCAGCAGGTAAAGAGATATTGAAAGCTGTGGCAGACTAGCATTTAAATTTTAAGAAAAGCTAGATCAGAGCATTTTCTAACATTCCTTTCTTCTAGGATAGTAAAAAAAAATTAGAAAAGCCATAAAAAACAAAGTTGTTTTTGCTGGGAAGACAGCACATCAGCAGAAGGGCAAACTTTGAGTGGGGCAGAGAGGAGAATGTGGATTTTGTCCTGGGGTATGCTGCAAAACTCTGCCCCAGTACACCACTGAAAGATGTTCATTTGAGGTCACATTTCTCAGAGTGAGTCCAGCTTCAAGTAAGAAAGAAAAGACACTCTTGTTGCTTATAATGTCCTCAACACCTCACAGGATGAGGCCTTAGGAGAAAAAAACAAATTGTAGTTAAGAACTCCCCTAAAAGCTTCATCCTGAAAACATGTTCTGTTAGTGGAAAACATCATGGCCTGGCTTGTTTGGTGTTGCTTTCCAGATTATTTAAAAAAAAAAAAAAATCATGCCCCTGTATAATTTCTTTCTTCAAAAATCTGAAGAAAACTAAGAAAAAAGCAATCTGATATAACATGCATCCCATGAAGAGGCAGGTGGGATGCCAGGGCAAGCTTTGCTTCACAAGCCTCAGCCTCTCAAAAGAGCACATTTCATTGCTCATTCCTTCACCCAAACACTTTTCCTGCTAATCTGTGTTTGTGTTTTGGCAGAAAGAAATTCCTGTCCATTTTGTTCACAAGCAAGGAGTCTCACAGAAATGCAGGCCCTGGATTTCAATGTCTGTGCCCACTTGATGATATCACTTAAGTCAACATCTCCAGAAGTGGCCACTGCACAGGACTCCCCTTCCACATGCGCGGCCCCAGCCCCACTGCTCTGCTCCTCCCAGGGCCTCAGCACACCTGGGTCCCCCAGATCTGCTCCATCATTACATATTTCCTTGTATTTCCATTAAATAATTACACAGGAGACATAAAATAAGAGTTTCACTGTTTTTGTGTCTCCCCCTCCAATAAGTTACAGCTGAGGTGACCTGGGGAAGAGTTGTCAGATAAAAGTGCCAAACCTCAGCAGCAGAAAGGAACAATTGGGGCACATTTTATGAATATTACCCCAAGTCCATCAGGCACTCCATCATGGAGCACACCACTGGTGCAGCATTCCCATGGGGAGCAGTCTGGAAAAATAGGTTTATATTGTGCCAAGACACCTGCTAACACCCTTTGCTGTGATCCCCATTCTGTACCTGAATTTTTCATGGCTAATTAAGAGGTAACAGCACCTAATTTCCCACTGCACTTCAGGTGTTTGGAGGAGTGCTTTGTTGTGTTTCCCTGCATTTCCCCTGGGTTTTGTTCCTACACATCCGATCCATGTGTTACTGACTTAGCTCATTAAATATAAATTGACATCTCCACTATGCTGAGCAGAGTATCCTCAAAATCCCTTAAATACCATGGTGCCTTAGAAGTACCATGGAGCAGGCCGGACTATCCCGTGCTAGTGAGAGTCTGGGAAACAAAACCAACAGAGGTTCATTCCCCTAATACATGGAGAAAAGGGGATCCAGTGCAAATGAAGCATAGGATGGTAAATAAGAACTGTATTCGCTTGCAGTCATGCACTATAGCCATTAAGCCTTAAGGTCTTAAAGGTACCAAGCAATGCATATGATAAATTTCTCAAAAACACCCCAGCCATAACATAGTTCCTGCTGATTGCTCATTTACCCATAATGCATGCTGTCATAGCAAAGCCTGACAAATGACAGCCAAAGCTCAGGTTATTTTTTACGCTGACTGCCAAGCCCCTCACCTCAGATTATTCATTTATTAGGGCAATCACTGAGGTCTGGGTACTTAATATTGTTTTCACCAAATATGAAAATGATCTACTTGCCTATTCTTTAGTTCCTCCTAGGGCAAGCCATTTATCATCAGCCCTGGATAAATGACTGCTTCATTATAGCCATAATTTATGAGATGTTAGAACTAAAGAGCCACACCTAAAGACTTAAAGCTTTAATATGGATTAAAATAAGATAATCAATCAAGCATATACAAATTCTCTTTAGAATTATTTCTTGCTTTGAAATGGCTTTGCATTTTTAGAATGGAAGTAGTCTTAAATTTCTTCTTATCCAACCCCAGCCAAACTTGTTTAAAAGTCCATGAGGAAGCCTAGGATATAACCTTGTTGGTCAGCCTTAGATACTGCTGGGCAATCATTACATAACTCAATAAAATTGCCTCTTGGGCTAAGGACATTTTTTGTAGTTTTGATGGCATAGTCGTAACCCAGACTAAGAAGATTTGCAGGCCTTCAGTCCAGAACAAGTGGGGAAAATGCAAAGTGATGCCAGACTCCAGCATTCTCCATAGACACTGCCATGCTTTTCATCCTCTCCTGTGGAATTTTGCTGCTCTGGTGCTACAGAAGAGAGACAGTGGAATGTTACCATTGAAAAATATTTCCATGGTGTTAAGGGGGTTTTTCTCTGCCTGAAGCAGCATTTCACAGCTCAGATTGTGGGTGAGGAAAGCTTCTTCCTCTAGCTGGGGAATTAAATATCCATCCCTTCCCCAAAACAGAGTTACAGCTTCAAAGGAAAAGTTTCTGGTTGTCTTGATTGTATATTTCCCAGCACAAAGCCAATATAAATATTATTCCTCAAGCAAGCACCTTGCTTGAAACACAAGCCTAAGCCTACTTAACCACTTAATCCTGCATCTTCAGAAGCCCCTGTTGGAAATACATCATATTTCAGATTTTTGAGCATGTACCACCAAGACAAGGATGCAGCTATGGTTTCCACTGCCAGCCAGCGCTGTGGGCAGTGCTGGAGCCCCAGGGACTACAGGCAAGATGAATGAACTACCCTAAAAAGCCCAGAGCAAGCCCATGGCAGCAGGCAAGTCATGATGTCATGAATTGCTTTCAGGAGAGGGTACTTTGCTTTCTCATGCACCAAGCCACAGCCCTGGTAGGTGACATGGACAGCCTGAGCATCTCCTTGAAGTTCCAGCCTGGATAATGCACCCAGAATGAACAGGGGGTGAGGCACACAAAGACCCCATTCCTGGAGCCACCATTACAAAATCCAAACCTTCCCAACAGCTTCTTGCTCTCAGGATAAGTGCCTGTGGCATGTGTTTTACTGAGCAGATTTTTGGGATTATGATGACAGAACACACTGCAGCTTCACTCAGCACAGCTTCAGCCAATGAGGCTTCCTCAGTGATGCTAACATTGATTTAAATTTAATCCCAGCACCAGGCTTTGTTAGCTAAAGGACATTTTTCACTCTGGGTTAAGTCCCCCTCTCATACAACTTGGTGTCAGCACTTCAGCAGGAATAAAACAACCCAAGCTCTGCAGTTCCCACGTGTGAGAGCTGCTTAAGCATATCTGTGCAAGGAAATGCTTGATGCACACAGTATAGAGGCAATGAAATTTAAAATATCTACCTATATATGTGGTTATAAACAAACAAATGTATAGGAATGTACTTTTTTACACTGGTAAATATAATATTTTTTTGGTGTATATGCAAATAAACAGCTAAACCACAAGATTATAAGCACAATCTAAAAGGACTTAAAGACTACACTTACATCCAGGGCCCCAAAAAGTCCATTTCACTAATTATTTTGGGAAGTTTCAACTAGAAGCTCAATAGAATTGAGGCACAATGCAGTTCTCATCCTCAAATGTGCTAAGAAAAACCCAGTTCCCCTGCATGCTGCAGGCTTGACAGGAAGGTGATGCTCCATGGCAAGGGAGAAGCACATGGACCACGTTTATCTCAGTGCCACTGGGCTGGGCTGCACCAACCCCTCCCAACCCATTTCCCTCAAGGAGACCAGCACCTCTCCAAATCAAAACCCATCATCATCATCCTCCCTTAAAACAAATTCTCTCTGAGAGCAAGGAGCTGCATTCCACATTGATCGCCAAAATAAATGTAAAATCAAGTTAGAAACCCTCCAAAATAGGGTTGGTAATGCAAATATTGACACAGCAAAGAGGAGGGAGTGCAAAGCATGGCTGGACAGACAGTCTGAATACAAAATATTTCACAGAAATGTCATCTTTATTTAGTGGGTGATGAAATCAGCAACTATTTTAAAAGATTTATAGTTTTTGTAGCCCAGACACTTATGCCCCCAAGTTATCTAATGGGAACGTGAAGCAAAGGCAATTTTCACAAGTTATGTTTGGGATTAATGTGCTGAGCACTCTAAATGCTGGTCTCCTGTTGATTTCCATGGAAGTTTTGCAGGAGCAGAATTTCTAGGAACAGGTAATTGAGCAATGTTCTCCTCCACCCCTTCTTTTCCTACACAATGGCTTTATGGTTACTCAATTTAATTCTTCTTACACGAGGCTGAGTCACCACCAGCCACCACAGCACTGAAGGCACACTCAGAATGCAAAATGGAATACACACATTGAGAAAACACTCAAGAAAAAGAAAAAATGGCGCTTGTTTTCAGTGCTACCAAGTGGCACACACACCTTGGGCCAAACCCTGCACCCTGTAAGGCCATGGCCCTGTGGTTTGGTTCATCAGGAGTTCTGCAGTCCAAGAAGCTGCTCAAGTGTTGTGTCACCTTGTTGGCTGCCAGGTGAATTGCTGGTCTAACCTCTGTAGAGAGCCCTGCTTCCCTTCTCCTTTCATGAGGAACAAACAGCATTGAGGGTAAGAGAAGAACATCCTTGAGTGGAAAAATTCTGCTTCTCAACAGCTCCTTTCCTCAGGAAAACATACCTGGCTAAGAGGATGCACTAGCCTTAGGGACACTTCACCAGTAGGAGTGGCACTCATTCTCACTGCTCAGTTATGAGCCAAGATGAGGTTATGTAGATTTAGGACCAAACAAAAGGCATCAGGGTTTCCAAAGACATCTCTCTAATTACTGCCCCTCAGCAGCTCTAAGTCAGGTAACTCAAAAAGGCTGTTTTGGTGTTTCCAGGTGGACAGCATCTGCCAGCAGCTCTGCTTGGCTCATGGAAGTGCGGTACAATGTCATCCATAACCCACCTGATTGGCCTCCAGCCCCTGGAGAGCCTTGTACCTGCCCACCTGCCCCACCAAAGGTGTCTGAACAAACCCACTGCACCTTCCCCACAAAGCTCACATGTAGGCTTATCACAACACTAATTTACGCTGCTAAAACCACCCCTTTCTATTCTTGCTTTTTTAATGAACACTGTTGTTCTATTAAGCTGAAAAAGTTGATGTGAACAGAACAAGAAACAGCTCCCATGCAAACTGCTAAGTTACCAATTAGCTCCTTAAAACAATTGAAAGTCACAGAGCCCCCTCAATGCACAGAGGCGGTTAATTAATTAACATTAGATGTGATTAATAATGAGTCTTGTTTAATAGTAAATATCTGCCTGCAACGCCTGCATGTCAGAACAAAAAGCCTTCAGAGAGCGGGCAACTATATTTATCCTGATTGCGTTTGGGATTTTAGCATGTTTTGTGCAGGCTGACAAATGGCCTATTAATTATCTAATGTTGTCTGACAACAACAGCTTGATAAAGATGTATGTTTTTGAATTGCTGGATGAAAACCGCTGGAGAAGAGCCCCACAGGGGCCTTGCTGTCCTAAAACTGGGCTCCAAGCCATGACAACAGGCAAGACAAAGCCCTATCTCCTGCCACAGCCTTCGGAGATAAAATATGTCTTGGCATTAGGGACGTTTTCAGAAAACTGCTTCTGCAATATCTGATTAGGAAAAGGAGGAGTATGTCTTTACTAAATTGGGGTTAAGGCATAATCAATATCATATATGGAGTGTCTGGCCTATTCTGCATAAACACAGGCACTTCATATTATTAAGGAGTCTATAATGCAGAGGAAGCATATGGCAGGACATTGCAGTGCTTTCTATTCTTTTTATTTAGAACTTTATCTTCCAACCTGTTTGACAGCTGCTCCTAAGTGGTTTCACAGTGCCAAATTATTTTTATGATTGTTTGATGTTTTATTCTCCCATTTCAGTTAATGAGATAGGATCCCACAATGGTCATAATTCAGAGCTGTCAGAACTAAAAAGCATGCTTGTGGCAAGATAGCCTGATGGTAAATAAGGCTAAAAGCTGTGGATAATAAAAACTCTCTTATCCGAGTCTCCTCTGCAATCAAAACTTGGTTTGGATCCTTCCTTCCTTTGTGCTCTCTTGCACTACAACCTTCCCTTTTGGACAGGTAAACTATCAATCTTTGGGTAATGTCACCCTTTTAATTCTGTTCAACCTTTCCTTGTAATGAAATGTGTAGGATACACAGGAAATGTTGAAATGTCTAAAGATATTGAGTGCTATATTATAATTAAAGGGCTGGAGTCCTGTCTATTGTGCCAAGGGAATAATTTGTCATATATGCTTAGAAGAAACTGTTCAACGAATGACCTTTAAGAGTCCCAGGAAATGGGATATCTGGCATTCCCCAGGGATTTTAACAAAAACTTTCAAAAAGTTCACATTCAGATCCTAACTTTCAGCATGATAACTTCTGCATCTTTTATTCTTGGATGCTTTATATAGGGAGCATATAAATAAAGAGCACGAGATATAAATAAGTAGTCTTGGCTGTTAGACCACAGGACTGAGAACTGGAGCTTCTTTGTTCTTATCTCTACCAAAGAGTTTCTGCACGACCTTGTAATTTCATTGCCAATTGTCTCAGCTTCCCCCGTTAGAAAATATCTGTACAATACCTTATCACTCATCTTAGACAAGTCTACCACCATTTTTTTTTTTTTTCACAATTCCATTCTATAGCTCAGATGCTACAACACCTCTATTTGTGACAGGCCAGATGATAAAAGATCCTGTTTGCCTTTAGAATCAGAAAAAAAATTGTGCAACTGGTGGATTAGGAAAATATTCCAAACATAAAACATTTGAAGGAGTTGCAGGAATTGTACTGATCCATTTATACATGGTTAAATGCAAGTTTCCATTATTTGGAGAAAGAAATATCAGGCATGCAACAGAAAGAAGGGAGATGCAGGCAACTTCTCCAGGTGTTGTCAAAAGGGAATGAGGGACAGGGAGGGGCAGAGCACAAACTCCTCAGGAATCTCCTCTGCAAACCTTCACCTGTGGCTTGCTTATTGAGGTGAACTCCAACAACTGGAACTCATAGAAAAGCCTCTAACATCCACCAGAACAAGTTCTGATCCTCAATACTGACAGCCAGGCACCTCTAATAAACTCACTTCAGAATTAATAGCTTATATCCCCAGTATGCACCTCATTTCCTATTACACTTTTTAAACAAGGAATCGTGGAAATGATTGTGAAGCAAAGAGAACAAAACACAGCAACAACCAGTTGAATTAGCACTCAAAGCCCAGGTATGCAAATCCATGTCTAAACAAGTCTGCTTTATTTGTGTTTTAAGTCAATTCTTTAAGTCCAAATACATCTCACAAAAAGCAAGAAAACTGGACAAAGCTAATCTCAAGTATTCTACCACGCAGGTCTCGGCACAGGACTCACACGCAGTTTGTGGTTGGAGCGTGGCAAATCCACATTGCTATCATTTTTTCCTCTCCCATTATGAAGGCCTGGTGTGATAAAAAGGGGCACAGCACTGTAGGGGCTGCCCACATCCGAATCCAAGCACAGGAGAGCTGATTCAGCAATCTCCTGGTAGGTTATGTGCAAAGGGTGTAAGAAACACTTCCCTTTGCATCATTTGCCCAGACTACAGCTAATAAATGTTGCTGTAGCTGTCAGATCAGATCCTGGGGACCTGCCAAAAAGCCATGGAAGCAAGTCCAGAGGAGGAATGTGTAGGAGCAAATGAAAGCCAGTTGTGCTCCTGATGTCCACACCAATTCTGAACAGCACTTGTGCCAAAGCACCACTTTGGGCAGAGACACCTTGGCCACACCGATTCCATCAGGTTATTTTTTTTTATGAAGAAGAAGGAACAAGAGCACAGCCCATCCTTCTGCCAGCCCAGGGCTGCCTGCACCCGAGGGGAGCCCTGGAGATAACCAGCACATGCAACTCTGGAGCTGGCAGAGCACTTGCACATCCTTCCCAGAGTGGGAAGGGCAGGAATATCACATCATTTCCACATTCCTGAGGTTGCAGGCTCGTCGTGTTAGACCATCATCACTATCCAGGTTTTTACATTTATCAAATGTGAGCCCAGCAATCCCTTGGCTACGAGGGTCTCGCTGAGGGCTTGATGTAAAAGATCTCAAGTCACCAAGACTCTTTCCATAGACTTTCCATCTGGGTTCACAGCAATTTCCCTCACTTCTTTTGTCTCCAGTTCAGTACAAAGTACATTGCTATTGATTTGGGGTATCAGGAAAGGAGGGGAGGAAGGAGGAAACCTCAATGTGGAAGGCACAAGGAAATTTGATACAGCTTTGCAAAGTTCAGGTACTCCTTTTTTCAGTCACAAGGAAAGAAAATTGATGATGCCACAAGTTTAATGCTAATTGATTTATTACCTGCCTAAGCAAATCCTGGGCAATGCAATGGCAGGCTTAGACTTAAAGCAAATGATTTACAAGATAATGTTTGACTCTGGGAAAGGGTAATCAGATCCAGATACAATGGATGATAGGATAATTGAGAAGAAATAAAAGAGGATAAATTGCCATGTGCTAATGAGCTTACAGGCCCTAATGGGGAGGACATCAGTTTTAACACTCAGGTTATGAGCTAGGAGCAAGACTTTTTTTCTTCAACAGCTAAAGATGTAGTGCTGAAACAAACCAAGATTAATGGTGCCCCACTCACTTACTTAGCCATTCTTTACACCTTCAGCAGCTTCCTGCATTAGATGCCTGGCTGTTTTTAAACCAGGTTTATCCAAAGAAACTCACCTCACTTGGAAGCCATATTACCTATTTCTAGGCTAAGGCACGTCTGTTGTTTGGGGATGAATGACTCAAAACAGCATTTCTCCCCCTTGCAGCACTGGCTGCCTGATGAGTTTGCAATGTCTTTGCAGGTCTCTTTAGGATCATAGGAATATTCTCAAGCCTTTATACGGTCTCACTGCACTCAGGTTTTGAAGCAGTTGCCAGAGCAATGCTGTCTCACCTCATGATTCATTTTTATATCCTTTTCTCCCTCCATCCCACATCACCACCTAGAACCAGGGACACTTTATTGGTATTTCTGATTACTGCTGTAGCCATCTAAATTTTTCAGCAGGATGGGGGTCTCTCCAGCCCTGATGTAGAAATGCACTATAGGAATGGTGCTAGCCACAGAGTAATAAAAAGACAGTGCCGTGTGCTGTTATTGGTAAGGAATACAGAAATGAAGCACTTCCTTAGAGACCAAGCCCATATTCCAAGGGCAAGGCTTCCAACAAATTAAGTTTAATATGATGAATTGTGGTACAGTTCCAGAATGAATACAACTCTCAAAAATGCAGGTCAGCTGAAGCTTTTCAGTTACAATGTGCACTACATGTCCAATACCCAATTTTAAAGAGAAATATTTCTAGTTAATATGCACAGAAGTATCCATAGCTCTTATGAGTGAATGCATGGGAAGCCTGTTCTCTTTTTTTGCCATGCCACACCCTTTAGGCATCCAGACACTAATTAATTACAAACCCCCAATTAATTGCCTGCAATCTCAGTGCAGGTAGCTCCGTTCCTGGGGAAGGGGGAGAATGCCAACAGGGACCCCTGTGGATCTCACCAAACCCACACAAGGGAGGAACACCCCATAAGCAGAGGAGCAAAGGACAATCTGCCCCAACAGGCATCTATGTGCTCCAAAGATCAGCTCCAAGCTCTGCTCATTGAATCACCTTTCGTTGTCCTGACCCAGATTTCAACATTTGCTTTAGAATTAGAAACACGGATCATAAAACCACAAATTAGTAAACACAACTGTTTGGTGCTGGTACAGCTCCCAGAGGCAGGGAGGGAAACCACACCTTTTCCCCACGAACTAAAATCAAAAGCCTCGAAATGCAGATGCACCTGGTACTAAATACAAGTGCAGTGGTGCCTGTCCCTCTGTAAGGAGAGATGTGGCAACGAGCTCGTTCAAGCACTTCTGCAGGAAACCAGGAACCAACTTGCATCCATGATCTTCCCTTTCTGCCCCACACACCTTACCAAGTATCCCCTGGAGCTAAGCTATTGTCACCTTGAACACAGAATGATTTCATGTCAAAGTAAACAAGACTTTCCTAGTTTCTTCCACGGAAAAGTCTCTGGTCTACTTGTAAAACAAAAAAGAACAACTGAAGAGGATAAATATTAAATGTCTTAACATATTACAAGTCTTAACATATTAGCGTGTTCCTTCAGGGAAAGCAGCCCAGAGCAGCAGACTTGAAATAGCTGCAATTAGTACAAGGATTGTTCTACTTGAAGCAACTTGCCTTTTCTGTTTGAGAGGAACACACAGTGTGAGCTCCCTGTTCTGCTATCAGGCACTTACTGTACAAGCAAACAGGATATGATAGGTGTGACTCCAGTAATTGTCCCTGTTCACTCCTACGGATAAAATATGGGCTTAATAGGCTGGGAGGAAAAAAAAAAAAAAGGTCAGCTGATTATTGAAGAGATTGCTTGTTTGCTTGTAGGCATTGATGTTAGTTTTAATTTTATCTACTGATTCTGCAGCTCTGAGACAGTCACAGTAGATCCAGCTCCCACAGCTATGGCAGTTTTTCTGTTCATGTTGAACTAAATCCCAGTGACCTCCACATGCAAACTACTTTCCCTCTGTGGAGCCTTCTAACATTTTTTCACAAAAAAAAAAATTAGATTCTAGGCATAAAACTAAAGTAAACCTTTGCTCTTCTGAGGTGCCAACTTCAAGTTTCTGGTTGCCTATCACACCAGTGCCTCACTGTGCTTATACTCCAATGAAGAGGTGGACACAGAGACACTGAGGGAATTGTTGCTGTTTGCACATAACTACACAAGGTTTTTGAATGGCAGATCAAAATTACAGGAGGCCAGAAAGAAAGCAGGACTTCCTCTGCACCAAAGTGAAATCAGGAGTGTTTGAGGGACAAGGGACCCCACTGGTTGGAGATGGAGAGGCACTGAGCCACCAAGGCATCTCACACTTGGCACCCTCGTGCGTCCACATGGCAATGCTGAAGACACAACAGATCCTAAGTGCTGTCATATGGATGCTCTTGGCCTTAAATTTCATCTCACCTATGTCTTACTTTACATCTAGAGGCATTCTCTTCATTAAACATTTAAACATTTTTAATATATTGGAATATTTTGTTTGCAGATCTTGTTTGAGTTTTTATTTTAACATTATTCTCTACAGCAACCAATTCCCCAGCCTGCAGCCACCATATTGGGATCAAAAACAGAGACACATTCAGTGGGAGCTCTACACCTTTCTTGTCTGTAGCAGACATGTCTACTGAGGCAAAACCTCCCCTGCAGTCACAACTTTCCTCCCAAGTCCTTCAAAACCTCTCACTGCCTCAGTGGAACCTGTGACACAACCTCACACCCATTGAACAGAGGCTGTATTTTGGGGACTCCAGCTCTCACAGTCAGCACTGTGCTGTCCCACTGACCTCTCTGAAGTGTGGCTGCACATCTTCCTCTCCTGCAGACCCTGGCAGCCTCCCCTGCCTGCAGATACCTGAGGAAAACCTCTCTGCCGTGGGATCGTTACCACACCTCGCTGCCTGCAGTGGTGCAGGGCAGCTGCTCTCCTTCCCACACTGCTGTGGCAGGAAATATTCTATCCTCCTGCAGCTGTGCCAACATTTCCAGAGTGCCTTGGCTCTGTGAAGGCAGGCTCTTTGACCCTGCATTTGGCACGTGCACAAAGCAGAGGCACAAACAGTTTCACGCCCAGGGTCAGCGCAGCCCTGTTTGCACACTCACCCCAGTCCCAGTGTGACCAGCACCTCTCTGGCTGCACACACTGGGGTGAGCCCAGGAGGGTCCTCAGTGCCCACAGCACACAGAGCTGTTACATGAGCAAAACATTGACCAAAACATCCCAAGCCACACAGCATGGCACAGGCACCGGGGAAGGTGCCAGCTCAGGCTCCCTCTGACAGGGTTGGAGCATCAAAGTAAACCAGAGGGATCCTGGGCCAGCACACTGCAAGGTGGATCACAAAACCTGGGTTCATGTCTTTACTCCATTATTTTTCCCACAGGAACAGGTAGTTCTAACTCAGCTGATTTTTTTTAAAACAGCTTCTTGCCTGCTGGGTGCCTCAGTTTCCCATCCATGTAAAGGGGATAATTTTCATTGCCTGATTTTATCCCAGTTTTCCCCTTCAGACGACATTCATTTCATGAAAACAGCTACAATGTATGTGGAGCAACTGGTGTAACTCACCCTGACCTCATTGCAGGCATACACCTGGCTTACCAGTAATGACAAAATTATAATCTTCAACACTTCCCACTCCCACATATTTTAACTTTTTTCAACTGATCACTAGCCCACCAAATTTATTATTAGCTACCAGAAAACCATTTACAATACATAGAATTTAAACAGCTGAGTCTGCTTTGGACTTTGTAAACAAAAAAATTCCACATATTGAGTATGATTCCAAAATTTTTTGGGAGGGAAGCAGGGAATTTGGAAAATAATTTCGTCTGAGGTGTTAACTCATACATCAGTGATTTCAGCTTGATGCCACTAGAAGTGAGTGAGATGCAATGTTTTGAGAATCAGAATGAATAATGGAAACATCAGCTCAGCCCTGACCCAGGGTGTGGAAGCACTGCTGTGCTGGGCTACAGCCCCAGAGCCTCTCCTTCAGCCAGCAGGTAAAGCTCAGAGCAGGGAAATGCACATGGGGCTGGGGAAAAAAAATAGAATAATAGTGTAGAGCATGGATAAGCCATACACAGATATTGGTAATTTCAAATAGGTACTTCTCAGAGGAGCTGTACTGCACACCTTTGACCTTTAACTGGAGTGCTCAAACATTGCTTGTAATGATGACTACCAATGAAAGTCCTATGCTGTGCTTGGCTGCACTTTCTATATGAGTGCCAGCAGTAAGATAAATGATAAACTGGTTCACTGGAGTACTAGTGGTTTGGGGGCTATTGATTTTTGGTCCATTCTCTTTAAAAGTGAGATCTAAAAAGTTGACAGAGGGTCATTAATTTCATCATATACTTGTCGACTCATCCATAACCAATCCAGGGGCTGAGTGCGCTTGTCACTCTCTGTTTGCACTTTATTTGTTTAGGTTTTCTTTGTGATTCTACATTTCCCCCCTTTATTTCAGCTTTGTGTTTATGTTCCTGCTGTTATTTCTTTTTCCCCTACAAATGAGCACCTCATTTGGACTCCTACTGAAAAATGTTCTCTTATAATATATTTATATTATAAATAAATTCAGTGGCTTCATTATCAAATCTGTGCTAGGAGAGGAAGTCACCTCTGTTTAGTGCTATTCATTCAAAAAGAAAAAGAACTGCTATAAAATTCATCAATCTTAATTGTGCAATCTGTAGGATTTTGATTGAATAAACACTTGTCTGAAGACTTCAGGGTCTTGTTTGAAAGACACATTAAGAAAAGAGTTGGAGAATGTTTCCCCTATGAAGCTCTATAAGTCCATGACATTGTTCTCAGGTGACAGGAAAAAGACTGAATTCAAATAAATATAAGACCATAATTAGTAGAGTTCCCTTCCTCATCCTTCTGATTAAGCCCTTAGCAATGCATTAACTAAGAAAATATTTTACCAAATCTTACTACTTAAAAAAACCCTCCTGGCTTATCTTGGCTTTCATAGAGTGAGGAAATACAGAGAATTCTCCATAATTATTGGTATAATAACAACCCAGCACAAATATTTAAGACCAGAGGAATACCTTCTACATCTAATAGATAAATATCCACAGAAGGAAGTTATTCATGTGCAGGAACTGCATGCAGGAGGCAGGTTTTACCAGCTTAAGTTAGTTAAGTGTATTTCTAGGTAATAGTGTCATCTGTCTCCCAACACCAAGTTCATCTGCACTGTCTTTCATTGGGAGCCCAACAGAAAAGTGCATGCAGGAAGTAACAGAAAGTGTGATTAACTACTACAGGCGATGGCAGAAAATTCCAGCATTAATAATATCACAACTTGCCAGTAAATCTCTCTTTTATAGGTAAAGAAATACATTTCTACTTTAAAGTGTGTTTTTATATACCCCTGAGTGCCCAACTAGTTAAACTACCAAGGGAGCTCTACATGATTTAGAAGTTAATCCTTCAAATGGCTAACAATTGAATGCCTCAGCTGTTTGTAGTTTCCTACCGCTGGCTAATTTCATTTTTGTTTCATGTGTTCAGTGGCAAGCTTTCATTGTTCAGAGCTCTGACACCAAGGTTGTAAATGTAGTTAATTTAGTTAAAATGAGGCTGGGAACATTCACACCATGTTCAGCTTGTTATGACGAGGTCTGGTAGAAGTTGAGGTAGATATGCCTGGAGAGCAAAGAAGTGGGGGGAAAAAAGGAGAGAAATCAGACAAAGGAGATGATCCAACCAAAAAAAAAAACCTATACATAATTGAGTTTACTGCTTTGAGGGCCAAAAAACCCAAATATGTTGAAATATTGAATCATCAAGTGATTTACCAGTGGGTTTGGCTGTCTGGGCCTACCTTTATCAGTTCCTTTCACTTTTGCCAACAGCAAAGCCCATAAATCCCATCCTTTCTCCAAACCCCATTTTGTCTGATTGGCACTTACAGAGGTCAGAAGGCTCAAAAGTGCTCAAAAACATTTACAGCAGTTGGTGCAGCTCCTCAGTGCCCAGGCTGGGAACCCAAACTGGGCCAAGATGTCCCTTGGTCAGTCCCAACTCTACCAAAGGGACACCTAAATGCCATGAAACTCTCCCAAAAATCAATACTTTTTGCTAGCTTGGCATGAACAGCTGAATCTGTGCAACCAGTGACCCGAAAAAAGTAATGAAATATAGATTGAACACCCTCTTGACCTCAGCAGAGCCTGTTCTTGTGGGGAACAGAGCCCCCAAATCTCCTGCCCATGGTGCCAAAGCCAAAGAAAGGCTCAGCAGCTCTGGCACTTCCTGGCTGCATTTCCCAACTCTAGCAAGCAGCTTCTTAAAATCCTAATTATAGTCTTGATTAATAGATATTATAACACAGCTCCTGTTTGCCTGTAATTATATTTGACACAGAGATACAAATCAGCAGTTTAACACACTGGAATAGGAATCATAGGATTTTATAGGATTATGGACATATACATTTTTATTAAAGCTCTATTGGTTTCTCTTTAGCATTCATCAAATCTCTCCCTTTATACAGAGATAAATATATCTTTTTTTTTTCCAGAAAGTCATTAATTTTGGAGTTTGAGAAAAATGAAATAGACGAAGTGGGTAATTTTTCACACTTAGAATAATTTCTCTATGATATTATGACTCTTTTTCTTGCACTGCTCTGGGAGATTAATATGGCTGTTATTTTCTCTACTAATTGGCTTTGCAGATAGCCATGGGAGATAGCACCTAATAAAGCCAAATGAGAGAAAAATGTTAACAGCACTAAGCTGTCCCATAACAAGGGGGTCTATTCATTAAGAAGCAATATTCTATTAGAGAAGATTTCTGAACAGATTTTTTAAAATAAGAGGAGTAAGCACTCAAAACCAAAAATGGATTATTCTCATTGTCCCTTTCCCTAAATCATTCCAGGTATGTAAGGTAGCATGAACACATACACTTAAACCACAGATGAGGCACCACCACAGAGTCTGAATATCTCTTATCAGCTAGGGACAAAGAGTATCACCTCTGAAATAAAAAAAATAAAATAAATAAGTAGTATCATACAATCATCACAAGCATTTCCCTTGAACCCAATGCGTTATCTAAAGCTGCAAAGCAGGGAGAAAACTATGCATGAATTCAGTAAAACACAAGCCAGCAACAGGTATTGTACGAGAACACTTAAAAATATGATGCAATTTTCCCTTATTGGCAACCAGAGCATTTTATTAGCAGCTTGAAGAGAGAAATATCTCCTATTAGGAACCTGCTATTCCTGCAACACAAATGCCCCCTCCATGCACCAAGGTGACATTTGGATGTGGGGACAAATCTCACACCATTTACCAGTGGCACACTCAGACTTGCTGTGTGTGACACCAAACCCCACAAATACCTCGACACAGGATCCTCCATTTTGGAGCAGCACAGCTGGGAATTTCTGCAAATATTTTTCCAACCTAAAACCGTTGTTTAGTAGCCAATATGTTAAGTCAGTACTTTTTAAAAAAGCAATTCTGGAGTACTACCTAGGAGCAACTGCTTCCAGGGTCTCTTCTATCAAAGCAGGTCATTTAAACACTTGTGTATTTAGCCAAAAATCCCACACAACACTAGATATAAATCCTCAGCGTGATATTTGAGAGGGACATTAAAGGAACAATCACTCCAGGTGAGTTTTAGCTCGTTGGAAGGCAGGATCTAATCACAGGGACTCTGAGCAGCTGGTATTTAATTTCACTCAGCTCTGCCTGGCCTCCAGGTCCTCCACCTGTGTGTGGGTGAAGGCACAAAGAGAGTCTTGGCAGCTCCTGCTTTTGGGACAAGCCATCATTTCTCCACTAAGTCTTCCCCAGATACATTTTTATATTTATAGGTATTATTGATACTTTAAGAGATCAACATGGAGCAATTCAGGTTCCCATTGTAGTAACTGCTGAAGAAATTTAACAATATTCTAAACAAGAGAAATAGTTTCATAGCCATAGATTTGTGTCTCTGGTCTTCACTCCATTGCTATTATTTCTTTTCCTAATCAAGTGTTTCACTATTTAAACATATTATCAGGTAGTACTGAAAGCAACAAAGTAAAAATAACTAACAAGAGCTATATTGAACATTAAACCTCTAGCCTCATATTGATCACTCCTACCACATGAGAAGGGCAAGATGTTTGTGGAAGATGGGAAAAGCCAAAGTATTCACAGCAAACAAACAATCAACATTTAAGCACACAATTTTTGATCTAATGATTTGTTCCATGGGTGCTTTGGTATGATAAAATATTGCAAGTCACCTTAGGAAAACTCTGCTCACAGTTACACAGGCACAACTCCCACTCCCCCCACTTAGTGTATTAACTGTGCCACTCCAATCATGGGGAACATCACTGGGAACACAGCAGGAACAGCAGAGCAATGCCCAAAGAGCTTTCTGTGAATTTCTCCCTCCTGCTATATCCTTCCCCAGTACAGAGCCCTCTTGAAAAATCATCAGGCAAGAGCATCAAATTCAAATATAGACTTTCCTCTAGAGCTACAGCCACTCAGATTAAGACTTGCATTTGAGATCACTTTAAGATTCACTTCTTAAATTTAAAAAAATAAAGAAAAGTTAGAATAAGTCTAAAGACATCTTTAAAGCAATTCCAAGAAAAAATTGCCATTAAAATTTCTACCTGCCGGTTTTGCTGGCTGTGCAGCCAGAAACCAGCACAAGGTCAGGACACAAGAGACCAGTTACCATTTTAACATTAAGAGAAAAGAGGAAAGTTTTTTTACAGGTGCATAAAATATAGAGTGGGAGGCTGAAAGACTGTTCCTCAATTAAAGTTACCACATTTTATAAACCAGGACTAGAGGAAGTTTAAAACTTTTGCACAAGAACTTAGCTTAAGCACTTAGACTAAATAAAATGGGCAAAATTACCTACTTACTTAAGAGGTAGAAAAGGAGCTGCAACCTCCACTACAGACACCAGCCAAAAACTCCTGAGCCCCCTCAACCAACTTTATATCTGCCCTTCGCAGCTGAATTGGGTGAGCTGTGTAACCTGAACACCTGAAAACTCCAGTGATAATGAGCAGGCTGAGCCCTTCTGTGCCAGGCAGGGGATGCAGCTCAGGCTGCACCTAAATTTAATGCCCTGGTATTTAAACCCTACATGTAAAAATTTTAATATGCAAATAATATATATTAAATATGTAGATTAGCAGCAGTTATAAACCTGTACACACAAAAATAAATAAATAAATAAAAAAGAAAGAAAGAAAGAAAAAGAACCTTGGAGTCGCACAGGTGCAACCCCAACCATGCTCACAGCCCATGACAAAACGAGCTCATTTCTGAAATTCACCCCACCTGTGTCCCAGTGCAGGTGGCTGTGAGAAGGTCAATCAGCCCCTGCTCAGGGGACACCTCCAGCATGGCCCTTCCCACCCTGGGCTGATCCCATCACCTGGGAAATCCCCCCTCCATCACAGCATTGGCCAGCACTCCAGGAATGGCAGGTGCCTCTTATCCAAATGAGAGTGGTGCCAATCCCTGGGCTGGTCACTCCTCCAGCTGTCACCAACCCTTCGGATGTCACTGCAAGTGACACTTCCGGTTGCTTCAAAGGAGCAGATAATTAATGTAATTTTTTAAGCTGCTGACAGAAAGCCATTCCCACAATGTTGAGAAAGTGGTACTTTTTTTAATTTTTTTTTAAATGTCAGGCACTTTTGTCCTTGAAACAGCACCTTTTGTATTCAGTGGGATCCATTATTTTTCTCCTGGGAATAACAGGGATGATTTTGATCTCTCCCAGTGTTTACCCACACTCTGCTATGAGCATCAGCATGACTTTATTGCAGTGGAACTGAAGAAAGCAGCAGCCCCTACACTTCTTTTTGGAATATCAGCCACAACACAAACCAGTGGTAGCTCATTTTCCAACCAGTGGAGAGCAAGGATTTCCCAGATAGAAAAAAAAATCCTGCACTTTTTATTGAAAATACATATCTAGGAAGTCAAAATATACAAATTAGGATCACAGATATCAAAATACTGGACATGGATGCATTGTTATTGTACTTAAGGCTGGACCAATGTTTTTCTTTCAGTGGTTTATAGCTTGGCTTAAAATTTTACTCCTGGCTGAAAACTGGCACGAAATTTGAAAATTTGAGAAAAACCAGCAGACAACTCTAAAAGTCTATAAAGCAGTGAAATATTAAACATCCTTTTTTACCGTAAAAATAATATTTTTATTTGGAAGATGAAAGGAGTTTCTAAAAAATGGGGTATTCCAGCCAATGGTCTCTTGTGGAGAAAAAATGTTCTTCTTTGCCCTGTCTTCCCACAAGGTTGCTAAAAACTCAACACATTTTTAAAAGGAAAGTTTAAGTAACAGAGCAACAGAGAGAAATAGGAAAAAGACTAAAATGCAGCCTGGAACTACCAGAA